>NC_072413.2:11511420-12761420 GCF_028858775.2 Pan troglodytes
AGCACCCTCATCCAACGAATGCTCCACCCAACTGGCTCCCAAGTCTCTACGTGGTTCCAGAGCAAAAGAATGTTTATACAACGCATATCTCCACCTTTTCTTCAAAGTCTTTTCGCTTACACGGAAAGACTTCTTAAACTGCCATGCATCAGGGTCAGGGGGAGGTCTTGTTACAACGCAGATCTGTGGATCTCCGGGTTTTGATTGTGGCAAGGATGCTGCTGGTGTCAAAACCACAACGTGGGAACCACAGAACCACTAGTTGGTTTTCAGTGTTTCAGTGCATACAATTCCTAACATATCTGGCCAAGAAAACTTGTAAGTTCTTAGATTGTCCCAAAGGTGGCGCATGAAATCAAAGCAGGAGAACAGTTTCCCACGAGGTGTAGCCTGGGAAAGTTGGGGGTGACTGATGGAAAGGAGGAGTGAAGCTCCGCCCTTTCCGCTGCTAGGCTGCGCCCGAGGCTATTTAAACCCACCCTGGCTGGCCTGTACTCAGATCTTCGCGGAGCGGATCAGCGGCCGGAGCGTTTGGCGGACTCTGCGTGGACTTGGAGCTCACAGCGTCTTGCGACTTGGAAGCGGATTCAGAGGACAGGACAGAACACTTGGGCAAGTGAATCTCTGTCTGTCTGTTTGTCTGTCTGTCTGTCTCATTGGTTGGTTGATTTCCATTTTCTTAAGGGGCACATACCTCACACCGCACACACACACACACACACACACACGCACACACACGCACACACACTCCTTCTTTCTGCGAGTTAGAAAATTAGTAGGGGCCCCTGGGAGCTGCAGGTTTCCTAATCATGTCTGCACCTAAGAACAGTAGGGTCTTGTCTGGCTCTTCTTATGAACGGTCCCCCAGCCCGGACTCCCCAAGGTCCATGCGAGCTTCACCCAGCTTCTCCCTCTCCCCTATCAGAAACTCAGGCTTAAGGGGAAGCTCCTCACCAGGGATCCGGAGCTACCATTCACCATCCCCTAGGGCTTCACCACACTCACCTCTGTCATCACCAGAATCCCACAAGCTCCCATTTCCCTGTCCTCACCGTGATGGGCAATCAATGAAGCCATTGGGCTCTCCCGTGTCCTCCTCTGAGGATTCCTCAGAGTCCCCACGTTCATCAATAATATACCACATGTTCTTACTGCCATCACCCAGCAGCTCACCCCCAGCTCTCGGGGGGTCTCCTGTGTCTCCCAGCTACTCTCCAAACAACCCCAGATTTCAGCTGGAGTCAGCCCCCCACACCCAGGAATCACCTACAAACTCACGAGCCTCACGGTGCTCCACCCCTGTGTCTTTCATCTCTTCACCCCCAGGCCTCAGGGACTCTCCTGTGGCTCCCAGTTACTCTCCAGCCATCCCCAGGTTCCTGCGGGAGTCAGCCCCATGCACCCAGGAGTCCCCCAGAGACTCACACGTCTCGGGAGAATATGAGCGGTCCCCCAGCCCTGACTCCTCAAGATTCATGCCTGCCTCACCCAGCTTCTCCCTCTCCCCTCCCAGAAACTCAGACCCAAGGGGCAGCTCCTCACCAGGGATGTGGAAGTACTCTACATCACCCCGCAGGGCTTCACCACTCTCACATCCATCATCAACAGAACTCCACAACTTTACGTTTCCCTTTCCTAACCAAGCAGGACAGTCACTCATGTCATTGTGTTCTCCCGTGTCCTCCTCTGGAGATTCTCCACAGTCACCTCATTCATCAATAATATACCATATGTTCTTACTGCCATCATCCAGCAGCTCACCCCCAGCCACCCATGACTCGCCTGTCTGTCCCAGCTACTCTCCAACTACGCCCAGATTTCAGCGGCAGTCTCTACCCCACACCCCAGAAACACCTACAAACTCACAGACCTCAGTGGGATCCTCGCCAGTCTCTCTCACGTCTTCACCCCCAGCCCTTATGGACCCTCCAGTCTGTCCCAGCTACTCTCCAACCACGCCCACATTTCAGCGCGGGTCAGTTCCAGGAACCCAGGGATCACCACCAAGCCCACCACTTTCACTGAGTTACTCCCCAGTCTCCAGCACGTCTTTATCTCCAACCCTCAGGGACTCGCCTGTCTGTCCCAGCTACTCTCCAAACACGCCCACACTTCAGCGGGAGTTCGTTGCAGGCACCCAGAAATCACCACCAAACTCACCAATTTCACTGCGTTACTCCCCAGTCTCTCTCATGTCTTCACCATCCCTCAGGGACTCTCCCGTCTGTCCCAACTACTCTCCAACCACGCCCACATTTCAGCTGGAGTCAGTTCCAGGCACCCCGGACTCACCACCAAACTCAACAGTTTCACTCAGTTACTCCTCAGTCTCTAGCACGTCTTTATCTCCAACCCTCAGGGACTCTCCTGTGTGTCCCAGCTACTCTCCAACCACGCCCACACTTCAGCGGGAGTCAGTTCCAGGCACCCAGGAATCACCATCAAACTCACCAATTTCACTGCGTTACTCCCCAGTCTCTCTCATGTCTTCACCATCCCTCAGGGACTCTCCCGTCTGTCCCAGCTACTCTCCAACCACGCCCACATTTCAGCTGGGGTCAGTTCCAGGCACCCCGGAGTCACCTCCAAACTCACCAGTTTCACTGAGGTACTCCCCGGTCTCTCTCATGTCTTCACCCCCAGCCCTCAGGGACTCTCCTGTGTGTCCCAGCTACTCTCCATCCATGCCCAGATTTCAGCGGGAGTCCGTTCCAGGCACCCAGGTATCACCACCAAACTCAGCAGTTTCGCTGAGTTACTCCCCAGTCTCTCTCATGTCTTCACCCCCAGCCCCCTGGGACTCTCCTGTCTGTCCCAGCTACTCTCCCACCACGCCCAGATTTCAGCGGGAGTCAGCCTCCCACACTCCGGAATCACCTACAGACTCACAGACTTCACTGAGGTCCTCCCTGGTCTCTCTCAGGTCTTTGCCCTCAGCCCACAGGGACTCTTGTGTCTCTTTCAGCTACTCTCAAAACTTCTCTAGATTCCAGCTGGAGTCAGTTCCAGGCACCCACGATACACCACCGAACTCACGAATTTCACTGACTTACTCCCCAGTCTCCCTCATGTTCTCACCCCAGCCCTCAGGGACTCTTCTGTCTCTCTCAGCTACTCTCCAACCATCTCCAGATTGCACCTGGAGTCAGCTTCCCGCACCCAGGAATCATCTACAAACTCACGGACCTTACTGCCACCCTCCCCCATTTCTTTCACCTCTTCACCCCCTGCCTTAAGGGACTCTCCTGGGACTCCCAGCTTCTCTCCAGCCTTCCCCAGATTTCTGCCACAGTCAGCCCCAGGCACCCAGGGCAACCATAGACACTCACAAGCCTCACGAGACTATCTCCCTATGACCTGTACCTACACAGGGATGGCTCTCACGCATCCCTCAGTGACCCCAAACCCATCTCCACTTACACTCAGACACTCCCAGGGCCTGACAGCTACTCCCCGTTATTGTCCTTCAGTTCGAAGCCCTGGCCAATCTACTAGCCCACATGACGCAGTTACCTGGCCATTTCTCCACGGTTCCCGTGAGGGCCCCACGCCCAGCTGCACAAGAGCCCCTCCTGCATTCCGTCCTGACACGCAGGCCTGTCCATCTACTTGCTACTGTCACACTCTTGCCAGCAGAAGAGGCCCCTGTAATGGCCGATATCACCACCCAGTCTATCCTCACCCCACAGCTGTGCAGCGGGTCCCTCCTGCTGGCCCACGTGGCTGCCAGAGCCCATGCTGGCACGACGCTCCAGCAGGTCGGCGTCCCTGCGGGCCACACTACCGGTGACATGGCTAGCATGACCCTCCTTCCTGGCAGTGACACTGTTGATGTGAACCCCAGTTTCACATCTGTCATTTCTAAATAGGACCATTTTCCCTTTTCGCTCTCCCTTCCTTTCACAGGGCTTTTCGTTCTCTCTGTTTCTGCCTCCGTTTCAGATATTTACTCACCTTTTTCTCTCTCACTATGTCTGCCGTGGTCTCCATGAGAGTGCGCCACTTAAGATTCCCCCATTAAAAGTCATGAAGTGAGTGGCTTTTAGTATACCTGTGGTTGTGCACATTCAATTATAATTCGCAATCCATTGTAGAACATCTTATCACCCCCGACCAGAGAAAAACCCTGTAGACATTAGTCACTCCTCATTCTGTCTCAAACCCTCTCCCTGACCCTCAGCCCTAGGTAGCAACTACCTAGTGCAATCAATCCCATATGCATAGATTTCCATATTGTAGACATTTCCTATAAACGGAATTGCACAATAGGTGAGCTGTTATGACTGACATAACACGTAGCACAATATTTTCAAGATTCATCCACATTGTAGGCTTACCCACAGGGGGAAACCATTTTTTTGGGGGGTTTTAGTAACACCGGGTGTTTTCTCCTTCCTTTCGTCCTTCTTTCCTTCCTTCCTTCCTTCCTTCCTTCCTTCCTTCCTTCTTTCCTGCCTGCCTTCCTTCCTTCCTTCCTTCCTTCCTTCCTTCCTTCCTTCCTTCCTTCCTCCTACTTCTCTCTTACTCCTTCTGCCCTCTCTCTTTCATATGCCTTAGGTGCATCCCAGATTCTGCATTTTTTTGGGGAAATCCACGACAGGTGCAGGAAAATTGTGTTATTGTAACTATTTGCCGCTATCTCTCTTTCACGGCTCTCCATCAGTTGTGAACATCTATTGGTTTATCCCAAGTCACTAAGCATATGTTTATTAGGTACACCTGTTTTTCCTTATACAGCTGTTTCTGGAGTCTAGGGTCGCATGCTCATAAACCCAGTGTAACTCAGAAACGCATCTAATAGTCCAATAAACCCATCATAACGTTGAAAAATCATAAATCAAACCATCATAAGTCACGGTTTGTCCGTGGATATGGGCGTCATCAATTCCATTGTATTCAGTCATGCTGTACACCATTAACCACGGCAGACTGAATGGGAGTGGATATTGATACCATTATAAAAGTCAGTTATCAGAGGGATACTTCTTTAACCTGACTGAAGAACTGATCTAATGGCTTTAGTCGAGTGCATGATTATGTGAGATGTTTTGAGACAGAGTAGTACATTTGTGAATGAAATTTTATGGCTTTTTTTCACTTAGTAGGAACCATTGTGTGTGGAAAAGTGAGAAAGTTGCTTTCTGCTGTAGAGTCTGGCATTCATTGTAGATTGAAGCTTATTTTTCTGGGAGCAAATCTTATTCAATAAAATACTACTCTTTATACTAAGAAACAAAAACAGTGGTGATGTGTGGTCATTATCCTCAGCAAACTAATCCAGGGAAAGAAAACCAAACGCCACATTCTCACTTATAATGGGAGCTGAAAAAGGAGATCACATGGACACAGGAAGGGGAACAACACACACTGGGGCCTTTCGGGGAGCAGAGCGTTAAGAAGAACAGCTACTGCATGCTGGGCTTAATGCCTAGGTGATGGGTTGACAGGTGCAGCAAACCACCATGGCACACGTTTACCTTAGTAACAAATCTGCACATCCTGCACATATACCCCAGAACTTAGAAACGAAACGAAACAAAAGAAAACGAAAAAGCACTAGCAAAACGCTAAAGGCAAACTAAAGTTTCAAACTCAGAACGTGACAGACCCATGTTTGGTTCAAATCATGGTTCTCAACCCAGGTGCCATAAGGTCAGGATAAAGAATTTGATTACATATTGTAAATAAGACATGCAGCAAATGACCAGAAAGATTATTCTCAACATATGTGTGTCTTCTAATTCAATGGTGACGCTACCTACCGGGACATAGCATTAGATTCCAAAGGGCCGGGTCCCGCCACACAGGCCTCCCACACTAATAACAATGGGAAGCCCTACGTGGTTTTACCTGTGCTTCTCAGCAACTGGCTATAAATCAGGTTGCCACCACTCCCAGATTTAGTTGCATTCATTTGCTGGAAGAGCTCACAGCACGCAGGGAAGCACTTACATTTGCCGTTGTATTTTAGCGGACATTGCAAAAAGTTCAGAAATTAATGTGGGGCCCGGCATGTGGGGAGGGGCGCACTACCTTCCAGGAAGTGTTATCCAGAAGCTCTCTGATCCCAGTCCTTTTGGGTTTTTATGGAGACCTCATTCTATAGGCATGATGGGTTAAACCACAGGCTATTGGTGATCAACTCCACCTGAGGCTCTCAACCCTCCCTGGAAATTGGGGTTGAGGCTTTGCCATTCTCAGTCTGACTAAAAGAATTTACCCAAACGGAATTTTGAAACAGATGAGCATAACTGGAATCTTAATTAGATGATTGGATTATCTGGAGCCACACCTTGATATTCCTAACCCGAGCACCCTCATCCAACGAATGCTCCACCCAACTGGCTCCCAAGTCTCTACGTGGTTCCAGAGCAAAAGAATGTTTATACAACGCATATCTCCACCTTTTCTTCAAAGTCTTTTCGCTTACACGGAAAGACTTCTTAAACTGCCATGCATCAGGGTCAGGGGGAGGTCTTGTTACAACGCAGATCTGTGGATCTCCGGGTTTTGATTGTGGCAAGGATGCTGCTGGTGTCAAAACCACAACGTGGGAACCACAGAACCACTAGTTGGTTTTCAGTGTTTCAGTGCATACAATTCCTAACATATCTGGCCAAGAAAACTTGTAAGTTCTTAGATTGTCCCAAAGGTGGCGCATGAAATCAAAGCAGGAGAACAGTTTCCCACGAGGTGTAGCCTGGGAAAGTTGGGGGTGACTGATGGAAAGGAGGAGTGAAGCTCCGCCCTTTCCGCTGCTAGGCTGCGCCCGAGGCTATTTAAACCCACCCTGGCTGGCCTGTACTCAGATCTTCGCGGAGCGGATCAGCGGCCGGAGCGTTTGGCGGACTCTGCGTGGACTTGGAGCTCACAGCGTCTTGCGACTTGGAAGCGGATTCAGAGGACAGGACAGAACACTTGGGCAAGTGAATCTCTGTCTGTCTGTCTGTCTGTCTGTCTGTCTCATTGGTTGGTTGATTTCCATTTTCTTAAGGGGCACATACCTCACACCGCACACACACACACACACGCACACACACGCACACACACTCCTTCTTTCTGCGAGTTAGAAAATTAGTAGGGGCCCCTGGGAGCTGCAGGTTTCCTAATCATGTCTGCACCTAAGAACAGTAGGGTCTTGTCTGGCTCTTCTTATGAACGGTCCCCCAGCCCGGACTCCCCAAGGTCCATGCGAGCTTCACCCAGCTTCTCCCTCTCCCCTATCAGAAACTCAGGCTTAAGGGGAAGCTCCTCACCAGGGATCCGGAGCTACCATTCACCATCCCCTAGGGCTTCACCACACTCACCTCTGTCATCACCAGAATCCCACAAGCTCCCATTTCCCTGTCCTCACCGTGATGGGCAATCAATGAAGCCATTGGGCTCTCCCGTGTCCTCCTCTGAGGATTCCGCAGAGTCCCCACGTTCATCAATAATATACCACATGTTCTTACTGCCATCACCCAGCAGCTCACCCCCAGCTCTCGGGGGGTCTCCTGTGTCTCCCAGCTACTCTCCAAACAACCCCAGATTTCAGCTGGAGTCAGCCCCCCACACCCAGGAATCACCTACAAACTCACGAGCCTCACGGTGCTCCACCCCTGTGTCTTTCATCTCTTCACCCCCAGGCCTCAGGGACTCTCCTGTGGCTCCCAGTTACTCTCCAGCCATCCCCAGGTTCCTGCGGGAGTCAGCCCCATGCACCCAGGAGTCCCCCAGAGACTCACACGTCTCGGGAGAATATGAGCGGTCCCCCAGCCCTGACTCCTCAAGATTCATGCCTGCCTCACCCAGCTTCTCCCTCTCCCCTCCCAGAAACTCAGACCCAAGGGGCAGCTCCTCACCAGGGATGTGGAAGTACTCTACATCACCCCGCAGGGCTTCACCACTCTCACATCCATCATCAACAGAACTCCACAACTTTACGTTTCCCTTTCCTAACCAAGCAGGACAGTCACTCATGTCATTGTGTTCTCCCGTGTCCTCCTCTGGAGATTCTCCACAGTCACCTCATTCATCAATAATATACCATATGTTCTTACTGCCATCATCCAGCAGCTCACCCCCAGCCACCCATGACTCGCCTGTCTGTCCCAGCTACTCTCCAACTACGCCCAGATTTCAGCGGCAGTCTCTACCCCACACCCCAGAAACACCTACAAACTCACAGACCTCAGTGGGATCCTCGCCAGTCTCTCTCACGTCTTCACCCCCAGCCCTTACGGACCCTCCAGTCTGTCCCAGCTACTCTCCAACCACGCCCACATTTCAGCGCCGGTCAGTTCCAGGAACCCAGGGATCACCACCAAGCCCACCACTTTCACTGAGTTACTCCCCAGTCTCCAGCACGTCTTTATCTCCAACCCTCAGGGACTCGCCTGTCTGTCCCAGCTACTCTCCAAACACGCCCACACTTCAGCGGGAGTTCGTTGCAGGCACCCAGAAATCACCACCAAACTCACCAATTTCACTGCGTTACTCCCCAGTCTCTCTCATGTCTTCACCATCCCTCAGGGACTCTCCCGTCTGTCCCAGCTACTCTCCAACCACGCCCACATTTCAGCTGGAGTCAGTTCCAGGCACCCCGGACTCACCACCAAACTCACCAGTTTCACTCAGTTACTCCTCAGTCTCTAGCACGTCTTTATCTCCAACCCTCAGGGACTCTCCTGTGTGTCCCAGCTACTCTCCAACCACGCCCACACTTCAGCGGGAGTCAGTTCCAGGCACCCAGGAATCACCATCAAACTCACCAATTTCACTGCGTTACTCCCCAGTCTCTCTCATGTCTTCACCATCCCTCAGGGACTCTCCCGTCTGTCCCAGCTACTCTCCAACCACGCCCACATTTCAGCTGGGGTCAGTTCCAGGCACCCCGGAGTCACCACCAAACTCACCAGTTTCACTGAGGTACTCCCCGGTCTCTCTCATGTCTTCACCCCCAGCTCTCAGGGACTCTCCTGTGTGTCCCAGCTACTCTCCATCCATGCCCAGATTTCAGCGGGAGTCCGTTCCAGGCACCCAGGTATCACCACCAAACTCAGCAGTTTCGCTGAGTTACTCCCCAGTCTCTCTCATGTCTTCACCCCCAGCCCCCTGGGACTCTCCTGTCTGTCCCAGCTACTCTCCCACCACGCCCAGATTTCAGCGGGAGTCAGCCTCCCACACTCCGGAATCACCTACAGACTCACAGACTTCACTGAGGTCCTCCCTGGTCTCTCTCAGGTCTTTGCCCTCAGCCCACAGGGACTCTTGTGTCTCTTTCAGCTACTCTCAAAACTTCTCTAGATTCCAGCTGGAGTCAGTTCCAGGCACCCACGATACACCACCGAACTCACGAATTTCACTGACTTACTCCCCAGTCTCCCTCATGTTCTCACCCCCAGCCCTCAGGGACTCTTCTGTCTCTCTCAGCTACTCTCCAACCATCTCCAGATTGCACCTGGAGTCAGCTTCCCGCACCCAGGAATCATCTACAAACTCACGGACCTTACTGCCACCCTCCCCCATTTCTTTCACCTCTTCACCCCCTGCCTTAAGGGACTCTCCTGGGCCTCCCAGCTTCTCTCCAGCCTTCCCCAGATTTCTGCCACAGTCAGCCCCAGGCACCCAGGGCAACCATAGACACTCACAGGCCCCACGAGACTATCTCCCTATGACCTGTACCTACACAGGGATGGCTCTCATGCATCCCTCAGTGACCCCAAACCCATCTCCACTTACACTCAGACACTCCCAGGGCCTGACAGCTACTCCCCGTTATTGTCCTTCAGTTCGAAGCCCTGGCCAATCTACTAGCCCACATGACGCAGTTACCTGGCCATTTCTCCACGGTTCCCGTGAGGGCCCCACGCCCAGCCGCACAAGAGCCCCTCCTGCATTCCGTCCTCACACGCAGGCCTGTCCATCTACTTGCTACTGTCACACCCTTGCCAGCAGAAGAGGCCCCTGTAATGGCCGATATCACCACCCAGTCTATCCTCACCCCACAGCTGTGCAGCGGGTCCCTCCTGCTGGCCCACGTGGCTGCCAGAGCCCATGCTGGCACGACGCTCCAGCAGGTCGGCGTCCCTGCGGGCCACACTACCGGTGACATGGCTAGCATGACCCTCCTTCCTGGCAGTGACACTGTTGATGTGAACCCCAGTTTCACATCTGTCATTTCTAAATAGGACCATTTTCCCTTTTCGCTCTCCCTTCCTTTCACAGGGCTTTTCGTTCTCTCTGTTTCTGCCTCCGTTTCAGATATTTACTCACCTTTTTCTCTCTCACTATGTCTGCCGTGGTCTCCATGAGAGTGCGCCACTTAAGATTCCCCCATTAAAAGTCATGAATTGAGTGGCTTTTAGTATACCTGTGGTTGTGCACATTCAATTATAATTCGCAATCCATTGTACAACGTCTTATCACCCCCGACCAGAGAAAAACCCTGTAGACATTAGTCACTCCTCATTCTGTCTCAAACCCTCTCCCTGACCCTCAGCCCTAGGTAGCAACTACCTAGTGCAATCAATCCCATATGCATAGATTTCCATATTGTAGACATTTCCTATAAACGGAATTGCACAATAGGTGAGCTGTTATGACTGACATAACACGTAGCACAATATTTTCAAGATTCATCCACATTGTAGGCTTACCCACAGGGGGAAACCATTTTTTTGGGGGGTTTTAGTAACACCGGGTGTTTTCTCCTTCCTTTCGTCCTTCGTTCCTTCCTTCCTTCCTTCCTTCCTTCCTTCCTTCCTTCCTCCTACTTCTCTCTTACTCCTTCTGCCCTCTCTCTTTCATATGCCTTAGGTGCATCCCACATTCTGCATTTTTTTGGGGAAATCCACGACAGGTGCAGGAAAATTGTGTTATTGTAACTATTTGCCACTATCTCTCTTTCACGGCTCTCCATCAGTTGTGAACATCTATTGGTTTATCCCAAGTCACTAAGCATATGTTTATTAGGTACACCTGTTTTTCCTTATACAGCTGTTTCTGGAGTCTAGGGTCGCATGCTCATAAACCCAGTGTAACTCAGAAACGCATCTAATAGTCCAATAAACCCATCATAACGTTGAAAAATCATAAATCAAACCATCATAAGTCACGGTTTGTCCGTGGATATGGGCGTCATCAATTCCATTGTATTCAGTCATGCTGTACACCATTAACCACGGCAGACTGACTGGGAGTGGATATTGATACCATTATAAAAGTCAGTTATTAGAGGGATACTTCTTTAACCTGACTGAAGAACTGATCTAATGGCTTTAGTCGAGTGCATGATTATGTGAGATGTTTTGAGACAGAGTAGTACATTTGTGAATGAAATTTTATGGCTTTTTTTCACTTAGTAGGAACCATTGTGTGTGGAAAAGTGAGAAAATTGCTTTCTGCTGTAGAGTCTGGCATTCATTGTAGATTGAAGCTTATTTTTCTGGGAGCAAATCGTATTCAATAAAATACTACTCTTTATACTAAGAAACAAAAACAGTGGTGATGTGTGGTCATTATCCTCAGCAAACTAATCCAGGGAAAGAAAACCAAACGCCACATTCTCACTTATAATGGGAGCTGAAAAAGGAGATCACATGGACACAGGAAGGGGAACAACACACACTGGGGCCTTTCGGGGAGCAGAGCGTTAAGAAGAACAGCTACTGCATGCTGGGCTTAATGCCTAGGTGATGGGTTGACAGGTGCAGCAAACCACCATGGCACACGTTTACCTTAGTAACAAATCTGCACATCCTGCACATATACCCCAGAACTTAGAAACGAAACGAAACAAAAGAAAACGAAAAAGCACTAGCAAAACGCTAAAGGCAAACTAAAGTTTCAAACTCAGAACGTGACAGACCCATGTTTGGTTCAAATCATGGTTCTCAACCCAGGTGCCATAAGGTCAGGATAAAGAATTTGATTACATATTGTAAATAAGACATGCAGCAAATGACCAGAAAGATTATTCTCAACATATGTGTGTCTTCTAATTCAATGGTGACGCTACCTACCGGGACATAGCATTAGATTCCAAAGGGCCGGGTCCCGCCACACAGGCCTCCCACACTAATAACAATGGGAAGCCCTACGTGGTTTTACCTGTGCTTCTCAGCAACTGGCTATAAATCAGGTTGCCACCACTCCCAGATTTAGTTGCATTCATTTGCTGGAAGAGCTCACAGCACGCAGGGAAGCACTTACATTTGCCGTTGTATTTTAGCGGACATTGCAAAAAGTTCAGAAATTAATGTGGGGCCCGGCATGTGGGGAGGGGCGCACTACCTTCCAGGAAGTGTTATCCAGAAGCTCTCTGATCCCAGTCCTTTTGGGTTTTTATGGAGACCTCATTCTATAGGCATGATGGGTTAAACCACAGGCTATTGGTGATCAACTCCACCTGAGGCTCTCAACCCTCCCTGGAAATTGGGGTTGAGGCTTTGCCATTCTCAGTCTGACTAAAAGAATTTACCCAAACGGAATTTTGAAACAGATGAGCATAACTGGAATCTTAATTAGATGATTGGATTATCTGGAGCCACACCTTGATATTCCTAACCCGAGCACCCTCATCCAACGAATGCTCCACCCAACTGGCTCCCAAGTCTCTACGTGGTTCCAGAGCAAAAGAATGTTTATACAACGCATATCTCCACCTTTTCTTCAAAGTCTTTTCGCTTACACGGAAAGACTTCTTAAACTGCCATGCATCAGGGTCAGGGGGAGGTCTTGTTACAACGCAGATCTGTGGATCTCCGGGTTTTGATTGTGGCAAGGATGCTGCTGGTGTCAAAACCACAACGTGGGAACCACAGAACCACTAGTTGGTTTTCAGTGTTTCAGTGCATACAATTCCTAACATATCTGGCCAAGAAAACTTGTAAGTTCTTAGATTGTCCCAAAGGTGGCGCATGAAATCAAAGCAGGAGAACAGTTTCCCACGAGGTGTAGCCTGGGAAAGTTGGGGGTGACTGATGGAAAGGAGGAGTGAAGCTCCGCCCTTTCCGCTGCTAGGCTGCGCCCGAGGCTATTTAAACCCACCCTGGCTGGCCTGTACTCAGATCTTCGCGGAGCGGATCAGCGGCCGGAGCGTTTGGCGGACTCTGCGTGGACTTGGAGCTCACAGCGTCTTGCGACTTGGAAGCGGATTCAGAGGACAGGACAGAACACTTGGGCAAGTGAATCTCTGTCTGTCTGTCTGTCTGTCTGTCTGTCTGTCTCATTGGTTGGTTGATTTCCATTTTCTTAAGGGGCACATACCTCACACCGCACACACACACACGCACACACACGCACACACACTCCTTCTTTCCGCGAGTTAGAAAATTAGTAGGGGCCCCTGGGAGCTGCAGGTTTCCTAATCATGTCTGCACCTAAGAACAGTAGGGTCTTGTCTGGCTCTTCTTATGAACGGTCCCCCAGCCCGGACTCCCCAAGGTCCATGCGAGCTTCACCCAGCTTCTCCCTCTCCCCTATCAGAAACTCAGGCTTAAGGGGAAGCTCCTCACCAGGGATCCGGAACTACCATTCACCATCTCCTAGGGCTTCACCACACTCACCTCTGTCATCACCAGAATCCCACAAGCTCCCATTTCCCTGTCCTCACCGTGATGGGCAATCAATGAAGCCATTGGGCTCTCCCGTGTCCTCCTCTGAGGATTCCTCAGAGTCCCCACGTTCATCAATAATATACCACATGTTCTTACTGCCATCACCCAGCAGCTCACCCCCAGCTCTCGGGGGGTCTCCTGTGTCTCCCAGCTACTCTCCAAACAACCCCAGATTTCAGCTGGAGTCAGCCCCCCACACCCAGGAATCACCTACAAACTCACGAGCCTCACGGTGCTCCACCCCTGTGTCTTTCATCTCTTCACCCCCAGGCCTCAGGGACTCTCCTGTGGCTCCCAGTTACTCTCCAGCCATCCCCAGGTTCCTGCGGGAGTCAGCCCCATGCACCCAGGAGTCCCCCAGAGACTCACACGTCTCGGGAGAATATGAGCGGTCCCCCAGCCCTGACTCCTCAAGATTCATGCCTGCCTCACCCAGCTTCTCCCTCTCCCCTCCCAGAAACTCAGACCCAAGGGGCAGCTCCTCACCAGGGATGTGGAAGTACTCTACATCACCCCGCAGGGCTTCACCACTCTCACATCCATCATCAACAGAACTCCACAACTTTACGTTTGCCTTTCCTAACCAAGCAGGACAGTCACTCATGTCATTGTGTTCTCCCGTGTCCTCCTCTGGAGATTCTCCACAGTCACCTCATTCATCAATAATATACCATATGTTCTTACTGCCATCATCCAGCAGCTCACCCCCAGCCACCCATGACTCGCCTGTCTGTCCCAGCTACTCTCCAACTACGCCCAGATTTCAGCGGCAGTCTCTACCCCACACCCCAGAAACACCTACAAACTCACAGACCTCAGTGGGATCCTCGCCAGTCTCTCTCACGTCTTCACCCCCAGCCCTTACGGACCCTCCAGTCTGTCCCAGCTACTCTCCAACCACGCCCACATTTCAGCGCGGGTCAGTTCCAGGAACCCAGGGATCACCACCAAGCCCACCACTTTCACTGAGTTACTCCCCAGTCTCCAGCACGTCTTTATCTCCAACCCTCAGGGACTCGCCTGTCTGTCCCAGCTACTCTCCAAACACGCCCACACTTCAGCGGGAGTTCGTTGCAGGCACCCAGAAATCACCACCAAACTCACCAATTTCACTGCGTTACTCCCCAGTCTCTCTCATGTCTTCACCATCCCTCAGGGACTCTCCCGTCTGTCCCAGCTACTCTCCAACCACGCCCACATTTCAGCTGGAGTCAGTTCCAGGCACCCCGGACTCACCACCAAACTCAACAGTTTCACTCAGTTACTCCTCAGTCTCTAGCACGTCTTTATCTCCAACCCTCAGGGACTCTCCTGTGTGTCCCAGCTACTCTCCAACCACGCCCACACTTCAGCGGGAGTCAGTTCCAGGCACCCAGGAATCACCATCAAACTCACCAATTTCACTGCGTTACTCCCCAGTCTCTCTCATGTCTTCACCATCCCTCAGGGACTCTCCCGTCTGTCCCAGCTACTCTCCAACCACGCCCACATTTCAGCTGGGGTCAGTTCCAGGCACCCCGGAGTCACCACCAAACTCACCAGTTTCACTGAGGTACTCCCCGGTCTCTCTCATGTCTTCACCCCCAGCTCTCAGGGACTCTCCTGTGTGTCCCAGCTACTCTCCATCCATGCCCAGATTTCAGCGGGAGTCCGTTCCAGGCACCCAGGTATCACCACCAAACTCAGCAGTTTCGCTGAGTTACTCCCCAGTCTCTCTCATGTCTTCACCCCCAGCCCCCTGGGACTCTCCTGTCTGTCCCAGCTACTCTCCCACCACGCCCAGATTTCAGCGGGAGTCAGCCTCCCACACTCCGGAATCACCTACAGACTCACAGACTTCACTGAGGTCCTCCCTGGTCTCTCTCAGGTCTTTGCCCTCAGCCCACAGGGAATCTTGTGTCTCTTTCAGCTACTCTCAAAACTTCTCTAGATTCCAGCTGGAGTCAGTTCCAGGCACCCACGATACACCACCGAACTCACGAATTTCACTGACTTACTCCCCAGTCTCCCTCATGTTCTCACCCCAGCCCTCAGGGACTCTTCTGTCTCTCTCAGCTACTCTCCAACCATCTCCAGATTGCACCTGGAGTCAGCTTCCCGCACCCAGGAATCATCTACAAACTCACGGACCTTACTGCCACCCTCCCCCATTTCTTTCACCTCTTCACCCCCTGCCTTAAGGGACTCTCCTGGGCCTCCCAGCTTCTCTCCAGCCTTCCCCAGATTTCTGCCACAGTCAGCCCCAGGCACCCAGGGCAACCATAGACACTCACAAGCCTCACGAGACTATCTCCCTATGACCTGTACCTACACAGGGATGGCTCTCACGCATCCCTCAGTGACCCCAAACCCATCTCCACTTACACTCAGACACTCCCAGGGCCTGACAGCTACTCCCCGTTATTGTCCTTCAGTTCGAAGCCCTGGCCAATCTACTAGCCCACATGACGCAGTTACCTGGCCATTTCTCCACGGTTCCCGTGAGGGCCCCACGCCCAGCCGCACAAGAGCCCCTCCTGCATTCCGTCCTCACACGCAGGCCTGTCCATCTACTTGCTACTGTCACACCCTTGCCAGCAGAAGAGGCCCCTGTAATGGCCGATATCACCACCCAGTCTATCCTCACCCCACAGCTGTGCAGCGGGTCCCTCCTGCTGGCCCACGTGGCTGCCAGAGCCCATGCTGGCACGACGCTCCAGCAGGTCGGCGTCCCTGCGGGCCACACTACCGGTGACATGGCTAGCATGACCCTCCTTCCTGGCAGTGACACTGTTGATGTGAACCCCAGTTTCACATCTGTCATTTCTAAATAGGACCATTTTCCCTTTTCGCTCTCCCTTCCTTTCACAGGGCTTTTCGTTCTCTCTGTTTCTGCCTCCGTTTCAGATATTTACTCACCTTTTTCTCTCTCACTATGTCTGCCGTGGTCTCCATGAGAGTGCGCCACTTAAGATTCCCCCATTAAAAGTCATGAATTGAGTGGCTTTTAGTATACCTGTGGTTGTGCACATTCAATTATAATTCGCAATCCATTGTACAACGTCTTATCACCCCCGACCAGAGAAAAACCCTGTAGACATTAGTCACTCCTCATTCTGTCTCAAACCCTCTCCCTGACCCTCAGCCCTAGGTAGCAACTACCTAGTGCAATCAATCCCATATGCATAGATTTCCATATTGTAGACATTTCCTATAAACGGAATTGCACAATAGGTGAGCTGTTATGACTGACATAACACGTAGCACAATATTTTCAAGATTCATCCACATTGTAGGCTTACCCACAGGGGGAAACCATTTTTTTGGGGGGTTTTAGTAACACCGGGTGTTTCTCCTTCCTTTCGTCCTTCTTTCCTTCCTTCCTTCCTTCCTTCCTTCCTTCCTTCCTTCCTTCCTTCCTCCTACTTCTCTCTTACTCCTTCTGCCCTCTCTCTTTCATATGCCTTAGGTGCATCCCACATTCTGCATTATTTTGGGGAAATCCACGACAGGTGCAGGAAAATTGTGTTATTGTAACTATTTACCGCTATCTCTCTTTCACGGCTCTCCATCAGTTGTGAACATCTATTGGTTTATCCCAAGTCACTAAGCATATGTTTATTAGGTACACCTGTTTTTCCTTATACAGCTGTTTCTGGAGTCTAGGGTCGCATGCTCATAAACCCAGTGTAACTCAGAAACGCATCTAATAGTCCAATAAACCCATCATAACGTTGAAAAATCATAAATCAAACCATCATAAGTCACGGTTTGTCCGTGGATATGGGCGTCATCAATTCCATTGTATTCAGTCATGCTGTACACCATTAACCACGGCAGACTGACTGGGAGTGGATATTGATACCATTATAAAAGTCAGTTATTAGAGGGATACTTCTTTAACCTGACTGAAGAACTGATCTAATGGCTTTAGTCGAGTGCATGATTATGTGAGATGTTTTGAGACAGAGTAGTACATTTGTGAATGAAATTTTATGGCTTTTTTTCACTTAGTAGGAACCATTGTGTGTGGAAAAGTGAGAAAATTGCTTTCTGCTGTAGAGTCTGGCATTCATTGTAGATTGAAGCTTATTTTTCTGGGAGCAAATCGTATTCAATAAAATACTACTCTTTATACTAAGAAACAAAAACAGTGGTGATGTGTGGTCATTATCCTCAGCAAACTAATCCAGGGAAAGAAAACCAAACGCCACATTCTCACTTATAATGGGAGCTGAAAAAGGAGATCACATGGACACAGGAAGGGGAACAACACACACTGGGGCCTTTCGGGGAGCAGAGCGTTAAGAAGAACAGCTACTGCATGCTGGGCTTAATGCCTAGGTGATGGGTTGACAGGTGCAGCAAACCACCATGGCACACGTTTACCTTAGTAACAAATCTGCACATCCTGCACATATACCCCAGAACTTAGAAACGAAACGAAACAAAAGAAAACGAAAAAGCACTAGCAAAACGCTAAAGGCAAACTAAAGTTTCAAACTCAGAACGTGACAGACCCATGTTTGGTTCAAATCATGGTTCTCAACCCAGGTGCCATAAGGTCAGGATAAAGAATTTGATTACATATTGTAAATAAGACATGCAGCAAATGACCAGAAAGATTATTCTCAACATATGTGTGTCTTCTAATTCAATGGTGACGCTACCTACCGGGACATAGCATTAGATTCCAAAGGGCCGGGTCCCGCCACACAGGCCTCCCACACTAATAACAATGGGAAGCCCTACGTGGTTTTACCTGTGCTTCTCAGCAACTGGCTATAAATCAGGTTGCCACCACTCCCAGATTTAGTTGCATTCATTTGCTGGAAGAGCTCACAGCACGCAGGGAAGCACTTACATTTGCCGTTGTATTTTAGCGGACATTGCAAAAAGTTCAGAAATTAATGTGGGGCCCGGCATGTGGGGAGGGGCGCACTACCTTCCAGGAAGTGTTATCCAGAAGCTCTCTGATCCCAGTCCTTTTGGGTTTTTATGGAGACCTCATTCTATAGGCATGATGGGTTAAACCACAGGCTATTGGTGATCAACTCCACCTGAGGCTCTCAACCCTCCCTGGAAATTGGGGTTGAGGCTTTGCCATTCTCAGTCTGACTAAAAGAATTTACCCAAACGGAATTTTGAAACAGATGAGCATAACTGGAATCTTAATTAGATGATTGGATTATCTGGAGCCACACCTTGATATTCCTAACCCGAGCACCCTCATCCAACGAATGCTCCACCCAACTGGCTCCCAAGTCTCTACGTGTTTCCAGAGCAAAAGAATGTTTATACAACGCATATCTCCACCTTTTCTTCAAAGTCTTTTCGCTTACACGGAAAGACTTCTTAAACTGCCATGCATCAGGGTCAGGGGGAGGTCTTGTTACAACGCAGATCTGTGGATCTCCGGGTTTTGATTGTGGCAAGGATGCTGCTGGTGTCAAAACCACAACGTGGGAACCACAGAACCACTAGTTGGTTTTCAGTGTTTCAGTGCATACAATTCCTAACATATCTGGCCAAGAAAACTTGTAAGTTCTTAGATTGTCCCAAAGGTGGCGCATGAAATCAAAGCAGGAGAACAGTTTCCCACGAGGTGTAGCCTGGGAAAGTTGGGGGTGACTGATGGAAAGGAGGAGTGAAGCTCCGCCCTTTCCGCTGCTAGGCTGCGCCCGAGGCTATTTAAACCCACCCTGGCTGGCCTGTACTCAGATCTTCGCGGAGCGGATCAGCGGCCGGAGCGTTTGGCGGACTCTGCGTGGACTTGGAGCTCACAGCGTCTTGCGACTTGGAAGCGGATTCAGAGGACAGGACAGAACACTTGGGCAAGTGAATCTCTGTCTGTCTGTCTGTCTGTCTGTCTCATTGGTTGGTTGATTTCCATTTTCTTAAGGGGCACATACCTCACACCGCACACACACACACACACACACACACACACACGCACACACACGCACACACACTCCTTCTTTCTGCGAGTTAGAAAATTAGTAGGGGCCCCTGGGAGCTGCAGGTTTCCTAATCATGTCTGCACCTAAGAACAGTAGGGTCTTGTCTGGCTCTTCTTATGAACGGTCCCCCAGCCCGGACTCCCCAAGGTCCATGCGAGCTTCACCCAGCTTCTCCCTCTCCCCTATCAGAAACTCAGGCTTAAGGGGAAGCTCCTCACCAGGGATCCGGAGCTACCATTCACCATCCCCTAGGGCTTCACCACACTCACCTCTGTCATCACCAGAATCCCACAAGCTCCCATTTCCCTGTCCTCACCGTGATGGGCAATCAATGAAGCCATTGGGCTCTCCCGTGTCCTCCTCTGAGGATTCCGCAGAGTCCCCACGTTCATCAATAATATACCACATGTTCTTACTGCCATCACCCAGCAGCTCACCCCCAGCTCTCGGGGGGTCTCCTGTGTCTCCCAGCTACTCTCCAAACAACCCCAGATTTCAGCTGGAGTCAGCCCCCCACACCCAGGAATCACCTACAAACTCACGAGCCTCACGGTGCTCCACCCCTGTGTCTTTCATCTCTTCACCCCCAGGCCTCAGGGACTCTCCTGTGGCTCCCAGTTACTCTCCAGCCATCCCCAGGTTCCTGCGGGAGTCAGCCCCATGCACCCAGGAGTCCCCCAGAGACTCACACGTCTCGGGAGAATATGAGCGGTCCCCCAGCCCTGACTCCTCAAGATTCATGCCTGCCTCACCCAGCTTCTCCCTCTCCCCTCCCAGAAACTCAGACCCAAGGGGCAGCTCCTCACCAGGGATGTGGAAGTACTCTACATCACCCCGCAGGGCTTCACCACTCTCACATCCATCATCAACAGAACTCCACAACTTTACGTTTCCCTTTCCTAACCAAGCAGGACAGTCACTCATGTCATTGTGTTCTCCCGTGTCCTCCTCTGGAGATTCTCCACAGTCACCTCATTCATCAATAATATACCATATGTTCTTACTGCCATCATCCAGCAGCTCACCCCCAGCCACCCATGACTCGCCTGTCTGTCCCAGCTACTCTCCAACTACGCCCAGATTTCAGCGGCAGTCTCTACCCCACACCCCAGAAACACCTACAAACTCACAGACCTCAGTGGGATCCTCGCCAGTCTCTCTCACGTCTTCACCCCCAGCCCTTACGGACCCTCCAGTCTGTCCCAGCTACTCTCCAACCACGCCCACATTTCAGCGCGGGTCAGTTCCAGGAACCCAGGGATCACCACCAAGCCCACCACTTTCACTGAGTTACTCCCCAGTCTCCAGCACGTCTTTATCTCCAACCCTCAGGGACTCGCCTGTCTGTCCCAGCTACTCTCCAAACACGCCCACACTTCAGCGGGAGTTCGTTGCAGGCACCCAGAAATCACCACCAAACTCACCAATTTCACTGCGTTACTCCCCAGTCTCTCTCATGTCTTCACCATCCCTCAGGGACTCTCCCGTCTGTCCCAGCTACTCTCCAACCACGCCCACATTTCAGCTGGAGTCAGTTCCAGGCACCCCGGACTCACCACCAAACTCAACAGTTTCACTCAGTTACTCCTCAGTCTCTAGCACGTCTTTATCTCCAACCCTCAGGGACTCTCCTGTGTGTCCCAGCTACTCTCCAACCACGCCCACACTTCAGCGGGAGTCAGTTCCAGGCACCCAGGAATCACCATCAAACTCACCAATTTCACTGCGTTACTCCCCAGTCTCTCTCATGTCTTCACCATCCCTCAGGGACTCTCCCGTCTGTCCCAGCTACTCTCCAACCACGCCCACATTTCAGCTGGGGTCAGTTCCAGGCACCCCGGAGTCACCACCAAACTCACCAGTTTCACTGAGGTACTCCCCGGTCTCTCTCATGTCTTCACCCCCAGCCCTCAGGGACTCTCCTGTGTGTCCCAGCTACTCTCCATCCATGCCCAGATTTCAGCGGGAGTCCGTTCCAGGCACCCAGGTATCACCACCAAACTCAGCAGTTTCGCTGAGTTACTCCCCAGTCTCTCTCATGTCTTCACCCCCAGCCCCCTGGGACTCTCTTGTCTGTCCCAGCTACTCTCCCACCACGCCCAGATTTCAGCGGGAGTCAGCCTCCCACACTCCGGAATCACCTACAGACTCACAGACTTCACTGAGGTCCTCCCTGGTCTCTCTCAGGTCTTTGCCCTCTGCCCACAGGGACTCTTTTGTCTCTTTCAGCTACTCTCAAAACTTCTCTAGATTCCAGCTGGAGTCAGTTCCAGGCACCCACGATACACCACCGAACTCACGAATTTCACTGACTTACTCCCCAGTCTCCCTCATGTTCTCACCCCCAGCCCTCAGGGACTCTTCTGTCTCTCTCAGCTACTCTCCAACCATCTCCAGATTGCACCTGGAGTCAGCTTCCCGCACCCAGGAATCATCTACAAACTCACGGACCTTACTGCCACCCTCCCCCATTTCTTTCACCTCTTCACCCCCTGCCTTAAGGGACTCTCCTGGGCCTCCCAGCTTCTCTCCAGCTTTCCCCAGATTTCTGCCACAGTCAGCCCCAGGCACCCAGGGCAACCATAGACACTCACAAGCCTCACGAGACTATCTCCCTATGACCTGTACCTACACAGGGATGGCTCTCACGCATCCCTCAGTGACCCCAAACCCATCTCCACTTACACTCAGACACTCCCAGGGCCTGACAGCTACTCCCCGTTATTGTCCTTCAGTTCGAAGCCCTGGCCAATCTACTAGCCCACATGACGCAGTTACCTGGCCATTTCTCCACGGTTCCCGTGAGGGCCCCACGCCCAGCTGCACAAGAGCCCCTCCTGCATTCCGTCCTGACACGCAGGCCTGTCCATCTACTTGCTACTGTCACACTCTTGCCAGCAGAAGAGGCCCCTGTAATGGCCGATATCACCACCCAGTCTATCCTCACCCCACAGCTGTGCAGCGGGTCCCTCCTGCTGGCCCACGTGGCTGCCAGAGCCCATGCTGGCACGACGCTCCAGCAGGTCGGCGTCCCTGCGGGCCACACTACCGGTGACATGGCTAGCATGACCCTCCTTCCTGGCAGTGACACTGTTGATGTGAACCCCAGTTTCACATCTGTCATTTCTAAATAGGACCATTTTCCCTTTTCGCTCTCCCTTCCTTTCACAGGGCTTTTCGTTCTCTCTGTTTCTGCCTCCGTTTCAGATATTTACTCACCTTTTTCTCTCTCACTATGTCTGCCGTGGTCTCCATGAGAGTGCGCCACTTAAGATTCCCCCATTAAAAGTCATGAATTGAGTGGCTTTTAGTATACCTGTGGTTGTGCACATTCAATTATAATTCGCAATCCATTGTAGAACATCTTATCACCCCCGACCAGAGAAAAACCCTGTAGACATTAGTCACTCCTCATTCTGTCTCAAACCCTCTCCCTGACCCTCAGCCCTAGGTAGCAACTACCTAGTGCAATCAATCCCATATGCATAGATTTCCATATTGTAGACATTTCCTATAAACGGAATTGCACAATAGGTGAGCTGTTATGACTGACATAACACGTAGCACAATATTTTCAAGATTCATCCACATTGTAGGCTTACCCACAGGGGGAAACCATTTTTTTGGGGGGTTTTAGTAACACCGGGTGTTTTCTCCTTCCTTTCGTCCTTCTTTCCTTCCTTCCTTCCTTCCTTCCTTCCTTCCTTCCTCCTACTTCTCTCTTACTCCTTCTGCCCTCTCTCTTTCATATGCCTTAGGTGCATCCCACATTCTGCATTATTTTGGGGAAATCCACGACAGGTGCAGGAAAATTGTGTTATTGTAACTATTTACCGCTATCTCTCTTTCACGGCTCTCCATCAGTTGTGAACATCTATTGGTTTATCCCAAGTCACTAAGCATATGTTTATTAGGTACACCTGTTTTTCCTTATACAGCTGTTTCTGGAGTCTAGGGTCGCATGCTCATAAACCCAGTGTAACTCAGAAACGCATCTAATAGTCCAATAAACCCATCATAACGTTGAAAAATCATAAATCAAACCATCATAAGTCACGGTTTGTCCGTGGATATGGGCGTCATCAATTCCATTGTATTCAGTCATGCTGTACACCATTAACCACGGCAGACTGACTGGGAGTGGATATTGATACCATTATAAAAGTCAGTTATTAGAGGGATACTTCTTTAACCTGACTGAAGAACTGATCTAATGGCTTTAGTCGAGTGCATGATTATGTGAGATGTTTTGAGACAGAGTAGTACATTTGTGAATGAAATTTTATGGCTTTTTTTCACTTAGTAGGAACCATTGTGTGTGGAAAAGTGAGAAAATTGCTTTCTGCTGTAGAGTCTGGCATTCATTGTAGATTGAAGCTTATTTTTCTGGGAGCAAATCGTATTCAATAAAATACTACTCTTTATACTAAGAAACAAAAACAGTGGTGATGTGTGGTCATTATCCTCAGCAAACTAATCCAGGGAAAGAAAACCAAACGCCACATTCTCACTTATAATGGGAGCTGAAAAAGGAGATCACATGGACACAGGAAGGGGAACAACACACACTGGGGCCTTTCGGGGAGCAGAGCGTTAAGAAGAACAGCTACTGCATGCTGGGCTTAATGCCTAGGTGATGGGTTGACAGGTGCAGCAAACCACCATGGCACACGTTTACCTTAGTAACAAATCTGCACATCCTGCACATATACCCCAGAACTTAGAAACGAAACGAAACAAAAGAAAACGAAAAAGCACTAGCAAAACGCTAAAGGCAAACTAAAGTTTCAAACTCAGAACGTGACAGACCCATGTTTGGTTCAAATCATGGTTCTCAACCCAGGTGCCATAAGGTCAGGATAAAGAATTTGATTACATATTGTAAATAAGACATGCAGCAAATGACCAGAAAGATTATTCTCAACATATGTGTGTCTTCTAATTCAATGGTGACGCTACCTACCGGGACATAGCATTAGATTCCAAAGGGCCGGGTCCCGCCACACAGGCCTCCCACACTAATAACAATGGGAAGCCCTACGTGGTTTTACCTGTGCTTCTCAGCAACTGGCTATAAATCAGGTTGCCACCACTCCCAGATTTAGTTGCATTCATTTGCTGGAAGAGCTCACAGCACGCAGGGAAGCACTTACATTTGCCGTTGTATTTTAGCGGACATTGCAAAAAGTTCAGAAATTAATGTGGGGCCCGGCATGTGGGGAGGGGCGCACTACCTTCCAGGAAGTGTTATCCAGAAGCTCTCTGATCCCAGTCCTTTTGGGTTTTTATGGAGACCTCATTCTATAGGCATGATGGGTTAAACCACAGGCTATTGGTGATCAACTCCACCTGAGGCTCTCAACCCTCCCTGGAAATTGGGGTTGAGGCTTTGCCATTCTCAGTCTGACTAAAAGAATTTACCCAAACGGAATTTTGAAACAGATGAGCATAACTGGAATCTTAATTAGATGATTGGATTATCTGGAGCCACACCTTGATATTCCTAACCCGAGCACCCTCATCCAACGAATGCTCCACCCAACTGGCTCCCAAGTCTCTACGTGTTTCCAGAGCAAAAGAATGTTTATACAACGCATATCTCCACCTTTTCTTCAAAGTCTTTTCGCTTACACGGAAAGACTTCTTAAACTGCCATGCATCAGGGTCAGGGGGAGGTCTTGTTACAACGCAGATCTGTGGATCTCCGGGTTTTGATTGTGGCAAGGATGCTGCTGGTGTCAAAACCACAACGTGGGAACCACAGAACCACTAGTTGGTTTTCAGTGTTTCAGTGCATACAATTCCTAACATATCTGGCCAAGAAAACTTGTAAGTTCTTAGATTGTCCCAAAGGTGGCGCATGAAATCAAAGCAGGAGAACAGTTTCCCACGAGGTGTAGCCTGGGAAAGTTGGGGGTGACTGATGGAAAGGAGGAGTGAAGCTCCGCCCTTTCCGCTGCTAGGCTGCGCCCGAGGCTATTTAAACCCACCCTGGCTGGCCTGTACTCAGATCTTCGCGGAGCGGATCAGCGGCCGGAGCGTTTGGCGGACTCTGCGTGGACTTGGAGCTCACAGCGTCTTGCGACTTGGAAGCGGATTCAGAGGACAGGACAGAACACTTGGGCAAGTGAATCTCTGTCTGTCTGTCTGTCTGTCTGTCTGTCTCATTGGTTGGTTGATTTCCATTTTCTTAAGGGGCACATACCTCACACCGCACACACACACACACACACACACACACACACGCACACACACGCACACACACTCCTTCTTTCTGCGAGTTAGAAAATTAGTAGGGGCCCCTGGGAGCTGCAGGTTTCCTAATCATGTCTGCACCTAAGAACAGTAGGGTCTTGTCTGGCTCTTCTTATGAACGGTCCCCCAGCCCGGACTCCCCAAGGTCCATGCGAGCTTCACCCAGCTTCTCCCTCTCCCCTATCAGAAACTCAGGCTTAAGGGGAAGCTCCTCACCAGGGATCCGGAGCTACCATTCACCATCCCCTAGGGCTTCACCACACTCACCTCTGTCATCACCAGAATCCCACAAGCTCCCATTTCCCTGTCCTCACCGTGATGGGCAATCAATGAAGCCATTGGGCTCTCCCGTGTCCTCCTCTGAGGATTCCGCAGAGTCCCCACGTTCATCAATAATATACCACATGTTCTTACTGCCATCACCCAGCAGCTCACCCCCAGCTCTCGGGGGGTCTCCTGTGTCTCCCAGCTACTCTCCAAACAACCCCAGATTTCAGCTGGAGTCAGCCCCCCACACCCAGGAATCACCTACAAACTCACGAGCCTCACGGTGCTCCACCCCTGTGTCTTTCATCTCTTCACCCCCAGGCCTCAGGGACTCTCCTGTGGCTCCCAGTTACTCTCCAGCCATCCCCAGGTTCCTGCGGGAGTCAGCCCCATGCACCCAGGAGTCCCCCAGAGACTCACACGTCTCGGGAGAATATGAGCGGTCCCCCAGCCCTGACTCCTCAAGATTCATGCCTGCCTCACCCAGCTTCTCCCTCTCCCCTCCCAGAAACTCAGACCCAAGGGGCAGCTCCTCACCAGGGATGTGGAAGTACTCTACATCACCCCGCAGGGCTTCACCACTCTCACATCCATCATCAACAGAACTCCACAACTTTACGTTTCCCTTTCCTAACCAAGCAGGACAGTCACTCATGTCATTGTGTTCTCCCGTGTCCTCCTCTGGAGATTCTCCACAGTCACCTCATTCATCAATAATATACCATATGTTCTTACTGCCATCATCCAGCAGCTCACCCCCAGCCACCCATGACTCGCCTGTCTGTCCCAGCTACTCTCCAACTACGCCCAGATTTCAGCGGCAGTCTCTACCCCACACCCCAGAAACACCTACAAACTCACAGACCTCAGTGGGATCCTCGCCAGTCTCTCTCACGTCTTCACCCCCAGCCCTTACGGACCCTCCAGTCTGTCCCAGCTACTCACCAACCACGCCCACATTTCAGCGCGGGTCAGTTCCAGGAACCCAGGGATCACCACCAAGCCCACCACTTTCACTGAGTTACTCCCCAGTCTCCAGCACGTCTTTATCTCCAACCCTCAGGGACTCGCCTGTCTGTCCCAGCTACTCTCCAAACACGCCCACACTTCAGCGGGAGTTCGTTGCAGGCACCCAGAAATCACCACCAAACTCACCAATTTCACTGCGTTACTCCCCAGTCTCTCTCATGTCTTCACCATCCCTCAGGGACTCTCCCGTCTGTCCCAGCTACTCTCCAACCACGCCCACATTTCAGCTGGAGTCAGTTCCAGGCACCCCGGACTCACCACCAAACTCAACAGTTTCACTCAGTTACTCCTCAGTCTCTAGCACGTCTTTATCTCCAACCCTCAGGGACTCTCCTGTGTGTCCCAGCTACTCTCCAACCACGCCCACACTTCAGCGGGAGTCAGTTCCAGGCACCCAGGAATCACCATCAAACTCACCAATTTCACTGCGTTACTCCCCAGTCTCTCTCATGTCTTCACCATCCCTCAGGGACTCTCCCGTCTGTCCCAGCTACTCTCCAACCACGCCCACATTTCAGCTGGGGTCAGTTCCAGGCACCCCGGAGTCACCACCAAACTCACCAGTTTCACTGAGGTACTCCCCGGTCTCTCTCATGTCTTCACCCCCAGCCCTCAGGGACTCTCCTGTGTGTCCCAGCTACTCTCCATCCATGCCCAGATTTCAGCGGGAGTCCGTTCCAGGCACCCAGGTATCACCACCAAACTCAGCAGTTTCGCTGAGTTACTCCCCAGTCTCTCTCATGTCTTCACCCCCAGCCCCCTGGGACTCTCCTGTCTGTCCCAGCTACTCTCCCACCACGCCCAGATTTCAGCGGGAGTCAGCCTCCCACACTCCGGAATCACCTACAGACTCACAGACTTCACTGAGGTCCTCCCTGGTCTCTCTCAGGTCTTTGCCCTCTGCCCACAGGGACTCTTTTGTCTCTTTCAGCTACTCTCAAAACTTCTCTAGATTCCAGCTGGAGTCAGTTCCAGGCACCCACGATACACCACCGAACTCACGAATTTCACTGACTTACTCCCCAGTCTCCCTCATGTTCTCACCCCCAGCCCTCAGGGACTCTTCTGTCTCTCTCAGCTACTCTCCAACCATCTCCAGATTGCACCTGGAGTCAGCTTCCCGCACCCAGGAATCATCTACAAACTCACGGACCTTACTGCCACCCTCCCCCATTTCTTTCACCTCTTCACCCCCTGCCTTAAGGGACTCTCCTGGGCCTCCCAGCTTCTCTCCAGCTTTCCCCAGATTTCTGCCACAGTCAGCCCCAGGCACCCAGGGCAACCATAGACACTCACAAGCCTCACGAGACTATCTCCCTATGACCTGTACCTACACAGGGATGGCTCTCACGCATCCCTCAGTGACCCCAAACCCATCTCCACTTACACTCAGACACTCCCAGGGCCTGACAGCTACTCCCCGTTATTGTCCTTCAGTTCGAAGCCCTGGCCAATCTACTAGCCCACATGACGCAGTTACCTGGCCATTTCTCCACGGTTCCCGTGAGGGCCCCACGCCCAGCTGCACAAGAGCCCCTCCTGCATTCCGTCCTGACACGCAGGCCTGTCCATCTACTTGCTACTGTCACACTCTTGCCAGCAGAAGAGGCCCCTGTAATGGCCGATATCACCACCCAGTCTATCCTCACCCCACAGCTGTGCAGCGGGTCCCTCCTGCTGGCCCACGTGGCTGCCAGAGCCCATGCTGGCACGACGCTCCAGCAGGTCGGCGTCCCTGCGGGCCACACTACCGGTGACATGGCTAGCATGACCCTCCTTCCTGGCAGTGACACTGTTGATGTGAACCCCAGTTTCACATCTGTCATTTCTAAATAGGACCATTTTCCCTTTTCGCTCTCCCTTCCTTTCACAGGGCTTTTCGTTCTCTCTGTTTCTGCCTCCGTTTCAGATATTTACTCACCTTTTTCTCTGTCACTATGTCTGCCGTGGTCTCCATGAGAGTGCGCCACTTAAGATTCCCCCATTAAAAGTCATGAATTGAGTGGCTTTTAGTATACCTGTGGTTGTGCACATTCAATTATAATTCGCAATCCATTGTAGAACATCTTATCACCCCCGACCAGAGAAAAACCCTGTAGACATTAGTCACTCCTCATTCTGTCTCAAACCCTCTCCCTGACCCTCAGCCCTAGGTAGCAACTACCTAGTGCAATCAATCCCATATGCATAGATTTCCATATTGTAGACATTTCCTATAAACGGAATTGCACAATAGGTGAGCTGTTATGACTGACATAACACGTAGCACAATATTTTCAAGATTCATCCACATTGTAGGCTTACCCACAGGGGGAAACCATTTTTTTGGGGGGTTTTAGTAACACCGGGTGTTTTCTCCTTCCTTTCGTCCTTCTTTCCTTCCTTCCTTCCTTCCTTCCTTCCTTCCTTCCTTCCTTCCTTCTTTCCTGCCTGCCTTCCTTCCTTCCTTCCTTCCTTCCTTCCTCCTACTTCTCTCTTACTCCTTCTGCCCTCTCTCTTTCATATGCCTTAGGTGCATCCCACATTCTGCATTTTTTTGGGGAAATCCACGACAGGTGCAGGAAAATTGTGTTATTGTAACTATTTGCCGCTATCTCTCTTTCACGGCTCTCCATCAGTTGTGAACATCTATTGGTTTATCCGAAGTCACTAAGCATATGTTTATTAGGTACACCTGTTTTTCCTTATACAGCTGTTTCTGGAGTCTAGGGTCGCATGCTCATAAACCCAGTGTAACTCAGAAACGCATCTAATAGTCCAATAAACCCATCATAACGTTGAAAAATCATAAATCAAACCATCATAAGTCACGGTTTGTCCGTGGATATGGGCGTCATCAATTCCATTGTATTCAGTCATGCTGTACACCATTAACCACGGCAGACTGAATGGGAGTGGATATTGATACCATTATAAAAGTCAGTTATCAGAGGGATACTTCTTTAACCTGACTGAAGAACTGATCTAATGGCTTTAGTCGAGTGCATGATTATGTGAGATGTTTTGAGACAGAGTAGTACATTTGTGAATGAAATTTTATGGCTTTTTTTCACTTAGTAGGAACCATTGTGTGTGGAAAAGTGAGAAAGTTGCTTTCTGCTGTAGAGTCTGGCATTCATTGTAGATTGAAGCTTATTTTTCTGGGAGCAAATCTTATTCAATAAAATACTACTCTTTATACTAAGAAACAAAAACAGTGGTGATGTGTGGTCATTATCCTCAGCAAACTAATCCAGGGAAAGAAAACCAAACGCCACATTCTCACTTATAATGGGAGCTGAAAAAGGAGATGACATGGACACAGGAAGGGGAACAACACACACTGGGGCCTTTCGGGGGGCAGAGCGTTAAGAAGAACAGCTACTGCATGCTGGGCTTAATGCCTAGGTGATGGGTTGACAGGTGCAGCAAACCACCATGGCACACGTTTACCTTAGTAACAAATCTGCACATCCTGCACATATACCCCAGAACTTAGAAACGAAACGAAACAAAAGAAAACGAAAAAGCAATAGCAAAACGCTAAAGGCAAACTAAAGTTTCAAACTCAGAACGTGACAGACCAATGTTTGGTTCAAATCATGGTTCTCAACCCAGGTGCCATAAGGTCAGGATAAAGAATTTGATTACATATTGTAAATAAGACATGCAGCAAATGACCAGAAAGATTATTCTCAACATATGTGTGTCTTCTAATTCAATGGTGACGCTACCTACCGGGACATAGCATTAGATTCCAAAGGGCCGGGTCCCGCCACACAGGCCTCCCACACTAATAACAATGGGAAGCCCTACTTGGTTTTACCTGTGCTTCTCAGCAACTGGCTATAAATCAGGTTGCCACCACTCCCAGATTTAGTTGCATTCATTTGCTGGAAGAGCTCACAGCACGCAGGGAAGCACTTACATTTGCCGTTGTATTTTAGCGGACATTGCAAAAAGTTCAGAAATTAATGTGGGGCCCGGCATGTGGGGAGGGGCGCACTACCTTCCAGGAAGTGTTATCCAGAAGCTCTCTGATCCCAGTCCTTTTGGGTTTTTATGGAGACCTCATTCTATAGGCATGATGGGTTAAACCATAGGCTATTGGTGATCAACTCCACCTGAGGCTCTCAACCCTCCCTGGAAATTGGGGTTGAGGCTTTGCCATTCTCAGTCTGACTAAAAGAATTTACCCAAACGGAATTTTGAAACAGATGAGCATAACTGGAATCTTAATTAGATGATTGGATTATCTGGAGCCACACCTTGATATTCCTAACCCGAGCACCCTCATCCAACGAATGCTCCACCCAACTGGCTCCCAAGTCTCTACGTGTTTCCAGAGCAAAAGAATGTTTATACAACGCATATCTCCACCTTTTCTTCAAAGTCTTTTCGCTTACACGGAAAGACTTCTTAAACTGCCATGCATCAGGGTCAGGGGGAGGTCTTGTTACAACGCAGATCTGTGGATCTCCGGGTTTTGATTGTGGCAAGGATGCTGCTGGTGTCAAAACCACAACGTGGGAACCACAGAACCACTAGTTGGTTTTCAGTGTTTCAGTGCATACAATTCCTAACATATCTGGCCAAGAAAACTTGTAAGTTCTTAGATTGTCCCAAAGGTGGCGCATGAAATCAAAGCAGGAGAACAGTTTCCCACGAGGTGTAGCCTGGGAAAGTTGGGGGTGACTGATGGAAAGGAGGAGTGAAGCTCCGCCCTTTCCGCTGCTAGGCTGCGCCCGAGGCTATTTAAACCCACCCTGGCTGGCCTGTACTCAGATCTTCGCGGAGCGGATCAGCGGCCGGAGCGTTTGGCGGACTCTGCGTGGACTTGGAGCTCACAGCGTCTTGCGACTTGGAAGCGGATTCAGAGGACAGGACAGAACACTTGGGCAAGTGAATCTCTGTCTGTCTGTCTGTCTGTCTGTCTGTCTGTCTGTCTCATTGGTTGGTTGATTTCCATTTTCTTAAGGGGCACATACCTCACACCGCACACACACACACACACACACACACACGCACACACACGCACACACACTCCTTCTTTCTGCGAGTTAGAAAATTAGTAGGGGCCCCTGGGAGCTGCAGGTTTCCTAATCATGTCTGCACCTAAGAACAGTAGGGTCTTGTCTGGCTCTTCTTATGAACGGTCCCCCAGCCCGGACTCCCCAAGGTCCATGCGAGCTTCACCCAGCTTCTCCCTCTCCCCTATCAGAAACTCAGGCTTAAGGGGAAGCTCCTCACCAGGGATCCGGAGCTACCATTCACCATCCCCTAGGGCTTCACCACACTCACCTCTGTCATCACCAGAATCCCACAAGCTCCCATTTCCCTGTCCTCACCGTGATGGGCAATCAATGAAGCCATTGGGCTCTCCCGTGTCCTCCTCTGAGGATTCCGCAGAGTCCCCACGTTCATCAATAATATACCACATGTTCTTACTGCCATCACCCAGCAGCTCACCCCCAGCTCTCGGGGGGTCTCCTGTGTCTCCCAGCTACTCTCCAAACAACCCCAGATTTCAGCTGGAGTCAGCCCCCCACACCCAGGAATCACCTACAAACTCACGAGCCTCACGGTGCTCCACCCCTGTGTCTTTCATCTCTTCACCCCCAGGCCTCAGGGACTCTCCTGTGGCTCCCAGTTACTCTCCAGCCATCCCCAGGTTCCTGCGGGAGTCAGCCCCATGCACCCAGGAGTCCCCCAGAGACTCACACGTCTCGGGAGAATATGAGCGGTCCCCCAGCCCTGACTCCTCAAGATTCATGCCTGCCTCACCCAGCTTCTCCCTCTCCCCTCCCAGAAACTCAGACCCAAGGGGCAGCTCCTCACCAGGGATGTGGAAGTACTCTACATCACCCCGCAGGGCTTCACCACTCTCACATCCATCATCAACAGAACTCCACAACTTTACGTTTCCCTTTCCTAACCAAGCAGGTCAGTCACTCATGTCATTGTGTTCTCCCGTGTCCTCCTCTGGAGATTCTCCACAGTCACCTCATTCATCAATAATATACCATATGTTCTTACTGCCATCATCCAGCAGCTCACCCCCAGCCACCCATGACTCGCCTGTCTGTCCCAGCTACTCTCCAACTACGCCCAGATTTCAGCGGCAGTCTCTACCCCACACCCCAGAAACACCTACAAACTCACAGACCTCAGTGGGATCCTCGCCAGTCTCTCTCACGTCTTCACCCCCAGCCCTTACGGACCCTCCAGTCTGTCCCAGCTACTCTCCAACCACGCCCACATTTCAGCGCGGGTCAGTTCCAGGAACCCAGGGATCACCACCAAGCCCACCACTTTCACTGAGTTACTCCCCATTCTCCAGCACGTCTTTATCTCCAACCCTCAGGGACTCGCCTGTCTGTCCCAGCTACTCTCCAACCACGCCCACATTTCAGCTGGAGTCAGTTCCAGGCACCCCGGACTCACCACCAAACTCACCAGTTTCACTCAGTTACTCCTCAGTCTCTAGCACGTCTTTATCTCCAACCCTCAGGGACTCTCCTGTGTGTCCCAGCTACTCTCCAACCACGCCCACACTTCAGCGGGAGTCAGTTCCAGGCACCCAGGAATCACCATCAAACTCACCAATTTCACTGCGTTACTCCCCAGTCTCTCTCATGTCTTCACCATCCCTCAGGGACTCTCCCGTCTGTCCCAGCTACTCTCCAACCACGCCCACATTTCAGCTGGGGTCAGTTCCAGGCACCCCGGAGTCACCACCAAACTCACCAGTTTCACTGAGGTACTCCCCGGTCTCTCTCATGTCTTCACCCCCAGCTCTCAGGGACTCTCCTGTGTGTCCCAGCTACTCTCCATCCATGCCCAGATTTCAGCGGGAGTCCGTTCCAGGCACCCAGGTATCACCACCAAACTCAGCAGTTTCGCTGAGTTACTCCCCAGTCTCTCTCATGTCTTCACCCCCAGCCCCCTGGGACTCTCCTGTCTGTCCCAGCTACTCTCCCACCACGCCCAGATTTCAGCGGGAGTCAGCCTCCCACACTCCGGAATCACCTACAGACTCACAGACTTCACTGAGGTCCTCCCTGGTCTCTCTCAGGTCTTTGCCCTCAGCCCACAGGGAATCTTGTGTCTCTTTCAGCTACTCTCAAAACTTCTCTAGATTCCAGCTGGAGTCAGTTCCAGGCACCCACGATACACCACCGAACTCACGAATTTCACTGACTTACTCCCCAGTCTCCCTCATGTTCTCACCCCAGCCCTCAGGGACTCTTCTGTCTCTCTCAGCTACTCTCCAACCATCTCCAGATTGCACCTGGAGTCAGCTTCCCGCACCCAGGAATCATCTACAAACTCACGGACCTTACTGCCACCCTCCCCCATTTCTTTCACCTCTTCACCCCCTGCCTTAAGGGACTCTCCTGGGCCTCCCAGCTTCTCTCCAGCCTTCCCCAGATTTCTGCCACAGTCAGCCCCAGGCACCCAGGGCAACCATAGACACTCACAAGCCTCACGAGACTATCTCCCTATGACCTGTACCTACACAGGGATGGCTCTCACGCATCCCTCAGTGACCCCAAACCCATCTCCACTTACACTCAGACACTCCCAGGGCCTGACAGCTACTCCCCGTTATTGTCCTTCAGTTCGAAGCCCTGGCCAATCTACTAGCCCACATGACGCAGTTACCTGGCCATTTCTCCACGGTTCCCGTGAGGGCCCCACGCCCAGCCGCACAAGAGCCCCTCCTGCATTCCGTCCTCACACGCAGGCCTGTCCATCTACTTGCTACTGTCACACCCTTGCCAGCAGAAGAGGCCCCTGTAATGGCCGATATCACCACCCAGTCTATCCTCACCCCACAGCTGTGCAGCGGGTCCCTCCTGCTGGCCCACGTGGCTGCCAGAGCCCATGCTGGCACGACGCTCCAGCAGGTCGGCGTCCCTGCGGGCCACACTACCGGTGACATGGCTAGCATGACCCTCCTTCCTGGCAGTGACACTGTTGATGTGAACCCCAGTTTCACATCTGTCATTTCTAAATAGGACCATTTTCCCTTTTCGCTCTCCCTTCCTTTCACAGGGCTTTTCGTTCTCTCTGTTTCTGCCTCCGTTTCAGATATTTACTCACCTTTTTCTCTCTCACTATGTCTGCCGTGGTCTCCATGAGAGTGCGCCACTTAAGATTCCCCCATTAAAAGTCATGAATTGAGTGGCTTTTAGTATACCTGTGGTTGTGCACATTCAATTATAATTCGCAATCCATTGTACAACGTCTTATCACCCCCGACCAGAGAAAAACCCTGTAGACATTAGTCACTCCTCATTCTGTCTCAAACCCTCTCCCTGACCCTCAGCCCTAGGTAGCAACTACCTAGTGCAATCAATCCCATATGCATAGATTTCCATATTGTAGACATTTCCTATAAACGGAATTGCACAATAGGTGAGCTGTTATGACTGACATAACACGTAGCACAATATTTTCAAGATTCATCCACATTGTAGGCTTACCCACAGGGGGAAACCATTTTTTTGGGGGGTTTTAGTAACACCGGGTGTTTCTCCTTCCTTTCGTCCTTCTTTCCTTCCTTCCTTCCTTCCTTCCTTCCTTCCTTCCTTCCTTCCTCCTACTTCTCTCTTACTCCTTCTGCCCTCTCTCTTTCATATGCCTTAGGTGCATCCCACATTCTGCATTATTTTGGGGAAATCCACGACAGGTGCAGGAAAATTGTGTTATTGTAACTATTTACCGCTATCTCTCTTTCACGGCTCTCCATCAGTTGTGAACATCTATTGGTTTATCCCAAGTCACTAAGCATATGTTTATTAGGTACACCTGTTTTTCCTTATACAGCTGTTTCTGGAGTCTAGGGTCGCATGCTCATAAACCCAGTGTAACTCAGAAACGCATCTAATAGTCCAATAAACCCATCATAACGTTGAAAAATCATAAATCAAACCATCATAAGTCACGGTTTGTCCGTGGATATGGGCGTCATCAATTCCATTGTATTCAGTCATGCTGTACACCATTAACCACGGCAGACTGACTGGGAGTGGATATTGATACCATTATAAAAGTCAGTTATTAGAGGGATACTTCTTTAACCTGACTGAAGAACTGATCTAATGGCTTTAGTCGAGTGCATGATTATGTGAGATGTTTTGAGACAGAGTAGTACATTTGTGAATGAAATTTTATGGCTTTTGTTCACTTAGTAGGAACCATTGTGTGTGGAAAAGTGAGAAAATTGCTTTCTGCTGTAGAGTCTGGCATTCATTGTAGATTGAAGCTTATTTTTCTGGGAGCAAATCGTATTCAATAAAATACTACTCTTTATACTAAGAAACAAAAACAGTGGTGATGTGTGGTCATTATCCTCAGCAAACTAATCCAGGGAAAGAAAACCAAACGCCACATTCTCACTTATAATGGGAGCTGAAAAAGGAGATCACATGGACACAGGAAGGGGAACAACACACACTGGGGCCTTTCGGGGAGCAGAGCGTTAAGAAGAACAGCTACTGCATGCTGGGCTTAATGCCTAGGTGATGGGTTGACAGGTGCAGCAAACCACCATGGCACACGTTTACCTTAGTAACAAATCTGCACATCCTGCACATATACCCCAGAACTTAGAAACGAAACGAAACAAAAGAAAACGAAAAAGCACTAGCAAAACGCTAAAGGCAAACTAAAGTTTCAAACTCAGAACGTGACAGACCCATGTTTGGTTCAAATCATGGTTCTCAACCCAGGTGCCATAAGGTCAGGATAAAGAATTTGATTACATATTGTAAATAAGACATGCAGCAAATGACCAGAAAGATTATTCTCAACATATGTGTGTCTTCTAATTCAATGGTGACGCTACCTACCGGGACATAGCATTAGATTCCAAAGGGCCGGGTCCCGCCACACAGGCCTCCCACACTAATAACAATGGGAAGCCCTACGTGGTTTTACCTGTGCTTCTCAGCAACTGGCTATAAATCAGGTTGCCACCACTCCCAGATTTAGTTGCATTCATTTGCTGGAAGAGCTCACAGCACGCAGGGAAGCACTTACATTTGCCGTTGTATTTTAGCGGACATTGCAAAAAGTTCAGAAATTAATGTGGGGCCCGGCATGTGGGGAGGGGCGCACTACCTTCCAGGAAGTGTTATCCAGAAGCTCTCTGATCCCAGTCCTTTTGGGTTTTTATGGAGACCTCATTCTATAGGCATGATGGGTTAAACCACAGGCTATTGGTGATCAACTCCACCTGAGGCTCTCAACCCTCCCTGGAAATTGGGGTTGAGGCTTTGCCATTCTCAGTCTGACTAAAAGAATTTACCCAAACGGAATTTTGAAACAGATGAGCATAACTGGAATCTTAATTAGATGATTGGATTATCTGGAGCCACACCTTGATATTCCTAACCCGAGCACCCTCATCCAACGAATGCTCCACCCAACTGGCTCCCAAGTCTCTACGTGGTTCCAGAGCAAAAGAATGTTTATACAACGCATATCTCCACCTTTTCTTCAAAGTCTTTTCGCTTACACGGAAAGACTTCTTAAACTGCCATGCATCAGGGTCAGGGGGAGGTCTTGTTACAACGCAGATCTGTGGATCTCCGGGTTTTGATTGTGGCAAGGATGCTGCTGGTGTCAAAACCACAACGTGGGAACCACAGAACCACTAGTTGGTTTTCAGTGTTTCAGTGCATACAATTCCTAACATATCTGGCCAAGAAAACTTGTAAGTTCTTAGATTGTCCCAAAGGTGGCGCATGAAATCAAAGCAGGAGAACAGTTTCCCACGAGGTGTAGCCTGGGAAAGTTGGGGGTGACTGATGGAAAGGAGGAGTGAAGCTCCGCCCTTTCCGCTGCTAGGCTGCGCCCGAGGCTATTTAAACCCACCCTGGCTGGCCTGTACTCAGATCTTCGCGGAGCGGATCAGCGGCCGGAGCGTTTGGCGGACTCTGCGTGGACTTGGAGCTCACAGCGTCTTGCGACTTGGAAGCGGATTCAGAGGACAGGACAGAACACTTGGGCAAGTGAATCTCTGTCTGTCTGTCTGTCTGTCTGTCTGTCTCATTGGTTGGTTGATTTCCATTTTCTTAAGGGGCACATACCTCACACCGCACACACACACACACACGCACACACACGCACACACACTCCTTCTTTCTGCGAGTTAGAAAATTAGTAGGGGCCCCTGGGAGCTGCAGGTTTCCTAATCATGTCTGCACCTAAGAACAGTAGGGTCTTGTCTGGCTCTTCTTATGAACGGTCCCCCAGCCCGGACTCCCCAAGGTCCATGCGAGCTTCACCCAGCTTCTCCCTCTCCCCTATCAGAAACTCAGGCTTAAGGGGAAGCTCCTCACCAGGGATCCGGAGCTACCATTCACCATCCCCTAGGGCTTCACCACACTCACCTCTGTCATCACCAGAATCCCACAAGCTCCCATTTCCCTGTCCTCACCGTGATGGGCAATCAATGAAGCCATTGGGCTCTCCCGTGTCCTCCTCTGAGGATTCCGCAGAGTCCCCACGTTCATCAATAATATACCACATGTTCTTACTGCCATCACCCAGCAGCTCACCCCCAGCTCTCGGGGGGTCTCCTGTGTCTCCCAGCTACTCTCCAAACAACCCCAGATTTCAGCTGGAGTCAGCCCCCCACACCCAGGAATCACCTACAAACTCACGAGCCTCACGGTGCTCCACCCCTGTGTCTTTCATCTCTTCACCCCCAGGCCTCAGGGACTCTCCTGTGGCTCCCAGTTACTCTCCAGCCATCCCCAGGTTCCTGCGGGAGTCAGCCCCATGCACCCAGGAGTCCCCCAGAGACTCACACGTCTCGGGAGAATATGAGCGGTCCCCCAGCCCTGACTCCTCAAGATTCATGCCTGCCTCACCCAGCTTCTCCCTCTCCCCTCCCAGAAACTCAGACCCAAGGGGCAGCTCCTCACCAGGGATGTGGAAGTACTCTACATCACCCCGCAGGGCTTCACCACTCTCACATCCATCATCAACAGAACTCCACAACTTTACGTTTCCCTTTCCTAACCAAGCAGGTCAGTCACTCATGTCATTGTGTTCTCCCGTGTCCTCCTCTGGAGATTCTCCACAGTCACCTCATTCATCAATAATATACCATATGTTCTTACTGCCATCATCCAGCAGCTCACCCCCAGCCACCCATGACTCGCCTGTCTGTCCCAGCTACTCTCCAACTACGCCCAGATTTCAGCGGCAGTCTCTACCCCACACCCCAGAAACACCTACAAACTCACAGACCTCAGTGGGATCCTCGCCAGTCTCTCTCACGTCTTCACCCCCAGCCCTTACGGACCCTCCAGTCTGTCCCAGCTACTCTCCAACCACGCCCACATTTCAGCGCGGGTCAGTTCCAGGAACCCAGGGATCACCACCAAGCCCACCACTTTCACTGAGTTACTCCCCAGTCTCCAGCACGTCTTTATCTCCAACCCTCAGGGACTCGCCTGTCTGTCCCAGCTACTCTCCAAACACGCCCACACTTCAGCGGGAGTTCGTTGCAGGCACCCAGAAATCACCACCAAACTCACCAATTTCACTGCGTTACTCCCCAGTCTCTCTCATGTCTTCACCATCCCTCAGGGACTCTCCGGTCTGTCCCAGCTACTCTCCAACCACGCCCACATTTCAGCTGGAGTCAGTTCCAGGCACCCCGGACTCACCACCAAACTCACCAGTTTCACTCAGTTACTCCTCAGTCTCTAGCACGTCTTTATCTCCAACCCTCAGGGACTCTCCTGTGTGTCCCAGCTACTCTCCAACCACGCCCACACTTCAGCGGGAGTCAGTTCCAGGCACCCAGGAATCACCATCAAACTCACCAATTTCACTGCGTTACTCCCCAGTCTCTCTCATGTCTTCACCAACCCTCAGGGACTCTCCCGTCTGTCCCAGCTACTCTCCAACCACGCCCACATTTCAGCTGGGGTCAGTTCCAGGCACCCCGGAGTCACCACCAAACTCACCAGTTTCACTGAGGTACTCCCCGGTCTCTCTCATGTCTTCACCCCCAGCCCTCAGGGACTCTCCTGTGTGTCCCAGCTACTCTCCATCCATGCCCAGATTTCAGCGGGAGTCCGTTCCAGGCACCCAGGTATCACCACCAAACTCAGCAGTTTCGCTGAGTTACTCCCCAGTCTCTCTCATGTCTTCACCCCCAGCCCCCTGGGACTCTCCTGTCTGTCCCAGCTACTCTCCCACCACGCCCAGATTTCAGCGGGAGTCAGCCTCCCACACTCCGGAATCACCTACAGACTCACAGACTTCACTGAGGTCCTCCCTGGTCTCTCTCAGGTCTTTGCCCTCAGCCCACAGGGACTCTTGTGTCTCTTTCAGCTACTCTCAAAACTTCTCTAGATTCCAGCTGGAGTCAGTTCCAGGCACCCACGATACACCACCGAACTCACGAATTTCACTGACTTACTCCCCAGTCTCCCTCATGTTCTCACCCCCAGCCCTCAGGGACTCTTCTGTCTCTCTCAGCTACTCTCCAACCATCTCCAGATTGCACCTGGAGTCAGCTTCCCGCACCCAGGAATCATCTACAAACTCACGGACCTTACTGCCACCCTCCCCCATTTCTTTCACCTCTTCACCCCCTGCCTTAAGGGACTCTCCTGGGCCTCCCAGCTTCTCTCCAGCCTTCCCCAGATTTCTGCCACAGTCAGCCCCAGGCACCCAGGGCAACCATAGACACTCACAAGCCTCACGAGACTATCTCCCTATGACCTGTACCTACACAGGGATGGCTCTCACGCATCCCTCAGTGACCCCAAACCCATCTCCACTTACACTCAGACACTCCCAGGGCCTGACAGCTACTCCCCGTTATTGTCCTTCAGTTCGAAGCCCTGGCCAATCTACTAGCCCACATGACGCCGTTACCTGGCCATTTCTCCACGGTTCCCGTGAGGGCCCCACGCCCAGCCGCACAAGAGCCCCTCCTGCATTCCGTCCTCACACGCAGGCCTGTCCATCTACTTGCTACTGTCACACCCTTGCCAGCAGAAGAGGCCCCTGTAATGGCCGATATCACCACCCAGTCTATCCTCACCCCACAGCTGTGCAGCGGGTCCCTCCTGCTGGCCCACGTGGCTGCCAGAGCCCATGCTGGCACGACGCTCCAGCAGGTCGGCGTCCCTGCGGGCCACACTACCGGTGACATGGCTAGCATGACCCTCCTTCCTGGCAGTGACACTGTTGATGTGAACCCCAGTTTCACATCTGTCATTTCTAAATAGGACCATTTTCCCTTTTCGCTCTCCCTTCCTTTCACAGGGCTTTTCGTTCTCTCTGTTTCTGCCTCCGTTTCAGATATTTACTCACCTTTTTCTCTCTCACTATGTCTGCCGTGGTCTCCATGAGAGTGCGCCACTTAAGATTCCCCCATTAAAAGTCATGAATTGAGTGGCTTTTAGTATACCTGTGGTTGTGCACATTCAATTATAATTCGCAATCCATTGTACAACGTCTTATCACCCCCGACCAGAGAAAAACCCTGTAGACATTAGTCACTCCTCATTCTGTCTCAAACCCTCTCCCTGACCCTCAGCCCTAGGTAGCAACTACCTAGTGCAATCAATCCCATATGCATAGATTTCCATATTGTAGACATTTCCTATAAACGGAATTGCACAATAGGTGAGCTGTTATGACTGACATAACACGTAGCACAATATTTTCAAGATTCATCCACATTGTAGGCTTACCCACAGGGGGAAACCATTTTTTTGGGGGGTTTTAGTAACACCGGGTGTTTTCTCCTTCCTTTCGTCCTTCTTTCCTTCCTTCCTTCCTTCCTTCCTTCCTTCCTTCCTTCCTTCCTTCCTTCCTCCTACTTCTCTCTTACTCCTTCTGCCCTCTCTCTTTCATATGCCTTAGGTGCATCCCACATTCTGCATTATTTTGGGGAAATCCACGACAGGTGCAGGAAAATTGTGTTATTGTAACTATTTACCGCTATCTCTCTTTCACGGCTCTCCATCAGTTGTGAACATCTATTGGTTTATCCCAAGTCACTAAGCATATGTTTATTAGGTACACCTGTTTTTCCTTATACAGCTGTTTCTGGAGTCTAGGGTCGCATGCTCATAAACCCAGTGTAACTCAGAAACGCATCTAATAGTCCAATAAACCCATCATAACGTTGGAAAATCATAAATCAAACCATCATAAGTCACCGTTTGTCCGTGGATATGGGCGTCATCAATTCCATTGTATTCAGTCAGGCTGTACACCATTAACCACGGCAGACTGACTGGGAGTGGATATTGATACCATTATAAAAGTCAGTTATTAGAGGGATACTTCTTTAACCTGACTGAAGAACTGATCTAATGGCTTTAGTCGAGTGCATGATTATGTGAGATGTTTTGAGACAGAGTAGTACATTTGTGAATGAAATTTTATGGCTTTTTTTCACTTAGTAGGAACCATTGTGTGTGGAAAAGTGAGAAAATTGCTTTCTGCTGTAGAGTCTGGCATTCATTGTAGATTGGAGCTTATTTTTCTGGGAGCAAATCGTATTCAATAAAATACTACTCTTTATACTAAGAAACAAAAACAGTGGTGATGTGTGGTCATTATCCTCAGCAAACTAATCCAGGGAAAGAAAACCAAACGCCACATTCTCACTTATAATGGGAGCTGAAAAAGGAGATCACATGGACACAGGAAGGGGAACAACACACACTGGGGCCTTTCGGGGGGCAGAGCGTTAAGAAGAACAGCTACTGCATGCTGGGCTTAATGCCTAGGTGATGGGTTGACAGGTGCAGCAAACCACCATGGCACACGTTTACCTTAGTAACAAATGTGCACATCCTGCACATATACCCCAGAACTTAGAAACGAAACGAAACAAAAGAAAACGAAAAAGCAATAGCAAAACGCTAAAGGCAAACTAAAGTTTCAAACTCAGAACGTGACAGACCCATGTTTCGCTCAAATCATGGTTCTCAACCCAGGTGCCATAAGGTCAGGATAAAGAATTTGATTACATATTGTAAATAAGACATGCAGCAAATGACCAGAAAGATTATTCTCAACATATGTGTGTCTTCTAATTCAATGGTGACGCTTCCTACCGGGACATAGCATTAGATTCCAAAGGGCCGGGTCCCGCCACACAGGCCTCCCACACTAATAACAATGGGAAGCCCTACGTGGTTTTACCTGTGCTTCTCAGCAACTGGCTATAAATCAGGTTGCCACCACTCCCAGATTTAGTTGCATTCATTTGCTGGAAGAGCTCACAGCACGCAGGGAAGCACTTACATTTGCCGTTGTATTTTAGCGGACATTGCAAAAAGTTCAGAAATTAATGTGGGGCCCGGCATGTGGGGAGGGGCGCACTACCTTCCAGGAAGTGTTATCCAGAAGCTCTCTGATCCCAGTCCTTTTGGGTTTTTATGGAGACCTCATTCTATAGGCATGATGGGTTAAACCACAGGCTATTGGTGATCAACTCCACCTGAGGCTCTCAACCCTCCCTGGAAATTGGGGTTGAGGCTTTGCCATTCTCAGTCTGACTAAAAGAATTTACCCAAACGGAATTTTGAAACAGATGAGCATAACTGGAATCTTAATTAGATGATTGGATTATCTGGAGCCACACCTTGATATTCCTAACCCGAGCACCCTCATCCAACGAATGCTCCACCCAACTGGCTCCCAAGTCTCTACGTGGTTCCAGAGCAAAAGAATGTTTATACAACGCATATCTCCACCTTTTCTTCAAAGTCTTTTCGCTTACACGGAAAGACTTCTTAAACTGCCATGCATCAGGGTCAGGGGGAGGTCTTGTTACAACGCAGATCTGTGGATCTCCGGGTTTTGATTGTGGCAAGGATGCTGCTGGTGTCAAAACCACAACGTGGGAACCACAGAACCACTAGTTGGTTTTCAGTGTTTCAGTGCATACAATTCCTAACATATCTGGCCAAGAAAACTTGTAAGTTCTTAGATTGTCCCAAAGGTGGCGCATGAAATCAAAGCAGGAGAACAGTTTCCCACGAGGTGTAGCCTGGGAAAGTTGGGGGTGACTGATGGAAAGGAGGAGTGAAGCTCCGCCCTTTCCGCTGCTAGGCTGCGCCCGAGGCTATTTAAACCCACCCTGGCTGGCCTGTACTCAGATCTTGGCGGAGCGGATCAGCGGCCGGAGCGTTTGGCGGACTCTGCATGGACTTGGAGCTCACAGCGTCTTGCGACTTGGAAGCGGATTCAGAGGACAGGACAGAACACTTGGGCAAGTGAATCTCTGTCTGTCTGTCTGTCTGTCTGTCTCATTGGTTGGTTGATTTCCATTTTCTTAAGGGGCACATACCTCACACCGCACACACACACACACACACACACACACACACGCACACACACGCACACACACTCCTTCTTTCTGCGAGTTAGAAAATTAGTAGGGGCCCCTGGGAGCTGCAGGTTTCCTAATCATGTCTGCACCTAAGAACAGTAGGGTCTTGTCTGGCTCTTCTTATGAACGGTCCCCCAGCCCGGACTCCCCAAGGTCCATGCGAGCTTCACCCAGCTTCTCCCTCTCCCCTATCAGAAACTCAGGCTTAAGGGGAAGCTCCTCACCAGGGATCCGGAGCTACCATTCACCATCCCCTAGGGCTTCACCACACTCACCTCTGTCATCACCAGAATCCCACAAGCTCCCATTTCCCTGTCCTCACCGTGATGGGCAATCAATGAAGCCATTGGGCTCTCCCGTGTCCTCCTCTGAGGATTCCTCAGAGTCCCCACGTTCATCAATAATATACCACATGTTCTTACTGCCATCACCCAGCAGCTCACCCCCAGCTCTCGGGGGGTCTCCTGTGTCTCCCAGCTACTCTCCAAACAACCCCAGATTTCAGCTGGAGTCAGCCCCCCACACCCAGGAATCACCTACAAACTCACGAGCCTCACGGTGCTCCACCCCTGTGTCTTTCATCTCTTCACCCCCAGGCCTCAGGGACTCTCCTGTGGCTCCCAGTTACTCTCCAGCCATCCCCAGGTTCCTGCGGGAGTCAGCCCCATGCACCCAGGAGTCCCCCAGAGACTCACACGTCTCGGGAGAATATGAGCCGTCCCCCAGCCCTGACTCCTCAAGATTCATGCCTGCCTCACCCAGCTTCTCCCTCTCCCCTCCCAGAAACTCAGACCCAAGGGGCAGCTCCTCACCAGGGATGTGGAAGTACTCTACATCACCCCGCAGGGCTTCACCACTCTCACATCCATCATCAACAGAACTCCACAACTTTACGTTTCCCTTTCCTAACCAAGCAGGACAGTCACTCATGTCATTGTGTTCTCCCGTGTCCTCCTCTGGAGATTCTCCACAGTCACCTCATTCATCAATAATATACCATATGTTCTTACTGCCATCATCCAGCAGCTCACCCCCAGCCACCCATGACTCGCCTGTCTGTCCCAGCTACTCTCCAACTACGCCCAGATTTCAGCGGCAGTCTCTACCCCACACCCCAGAAACACCTACAAACTCACAGACCTCAGTGGGATCCTCGCCAGTCTCTCTCACGTCTTCACCCCCAGCCCTTACGGACCCTCCAGTCTGTCCCAGCTACTCTCCAACCACGCCCACATTTCAGCGCCGGTCAGTTCCAGGAACCCAGGGATCACCACCAAGCCCACCACTTTCACTGAGTTACTCCCCAGTCTCCAGCACGTCTTTATCTCCAACCCTCAGGGACTCGCCTGTCTGTCCCAGCTACTCTCCAAACACGCCCACACTTCAGCGGGAGTTCGTTGCAGGCACCCAGAAATCACCACCAAACTCACCAATTTCACTGCGTTACTCCCCAGTCTCTCTCATGTCTTCACCATCCCTCAGGGACTCTCCCGTCTGTCCCAGCTACTCTCCAACCACGCCCACATTTCAGCTGGAGTCAGTTCCAGGCACCCCGGACTCACCACCAAACTCACCAGTTTCACTCAGTTACTCCTCAGTCTCTAGCACGTCTTTATCTCCAACCCTCAGGGACTCTCCTGTGTGTCCCAGCTACTCTCCAACCACGCCCACACTTCAGCGGGAGTCAGTTCCAGGCACCCAGGAATCACCATCAAACTCACCAATTTCACTGCGTTACTCCCCAGTCTCTCTCATGTCTTCACCATCCCTCAGGGACTCTCCCGTCTGTCCCAGCTACTCTCCAACCACGCCCACATTTCAGCTGGGGTCAGTTCCAGGCACCCCGGAGTCACCACCAAACTCACCAGTTTCACTGAGGTACTCCCCGGTCTCTCTCATGTCTTCACCCCCAGCCCTCAGGGACTCTCCTGTGTGTCCCAGCTACTCTCCTTCCATGCCCAGATTTCAGCGGGAGTCCGTTCCAGGCACCCAGGTATCACCACCAAACTCAGCAGTTTCGCTGAGTTACTCCCCAGTCTCTCTCATGTCTTCACCCCCAGCCCCCTGGGACTCTCCTGTCTGTCCCAGCTACTCTCCCACCACGCCCAGATTTCAGCGGGAGTCAGCCTCCCACACTCCGGAATCACCTACAGACTCACAGACTTCACTGAGGTCCTCCCTGGTCTCTCTCAGGTCTTGGCCCTCAGCCCACAGGGACTCTTGTGTCTCTTTCAGCTACTCTCAAAACTTCTCTAGATTCCAGCTGGAGTCAGTTCCAGGCACCCACGATACACCACCGAACTCACGAATTTCACTGACTTACTCCCCAGTCTCCCTCATGTTCTCACCCCCAGCCCTCAGGGACTCTTCTGTCTCTCTCAGCTACTCTCCAACCATCTCCAGATTGCACCTGGAGTCAGCTTCCCGCACCCAGGAATCATCTACAAACTCACGGACCTTACTGCCACCCTCCCCCATTTCTTTCACCTCTTCACCCCCTGCCTTAAGGGACTCTCCTGGGCCTCCCAGCTTCTCTCCAGCCTTCCCCAGATTTCTGCCACAGTCAGCCCCAGGCACCCAGGGCAACCATAGACACTCACAAGCCTCACGAGACTATCTCCCTATGACCTGTACCTACACAGGGATGGCTCTCACGCATCCCTCAGTGACCCCAAACCCATCTCCACTTACACTCAGACACTCCCAGGGCCTGACAGCTACTCCCCGTTATTGTCCTTCAGTTCGAAGCCCTGGCCAATCTACTAGCCCACATGACGCAGTTACCTGGCCATTTCTCCACGGTTCCCGTGAGGGCCCCACGCCCAGCCGCACAAGAGCCCCTCCTGCATTCCGTCCTCACACGCAGGCCTGTCCATCTACTTGCTACTGTCACACCCTTGCCAGCAGAAGAGGCCCCTGTAATGGCCGATATCACCACCCAGTCTATCCTCACCCCACAGCTGTGCAGCGGGTCCCTCCTGCTGGCCCACGTGGCTGCCAGAGCCCATGCTGGCACGACGCTCCAGCAGGTCGGCGTCCCTGCGGGCCACACTACCGGTGACATGGCTAGCATGACCCTCCTTCCTGGCAGTGACACTGTTGATGTGAACCCCAGTTTCACATCTGTCATTTCTAAATAGGACCATTTTCCCTTTTAGCTCTCCCTTCCTTTCACAGGGCTTTTCGTTCTCTCTGTTTCTGCCTCCGTTTCAGATATTTACTCACCTTTTTCTCTCTCACTATGTCTGCCGTGGTCTCCATGAGAGTGCGCCACTTAAGATTCCCCCATTAAAAGTCATGAATTGAGTGGCTTTTAGTATACCTGTGGTTGTGCACATTCAATTATAATTCGCAATCCATTGTAGAACGTCTTATCACCCCCGACCAGAGAAAATCCCTGTAGACATTAGTCACTCCTCATTCTGTTTCAAACCCTCTCCCTGACCCTCAGCCCTAGGTAGCAACTACCTAGTGCGTTCAATCCCATATGCATAGATTTCCATATTGTAGACATTTCCTATAAACGGAATTGCACAATAGGTGAGCTGTTATGACTGACATAACACGTAGCACAATATTTTCAAGATTCATCCACATTGTAGGCTTACCCACAGGGGGAAACCATTTTTTTGGGGGGTTTTAGTAACACGGGGTGTTTTCTCCTTCCTTTCGTCCTTCTTTCCTTCCTTCCTTCCTTCCTTCCTTCCTTCCTTCCTTCCTTCCTCCTACTTCTCTCTTACTCCTTCTGCCCTCTCTCTTTCATATGCCTTAGGTGCATCCCACATTCTGCATTATTTTGGGGAAATCCACGACAGGTGCAGGAAAATTGTGTTATTGTAACTATTTACCGCTATCTCTCTTTCACGGCTCTCCATCAGTTGTGAACATCTATTGGTTTATCCCAAGTCACTAAGCATATGTTTATTAGGTACACCTGTTTTTCCTTATACAGCTGTTTCTGGAGTCTAGGGTCGCATGCTCATAAACCCAGTGTAACTCAGAAACGCATCTAATAGTCCAATAAACCCATCATAACGTTGAAAAATCATAAATCAAACCATCATAAGTCACGGTTTGTCCGTGGATATGGGCGTCATCAATTCCATTGTATTCAGTCATGCTGTACACCATTAACCACGGCAGACTGACTGGGAGTGGATATTGATACCATTATAAAAGTCAGTTATTAGAGGGATACTTCTTTAACCTGACTGAAGAACTGATCTAATGGCTTTAGTCGAGTGCATGATTATGTGAGATGTTTTGAGACAGAATAGTACATTTGTGAATGAAATTTTATGGCTTTTTTTCACTTAGTAGGAACCATTGTGTGTGGAAAAGTGAGAAAATTGCTTTCTGCTGTAGAGTCTGGCATTCATTGTAGATTGAAGCTTATTTTTCTGGGAGCAAATCGTATTCAATAAAATACTACTCTTTATACTAAGAAACAAAAACAGTGGTGATGTGTGGTCATTATCCTCAGCAAACTAATCCAGGGAAAGAAAACCAAACGCCACATTCTCACTTATAATGGGAGCTGAAAAAGGAGATCACATGGACACAGGAAGGGGAACAACACACACTGGGGCCTTTCGGGGGGCAGAGCGTTAAGAAGAACAGCTACTGCATGCTGGGCTTAATGCCTAGGTGATGGGTTGACAGGTGCAGCAAACCACCATGGGACACGTTTACCTTAGTAACAAATCTGCACATCCTGCACATATACCCCAGAACTTAGAAACGAAACGAAACAAAAGGAAACGAAAAAGCAATAGCAAAACGCTAAAGGCAAACTAAAGTTTCAAACTCAGAACGTGACAGACCCATGTTTGGTTCAAATCATGGTTCTCAACCCAGGTGCCATAAGGTCAGGATAAAGAATGTGATTACATATTGTAAGTAAGACATGCAGCAAATGACCAGAAAGATTATTCTCAACATATGTGTGTCTTCTAATTCAATGGTGACGCTACCTACCGGGACATAGCATTAGATTCCAAAGGGCCGGGTCCCGCCACACAGGCCTCCCACACTAATAACAATGGGAAGCCCTACGTGGTTTTACCTGTGCTTCTCAGCAACTGGCTATAAATCAGGTTGCCACCACTCCCAGATTTAGTTGCATTCATTTGCTGGAAGAGCTCACAGCACGCAGGGAAGCACTTACATTTGCCGTTGTATTTTAGCGGACATTGCAAAAAGTTCAGAAATTAATGTGGGGCCCGGCATGTGGGGAGGGGCGCACTACCTTCCAGGAAGTGTTATGCAGAAGCTCTCTGATCCCAGTCCTTTTGGGTTTTTATGGAGACCTCATTCTATAGGCATGATGGGTTAAACCATAGGCTATTGGTGATCAACTCCACCTGAGGCTCTCAACCCTCCCTGGAAATTGGGGTTGAGGCTTTGCCATTCTCAGTCTGACTAAAAGAATTTACCCAAACGGAATTTTGAAACAGATGAGCATAACTGGAATCTTAATTAGATGATTGGATTATCTGGAGCCACACCTTGATATTCCTAACCCGAGCACCCTCATCCAACGAATGCTCCACCCAACTGGCTCCCAAGTCTCTACGTGGTTCCAGAGCAAAAGAATGTTTATACAACGCATATGTCCACCTTTTCTTCAAAGTCTTTTCGCTTACACGGAAAGACTTCTTAAACTGCCATGCATCAGGGTCAGGGGGAGGTCTTGTTACAACGCAGATCTGTGGATCTTCGGGTTTTGATTGTGGCAAGGATGCTGCTGGTGTCAAAACCACAACGTGGGAACCACAGAACCACTAGTTGGTTTTCAGTGTTTCAGTGCATACAATTCCTAACATATCTGGCCAAGAAAACTTGTAAGTTCTTAGATTGTCCCAAAGGTGGCGCATGAAATCAAAGCAGGAGAACAGTTTCCCACGAGGTGTAGCCTGGGAAAGTTGGGGGTGACTGATGGAAAGGAGGAGTGAAGCTCCGCCCTTTCCGCTGCTAGGCTGCGCCCGAGGCTATTTAAACCCACCCTGGCTGGCCTGTACTCAGATCTTCGCGGAGCGGATCAGCGGCCGGAGCGTTTGGCGGACTCTGCGTGGACTTGGAGCTCACAGCGTCTTGCGACTTGGAAGCGGATTCAGAGGACAGGACAGAACACTTGGGCAAGTGAATCTCTGTCTGTCTGTCTGTCTGTCTGTCTGTCTCATTGGTTGGTTGATTTCCATTTTCTTAAGGGGCACATACCTCACACCGCACACACACACACACACGCACACACACGCACACACACTCCTTCTTTCTGCGAGTTAGAAAATTAGTAGGGGCCCCTGGGAGCTGCAGGTTTCCTAATCATGTCTGCACCTAAGAACAGTAGGGTCTTGTCTGGCTCTTCTTATGAACGGTCCCCCAGCCCGGACTCCCCAAGGTCCATGCGAGCTTCACCCAGCTTCTCCCTCTCCCCTATCAGAAACTCAGGCTTAAGGGGAAGCTCCTCACCAGGGATCCGGAGCTACCATTCACCATCCCCTAGGGCTTCACCACACTCACCTCTGTCATCACCAGAATCCCACAAGCTCCCATTTCCCTGTCCTCACCGTGATGGGCAATCAATGAAGCCATTGGGCTCTCCCGTGTCCTCCTCTGAGGATTCCTCAGAGTCCCCACGTTCATCAATAATATACCACATGTTCTTACTGCCATCACCCAGCAGCTCACCCCCAGCTCTCGGGGGGTCTCCTGTGTCTCCCAGCTACTCTCCAAACAACCCCAGATTTCAGCTGGAGTCAGCCCCCCACACCCAGGAATCACCTACAAACTCACGAGCCTCACGGTGCTCCACCCCTGTGTCTTTCATCTCTTCACCCCCAGGCCTCAGGGACTCTCCTGTGGCTCCCAGTTACTCTCCAGCCATCCCCAGGTTCCTGCGGGAGTCAGCCCCATGCACCCAGGAGTCCCCCAGAGACTCACACGTCTCGGGAGAATATGAGCGGTCCCCCAGCCCTGACTCCTCAAGATTCATGCCTGCCTCACCCAGCTTCTCCCTCTCCCCTCCCAGAAACTCAGACCCAAGGGGCAGCTCCTCACCAGGGATGTGGAAGTACTCTACATCACCCCGCAGGGCTTCACCACTCTCACATCCATCATCAACAGAACTCCACAACTTTACGTTTCCCTTTCCTAACCAAGCAGGACAGTCACTCATGTCATTGTGTTCTCCCGTGTCCTCCTCTGGAGATTCTCCACAGTCACCTCATTCATCAATAATATACCATATGTTCTTACTGCCATCATCCAGCAGCTCACCCCCAGCCACCCATGACTCGCCTGTCTGTCCCAGCTACTCTCCAACTACGCCCAGATTTCAGCGGCAGTCTCTACCCCACACCCCAGAAACACCTACAAACTCACAGACCTCAGTGGGATCCTCGCCAGTCTCTCTCACGTCTTCACCCCCAGCCCTTACGGACCCTCCAGTCTGTCCCAGCTACTCTCCAACCACGCCCACATTTCAGCGCGGGTCAGTTCCAGGAACCCAGGGATCACCACCAAGCCCACCACTTTCACTGAGTTACTCCCCAGTCTCCAGCACGTCTTTATCTCCAACCCTCAGGGACTCGCCTGTCTGTCCCAGCTACTCTCCAAACACGCCCACACTTCAGCGGGAGTTCGTTGCAGGCACCCAGAAATCACCACCAAACTCACCAATTTCACTGCGTTACTCCCCAGTCTCTCTCATGTCTTCACCATCCCTCAGGGACTCTCCCGTCTGTCCCAGCTACTCTCCAACCACGCCCACATTTCAGCTGGAGTCAGTTCCAGGCACCCCGGACTCACCACCAAACTCACCAATTTCATTCAGTTACTCCTCAGTCTCTAGCACGTCTTTATCTCCAACCCTCAGGGACTCTCCTGTGTGTACCAGCTACTCTCCAACCACGCCCACACTTCAGCGGGAGTCAGTTCCAGGCACCCAGGAATCACCATCAAACTCACCAATTTCACTGCGTTACTCCCCAGTCTCTCTCATGTCTTCACCATCCCTCAGGGACTCTCCCGTCTGTCCCAGCTACTCTCCAACCACGCCCACATTTCAGCTGGAGTCAGTTCCAGGCACCCCGGACTCACCACCATACTCACCAATTTCACTCAGTTACTCCTCAGTCTCTAGCACGTCTTTATCTCCAACCCTCAGGGACTCTCCTGTGTGTCCCAGCTACTCTCCAACCACGCCCACACTTCAGCGGGAGTCAGTTCCAGGCACCCAGGAATCACCATCAAACTCACCAATTTCACTGCATTACTCCCCAGTCTCTCTCATGTCTTCACCATCCCTCAGGGACTCTCCCGTCTGTCCCAGCTACTCTCCAACCACGCCCACATTTCAGCTGGGGTCAGTTCCAGGCACCCCGGAGTCACCACCAAACTCACCAGTTTCACTGAGGTACTCCCCGGTCTCTCTCATGTCTTCACCCCCAGCCCTCAGGGACTCTCCTGTGTGTCCCAGCTACTCTCCATCCATGCCCAGATTTCAGCGGGAGTCCGTTCCAGGCACCCAGGTATCTCCACCAAACTCAGCAGTTTCGCTGAGTTACTCCCCAGTCTCTCTCATGTCTTCACCCCCAGCCCCCTGGGACTCTCCTGTCTGTCCCAGCTACTCTCCCACCACGCCCAGATTTCAGCGGGAGTCAGCCTCCCACACTCCGGAATCACCTACAGACTCACAGACTTCACTGAGGTCCTCCCTGGTCTCTCTCAGGTCTTTGCCCTCAGCCCACAGGGACTCTTGTGTCTCTTTCAGCTACTCTCAAAACTTCTCTAGATTCCAGCTGGAGTCAGTTCCAGGCACCCACGATACACCACCGAACTCACGAATTTCACTGACTTACTCCCCAGTCTCCCTCATGTTCTCACCCCCAGCCCTCAGGGACTCTTCTGTCTCTCTCAGCTACTCTCCAACCATCTCCAGATTGCACCTGGAGTCAGCTTCCCGCACCCAGGAATCATCTACAAACTCACGGACCTTACTGCCACCCTCCCCCATTTCTTTCACCTCTTCACCCCCTGCCTTAAGGGACTCTCCTGGGCCTCCCAGCTTCTCTCCAGCCTTCCCCAGATTTCTGCCACAGTCAGCCCCAGGCACCCAGGGCAACCATAGACACTCACAGGCCTCACGAGACTATCTCCCTATGACCTGTACCTACACAGGGATGGCTCTCACGCATCCCTCAGTGACCCCAAACCCATCTCCACTTACACTCAGACACTCCCAGGGCCTGACAGCTACTCCCCGTTATTGTCCTTCAGTTCGAAGCCCTGGCCAATCTACTAGCCCACATGACGCAGTTACCTGGCCATTTCTCCACGGTTCCCGTGAGGGCCCCACGCCCAGCCGCACAAGAGCCCCTCCTGCATTCCGTCCTCACACGCAGGCCTGTCCATCTACTTGCTACTGTCACACTCTTGCCAGCAGAAGAGGCCCCTGTAATGGCCGATATCACCACCCAGTCTATCCTCACCCCACAGCTGTGCAGCGGGTCCCTCCTGCTGGCCCACGTGGCTGCCAGAGCGCATGCTGGCACGACGCTCCAGCAGGTCGGCGTCCCTGCGGGCCACACTACCGGTGACATGGCTCGCATGACCCTCCTTCCTGGCAGTGACACTGTTGATGTGAACCCCAGTTTCACATCTCTCATTTCTAAATAGGACCATTTTCCCTTTTCGCTCTCCCTTCCTTTCACAGGGCTTTTCGTTCTCTCTGTTTCTGCCTCCGTTTCAGATATTTACTCACCTTTTTCTCTCTCACTATGTCTGCCGTGGTCTCCATGAGAGTGCGCCACTTAAGATTCCCCCATTAAAAGTCATGAATTGAGTGGCTTTTAGTATACCTGTGGTTGTGCACATTCAATTATAATTCGCAATCCATTGTAGAACGTCTTATCACCCCCGACCAGAGAAAAACCCTGTAGACATTAGTCACTCCTCATTCTGTCTCAAACCCTCTCCCTGACCCTCAGCCCTAGGTAGCAACTACCTAGTGCGATCAATCCCATATGCATAGATTTCCATATTGTAGACATTTCCTATAAACGGAATTGCACAATAGGTGAGCTGTTATGACTGACATAACACGTAGCACAATATTTTCAAGATTCATCCACATTGTAGGCTTACCCACAGGGGGAAAACTGTTTTTGGGGGGTTTTAGTAACACCGGGTGTTTTCTCCTTCCTTTCGTCCTTCTTTCCTTCCTTCCTTCCTTCCTTCCTTCCTTCTTTCCTGCCTGCCTTCCTTCCTTCCTTCCTTCCTTCCTTCCTTCCTTCCTTCCTTCCTTCCTCCTACTTCTCTCTTACTCCTTCTGCCCTCTCTCTTTCATATGCCTTAGGTGCATCCCACATTCTGCATTATTTTGGGGAAATCCACGACAGGTGCAGGAAAATTGTGTTATTGTAACTATTTACCGCTATCTCTCTTTCACGGCTCTCCATCAGTTGTGAACATCTATTGGTTTATCCCAAGTCACTAAGCATATGTTTATTAGGTACACCTGTTTTTCCTTATACAGCTGTTTCTGGAGTCTAGGGTCGCATGCTCATAAACCCAGTGTAACTCAGAAACGCATCTAATAGTCCAATAAACCCATCATAACGTTGAAAAACCATAAATCAAACCATCATAAGTCACGGTTTGTCCGTGGATATGGGCGTCATCAATTCCATTGTATTCAGTCATGCTGTACACAATTAACCACGGCAGACTGACTGGGAGTGGATATTGATACCATTATAAAAGTCAGTTATTAGAGGGATACTTCTTTAACCTGACTGAAGAACTGATCTAATGGCTTTAGTCGAGTGCATGATTATGTGAGATGTTTTGAGACAGAGTAGTACATTTGTGAATGAAATTTTATGGCTTTTTTTCACTTAGTAGGAACCATTGTGTGTGGAAAAGTGAGAAAATTGCTTTCTGCTGTAGAGTCTGGCATTCATTGTAGATTTAAGCTTATTTTTCTGGGAGCAAATCTTATTCAATAAAATACTACTCTTTATACTAAGAAACAAAAACAGTGGTGATGTGTGGTCATTATCCTCAGCAAACTAATCCAGGGAAAGAAAACCAAACGCCACATTCTCACTTATAATGGGAGCTGAAAAAGGAGATCACATGGACACAGGAAGGGGAACAACACACACTGGGGCCTTTCGGGGGGCAGAGCGTTAAGAAGAACAGCTACTGCATGCTGGGCTTAATGCCTAGGTGATGGGTTGACAGGTGCAGCAAACCACCATGGCACACGTTTACCTTAGTAACAAATCTGCACATCCTGCACATATACCCCAGAACTTAGAAACGAAACGAAACAAAAGAAAACGAAAAAGCAATAGCAAAACGCTAAAGGCAAACTAAAGTTTCAAACTCAGAACGTGACAGACCCATGTTTGGTTCAAATCATGGTTCTCAACCCAGGTGCCATAAGGTCAGGATAAAGAATTTGATTACATATTGTAAATAAGACATGCAGCAAATGACCAGAAAGATTATTCTCAACATATGTGTGTCTTCTAATTCAATGGTGACGCTACCTACCGGGACATAGCATTAGATTCCAAAGGGCCGGGTCTCGCCACACAGGCCTCCCACACTAATAACAATGGGAAGCCCTACGTGGTTTTACCTGTGCTTCTCAGCAACTGGCTATAAATCAGGTTGCCACCACTCCCAGATTTAGTTGCATTCATTTGCTGGAAGAGCTCACAGCACGCAGGGAAGCACTTACATTTGCCGTTGTATTTTAGCGGACATTGCAAAAAGTTCAGAAATTAATGTGGGGCCCGGCATGTGGGGAGGGGCGCACTACCTTCCAGGAAGTGTTATCCAGAAGCTCTCTGATCCCAGTCCTTTTGGGTTTTTATGGAGACCTCATTCTATAGGCATGATGGGTTAAACCATAGGCTATTGGTGATCAACTCCACCTGAGGCTCTCAACCCTCCCTGGAAATTGGGGTTGAGGCTTTGCCATTCTCAGTCTGACTAAAAGAATTTACCCAAACGGAATTTTGAAACAGATGAGCATAACTGGAATCTTAATTAGATGATTGGATTATCTGGAGCCACACCTTGATATTCCTAACCCGAGCACCCTCATCCAACGAATGCTCCACCCAACTGGCTCCCAAGTCTCTACGTGGTTCCAGAGCAAAAGAATGTTTATACAACGCATATCTCCACCTTTTCTTCAAAGTCTTTTCGCTTACACGGAAAGACTTCTTAAACTGCCATGCATCAGGGTCAGGGGGAGGTCTTGTTACAACGCAGATCTGTGGATCTCCGGGTTTTGATTGTGGCAAGGATGCTGCTGGTGTCAAAACCACAACGTGGGAACCACAGAACCACTAGTTGGTTTTCAGTGTTTCAGTGCATACAATTCCTAACATATCTGGCCAAGAAAACTTGTAAGTTCTTAGATTGTCCCAAAGGTGGCGCATGAAATCAAAGCAGGAGAACAGTTTCCCACGAGGTGTAGCCTGGGAAAGTTGGGGGTGACTGATGGAAAGGAGGAGTGAAGCTCCGCCCTTTCCGCTGCTAGGCTGCGCCCGAGGCTATTTAAACCCACCCTGGCTGGCCTGTACTCAGATCTTCGCGGAGCGGATCAGCGGCCGGAGCGTTTGGCGGACTCTGCGTGGACTTGGAGCTCACAGCGTCTTGCGACTTGGAAGCGGATTCAGAGGACAGGACAGAACACTTGGGCAAGTGAATCTCTGTCTGTCTGTCTGTCTGTCTGTCTGTCTGTCTCATTGGTTGGTTGATTTCCATTTTCTTAAGGGGCACATACCTCACACCGCACACACACACACACACACACACACACACACGCACACACACGCACACACACTCCTTCTTTCTGCGAGTTAGAAAATTAGTAGGGGCCCCTGGGAGCTGCAGGTTTCCTAATCATGTCTGCACCTAAGAACAGTAGGGTCTTGTCTGGCTCTTCTTATGAACGGTCCCCCAGCCCGGACTCCCCAAGGTCCATGCGAGCTTCACCCAGCTTTTCCCTCTCCCCTATCAGAAACTCAGGCTTAAGGGGAAGCTCCTCACCAGGGATCCGGAGCTACCATTCACCATCCCCTAGGGCTTCACCACACTCACCTCTGTCATCACCAGAATCCCACAAGCTCCCATTTCCCTGTCCTCACCGTGATGGGCAATCAATGAAGCCATTGGGCTCTCCCGTGTCCTCCTCTGAGGATTCCTCAGAGTCCCCACGTTCATCAATAATATACCACATGTTCTTACTGCCATCACCCAGCAGCTCACCCCCAGCTCTCGGGGGGTCTCCTGTGTCTCCCAGCTACTCTCCAAACAACCCCAGATTTCAGCTGGAGTCAGCCCCCCACACCCAGGAATCACCTACAAACTCACGAGCCTCACGGTGCTCCACCCCTGTGTCTTTCATCTCTTCACCCCCAGGCCTCAGGGACTCTCCTGTGGCTCCCAGTTACTCTCCAGCCATCCCCAGGTTCCTGCGGGAGTCAGCCCCATGCACCCAGGAGTCCCCCAGAGACTCACACGTCTCAGGAGAATATGAGCCGTCCCCCAGCCCTGACTCCTCAAGATTCATGCCTGCCTCACCCAGCTTCTCCCTCTCCCCTCCCAGAAACTCAGACCCAAGGGGCAGCTCCTCACCAGGGATGTGGAAGTACTCTACATCACCCCGCAGGGCTTCACCACTCTCACATCCATCATCAACAGAACTCCACAACTTTACGTTTCCCTTTCCTAACCAAGCAGGACAGTCACTCATGTCATTGTGTTCTCCCGTGTCCTCCTCTGGAGATTCTCCACAGTCACCTCATTCATCAATAATATACCATATGTTCTTACTGCCATCATCCAGCAGCTCACCCCCAGCCACCCATGACTCGCCTGTCTGTCCCAGCTACTCTCCAACTACGCCCAGATTTCAGCGGCAGTCTCTACCCCACACCCCAGAAACACCTACAAACTCACAGACCTCAGTGGGATCCTCGCCAGTCTCTCTCACGTCTTCACCCCCAGCCCTTACGGACCCTCCAGTCTGTCCCAGCTACTCTCCAACCACGCCCACATTTCAGCGTGGGTCAGTTCCAGGAACCCAGGGATCACCACCAAGCCCACCACTTTCACTGAGTTACTCCCCAGTCTCCAGCACGTCTTTATCTCCAACCCTCAGGGACTCGCCTGTCTGTCCCAGCTACTCTCCAAACACGCCCACACTTCAGCGGGAGTTCGTTGCAGGCACCCAGAAATCACCACCAAACTCACCAATTTCACTGCGTTACTCCCCAGTCTCTCTCATGTCTTCACCATCCCTCAGGGACTCTCCCGTCTGTCCCAGCTACTCTCCAACCACGCCCACATTTCAGCTGGAGTCAGTTCCAGGCACCCCGGACTCACCACCAAACTCACCAATTTCACTCAGTTACTCCTCAGTCTCTAGCACGTCTTTATCTCCAACCCTCAGGGACTCTCGTGCGTGTCCCAGCTACTCTCCAACCACGCCCACACTTCAGCGGGAGTCAGTTCCAGGCACCCAGGAATCACCATCAAACTCACCAATTTCACTGAGTTACTCCCCAGTCTCTCTCATGTCTTCACCATCCATCAGGGACTCTCCCGTCTGTCCCAGCTACTCTCCAACCATGCCCACATTTCAGCTGGAGTCAGTTCCAGGCACCCCGGACTCACCACCATACTCACCAATTTCACTCAGTTACTCCTCAGTCTCTAGCACGTCTTTATCTCCAACCCTCAGGGACTCTCCTGTGTGTCCCAGCTACTCTCCAACCACGCCCACACTTCAGCGGGAGTCAGTTCCAGGCACCCAGGAATCACCATCAAACTCACCAATTTCACTGCGTTACTCCCCAGTCTCTCTCATGTCTTCACCATCCCTCAGGGACTCTCCCGTCTGTCCCAGCTACTCTCCAACCACGCCCACATTTCAGCTGGGGTCAGTTCCAGGCACCCCGGAGTCACCACCAAACTCACCAGTTTCACTGAGGTACTCCCCGGTCTCTCTCATGTCTTCACCCCCAGCCCTCAGGGACTCTCCTGTGTGTCCCAGCTACTCTCCAACCACGCCCACATTGCAGCTGGGGTCAGTTCCAGGCACCCCGGAGTCACCACCAAACTCACCAGTTTCACTGAGGTACTCCCCGGTCTCTCTCATGTCTTCACCCCCAGCCCTCAGGGACTCTCCTGTGTGTCCCAGCTACTCTCCATCCATGCCCAGATTTCAGCGGGAGTCCGTTCCAGGCACCCAGGTATCACCACCAAACTCAGCAGTTTCGCTGAGTTACTCCCCAGTCTCTCTCATGTCCTCACCCCCAGCCCCCTGGGACTCTCCTGTCTGTCCCAGCTACTCTCCCACCACGCCCAGATTTCAGCGGGAGTCAGCCTCCCACACTCCGGAATCAACTACAGACTCACAGACTTCACTGAGGTCCTCCCTGGTCTCTCTCAGGTCTTTGCCCTCAGCCCACAGGGACTCTTGTGTCTCTTTCAGCTACTCTCAAAACTTCTCTAGGTTCCAGCTGGAGTCAGTTCCAGGCACCCACGATACACCACCGAACTCACGAATTTCACTGACTTACTCCCCAGTCTCCCTCATGTTCTCACCCCCAGCCCTCAGGGACTCTTCTGTCTCTCTCAGCTACTCTCCAACCATCTCCAGATTGCACCTGGAGTCAGCTTCCCGCACCCAGGAATCATCTACAAACTCACGGACCTTACTGCCACCCTCCCCCATTTCTTTCACCTCTTCACCCCCTGCCTTAAGGGACTCTCCTGGGCCTCCCAGCTTCTCTCCAGCCTTCCCCAGATTTCTGCCACAGTCAGCCCCAGGCACCCAGGGCAACCATAGACACTCACAGGCCTCACGAGACTATCTCCCTATGACCTGTACCTACACAGGGATGGCTCTCACGCATCCCTCAGTGACCCCAAACCCATCTCCACTTACACTCAGACACTCCCAGGGCCTGACAGCTACTCCCCGTTATTGTCCTTCAGTTCGAAGCCCTGGCCAATCTACTAGCCCACATGACGCAGTTACCTGGCCATTTCTCCACGGTTCCCGTGAGGGCCCCACGCCCAGCCGCACAAGAGCCCCTCCTGCATTCCGTCCTCACACGCAGGCCTGTCCATCTACTTGCTACTGTCACACTCTTGCCAGCAGAAGAGGCCCCTGTAATGGCCGATATCACCACCCAGTCTATCCTCACCCCACAGCTGTGCAGCGGGTCCCTCCTGCTGGCCCACGTGGCTGCCAGAGCCCATGCTGGCACGACGCTCCAGCAGGTCGGCGTCCCTGCGGGCCACACTACCGGTGACATGGCTAGCATGACCCTCCTTCCTGGCAGTGACACTGTTGATGTGAACCCCAGTTTCACATCTGTCATTTCTAAATAGGACCATTTTCCCTTTTCGCTCTCCCTTCCTTTCACAGGGCTTTTCGTTCTCTCTGTTTCTGCCTCCGTTTCAGATATTTACTCACCTTTTTCTCTCTCACTATGTCTGCCGTGGTCTCCATGAGAGTGCGCCACTTAAGATTCCCCCATTAAAAGTCATGAATTGAGTGGCTTTTAGTATACCTGTGGTTGTGCACATTCAATTATAATTCGCAATCCATTGTAGAACGTCTTATCACCCCCGACCAGAGAAAAACCCTGTAGACATTAGTCACTCCTCATTCTGTCTCAAACCCTCTCCCTGACCCTCAGCCCTAGGTAGCAACTACCTAGTGCCATCAATCCCATATGCATAGATTTCCATATTGTAGACATTTCCTATAAACGGAATTGCACAATAGGTGAGCTGTTATGACTGACATAACACGTAGCACAATATTTTCAAGATTCATCCACATTGTAGGCTTACCCACAGGGGGAAAACATTTTTTTGGGGGGTTTTAGTAACACCGGGTGTTTTCTCCTTCCTTTCGTCCTTCTTTCCTTCCTTCCTTCCTTCCTTCCTTCCTTCCTTCCTTCCTTCCTTCTTTCCTGCCTTCCTTCCTTCCTTCCTTCCTTCCTTCCTTCCTTCCTCCTACTTCTCTCTTACTCCTTCTGCCCTCTCTCTTTCATATGCCTTAGGTGCATCCCACATTCTGCATTATTTTGGGGAAATCCACGACAGGTGCAGGAAAATTGTGTTATTGTAACTATTTACCGCTATCTCTCTTTCACGGCTCTCCATCAGTTGTGAACATCTATTGGTTTATCCCAAGTCACTAAGCATATGTTTATTAGGTACACCTGTTTTTCCTTATACAGCTGTTTCTGGAGTCTAGGGTCGCATGCTCATAAACCCAGTGTAACTCAGAAACGCATCTAATAGTCCAATAAACCCATCATAACGTTGAAAAATCATAAATCAAACCATCATAAGTCACGGTTTGTCCGTGGATATGGGCGTCATCAATTCCATTGTATTCAGTCATGCTGTACACCATTAACCACGGCAGACTGACTGGGAGTGGATATTGATACCATTATAAAAGTCAGTTATTAGAGGGATACTTCTTTAACCTGACTGAAGAACTGATCTAATGGCTTTAGTCGAGTGCATGATTATGTGAGATGTTTTGAGACAGAGTAGTACATTTGTGAATGAAATTTTATGGCTTTTTTTCACTTAGTAGGAACCATTGTGTGTGGAAAAGTGAGAAAATTGCTTTCTGCTGTAGAGTCTGGCATTCATTGTAGATTTAAGCTTATTTTTCTGGGAGCAAATCTTATTCAATAAAATACTACTCTTTATACTAAGAAACAAAAACAGTGGTGATGTGTGGTCATTATCCTCAGCAAACTAATCCAGGGAAAGAAAACCAAACGCCACATTCTCACTTATAATGGGAGCTGAAAAAGGAGATCACATGGACACAGGAAGGGGAACAACACACACTGGGGCCTTTCGGGGGGCAGAGCGTTAAGAAGAACAGCTACTGCATGCTGGGCTTAATGCCTAGGTGATGGGTTGACAGGTGCAGCAAACCACCATGGCACACGTTTACCTTAGTAACAAATCTGCACATCCTGCACATATACCCCAGAACTTAGAAACGAAACGAAACAAAAGAAAACGAAAAAGCAATAGCAAAACGCTAAAGGCAAACTAAAGTTTCAAACTCAGAACGTGACAGACCCATGTTTGGTTCAAATCATGGTTCTCAACCCAGGTGCCATAAGGTCAGGATAAAGAATTTGATTACATATTGTAAATAAGACATGCAGCAAATGACCAGAAAGATTATTCTCAACATATGTGTGTCTTCTAATTCAATGGTGACGCTACCTACCGGGACATAGCATTAGATTCCAAAGGGCCGGGTCCCGCCACACAGGCCTCCCACACTAATAACAATGGGAAGCCCTACGTGGTTTTACCTGTGCTTCTCAGCAACTGGCTATAAATCAGGTTGCCACCACTCCCAGATTTAGTTGCATTCATTTGCTGGAAGAGCTCACAGCACGCAGGGAAGCACTTACATTTGCCGTTGTATTTTAGCGGACATTGCAAAAGGTTCAGAAATTAATGTGGGGCCCGGCATGTGGGGAGGGGCGCACTACCTTCCAGGAAGTGTTATCCAGAAGCTCTCTGATCCCAGTCCTTTTGGGTTTTTATGGAGACCTCATTCTATAGGCATGATGGGTTACACCATAGGCTATTGGTGATCAACTCCACCTGAGGCTCTCAACCCTCCCTGGAAATTGGGGTTGAGGCTTTGCCATTCTCAGTCTGACTAAAAGAATTTACCCAAACGGAATTTTGAAACAGATGAGCATAACTGGAATCTTAATTAGATGATTGGATTATCTGGAGCCACACCTTGATATTCCTAACCCGAGCACCCTCATCCAACGAATGCTCCACCCAACTGGCTCCCAAGTCTCTACGTGGTTCCAGAGCAAAAGAATGTTTATACAACGCATATCTCCACCTTTTCTTCAAAGTCTTTTCGCTTACACGGAAAGACTTCTTAAACTGCCATGCATCAGGGTCAGGTGGAGGTCTTGTTACAACGCAGATCTGTGGATCTCCGGGTTTTGATTGTGGCAAGGATGCTGCTGGTGTCAAAACCACAACGTGGGAACCACAGAACCACTAGTTGGTTTTCAGTGTTTCAGTGCATACAATTCCTAACATATCTGGCCAAGAAAACTTGTAAGTTCTTAGATTGTCCCAAAGGTGGCGCATGAAATCAAAGCAGGAGAACAGTTTCCCACGAGGTGTAGCCTGGGAAAGTTGGGGGTGACTGATGGAAAGGAGGAGTGAAGCTCCGCCCTTTCCGCTGCTAGGCTGCGCCCGAGGCTATTTAAACCCACCCTGGCTGGCCTGTACTCAGATCTTCGCGGAGCGGATCAGCGGCCGGAGCGTTTGGCGGACTCTGCGTGGACTTGGAGCTCACAGCGTCTTGCGACTTGGAAGCGGATTCAGAGGACAGGACAGAACACTTGGGCAAGTGAATCTCTGTCTGTCTGTCTGTCTGTCTGTCTGTCTGTCTGTCTGTCTCATTGGTTGGTTGATTTCCATTTTCTTAAGGGGCACATACCTCACACCGCACACACACACACACACACACACACACGCACACACACGCACACACACTCCTTCTTTCTGCGAGTTAGAAAATTAGTAGGGGCCCCTGGGAGCTGCAGGTTTCCTAATCATGTCTGCACCTAAGAACAGTAGGGTCTTGTCTGGCTCTTCTTATGAACGGTCCCCCAGCCCGGACTCCCCAAGGTCCATGCGAGCTTCACCCAGCTTCTCCCTCTCCCCTATCAGAAACTCAGGCTTAAGGGGAAGCTCCTCACCAGGGATCCGGAGCTACCATTCACCATCCCCTAGGGCTTCACCACACTCACCTCTGTCATCACCAGAATCCCACAAGCTCCCATTTCCCTGTCCTCACCGTGATGGGCAATCAATGAAGCCATTGGGCTCTCCCGTGTCCTCCTCTGAGGATTCCTCAGAGTCCCCACGTTCATCAATAATATACCACATGTTCTTACTGCCATCACCCAGCAGCTCACCCCCAGCTCTCGGGGGGTCTCCTGTGTCTCCCAGCTACTCTCCAAACAACCCCAGATTTCAGCTGGAGTCAGCCCCCCACACCCAGGAATCACCTACAAACTCACGAGCCTCACGGTGCTCCACCCCTGTGTCTTTCATCTCTTCACCCCCAGGCCTCAGGGACTCTCCTGTGGCTCCCAGTTACTCTCCAGCCATCCCCAGGTTCCTGCAGGAGTCAGCCCCATGCACCCAGGAGTCCCCCAGAGACTCACACGTCTCGGGAGAATATGAGCGGTCCCCCAGCCCTGACTCCTCAAGATTCATGCCTGCCTCACCCAGCTTCTCCCTCTCCCCTCCCAGAAACTCAGACCCAAGGGGCAGCTCCTCACCAGGGATGTGGAAGTACTCTACATCACCCCGCAGGGCTTCACCACACTCACATCCATCATCAACAGAACTCCACAACTTTACGTTTCCCTTTCCTAACCAAGCAGGACAGTCACTCATGTCATTGTGTTCTCCCGTGTCCTCCTCTGGAGATTCTCCACAGTCACCTCATTCATCAATAATATACCATATGTTCTTACTGCCATCATCCAGCAGCTCACCCCCAGCCACCCATGACTCGCCTGTCTGTCCCAGCTACTCTCCAACTACGCCCAGATTTCAGCGGCAGTCTCTACCCCACACCCCAGAAACACCTACAAACTCACAGACCTCAGTGGGATCCTCGCCAGTCTCTCTCACGTCTTCACCCCCAGCCCTTACGGACCCTCCAGTCTGTCCCAGCTACTCTCCAACCACGCCCACATTTCAGCGCGGGTCAGTTCCAGGAACCCAGGGATCACCACCAAGCCCACCACTTTCACTGAGTTACTCCCCAGTCTCCAGCACGTCTTTATCTCCAACCCTCAGGGACTCGCCTGTCTGTCCCAGCTACTCTCCAAACACGCCCACACTTCAGCGGGAGTTCGTTGCAGGCACACAGAAATCACCACCAAACTCGCCAATTTCACTGCGTTACTCCCCAGTCTCTCTCATGTCTTCACCATCCCTCAGGGACTCTCCCGTCTGTCCCAGCTACTCTCCAACCACGCCCACATTTCAGCTGGAGTCAGTTCCAGGCACCCCGGACTCACCACCAAACTCACCAATTTCACTCAGTTACTCCTCAGTCTCTAGCACGTCTTTATCTCCAACCCTCAGGGACTCTCGTGCGTGTCCCAGCTACTCTCCAACCACGCCCACACTTCAGCGGGAGTCAGTTCCAGGCACCCAGGAATCACCATCAAACTCACCAATTTCACTGAGTTACTCCCCAGTCTCTCTCATGTCTTCACCATCCATCAGGGACTCTCCCGTCTGTCCCAGCTACTCTCCAACCATGCCCACATTTCAGCTGGAGTCAGTTCCAGGCACCCCGGACTCACCACCATACTCACCAATTTCACTCAGTTACTCCTCAGTCTCTAGCACGTCTTTATCTCCAACCCTCAGGGACTCTCCTGTGTGTCCCAGCTACTCTCCAACCACGCCCACACTTCAGCGGGAGTCAGTTCCAGGCACCCAGGAATCACCATCAAACTCACCAATTTCACTGCGTTACTCCCCAGTCTCTCTCATGTCTTCACCATCCCTCAGGGACTCTCCCGTCTGTCCCAGCTACTCTCCAACCACGCCCACATTGCAGCTGGGGTCAGTTCCAGGCACCCCGGAGTCACCACCAAACTCACCAGTTTCACTGAGGTACTCCCCGGTCTCTCTCATGTCTTCACCCCCAGCCCTCAGGGACTCTCCTGTGTGTCCCAGCTACTCTCCATCCATGCCCAGATTTCAGCGGGAGTCCGTTCCAGGCACCCAGGTATCACCACCAAACTCAGCAGTTTCGCTGAGTTACTCCCCAGTCTCTCTCATGTCTTCACCCCCAGCCCCCTGGGACTCTCCTGTCTGTCCCAGCTACTCTCCCACCACGCCCAGATTTCAGCGGGAGTCAGCCTCCCACACTCCGGAATCAACTACAGACTCACAGACTTCACTGAGGTCCTCCCTGGTCTCTCTCAGGTCTTTGCCCTCAGCCCACAGGGACTCTTGTGTCTCTTTCAGCTACTCTCAAAACTTCTCTAGGTTCCAGCTGGAGTCAGTTCCAGGCACCCACGATACACCACCGAACTCACGAATTTCACTGACTTACTCCCCAGTCTCCCTCATGTTCTCACCCCCAGCCCTCAGGGACTCTTCTGTCTCTCTCAGCTACTCTCCAACCATCTCCAGATTGCACCTGGAGTCAGCTTCCCGCACCCAGGAATCATCTACAAACTCACGGACCTTACTGCCACCCTCCCCCATTTCTTTCACCTCTTCACCCCCTGCCTTAAGGGACTCTCCTGGGCCTCCCAGCTTCTCTCCAGCCTTCCCCAGATTTCTGCCACAGTCAGCCCCAGGCACCCAGGGCAACCATAGACACTCACAGGCCTCACGAGACTATCTCCCTATGACCTGTACCTACACAGGGATGGCTCTCACGCATCCCTCAGTGACCCCAAACCCATCTCCACTTACACTCAGACACTCCCAGGGCCTGACAGCTACTCCCCGTTATTGTCCTTCAGTTCGAAGCCCTGGCCAATCTACTAGCCCACATGACGCAGTTACCTGGCCATTTCTCCACGGTTCCCGTGAGGGCCCCACGCCCAGCCGCACAAGAGCCCCTCCTGCATTCCGTCCTCACACGCAGGCCTGTCCATCTACTTGCTACTGTCACACTCTTGCCAGCAGAAGAGGCCCCTGTAATGGCCGATATCACCACCCAGTCTATCCTCACCCCACAGCTGTGCAGCGGGTCCCTCCTGCTGGCCCACGTGGCTGCCAGAGCCCATGCTGGCACGACGCTCCAGCAGGTCGGCGTCCCTGCGGGCCACACTACCGGTGACATGGCTAGCATGACCCTCCTTCCTGGCAGTGACACTGTTGATGTGAACCCCAGTTTCACATCTGTCATTTCTAAATAGGACCATTTTCCCTTTTCGCTCTCCCTTCCTTTCACAGGGCTTTTCGTTCTCTCTGTTTCTGCCTCCGTTTCAGATATTTACTCACCTTTTTCTCTCTCACTATGTCTGCCGTGGTCTCCATGAGAGTGCGCCACTTAAGATTCCCCCATTAAAAGTCATGAATTGAGTGGCTTTTAGTATACCTGTGGTTGTGCACATTCAATTATAATTCGCAATCCATTGTAGAACGTCTTATCACCCCCGACCAGAGAAAAACCCTGTAGACATTAGTCACTCCTCATTCTGTCTCAAACCCTCTCCCTGACCCTCAGCCCTAGGTAGCAACTACCTAGTGCAATCAATCCCATATGCATAGATTTCCATATTGTAGACATTTCCTATAAACGGAATTGCACAATAGGTGAGCTGTTATGACTGACATAACACGTAGCACAATATTTTCAAGATTCATCCACATTGTAGGCTTACCCACAGGGGGAAACCATTTTTTTGGGGGGTTTTAGTAACACCGGGTGTTTTCTCCTTCCTTTCGTCCTTCTTTCCTTCCTTCCTTCCTTCCTTCTTTCCTGCCTTCCTTCCTTCCTTCCTTCCTTCCTTCCTTCCTTCCTTCCTCCTACTTCTCTCTTACTCCTTCTGCCCTCTCTCTTTCATATGCCTTAGGTGCATCCCACATTCTGCATTAGTTTGGGGAAATCCACGACAGGTGCAGGAAAATTGTGTTATTGTAACTATTTACCGCTATCTCTCTTTCACGGCTCTCCATCAGTTGTGAACATCTATTGGTTTATCCCAAGTCACTAAGCATATGTTTATTAGGTACACCTGTTTTTCCTTATACAGCTGTTTCTGGAGTCTAGGGTCGCATGCTCATAAACCCAGTGTAACTCAGAAACGCATCTAATAGTCCAATAAACCCATCATAACGTTGAAAAATCATAAATCAAACCATCATAAGTCACGGTTTGTCCGTGGATATGGGCGTCATCAATTCCATTGTATTCAGTCATGCTGTACACCATTAACCACGGCAGACTGACTGGGAGTGGATATTGATACCATTATAAAAGTCAGTTATTAGAGGGATACTTCTTTAACCTGACTGAAGAACTGATCTAATGGCTTTAGTCGAGTGCATGATTATGTGAGATGTTTTGAGACAGAGTAGTACATTTGTGAATGAAATTTTATGGCTTTTTTTCACTTAGTAGGAACCATTGTGTGTGGAAAAGTGAGAAAATTGCTTTCTGCTGTAGAGTCTGGCATTCATTGTAGATTTAAGCTTATTTTTCTGGGAGCAAATCTTATTCAATAAAATACTACTCTTTATACTAAGAAACAAAAACAGTGGTGATGTGTGGTCATTATCCTCAGCAAACTAATCCAGGGAAAGAAAACCAAACGCCACATTCTCACTTATAATGGGAGCTGAAAAAGGAGATCACATGGACACAGGAAGGGGAACAACACACACTGGGGCCTTTCGGGGGGCAGAGCGTTAAGAAGAACAGCTACTGCATGCTGGGCTTAATGCCTAGGTGATGGGTTGACAGGTGCAGCAAACCACCATGGCACACGTTTACCTTAGTAACAAATCTGCACATCCTGCACATATACCCCAGAACTTAGAAACGAAACGAAACAAAAGAAAACGAAAAAGCAATAGCAAAACGCTAAAGGCAAACTAAAGTTTCAAACTCAGAACGTGACAGACCCATGTTTGGTTCAAATCATGGTTCTCAACCCAGGTGCCATAAGGTCAGGATAAAGAATTTGATTACATATTGTAAATAAGACATGCAGCAAATGACCAGAAAGATTATTCTCAACATATGTGTGTCTTCTAATTCAATGGTGACGCTACCTACCGGGACATAGCATTAGATTCCAAAGGGCCGGGTCCCGCCACACAGGCCTCCCACACTAATAACAATGGGAAGCCCTACGTGGTTTTACCTGTGCTTCTCAGCAACTGGCTATAAATCAGGTTGCCACCACTCCCAGATTTAGTTGCATTCATTTGCTGGAAGAGCTCACAGCACGCAGGGAAGCACTTACATTTGCCGTTGTATTTTAGCGGACATTGCAAAAGGTTCAGAAATTAATGTGGGGCCCGGCATGTGGGGAGGGGCGCACTACCTTCCAGGAAGTGTTATGCAGAAGCTCTCTGATCCCAGTCCTTTTGGGTTTTTATGGAGACCTCATTCTATAGGCATGATGGGTTACACCACAGGCTATTGGTGATCAACTCCACCTGAGGCTCTCAACCCTCCCTGGAAATTGGGGTTGAGGCTTTGCCATTCTCAGTCTGACTAAAAGAATTTACCCAAACGGAATTTTGAAACAGATGAGCATAACTGGAATCTTAATTAGATGATTGGATTATCTGGAGCCACACCTTGATATTCCTAACCCGAGCACCCTCATCCAACGAATGCTCCACCCAACTGGCTCCCAAGTCTCTACGTGGTTCCAGAGCAAAAGAATGTTTATACAACGCATATCTCCACCTTTTCTTCAAAGTCTTTTCGCTTACACGGAAAGACTTCTTAAACTGCCATGCATCAGGGTCAGGGGGAGGTCTTGTTACAACGCAGATCTGTGGATCTTCGGGTTTTGATTGTGGCAAGGATGCTGCTGGTGTCAAAACCACAACGTGGGAACCACAGAACCACTAGTTGGTTTTCAGTGTTTCAGTGCATACAATTCCTAACATATCTGGCCAAGAAAACTTGTAAGTTCTTAGATTGTCCCAAAGGTGGCGCATGAAATCAAAGCAGGAGAACAGTTTCCCACGAGGTGTAGCCTGGGAAAGTTGGGGGTGACTGATGGAAAGGAGGAGTGAAGCTCCGCCCTTTCCGCTGCTAGGCTGCGCCCGAGGCTATTTAAACCCACCCTGGCTGGCCTGTACTCAGATCTTCGCGGAGCGGATCAGCGGCCGGAGCGTTTGGCGGACTCTGCGTGGACTTGGAGCTCACAGCGTCTTGCGACTTGGAAGCGGATTCAGAGGACAGGACAGAACACTTGGGCAAGTGAATCTCTGTCTGTCTGTCTGTCTGTCTGTCTGTCTGTCTGTCTGTCTCATTGGTTGGTTGATTTCCATTTTCTTAAGGGGCACATACCTCACACCGCACACACACACACACACACACACACACGCACACACACGCACACACACTCCTTCTTTCTGCGAGTTAGAAAATTAGTAGGGGCCCCTGGGAGCTGCAGGTTTCCTAATCATGTCTGCACCTAAGAACAGTAGGGTCTTGTCTGGCTCTTCTTATGAACGGTCCCCCAGCCCGGACTCCCCAAGGTCCATGCGAGCTTCACCCAGCTTCTCCCTCTCCCCTATCAGAAACTCAGGCTTAAGGGGAAGCTCCTCACCAGGGATCCGGAGCTACCATTCACCATCCCCTAGGGCTTCACCACACTCACCTCTGTCATCACCAGAATCCCACAAGCTCCCATTTCCCTGTCCTCACCGTGATGGGCAATCAATGAAGCCATTGGGCTCTCCCGTGTCCTCCTCTGAGGATTCCTCAGAGTCCCCACGTTCATCAATAATATACCACATGTTCTTACTGCCATCACCCAGCAGCTCACCCCCAGCTCTCGGGGGGTCTCCTGTGTCTCCCAGCTACTCTCCAAACAACCCCAGATTTCAGCTGGAGTCAGCCCCCCACACCCAGGAATCACCTACAAACTCACGAGCCTCACGGTGCTCCACCCCTGTGTCTTTCATCTCTTCACCCCCAGGCCTCAGGGACTCTCCTGTGGCTCCCAGTTACTCTCCAGCCATCCCCAGGTTCCTGCGGGAGTCAGCCCCATGCACCCAGGAGTCCCCCAGAGACTCACACGTCTCGGGAGAATATGAGCGGTCCCCCAGCCCTGACTCCTCAAGATTCATGCCTGCCTCACCCAGCTTCTCCCTCTCCCCTCCCAGAAACTCAGACCCAAGGGGCAGCTCCTCACCAGGGATGTGGAAGTACTCTACATCACCCCGCAGGGCTTCACCACTCTCACATCCATCATCAACAGAACTCCACAACTTTACGTTTCCCTTTCCTAACCAAGCAGGACAGTCACTCATGTCATTGTGTTCTCCCGTGTCCTCCTCTGGAGATTCTCCACAGTCACCTCATTCATCAATAATATACCATATGTTCTTACTGCCATCATCCAGCAGCTCACCCCCAGCCACCCATGACTCGCCTGTCTGTCCCAGCTACTCTCCAACTACGCCCAGATTTCAGCGGCAGTCTCTACCCCACACCCCAGAAACACCTACAAACTCACAGACCTCAGTGGGATCCTCGCCAGTCTCTCTCACGTCTTCACCCCCAGCCCTTACGGACCCTCCAGTCTGTCCCAGCTACTCTCCAACCACGCCCACATTTCAGCGCGGGTCAGTTCCAGGAACCCAGGGATCACCACCAAGCCCACCACTTTCACTGAGTTACTCCCCAGTCTCCAGCACGTCTTTATCTCCAACCCTCAGGGACTCGCCTGTCTGTCCCAGCTACTCTCCAAACACGCCCACACTTCAGCGGGAGTTCGTTGCAGGCACACAGAAATCACCACCAAACTCGCCAATTTCACTGCGTTACTCCCCAGTCTCTCTCATGTCTTCACCATCCCTCAGGGACTCTCCCGTCTGTCCCAGCTACTCTCCAACCACGCCCACATTTCAGCTGGAGTCAGTTCCAGGCACCCCGGACTCACCACCAAACTCACCAATTTCACTCAGTTACTCCTCAGTCTCTAGCACGTCTTTATCTCCAACCCTCAGGGACTCTCCTGTGTGTCCCAGCTACTCTCCAACCACGCCCACACTTCAGCGGGAGTCAGTTCCAGGCACCCAGGAATCACCATCAAACTCACCAATTTCACTGCGTTACTCCCCAGTCTCTCTCATGTCTTCACCATCCCTCAGGGACTCTCCCGTCTGTCCCAGCTACTCTCCAACCACGCCCACATTTCAGCTGGGGTCAGTTCCAGGCACCCCGGAGTCACCACCAAACTCACCAGTTTCACTGAGGTACTCCCCGGTCTCTCTCATGTCTTCACCCCCAGCCCTCAGGGACTCTCCTGTGTGTCCCAGCTACTCTCCATCCATGCCCAGATTTCAGCGGGAGTCCGTTCCAGGCACCCAGGTATCACCACCAAACTCAGCAGTTTCGCTGAGTTACTCCCCAGTCTCTCTCATGTCTTCACCCCCAGCCCCCTGGGACTCTCCTGTCTGTCCCAGCTACTCTCCCACCACGCCCAGATTTCAGCGGGAGTCAGCCTCCCACACTCCGGAATCACCTACAGACTCACAGACTTCACTGAGGTCCTCCCTGGTCTCTCTCAGGTCTTTGCCCTCAGCCCACAGGGACTCTTGTGTCTCTTTCAGCTACTCTCAAAACTTCTCTAGATTCCAGCTGGAGTCAGTTCCAGGCACCCACGATACACCACCGAACTCACGAATTTCACTGACTTACTCCCCAGTCTCCCTCATGTTCTCACCCCCAGCCCTCAGGGACTCTTCTGTCTCTCTCAGCTACTCTCCAACCATCTCCAGATTGCACCTGGAGTCAGCTTCCCGCACCCAGGAATCATCTACAAACTCACGGACCTTACTGCCACCCTCCCCCATTTCTTTCACCTCTTCACCCCCTGCCTTAAGGGACTCTCCTGGGCCTCCCAGCTTCTCTCCAGCCTTCCCCAGATTTCTGCCACAGTCAGCCCCAGGCACCCAGGGCAACCATAGACACTCACAGGCCTCACGAGACTATCTCCCTATGACCTGTACCTACACAGGGATGGCTCTCACGCATCCCTCAGTGACCCCAAACCCATCTCCACTTACACTCAGACACTCCCAGGGCCTGACAGCTACTCCCCGTTATTGTCCTTCAGTTCGAAGCCCTGGCCAATCTACTAGCCCACATGACGCAGTTACCTGGCCATTTCTCCACGGTTCCCGTGAGGGCCCCACGCCCAGCCGCACAAGAGCCCCTCCTGCATTCCGTCCTCACACGCAGGCCTGTCCATCTACTTGCTACTGTCACACTCTTGCCAGCAGAAGAGGCCCCTGTAATGGCCGATATCACCACCCAGTCTATCCTCACCCCACAGCTGTGCAGCGGGTCCCTCCTGCTGGCCCACGTGGCTGCCAGAGCCCATGCTGGCACGACGCTCCAGCAGGTCGGCGTCCCTGCGGGCCACACTACCGGTGACATGGCTAGCATGACCCTCCTTCCTGGCAGTGACACTGTTGATGTGAACCCCAGTTTCACATCTGTCATTTCTAAATAGGACCATTTTCCCTTTTCGCTCTCCCTTCCTTTCACAGGGCTTTTCGTTCTCTCTGTTTCTGCCTCCGTTTCAGATATTTACTCACCTTTTTCTCTCTCACTATGTCTGCCGTGGTCTCCATGAGAGTGCGCCACTTAAGATTCCCCCATTAAAAGTCATGAATTGAGTGGCTTTTAGTATACCTGTGGTTGTGCACATTCAATTATAATTCGCAATCCATTGTAGAACATCTTATCACCCCCGACCAGAGAAAAACCCTGTAGACATTAGTCACTCCTCATTCTGTCTCAAACCCTCTCCCTGACCCTCAGCCCTAGGTAGCAACTACCTAGTGCAATCAATCCCATATGCATAGATTTCCATATTGTAGACATTTCCTATAAACGGAATTGCACAATAGGTGAGCTGTTATGACTGACATAACACGTAGCACAATATTTTCAAGATTCATCCACATTGTAGGCTTACCCACAGGGGGAAAACATTTTTTTGGGGGGTTTTAGTAACACCGGGTGTTTTCTCCTTCCTTTCGTCCTTCTTTCCTTCCTTCCTTCCTTCCTTCCTTCCTTCCTTCCTTCCTTCTTTCCTGCCTGCCTGCCTTCCTTCCTTCCTTCCTTCCTTCCTTCCTTCCTTCCTTACTTCCTCCTACTTCTCTCTTACTCCTTCTGCCCTCTCTCTTTCATATGCCTTAGGTGCATCCCACATTCTGCATTATTTTGGGGAAATCCACGACAGGTGCAGGAATATTGTGTTATTGTAACTATTTACCGCTATCTCTCTTTCACGGCTCTCCATCAGTTGTGAACATCTATTGGTTTATCCCAAGTCACTAAGCATATGTTTATTAGGTACACCTGTTTTTCCTTATACAGCTGTTTCTGGAGTCTAGGGTCGCATGCTCATAAACCCAGTGTAACTCAGAAACGCATCTAATAGTCCAATAAACCCATCATAACGTTGAAAAATCATAAATCAAACCATCATAAGTCACGGTTTGTCCGTGGATATGGGCGTCATCAATTCCATTGTATTCAGTCATGCTGTACACCATTAACCACGGCAGACTGACTGGGAGTGGATATTGATACCATTATAAAAGTCAGTTATTAGAGGGATACTTCTTTAACCTGACTGAAGAACTGATCTAATGGCTTTAGTCGAGTGCATGATTATGTGAGATGTTTTGAGGCAGAGTAATACATTTGTGAATGAAATTTTATGGCTTTTTTTCACTTAGTAGGAACCATTGTGTGTGGAAAAGTGAGAAAATTGCTTTCTGCTGTAGAGTCTGGCATTCATTGTAGATTTAAGCTTATTTTTCTGGGAGCAAATCTTATTCAATAAAATACTACTCTTTATACTAAGAAACAAAAACAGTGGTGATGTGTGGTCATTATCCTCAGCAAACTAATCCAGGGAAAGAAAACCAAACGCCACATTCTCACTTATAATGGGAGCTGAAAAAGGAGATCACATGGACACAGGAAGGGGAACAACACACACTGGGGCCTTTCGGGGGGCAGAGCGTTAAGAAGAACAGCTACTGCATGCTGGGCTTAATGCCTAGGTGATGGGTTGACAGGTGCAGCAAACCACCATGGCACACGTTTACCTTAGTAACAAATCTGCACATCCTGCACATATACCCCAGAACTTAGAAACGAAACGAAACAAAAGAAAACGAAAAAGCAATAGCAAAACGCTAAAGGCAAACTAAAGTTTCAAACTCAGAACGTGACAGACCCATGTTTGGTTCAAATCATGGTTCTCAACCCAGGTGCCATAAGGTCAGGATAAAGAATTTGATTACATATTGTAAATAAGACATGCAGCAAATGACCAGAAAGATTATTCTCAACATATGTGTGTCTTCTAATTCAATGGTGACGCTACCTACCGGGACATAGCATTAGATTCCAAAGGGCCGGGTCCCGCCACACAGGCCTCCCACACTAATAACAATGGGAAGCCCTACGTGGTTTTACCTGTGCTTCTCAGCAACTGGCTATAAATCAGGTTGCCACCACTCCCAGATTTAGTTGCATTCATTTGCTGGAAGAGCTCACAGCACGCAGGGAAGCACTTACATTTGCCGTTGTATTTTAGCGGACATTGCAAAAAGTTCAGAAATTAATGTGGGGCCCGGCATGTGGGGAGGGGCGCACTACCTTCCAGGAAGTGTTATCCAGAAGCTCTCTGATCCCAGTCCTTTTGGGTTTTTATGGAGACCTCATTCTATAGGCATGATGGGTTAAACCACAGGCTATTGGTGATCAACTCCACCTGAGGCTCTCAACCCTCCCTGGAAATTGGGGTTGAGGCTTTGCCATTCTCAGTCTGACTAAAAGAATTTACCCAAACGGAATTTTGAAACAGATGAGCATAACTGGAATCTTAATTAGATGATTGGATTATCTGGAGCCACACCTTGATATTCCTAACCCGAGCACCCTCATCCAACGAATGCTCCACCCAACTGGCTCCCAAGTCTCTACGTGGTTCCAGAGCAAAAGAATGTTTATACAACGCATATCTCCACCTTTTCTTCAAAGTCTTTTCGCTTACACGGAAAGACTTCTTAAACTGCCATGCATCAGGGTCAGGGGGAGGTCTTGTTACAACGCAGATCTGTGGATCTCCGGGTTTTGATTGTGGCAAGGATGCTGCTGGTGTCAAAACCACAACGTGGGAACCACAGAACCACTAGTTGGTTTTCAGTGTTTCAGTGCATACAATTCCTAACATATCTGGCCAAGAAAACTTGTAAGTTCTTAGATTGTCCCAAAGGTGGCGCATGAAATCAAAGCAGGAGAACAGTTTCCCACGAGGTGTAGCCTGGGAAAGTTGGGGGTGACTGATGGAAAGGAGGAGTGAAGCTCCGCCCTTTCCGCTGCTAGGCTGCGCCCGAGGCTATTTAAACCCACCCTGGCTGGCCTGTACTCAGATCTTCGCGGAGCGGATCAGCGGCCGGAGCGTTTGGCGGACTCTGCGTGGACTTGGAGCTCACAGCGTCTTGCGACTTGGAAGCGGATTCAGAGGACAGGACAGAACACTTGGGCAAGTGAATCTCTGTCTGTCTGTCTGTCTGTCTGTCTGTCTGTCTCATTGGTTGGTTGATTTCCATTTTCTTAAGGGGCACATACCTCACACCGCACACACACACACACACACACACACACACACGCACACACACGCACACACACTCCTTCTTTCTGCGAGTTAGAAAATTAGTAGGGGCCCCTGGGAGCTGCAGGTTTCCTAATCATGTCTGCACCTAAGAACAGTAGGGTCTTGTCTGGCTCTTCTTATGAACGGTCCCCCAGCCCGGACTCCCCAAGGTCCATGCGAGCTTCACCCAGCTTCTCCCTCTCCCCTATCAGAAACTCAGGCTTAAGGGGAAGCTCCTCACCAGGGATCCGGAGCTACCATTCACCATCCCCTAGGGCTTCACCACACTCACCTCTGTCATCACCAGAATCCCACAAGCTCCCATTTCCCTGTCCTCACCGTGATGGGCAATCAATGAAGCCATTGGGCTCTCCCGTGTCCTCCTCTGAGGATTCCTCAGAGTCCCCACGTTCATCAATAATATACCACATGTTCTTACTGCCATCACCCAGCAGCTCACCCCCAGCTCTCGGGGGGTCTCCTGTGTCTCCCAGCTACTCTCCAAACAACCCCAGATTTCAGCTGGAGTCAGCCCCCCACACCCAGGAATCACCTACAAACTCACGAGCCTCACGGTGCTCCACCCCTGTGTCTTTCATCTCTTCACCCCCAGGCCTCAGGGACTCTCCTGTGGCTCCCAGTTACTCTCCAGCCATCCCCAGGTTCCTGCAGGAGTCAGCCCCATGCACCCAGGAGTCCCCCAGAGACTCACACGTCTCGGGAGAATATGAGCGGTCCCCCAGCCCTGACTCCTCAAGATTCATGCCTGCCTCACCCAGCTTCTCCCTCTCCCCTCCCAGAAACTCAGACCCAAGGGGCAGCTCCTCACCAGGGATGTGGAAGTACTCTACATCACCCCGCAGGGCTTCACCACTCTCACATCCATCATCAACAGAATTCCACAACTTTACGTTTCTCTTTCCTAACCAAGCAGGACAGTCACTCATGTCATTGTGTTCTCCCGTGTCCTCCTCTGGAGATTCTCCACAGTCACCTCATTCATCAATAATATACCATATGTTCTTACTGCCATCATCCAGCAGCTCACCCCCAGCCACCCATGACTCGCCTGTCTGTCCCAGCTACTCTCCAACTACGCCCAGATTTCAGCGGCAGTCTCTACCCCACACCCCAGAAACACCTACAAACTCACAGACCTCAGTGGGATCCTCGCCAGTCTCTCTCACGTCTTCACCCCCAGCCCTTACGGACCCTCCAGTCTGTCCCAGCTACTCTCCAACCACGCCCACATTTCAGCGCGGGTCAGTTCCAGGAACCCAGGGATCACCACCAAGCCCACCACTTTCACTGAGTTACTCCCCAGTCTCCAGCACGTCTTTATCTCCAACCCTCAGGGACTCGCCTGTCTGTCCCAGCTACTCTCCAAACACGCCCACACTTCAGCGGGAGTTCGTTGCAGGCACCCAGAAATCACCACCAAACTCACCAATTTCACTGCGTTACTCCCCAGTCTCTCTCATGTCTTCACCATCCCTCAGGGACTCTCCCGTCTGTCCCAGCTACTCTCCAACCACGCCCACATTTCAGCTGGAGTCAGTTCCAGGCACCCCGGACTCACCACCAAACTCACCAATTTCACTCAGTTACTCCTCAGTCTCTAGCACGTCTTTATCTCCAACCCTCAGGGACTCTCCTGTGTGTCCCAGCTACTCTCCAACCACGCCCACACTTCAGCGGGAGTCAGTTCCAGGCACCCAGGAATCACCATCAAACTCACCAATTTCACTGCGTTACTCCCCAGTCTCTCTCATGTCTTCACCATCCCTCAGGGACTCTCCCGTCTGTCCCAGCTACTCTCCAACCACGCCCACATTTCAGCTGGAGTCAGTTCCAGGCACCCCGGACTCACCACCATACTCACCAATTTCACTCAGTTACTCCTCAGTCTCTAGCACGTCTTTATCTCCAACCCTCAGGGACTCTCCTGTGTGTCCCAGCTACTCTCCAACCACGCCCACACTTCAGCGGGAGTCAGTTCCAGGCACCCAGGAATCACCATCAAACTCACCAATTTCACTGCGTTACTCCCCAGTCTCTCTCATGTCTTCACCATCCCTCAGGGACTCTCCCGTCTGTCCCAGCTACTCTCCAACCACGCCCACATTGCAGCTGGGGTCAGTTCCAGGCACCCCGGAGTCACCTCCAAACTCACCAGTTTCACTGAGGTACTCCCCGGTCTCTCTCATGTCTTCACCCCCAGCCCTCAGGGACTCTCCTGTGTGTCCCAGCTACTCTCCATCCATGCCCAGATTTCAGCGGGAGTCCGTTCCAGGCACCCAGGTATCACCACCAAACTCAGCAGTTTCGCTGAGTTACTCCCCAGTCTCTCTCATGTCTTCACCCCCAGCCCCCTGGGACTCTCCTGTCTGTCCCAGCTACTCTCCCACCACGCCCAGATTTCAGCGGGAGTCAGCCTCCCACACTCCGGAATCACCTACAGACTCACAGACTTCACTGAGGTCCTCCCTGGTCTCTCTCAGGTCTTTGCCCTCAGCCCACAGGGACTCTTGTGTCTCTTTCAGCTACTCTCAAAACTTCTCTAGATTCCAGCTGGAGTCAGTTCCAGGCACCCACGATACACCACCGAACTCACGAATTTCACTGACTTACTCCCCAGTCTCCCTCATGTTCTCACCCCCAGCCCTCAGGGACTCTTCTGTCTCTCTCAGCTACTCTCCAACCATCTCCAGATTGCACCTGGAGTCAGCTTCCCGCACCCAGGAATCATCTACAAACTCACGGACCTTACTGCCACCCTCCCCCATTTCTTTCACCTCTTCACCCCCTGCCTTAAGGGACTCTCCTGGGCCTCCCAGCTTCTCTCCAGCCTTCCCCAGATTTCTGCCACAGTCAGCCCCAGGCACCCAGGGCAACCATAGACACTCACAGGCCTCACGAGACTATCTCCCTATGACCTGTACCTACACAGGGATGGCTCTCACGCATCCCTCAGTGACCCCAAACCCATCTCCACTTACACTCAGACACTCCCAGGGCCTGACAGCTACTCCCCGTTATTGTCCTTCAGTTCGAAGCCCTGGCCAATCTACTAGCCCACATGACGCAGTTACCTGGCCATTTCTCCACGGTTCCCGTGAGGGCCCCACGCCCAGCCGCACAAGAGCCCCTCCTGCATTCCGTCCTCACACGCAGGCCTGTCCATCTACTTGCTACTGTCACACTCTTGCCAGCAGAAGAGGCCCCTGTAATGGCCGATATCACCACCCAGTCTATCCTCACCCCACAGCTGTGCAGCGGGTCCCTCCTGCTGGCCCACGTGGCTGCCAGAGCCCATGCTGGCACGACGCTCCAGCAGGTCGGCGTCCCTGCGGGCCACACTACCGGTGACATGGCTAGCATGACCCTCCTTCCTGGCAGTGACACTGTTGATGTGAACCCCAGTTTCACATCTGTCATTTCTAAATAGGACCATTTTCCCTTTTCGCTCTCCCTTCCTTTCACAGGGCTTTTCGTTCTCTCTGTTTCTGCCTCCGTTTCAGATATTTACTCACCTTTTTCTCTCTCACTATGTCTGCCGTGGTCTCCATGAGAGTGCGCCACTTAAGATTCCCCCATTAAAAGTCATGAATTGAGTGGCTTTTAGTATACCTGTGGTTGTGCACATTCAATTATAATTCGCAATCCATTGTAGAACGTCTTATCACCCCCGACCAGAGAAAAACCCTGTAGACATTAGTCACTCCTCATTCTGTCTCAAACCCTCTCCCTGACCCTCAGCCCTAGGTAGCAACTACCTAGTGCAATCAATCCCATATGCATAGATTTCCATATTGTAGACATTTCCTATAAACGGAATTGCACAATAGGTGAGCTGTTATGACTGACATAACACGTAGCACAATATTTTCAAGATTCATCCACATTGTAGGCTTACCCACAGGGGGAAAACATTTTTTTGGGGGGTTTTAGCAACACCGGGTGTTTTCTCCTTCCTTTCGTCCTTCTTTCCTTCCTTCCTTCCTTCCTTCCTTCCTTCCTTCCTTCTTTCCTGCCTTCCTTCCTTCCTTCCTTCCTTCCTTCCTTCCTTCCTTCCTTCCTCCTACTTCTCTCTTACTCCTTCTGCCCTCTCTCTTTCATATGCCTTAGGTGCATCCCACATTCTGCATTATTTTGGGGAAATCCACGACAGGTGCAGGAAAATTGTGTTATTGTAACTATTTACCGCTATCTCTCTTTCACGGCTCTCCATCAGTTGTGAACATCTATTGGTTTATCCCAAGTCACTAAGCATATGTTTATTAGGTACACCTGTTTTTCCTTATACAGCTGTTTCTGGAGTCTAGGGTCGCATGCTCATAAACCCAGTGTAACTCAGAAACGCATCTAATAGTCCAATAAACCCATCATAACGTTGAAAAATCATAAATCAAACCATCATAAGTCACGGTTTGTCCGTGGATATGGGCGTCATCAATTCCATTGTATTCAGTCATGCTGTACACCATTAACCACGGCAGACTGACTGGGAGTGGATATTGATACCATTATAAAAGTCAGTTATTAGAGGGATACTTCTTTAACCTGACTGAAGAACTGATCTAATGGCTTTAGTCGAGTGCATGATTATGTGAGATGTTTTGAGACAGAGTAGTACATTTGTGAATGAAATTTTATGGCTTTTTTTCACTTAGTAGGAACCATTGTGTGTGGAAAAGTGAGAAAATTGCTTTCTGCTGTAGAGTCTGGCATTCATTGTAGATTTAAGCTTATTTTTCTGGGAGCAAATCTTATTCAATAAAATACTACTCTTTATACTAAGAAACAAAAACAGTGGTGATGTGTGGTCATTATCCTCAGCAAACTAATCCAGGGAAAGAAAACCAAACGCCACATTCTCACTTATAATGGGAGCTGAAAAAGGAGATCACATGGACACAGGAAGGGGAACAACACACACTGGGGCCTTTCGGGGGGCAGAGCGTTAAGAAGAACAGCTACTGCATGCTGGGCTTAATGCCTAGGTGATGGGTTGACAGGTGCAGCAAACCACCATGGCACACGTTTACCTTAGTAACAAATCTGCACATCCTGCACATATACCCCAGAACTTAGAAACGAAACGAAACAAAAGAAAACGAAAAAGCAATAGCAAAACGCTAAAGGCAAACTAAAGTTTCAAACTCAGAACGTGACAGACCAATGTTTGGTTCAAATCATGGTTCTCAACCCAGGTGCCATAAGGTCAGGATAAAGAATTTGATTACATATTGTAAATAAGACATGCAGCAAATGACCAGAAAGGTTATTCTCAACATATGTGTGTCTTCTAATTCAATGGTGACGCTACCTACCGGGACATAGCATTAGATTCCAAAGGGCCGGGTCCCGCCACACAGGCCTCCCACACTAATAACAATGGGAAGCCCTACGTGGTTTTACCTGTGCTTCTCAGCAACTGGCTATAAATCAGGTTGCCACCACTCCCAGATTTAGTTGCATTCATTTGCTGGAAGAGCTCACAGCACGCAGGGAAGCACTTACATTTGCCGTTGTATTTTAGCGGACATTGCAAAAAGTTCAGAAATTAATGTGGGGCCCGGCATGTGGGGAGGGGCGCACTACCTTCCAGGAAGTGTTATCCAGAAGCTCTCTGATCCCAGTCCTTTTGGGTTTTTATGGAGACCTCATTCTATAGGCATGATGGGTTAAACCATAGGCTATTGGTGATCAACTCCACCTGAGGCTCTCAACCCTCCCTGGAAATTGGGGTTGAGGCTTTGCCATTCTCAGTCTGACTAAAAGAATTTACCCAAACGGAATTTTGAAACAGATGAGCATAACTGGAATCTTAATTAGATGATTGGATTATCTGGAGCCACACCTTGATATTCCTAACCCGAGCACCCTCATCCAACGAATGCTCCACCCAACTGGCTCCCAAGTCTCTACGTGGTTCCAGAGCAAAAGAATGTTTATACAACGCATATCTCCACCTTTTCTTCAAAGTCTTTTCGCTTACACGGAAAGACTTCTTAAACTGCCATGCATCAGGGTCAGGGGGAGGTCTTGTTACAACGCAGATCTGTGGATCTCCGGGTTTTGATTGTGGCAAGGATGCTGCTGGTGTCAAAACCACAACGTGGGAACCACAGAACCACTAGTTGGTTTTCAGTGTTTCAGTGCATACAATTCCTAACATATCTGGCCAAGAAAACTTGTAAGTTCTTAGATTGTCCCAAAGGTGGCGCATGAAATCAAAGCAGGAGAACAGTTTCCCACGAGGTGTAGCCTGGGAAAGTTGGGGGTGACTGATGGAAAGGAGGAGTGAAGCTCCGCCCTTTCCGCTGCTAGGCTGCGCCCGAGGCTATTTAAACCCACCCTGGCTGGCCTGTACTCAGATCTTCGCGGAGCGGATCAGCGGCCGGAGCGTTTGGCGGACTCTGCGTGGACTTGGAGCTCACAGCGTCTTGCGACTTGGAAGCGGATTCAGAGGACAGGACAGAACACTTGGGCAAGTGAATCTCTGTCTGTCTGTCTGTCTGTCTGTCTGTCTCATTGGTTGGTTGATTTCCATTTTCTTAAGGGGCACATACCTCACACCGCACACACACACACACACACACACACACGCACACACACGCACACACACTCCTTCTTTCTGCGAGTTAGAAAATTAGTAGGGGCCCCTGGGAGCTGCAGGTTTCCTAATCATGTCTGCACCTAAGAACAGTAGGGTCTTGTCTGGCTCTTCTTATGAACGGTCCCCCAGCCCGGACTCCCCAAGGTCCATGCGAGCTTCACCCAGCTTCTCCCTCTCCCCTATCAGAAACTCAGGCTTAAGGGGAAGCTCCTCACCAGGGATCCGGAGCTACCATTCACCATCCCCTAGGGCTTCACCACACTCACCTCTGTCATCACCAGAATCCCACAAGCTCCCATTTCCCTGTCCTCACCGTGATGGGCAATCAATGAAGCCATTGGGCTCTCCCGTGTCCTCCTCTGAGGATTCCTCAGAGTCCCCAAGTTCATCAATAATATACCACATGTTCTTACTGCCATCACCCAGCAGCTCACCCCCAGCTCTCGGGGGGTCTCCTGTGTCTCCCAGCTACTCTCCAAACAACCCCAGATTTCAGCTGGAGTCAGCCCCCCACACCCAGGAATCACCTACAAACTCACGAGCCTCACGGTGCTCCACCCCTGTGTCTTTCATCTCTTCACCCCCAGGCCTCAGGGACTCTCCTGTGGCTCCCAGTTACTCTCCAGCCATCCCCAGGTTCCTGCGGGAGTCAGCCCCATGCACCCAGGAGTCCCCCAGAGACTCACACGTCTTGGGAGAATATGAGCGGTCCCCCAGCCCTGACTCCTCAAGATTCATGCCTGCCTCACCCAGCTTCTCCCTCTCCCCTCCCAGAAACTCAGACCCAAGGGGCAGCTCCTCACCAGGGATGTGGAAGTACTCTACATCACCCCGCAGGGCTTCACCACTCTCACATCCATCATCAACAGAACTCCACAACTTTACGTTTCCCTTTCCTAACCAAGCAGGACAGTCACTCATGTCATTGTGTTCTCCCGTGTCCTCCTCTGGAGATTCTCCACAGTCACCTCATTCATCAATAATATACCATATGTTCTTACTGCCATCATCCAGCAGCTCACCCCCAGCCACCCATGACTCGCCTGTCTGTCCCAGCTACTCTCCAACTACGCCCAGATTTCAGCGGCAGTCTCTACCCCACACCCCAGAAACACCTACAAACTCACAGACCTCAGTGGGATCCTCGCCAGTCTCTCTCACGTCTTCACCCCCAGCCCTTACGGACCCTCCAGTCTGTCCCAGCTACTCTCCAACCACGCCCACATTTCAGCGCGGGTCAGTTCCAGGAACCCAGGGATCACCACCAAGCCCACCACTTTCACTGAGTTACTCCCCAGTCTCCAGCACGTCTTTATCTCCAACCCTCAGGGACTCGCCTGTCTGTCCCAGCTACTCTCCAAACACGCCCACACTTCAGCGGGAGTTCGTTGCAGGCACCCAGAAATCACCACCAAACTCACCAATTTCACGGCGTTACTCCCCAGTCTCTCTCATGTCTTCACCATCCCTCAGGGACTCTCCCGTCTGTCCCAGCTACTCTCCAACCACGCCCACATTTCAGCTGGAGTCAGTTCCAGGCACCCCGGACTCACCACCAAACTCACCAATTTCACTCAGTTACTCCTCAGTCTCTAGCACGTCTTTATCTCCAACCCTCAGGGACTCTCCTGTGTGTCCCAGCTACTCTCCAACCACGCCCACACTTCAGCGGGAGTCAGTTCCAGGCACCCAGGAATCACCATCAAACTCACCAATTTCACTGCGTTACTCCCCAGTCTCTCTCATGTCTTCACCATCCCTCAGGGACTCTCCCGTCTGTCCCAGCTACTCTCCAACCACGCCCACATTTCAGCTGGGGTCAGTTCCAGGCACCCCGGAGTCACCACCAAACTCACCAGTTTCACTGAGGTACTCCCCGGTCTCTCTCATGTCTTCACCCCCAGCCCTCAGGGACTCTCCTGTGTGTCCCAGCTACTCTCCATCCATGCCCAGATTTCAGCGGGAGTCCGTTCCAGGCACCCAGGTATCACCACCAAACTCAGCAGTTTCGCTGAGTTACTCCCCAGTCTCTCTCATGTCTTCACCCCCAGCCCCCTGGGACTCTCCTGTCTGTCCCAGCTACTCTCCCACCACGCCCAGATTTCAGCGGGAGTCAGCCTCCCACACTCCGGAATCACCTACAGACTCACAGACTTCACTGAGGTCCTCCCTGGTCTCTCTCAGGTCTTTGCCCTCAGCCCACAGGGACTCTTGTGTCTCTTTCAGCTACTCTCAAAACTTCTCTAGATTCCAGCTGGAGTCAGTTCCAGGCACCCATGATACACCACCGAACTCACGAATTTCACTGACTTACTCCCCAGTCTCCCTCATGTTCTCACCCCCAGCCCTCAGGGACTCTTCTGTCTCTCTCAGCTACTCTCCAACCATCTCCAGATTGCACCTGGAGTCAGCTTCCCGCACCCAGGAATCATCTACAAACTCACGGACCTTACTGCCACCCTCCCCCATTTCTTTCACCTCTTCACCCCCTGCCTTAAGGGACTCTCCTGGGCCTCCCAGCTTCTCTCCAGCCTTCCCCAGATTTCTGCCACAGTCAGCCCCAGGCACCCAGGGCAACCATAGACACTCACAGGCCTCACGAGACTATCTCCCTATGACCTGTACCTACACAGGGATGGCTCTCACGCATCCCTCAGTGACCCCAAACCCATCTCCACTTACACTCAGACACTCCCAGGGCCTGACAGCTACTCCCCGTTATTGTCCTTCAGTTCGAAGCCCTGGCCAATCTACTAGCCCACATGACGCAGTTACCTGGCCATTTCTCCACGGTTCCCGTGAGGGCCCCACGCCCAGCCGCACAAGAGCCCCTCCTGCATTCCGTCCTCACACGCAGGCCTGTCCATCTACTTGCTACTGTCACACCCTTGCCAGCAGAAGAGGCCCCTGTAATGGCCGATATCACCACCCAGTCTATCCTCACCCCACAGCTGTGCAGCGGGTCCCTCCTGCTGGCCCACGTGGCTGCCAGAGCCCATGCTGGCACGACGCTCCAGCAGGTCGGCGTCCCTGCGGGCCACACTACCGGTGACATGGCTAGCATGACCCTCCTTCCTGGCAGTGACACTGTTGATGTGAACCCCAGTTTCACATCTGTCATTTCTAAATAGGACCATTTTCCCTTTTCGCTCTCCCTTCCTTTCACAGGGCTTTTCGTTCTCTCTGTTTCTGCCTCCGTTTCAGATATTTACTCACCTTTTTCTCTCTCACTATGTCTGCCGTGGTCTCCATGAGAGTGCGCCACTTAAGATTCCCCCATTAAAAGTCATGAATTGAGTGGCTTTTAGTATACCTGTGGTTGTGCACATTCAATTATAATTCGCAATCCATTGTAGAACGTCTTATCACCCCCGACCAGAGAAAAACCCTGTAGACATTAGTCACTCCTCATTCTGTCTCAAACCCTCTCCCTGACCCTCAGCCCTAGGTAGCAACTACCTAGTGCAATCAATCCCATATGCATAGATTTCCATATTGTAGACATTTCCTATAAACGGAATTGCACAATAGGTGAGCTGTTATGACTGACATAACACGTAGCACAATATTTTCAAGATTCATCCACATTGTAGGCTTACCCACAGGGGGAAACCATTTTTTTGGGGGCTTTTAGTAACACCGGGTGATTTCTCCTTCCTTTCATCCTTCTTTCCTTCCTTCCTTCCTTCCTTCCTTCCTTCCTTCCTTCCTTCCTTCTTTCCTGCCTTCCTTCCTTCCTTCCTTCCTTCCTTCCTTCCTTCCTTCCTCCTACTTCTCTCTTACTCCTTCTGCCCTCTCTCTTTCATATGCCTTAGGTGCATCCCACATTCTGCATTTTTTTGGGGAAATCCACGACAGGTGCAGGAAAATTGTGTTATTGTAACTATTTACCGCTATCTCTCTTTCACGGCTCTCCATCAGTTGTGAACATCTATTGGTTTATCCCAAGTCACTAAGCATATGTTTATTAGGTACACCTGTTTTTCCTTATACAGCTGTTTCTGGAGTCTAGGGTCGCATGCTCATAAACCCGGTGTAACTCAGAAACGCATCTAATAGTCCAATAAACCCATCATAACGTTGAAAAATCATAAATCAAACCATCATAAGTCACGGTTTGTCCGTGGATATGGGCGTCATCAATTCCATTGTATTCAGTCATGCTGTACACCATTAACCACGGCAGACTGACTGGGAGTGGATATTGATACCATTATAAAAGTCAGTTATTAGAGGGATACTTCTTTAACCTGACTGAAGAACTGATCTAATGGCTTTAGTCGAGTGCATGATTATGTGAGATGTTTTGAGACAGAGTAGTACATTTGTGAATGAAATTTTATGGCTTTTTTTCACTTAGTAGGAACCATTGTGTGTGGAAAAGTGAGAAAATTGCTTTCTGCTGTAGAGTCTGGCATTCATTGTAGATTGGAGCTTATTTTTCTGGGAGCAAATCTTATTCAATAAAATACTACTCTTTATACTAAGAAACAAAAACAGTGGTGATGTGTGGTCATTATCCTCAGCAAACTAATCCAGGGAAAGAAAACCAAACGCCACATTCTCACTTATAATGGGAGCTGAAAAAGGAGATCACATGGACACAGGAAGGGGAACAACACACACTGGGGCCTTTCGGGGGGCAGAGCGTTAAGAAGAACAGCTACTGCATGCTGGGCTTAATGCCTAGGTGATGGGTTGACAGGTGCAGCAAACCACCATGGCACACGTTTACCTTAGTAACAAATCTGCACATCCTGCACATATACCCCAGAACTTAGAAACGAAACGAAACAAAAGAAAACGAAAAAGCAATAGCAAAACGCTAAAGGCAAACTAAAGTTTCAAACTCAGAACGTGACAGACCAATGTTTGGTTCAAATCATGGTTCTCAACCCAGGTGCCATAAGGTCAGGATAAAGAATTTGATTACATATTGTAAATAAGACATGCAGCAAATGACCAGAAAGATTATTCTCAACATATGTGTGTCTTCTAATTCAATGGTGACGCTACCTACCGGGACATAGCATTAGATTCCAAAGGGCCGGGTCCCGCCACACAGGCCTCCCACACTAATAACAATGGGAAGCCCTACGTGGTTTTACCTGTGCTTCTCAGCAACTGGCTATAAATCAGGTTGCCACCACTCCCAGATTTAGTTGCATTCATTTGCTGGAAGAGCTCACAGCACGCAGGGAAGCACTTACATTTGCCGTTGTATTTTAGCGGACATTGCAAAAAGTTCAGAAATTAATGTGGGGCCCGGCATGTGGGGAGGGGCGCACTACATTCCAGGAAGTGTTATCCAGAAGCTCTCTGATCCCAGTCCTTTTGGGTTTTTATGGAGACCTCATTCTATAGGCATGATGGGTTAAACCATAGGCTATTGGTGATCAACTCCACCTGAGGCTCTCAACCCTCCCTGGAAATTGGGGTTGAGGCTTTGCCATTCTCAGTCTGACTAAAAGAACTTACCCAAACGGAATTTTGAAACAGATGAGCATAACTGGAATCTTAATTAGATGATTGGATTATCTGGAGCCACACCTTGATATTCCTAACCCGAGCACCCTCATCCAACGAATGCTCCACCCAACTGGCTCCCAAGTCTCTACGTGGTTCCAGAGCAAAAGAATGTTTATACAACGCATATCTCCACCTTTTCTTCAAAGTCTTTTCGCTTACACGGAAAGACTTCTTAAACTGCCATGCATCAGGGTCAGGGGGAGGTCTTGTTACAACGCAGATCTGTGGATCTCCGGGTTTTGATTGTGGCAAGGATGCTGCTGGTGTCAAAACCACAACGTGGGAACCACAGAACCACTAGTTGGTTTTCAGTGTTTCAGTGCATACAATTCCTAACATATCTGGCCAAGAAAACTTGTAAGTTCTTAGATTGTCCCAAAGGTGGCGCATGAAATCAAAGCAGGAGAACAGTTTCCCACGAGGTGTAGCCTGGGAAAGTTGGGGGTGACTGATGGAAAGGAGGAGTGAAGCTCCGCCCTTTCCGCTGCTAGGCTGCGCCCGAGGCTATTTAAACCCACCCTGGCTGGCCTGTACTCAGATCTTGGCGGAGCGGATCAGCGGCCGGAGCGTTTGGCGGACTCTGCGTGGACTTGGAGCTCACAGCGTCTTGCGACTTGGAAGCGGATTCAGAGGACAGGACAGAACACTTGGGCAAGTGAATCTCTGTCTGTCTGTCTGTCTGTCTGTCTCATTGGTTGGTTGATTTCCATTTTCTTAAGGGGCACATACCTCACACCGCACACACACACACACACACACACACACACACACGCACACACACGCACACACACTCCTTCTTTCTGCGAGTTAGAAAATTAGTAGGGGCCCCTGGGAGCTGCAGGTTTCCTAATCATGTCTGCACCTAAGAACAGTAGGGTCTTGTCTGGCTCTTCTTATGAACGGTCCCCCAGCCCGGACTCCCCAAGGTCCATGCGAGCTTCACCCAGCTTCTCCCTCTCCCCTATCAGAAACTCAGGCTTAAGGGGAAGCTCCTCACCAGGGATCCGGAGCTACCATTCACCATCCCCTAGGGCTTCACCACACTCACCTCTGTCATCACCAGAATCCCACAAGCTCCCATTTCCCTGTCCTCACCGTGATGGGCAATCAATGAAGCCATTGGGCTCTCCCGTGTCCTCCTCTGAGGATTCCTCAGAGTCCCCACGTTCATCAATAATATACCACATGTTCTTACTGCCATCACCCAGCAGCTCACCCCCAGCTCTCGGGGGGTCTCCTGTGTCTCCCAGCTACTCTCCAAACAACCCCAGATTTCAGCTGGAGTCAGCCCCCCACACCCAGGAATCACCTACAAACTCACGAGCCTCACGGTGCTCCACCCCTGTGTCTTTCATCTCTTCACCCCCAGGCCTCAGGGACTCTCCTGTGGCTCCCAGTTACTCTCCAGCCATCCCCAGGTTCCTGCGGGAGTCAGCCCCATGCACCCAGGAGTCCCCCAGAGACTCACACGTCTCGGGAGAATATGAGCGGTCCCCCAGCCCTGACTCCTCAAGATTCATGCCTGCCTCACCCAGCTTCTCCCTCTCCCCTCCCAGAAACTCAGACCCAAGGGGCAGCTCCTCACCAGGGATGTGGAAGTACTCTACATCACCCCGCAGGGCTTCACCACTCTCACATCCATCATCAACAGAACTCCACAACTTTACGTTTCCCTTTCCTAACCAAGCAGGACAGTCACTCATGTCATTGTGTTCTCCCGTGTCCTCCTCTGGAGATTCTCCACAGTCACCTCATTCATCAATAATATACCATATGTTCTTACTGCCATCATCCAGCAGCTCACCCCCAGCCACCCATGACTCGCCTGTCTGTCCCAGCTACTCTCCAACTACGCCCAGATTTCAGCGGCAGTCTCTACCCCACACCCCAGAAACACCTACAAACTCACAGACCTCAGTGGGATCCTCGCCAGTCTCTCTCACGTCTTCACCCCCAGCCCTTACGGACCCTCCAGTCTGTCCCAGCTACTCTCCAACCACGCCCACATTTCAGCGCGGGTCAGTTCCAGGAACCCAGGGATCACCACCAAGCCCACCACTTTCACTGAGTTACTCCCCAGTCTCCAGCACGTCTTTATCTCCAACCCTCAGGGACTCGCCTGTCTGTCCCAGCTACTCTCCAAACACGCCCACACTTCAGCGGGAGTTCGTTGCAGGCACCCAGAAATCACCACCAAACTCACCAATTTCACTGCGTTACTCCCCAGTCTCTCTCATGTCTTCACCATCCCTCAGGGACTCTCCCGTCTGTCCCAGCTACTCTCCAACCACGCCCACATTTCAGCTGGAGTCAGTTCCAGGCACCCCGGACTCACCACCAAACTCACCAGTTTCACTCAGTTACTCCTCAGTCTCTAGCACGTCTTTATCTCCAACCCTCAGGGACTCTCCTGTGTGTCCCAGCTACTCTCCAACCACGCCCACACTTCAGCGGGAGTCAGTTCCAGGCACCCAGGAATCACCATCAAACTCACCAATTTCACTGCGTTACTCCCCAGTCTCTCTCATGTCTTCACCATCCCTCAGGGACTCTCCCGTCTGTCCCAGCTACTCTCCAACCACGCCCACATTTCAGCTGGGGTCAGTTCCAGGCACCCCGGAGTCACCACCAAACTCACCAGTTTCACTGAGGTACTCCCCGGTCTCTCTCATGTCTTCACCCCCAGCCCTCAGGGACTCTCCTGTGTGTCCCAGCTACTCTCCATCCATGCCCAGATTTCAGCGGGAGTCCGTTCCAGGCACCCAGGTATCACCACCAAACTCAGCAGTTTCGCTGAGTTACTCCCCAGTCTCTCTCATGTCTTCACCCCCAGCCCCCTGGGACTCTCCTGTCTGTCCCAGCTACTCTCCCACCACGCCCAGATTTCAGCGGGAGTCAGCCTCCCACACTCCGGAATCACCTACAGACTCACAGACTTCACTGAGGTCCTCCCTGGTCTCTCTCAGGTCTTTGCCCTCAGCCCACAGGGACTCTTGTGTCTCTTTCAGCTACTCTCAAAACTTCTCTAGATTCCAGCTGGAGTCAGTTCCAGGCACCCACGATACACCACCGAACTCACGAATTTCACTGACTTACTCCCCAGTCTCCCTCATGTTCTCACCCCCAGCCCTCAGGGACTCTTCTGTCTCTCTCAGCTACTCTCCAACCATCTCCAGATTGCACCTGGAGTCAGCTTCCCGCACCCAGGAATCATCTACAAACTCACGGACCTTACTGCCACCCTCCCCCATTTCTTTCACCTCTTCACCCCCTGCCTTAAGGGACTCTCCTGGGCCTCCCAGCTTCTCTCCAGCCTTCCCCAGATTTCTGCCACAGTCAGCCCCAGGCACCCAGGGCAACCATAGACACTCACAGGCCTCACGAGACTATCTCCCTATGATCTGTACCTACACAGGGATGGCTCTCACGCATCCCTCAGTGACCCCAAACCCATCTCCACTTACACTCAGACACTCCCAGGGCCTGACAGCTACTCCCCGTTATTGTCCTTCAGTTCGAAGCCCTGGCCAATCTACTAGCCCACATGACGCAGTTACCTGGCCATTTCTCCACGGTTCCCGTGAGGGCCCCACGCCCAGCTGCACAAGAGCCCCTCCTGCATTCCGTCCTCACACGCAGGCCTGTCCATCTACTTGCTACTGTCACACCCTTGCCAGCAGAAGAGGCCCCTGTAATGGCCGATATCACCACCCAGTCTATCCTCACCCCACAGCTGTGCAGCGGGTCCCTCCTGCTGGCCCACGTGGCTGCCAGAGCCCATGCTGGCACGACGCTCCAGCAGGTCGGCGTCCCTGCGGGCCACACTACCGGTGACATGGCTAGCATGACCCTCCTTCCTGGCAGTGACACTGTTGATGTGAACCCCAGTTTCACATCTGTCATTTCTAAATAGGACCATTTTCCCTTTTCGCTCTCCCTTCCTTTCACAGGGCTTTTCGTTCTCTCTGTTTCTGCCTCCGTTTCAGATATTTACTCACCTTTTTCTCTCTCACTATGTCTGCCGTGGTCTCCATGAGAGTGCGCCACTTAAGATTCCCCCATTAAAAGTCATGAATTGAGTGGCTTTTAGTATACCTGTGGTTGTGCACATTCAATTATAATTCGCAATCCATTGTACAACGTCTTATCACCCCCGACCAGAGAAAAACCCTGTAGACATTAGTCACTCCTCATTCTGTCTCAAACCCTCTCCCTGACCCTCAGCCCTAGGTAGCAACTACCTAGTGCGATCAATCCCATATGCATAGATTTCCATATTGTGGACATTTCCTATCAACGGAATTGCACAATAGGTGAGCTGTTATGACTGACATAACGCGTAGCACAATATTTTCAAGATTCATCCACATTGTAGGCTTACCCACAGGGGGAAAACATTTTTTTGGGGATTTTAGTAACACCGGGTGTTTTCTCCTTCCTTTCGTCCTTCTTTTCTTCCTTCCTTCCTTCCTTCCTTCCTTCCTTCCTTCCTTCCTTCTTTCCTGCCTTCCTTCCTTCCTTCCTTCCTTCCTTCCTTCCTCCTACTTCTCTCTTACTCCTTCTGCCCTCTCTCTTTCATATGCCTTAGGTGCATCCCACATTCTGCATTTTTTTGGGGAAATCCACGACAGGTGCAGGAAAATTGTGTTATTGTAACTATTTACCGCTATCTCTCTTTCACGGCTCTCCATCAGTTGTGAACATCTATTGGTTTATCCCAAGTCACTAAGCATATGTTTATTAGGTACACCTGTTTTTCCTTATACAGCTGTTTCTGGAGTCTAGGGTCGCATGCTCATAAACCCAGTGTAACTCAGAAACGCATCTAATAGTCCAATAAACCCATCATAACGTTGAAAAATCATAAATCAAACCATCATAAGTCACGGTTTGTCCGTGGATATGGGCGTCATCAATTCCATTGTATTCAGTCATGCTGTACACCATTAACCACGGCAGACTGACTGGGAGTGGATATTGATACCATTATAAAAGTCAGTTATCAGAGGGATACTTCTTTAACCTGACTGAAGAACTGATCTAATGGCTTTAGTCGAGTGCATGATTATGTGAGATGTTTTGAGACAGAGTAGTACATTTGTGAATGAAATTTTATGGCTTTTTTTCACTTAGTAGGAACCATTGTGTGTGGAAAAGTGAGAAAATTGCTTTCTGCTGTAGAGTCTGGCATTCATTGTAGATTTAAGCTTATTTTTCTGGGAGCAAATCTTATTCAATAAAATACTACTCTTTATACTAAGAAACAAAAACAGTGGTGATGTGTGGTCATTATCCTCAGCAAACTAATCCAGGGAAAGAAAACCAAACGCCACATTCTCACTTATAATGGGAGCTGAAAAAGGAGATCACATGGACACAGGAAGGGGAACAACACACACTGGGGCCTTTCGGGGGGCAGAGCGTTAAGAAGAACAGCTACTGCATGCTGGGCTTAATGCCTAGGTGATGGGTTGACAGGTGCAGCAAACCACCATGGCACACGTTTACCTTAGTAACAAATCTGCACATCCTGCACATATACCCCAGAACTTAGAAACGAAACGAAACCAAAGAAAACGAAAAAGCAATAGCAAAACGCTAAAGGCAAACTAAAGTTTCAAACTCAGAACGTGACAGACCAATGTTTGGTTCAAATCATGGTTCTCAACCCAGGTGCCATAAGGTCAGGATAAAGAATTTGATTACATATTGTAAATAAGACATGCAGCAAATGACCAGAAAGATTATTCTCAACATATGTGTGTCTTCTAATTCAATGGTGACGCTACCTACCGGGACATAGCATTAGATTCCAAAGGGCCGGGTCCCGCCACACAGGCCTCCCACACTAATAACAATGGGAAGCCCTACGTGGTTTTACCTGTGCTTCTCAGCAACTGGCTATAAATCAGGTTGCCACCACTCCCAGATTTAGTTGCATTCATTTGCTGGAAGAGCTCACAGCACGCAGGGAAGCACTTACATTTGCCGTTGTATTTTAGCGGACATTGCAAAAAGTTCAGAAATTAATGTGGGGCCCGGCATGTGGGGAGGGGCGCACTACCTTCCAGGAAGTGTTATCCAGAAGCTCTCTGATCCCAGTCCTTTTGGGTTTTTATGGAGACCTCATTCTATAGGCATGATGGGTTAAACCATAGGCTATTGGTGATCAACTCCACCTGAGGCTCTCAACCCTCCCTGGAAATTGGGGTTGAGGCTTTGCCATTCTCAGTCTGACTAAAAGAATTTACCCAAACGGAATTTTGAAACAGATGAGCATAACTGGAATCTTAATTAGATGATTGGATTATCTGGAGCCACACCTTGATATTCCTAACCCGAGCACCCTCATCCAACGAATGCTCCACCCAACTGGCTCCCAAGTCTCTACGTGGTTCCAGAGCAAAAGAATGTTTATACAACGCATATCTCCACCTTTTCTTCAAAGTCTTTTCGCTTACACGGAAAGACTTCTTAAACTGCCATGCATCAGGGTCAGGGGGAGGTCTTGTTACAACGCAGATCTGTGGATCTCCGGGTTTTGATTGTGGCAAGGATGCTGCTGGTGTCAAAACCACAACGTGGGAACCACAGAACCACTAGTTGGTTTTCAGTGTTTCAGTGCATACAATTCCTAACATATCTGGCCAAGAAAACTTGTAAGTTCTTAGATTGTCCCAAAGGTGGCGCATGAAATCAAAGCAGGAGAACAGTTTCCCACGAGGTGTAGCCTGGGAAAGTTGGGGGTGACTGATGGAAAGGAGGAGTGAAGCTCCGCCCTTTCCGCTGCTAGGCTGCGCCCGAGGCTATTTAAACCCACCCTGGCTGGCCTGTACTCAGATCTTGGCGGAGCGGATCAGCGGCCGGAGCGTTTGGCGGACTCTGCATGGACTTGGAGCTCACAGCGTCTTGCGACTTGGAAGCGGATTCAGAGGACAGGACAGAACACTTGGGCAAGTGAATCTCTGTCTGTCTGTCTGTCTGTCTGTCTCATTGGTTGGTTGATTTCCATTTTCTTAAGGGGCACATACCTCACACCGCACACACACACACACACACACACACACGCACACACACGCACACACACTCGTTCTTTCTGCGAGTTAGAAAATTAGTAGGGGCCCCTGGGAGCTGCAGGTTTCCTAATCATGTCTGCACCTAAGAACAGTAGGGTCTTGTCTGGCTCTTCTTATGAACGGTCCCCCAGCCCGGACTCCCCAAGGTCCATGCGAGCTTCACCCAGCTTCTCCCTCTCCCCTATCAGAAACTCAGGCTTAAGGGGAAGCTCCTCACCAGGGATCCGGAGCTACCATTCACCATCCCCTAGGGCTTCACCACACTCACCTCTGTCATCACCAGAATCCCACAAGCTCCCATTTCCCTGTCCTCACCGTGATGGGCAATCAATGAAGCCATTGGGCTCTCCCGTGTCCTCCTCTGAGGATTCCTCAGAGTCCCCACGTTCATCAATAATATACCACATGTTCTTACTGCCATCACCCAGCAGCTCACCCCCAGCTCTCGGGGGGTCTCCTGTGTCTCCCAGCTACTCTCCAAACAACCCCAGATTTCAGCTGGAGTCAGCCCCCCACACCCAGGAATCACCTACAAACTCACGAGCCTCACGGTGCTCCACCCCTGTGTCTTTCATCTCTTCACCCCCAGGCCTCAGGGACTCTCCTGTGGCTCCCAGTTACTCTCCAGCCATCCCCAGGTTCCTGCGGGAGTCAGCCCCATGCACCCAGGAGTCCCCCAGAGACTCACACGTCTCGGGAGAATATGAGCCGTCCCCCAGCCCTGACTCCTCAAGATTCATGCCTGCCTCACCCAGCTTCTCCCTCTCCCCTCCCAGAAACTCAGACCCAAGGGGCAGCTCCTCACCAGGGATGTGGAAGTACTCTACATCACCCCGCAGGGCTTCACCACTCTCACATCCATCATCAACAGAACTCCACAACTTTACGTTTCTCTTTCCTAACCAAGCAGGACAGTCACTCATGTCATTGTGTTCTCCCGTGTCCTCCTCTGGAGATTCTCCACAGTCACCTCATTCATCAATAATATACCATATGTTCTTACTGCCATCATCCAGCAGCTCACCCCCAGCCACCCATGACTCGCCTGTCTGTCCCAGCTACTCTCCAACTACGCCCAGATTTCAGCGGCAGTCTCTACCCCACACCCCAGAAACACCTACAAACTCACAGACCTCAGTGGGATCCTCGCCAGTCTCTCTCACGTCTTCACCCCCAGCCCTTACGGACCCTCCAGTCTGTCCCAGCTACTCTCCAACCACGCCCACATTTCAGCGCGGGTCAGTTCCAGGAACCCAGGGATCACCACCAAGCCCACCACTTTCACTGAGTTACTCCCCAGTCTCCAGCACGTCTTTATCTCCAACCCTCAGGGACTCGCCTGTCTGTCCCAGCTACTCTCCAAACACGCCCACACTTCGGCGGGAGTTCGTTGCAGGCACCCAGAAATCACCACCAAACTCACCAATTTCACTGCGTTACTCCCCAGTCTCTCTCATGTCTTCACCATCCCTCAGGGACTCTCCCGTCTGTCCCAGCTACTCTCCAACCACGCCCACATTTCAGCTGGAGTCAGTTCCAGGCACCCCGGACTCACCACCAAACTCACCAGTTTCACTCAGTTACTCCTCAGTCTCTAGCACGTCTTTATCTCCAACCCTCAGGGACTCTCCTGTGTGTCCCAGCTACTCTCCAACCACGCCCACACTTCAGCGGGAGTCAGTTCCAGGCACCCAGGAATCACCATCAAACTCACCAATTTCACTGCGTTACTCCCCAGTCTCTCTCATGTCTTCACCATCCCTCAGGGACTCTCCCGTCTGTCCCAGCTACTCTCCAACCACGCCCACATTTCAGCTGGGGTCAGTTCCAGGCACCCCGGAGTCACCACCAAACTCACCAGTTTCACTGAGGTACTCCCCGGTCTCTCTCATGTCTTCACCCCCAGCCCTCAGGGACTCTCCTGTGTGTCCCAGCTACTCTCCATCCATGCCCAGATTTCAGCGGGAGTCCGTTCCAGGCACCCAGGTATCACCACCAAACTCAGCAGTTTCGCTGAGTTACTCCCCAGTCTCTCTCATGTCTTCACCCCCAGCCCCCTGGGACTCTCCTGTCTGTCCCAGCTACTCTCCCACCACGCCCAGATTTCAGCGGGAGTCAGCCTCCCACACTCCGGAATCACCTACAGACTCACAGACTTCACTGAGGTCCTCCCTGGTCTCTCTCAGGTCTTTGCCCTCAGCCCACAGGGACTCTTGTGTCTCTTTCAGCTACTCTCAAAACTTCTCTAGATTCCAGCTGGAGTCAGTTCCAGGCACCCACGATACACCACCGAACTCACGAATTTCACTGACTTACTCCCCAGTCTCCCTCATGTTCTCACCCCCAGCCCTCAGGGACTCTTCTGTCTCTCTCAGCTACTCTCCAACCATCTCCAGATTGCACCTGGAGTCAGCTTCCCGCACCCAGGAATCATCTACAAACTCACGGACCTTACTGCCACCCTCCCCCATTTCTTTCACCTCTTCACCCCCTGCCTTAAGGGACTCTCCTGGGCCTCCCAGCTTCTCTCCAGCCTTCCCCAGATTTCTGCCACAGTCAGCCCCAGGCACCCAGGGCAACCATAGACACTCACAGGCCTCACGAGACTATCTCCCTATGATCTGTACCTACACAGGGATGGCTCTCACGCATCCCTCAGTGACCCCAAACCCATCTCCACTTACACTCAGACACTCCCAGGGCCTGACAGCTACTCCCCGTTATTGTCCTTCAGTTCGAAGCCCTGGCCAATCTACTAGCCCACATGACGCAGTTACCTGGCCATTTCTCCACGGTTCCCGTGAGGGCCCCACGCCCAGCCGCACAAGAGCCCCTCCTGCATTCCGTCCTCACACGCAGGCCTGTCCATCTACTTGCTACTGTCACACCCTTGCCAGCAGAAGAGGCCCCTGTAATGGCCGATATCACCACCCAGTCTATCCTCACCCCACAGCTGTGCAGCGGGTCCCTCCTGCTGGCCCACGTGGCTGCCAGAGCCCATGCTGGCACGACGCTCCAGCAGGTCAGCGTCCCTGCGGGCCACACTACCGGTGACATGGCTAGCATGACCCTCCTTCCTGGCAGTGACACTGTTGATGTGAACCCCAGTTTCACATCTGTCATTTCTAAATAGGACCATTTTCCCTTTTCGCTCTCCCTTCCTTTCACAGGGCTTTTCGTTCTCTCTGTTTCTGCCTCCGTTTCAGATATTTACTCACCTTTTTCTCTCTCACTATGTCTGCCGTGGTCTCCATGAGAGTGCGCCACTTAAGATTCCCCCATTAAAAGTCATGAATTGAGTGGCTTTTAGTATACCTGTGATTGTGCACATTCAATTATAATTCGCAATCCATTGTAGAACGTCTTATCACCCCCGACCAGAGAAAAACCCTGTAGACATTAGTCACTCCTCATTCTGTCTCAAACCCTCTCCCTGACCCTCAGCCCTAGGTAGCAACTACCTAGTGCAATCAATCCCATATGCATAGATTTCCATATTGTAGACATTTCCTATAAACGGAATTGCACAATAGGTGAGCTGTTATGACTGACATAACACGTAGCACAATATTTTCAAGATTCATCCACATTGTAGGCTTACCCACAGGGGGAAACCATTTTTTTGGGGGCTTTTAGTAACACCGGGTGTTTTCTCCTTCCTTTCATCCTTCTTTCCTTCCTTCCTTCCTTCCTTCCTTCCTTCCTTCTTTCCTGCCTTCCTTCCTTCCTTCCTTCCTTCCTTCCTTCCTCCTACTTCTCTCTTACTCCTTCTGCCCTCTCTCTTTCATATGCCTTAGGTGCATCCCACATTCTGCATTTTTTTGGGGAAATCCACGACAGGTGCAGGAAAATTGTGTTATTGTAACTATTTACCGCTATCTCTCTTTCACGGCTCTCCATCAGTTGTGAACATCTATTGGTTTATCCCAAGTCACTAAGCATATGTTTATTAGGTACACCTGTTTTTCCTTATACAGCTGTTTCTGAAGTCTAGGGTCGCATGCTCATAAACCCGGTGTAACTCAGAAACGCATCTAATAGTCCAATAAACCCATCATAACGTTGAAAAATCATAAATCAAACCATCATAAGTCACGGTTTGTCCGTGGATATGGGCGTCATCAATTCCATTGTATTCAGTCATGCTGTACACCATTAACCACGGCAGACTGACTGGGAGTGGATATTGATACCATTATAATAGTCAGTTATTAGAGGGATACTTCTTTAACCTGACTGAAGTACTGATCTAATGGCTTTAGTCGAGTGCATGATTATGTGAGATGTTTTGAGACAGAGTAGTACATTTGTGAATGAAATTTTATGGCTTTTTTTCACTTAGTAGGAACCATTGTGTGTGGAAAAGTGAGAAAATTGCTTTCTGCTGTAGAGTCTGGCATTCATTGTAGATTTAAGCTTATTTTTCTGGGAGCAAATCTTATTCAATAAAATACTACTCTTTATACTAAGAAACAAAAACAGTGGTGATGTGTGGTCATTATCCTCAGCAAACTAATCCAGGGAAAGAAAACCAAACGCCACATTCTCACTTATAATGGGAGCTGAAAAAGGAGATCACATGGACACAGGAAGGGGAACAACACACACTGGGGCCTTTCGGGGGGCAGAGCGTTAAGAAGAACAGCTACTGCATGCTGGGCTTAATGCCTAGGTGATGGGTTGACAGGTGCAGCAAACCACCATGGCACACGTTTACCTTAGTAACAAATCTGCACATCCTGCACATATACCCCAGAACTTAGAAACGAAACGAAACAAAAGAAAACGAAAAAGCAATAGCAAAACGCTAAAGGCAAACTAAAGTTTCAAACTCAGAACGTGACAGACCAATGTTTGGTTCAAATCATGGTTCTCAACCCAGGTGCCATAAGGTCAGGATAAAGAATTTGATTACATATTGTAAATAAGACATGCAGCAAATGACCAGAAAGATTATTCTCAACATATGTGTGTCTTCTAATTCAATGGTGACGCTACCTACCGGGACATAGCATTAGATTCCAAAGGGCCGGGTCCCGCCACACAGGCCTCCCACACTAATAACAATGGGAAGCCCTACGTGGTTTTACCTGTGCTTCTCAGCAACTGGCTATAAATCAGGTTGCCACCACTCCCAGATTTAGTTGCATTCATTTGCTGGAAGAGCTCACAGCACGCAGGGAAGCACTTACATTTGCCGTTGTATTTTAGCGGACATTGCAAAAAGTTCAGAAATTAATGTGGGGCCCGGCATGTGGGGAGGGGCGCACTACCTTCCAGGAAGTGTTATCCAGAAGCTCTCTGATCCCAGTCCTTTTGGGTTTTTATGGAGACCTCATTCTATAGGCATGATGGGTTAAACCATAGGCTATTGGTGATCAACTCCACCTGAGGCTCTCAACCCTCCCTGGAAATTGGGGTTGAGGCTTTGCCATTCTCAGTCTGACTAAAAGAATTTACCCAAACGGAATTTTGAAACAGATGAGCATAACTGGAATCTTAATTAGATGATTGGATTATCTGGAGCCACACCTTGATATTCCTAACCCGAGCACCCTCATCCAACGAATGCTCCACCCAACTGGCTCCCAAGTCTCTACGTGGTTCCAGAGCAAAAGAATGTTTATACAACGCATATCTCCACCTTTTCTTCAAAGTCTTTTCGCTTACACGGAAAGACTTCTTAAACTGCCATGCATCAGGGTCAGGGGGAGGTCTTGTTACAACGCAGATCTGTGGATCTCCGGGTTTTGATTGTGGCAAGGATGCTGCTGGTGTCAAAACCACAACGTGGGAACCACAGAACCACTAGTTGGTTTTCAGTGTTTCAGTGCATACAATTCCTAACATATCTGGCCAAGAAAACTTGTAAGTTCTTAGATTGTCCCAAAGGTGGCGCATGAAATCAAAGCAGGAGAACAGTTTCCCACGAGGTGTAGCCTGGGAAAGTTGGGGGTGACTGATGGAAAGGAGGAGTGAAGCTCCGCCCTTTCCGCTGCTAGGCTGCGCCCGAGGCTATTTAAACCCACCCCGGCTGGCCTGTACTCAGATCTTGGCGGAGCGGATCAGCGGCCGGAGCGTTTGGCGGACTCTGCGTGGACTTGGAGCTCACAGCGTCTTGCGACTTGGAAGCGGATTCAGAGGACAGGACAGAACACTTGGGCAAGTGAATCTCTGTCTGTCTGTCTGTCTGTCTGTCTGTCTGTCTCATTGGTTGGTTGATTTCCATTTTCTTAAGGGGCACATACCTCACACAGCACACACACACACACACACACACACACGCACACACACGCACACACACTCCTTCTTTCTGCGAGTTAGAAAATTAGTAGGGGCCCCTGGGAGCTGCAGGTTTCCTAATCATGTCTGCACCTAAGAACAGTAGGGTCTTGTCTGGCTCTTCTTATGAACGGTCACCCAGCCCGGACTCCCCAAGGTCCATGCGAGCTTCACCCAGCTTCTCCCTCTCCCCTATCAGAAACTCAGGCTTAAGGGGAAGCTCCTCACCAGGGATCCGGAGCTACCATTCACCATCCCCTAGGGCTTCACCACACTCACCTCTGTCATCACCAGAATCCCACAAGCTCCCATTTCCCTGTCCTCACCGTGATGGGCAATCAATGAAGCCATTGGGCTCTCCCGTGTCCTCCTCTGAGGATTCCTCAGAGTCCCCACGTTCATCAATAATATACCACATGTTCTTACTGCCATCACCCAGCAGCTCACCCCCAGCTCTCGGGGGGTCTCCTGTGTCTCCCAGCTACTCTCCAAACAACCCCAGATTTCAGCTGGAGTCAGCCCCCCACACCCAGGAATCACCTACAAACTCACGAGCCTCACGGTGCTCCACCCCTGTGTCTTTCATCTCTTCACCCCCAGGCCTCAGGGACTCTCCTGTGGCTCCCAGTTACTCTCCAGCCATCCCCAGGTTCCTGCGGGAGTCAGCCCCATGCACGCAGGAGTCCCCCAGAGACTCACACGTCTCGGGAGAATATGAGCGGTCCCCCAGCCCTGACTCCTCAAGATTCATGCCTGCCTCACCCAGCTTCTCCCTCTCCCCTCCCAGAAACTCAGACCCAAGGGGCAGCTCCTCACCAGGGATGTGGAAGTACTCTACATCACCCCGCAGGGCTTCACCACTCTCACATCCATCATCAACAGAATTCCACAACTTTACGTTTCTCTTTCCTAACCAAGCAGGACAGTCACTCATGTCATTGTGTTCTCCCGTGTCCTCCTCTGGAGATTCTCCACAGTCACCTCATTCATCAATAATATACCATATGTTCTTACTGCCATCATCCAGCAGCTCACCCCCAGCCACCCATGACTCGCCTGTCTGTCCCAGCTACTCTCCAACTACGCCCAGATTTCAGCGGCAGTCTCTACCCCACACCCCAGAAACACCTACAAACTCACAGACCTCAGTGGGATCCTCGCCAGTCTCTCTCACGTCTTCACCCCCAGCCCTTACGGACCCTCCAGTCTGTCCCAGCTACTCTCCAACCACGCCCACATTTCAGCGCGGGTCAGTTCCAGGAACCCAGGGATCACCACCAAGCCCACCACTTTCACTGAGTTACTCCCCAGTCTCCAGCACGTCTTTATCTCCAACCCTCAGGGACTCGCCTGTCTGTCCCAGCTACTCTCCAACCACGCCCACACTTCAGCGGGAGTTCGTTGCAGGCACCCAGAAATCACCACCAAACTCACCAATTTCACTGCGTTACTCCCCAGTCTCTCTCATGTCTTCACCATCCCTCAGGGACTCTCCCGTCTGTCCCAGCTACTCTCCAACCACGCCCACATTTCAGCTGGAGTCAGTTCCAGGCACCCCGGACTCACCACCAAACTCACCAGTTTCACTCAGTTACTCCTCAGTCTCTAGCACGTCTTTATCTCCAACCCTCAGGGACTCTCCTGTGTGTCCCAGCTACTCTCCAACCACGCCCACACTTCAGCGGGAGTCAGTTCCAGGCACCCAGGAATCACCATCAAACTCACCAATTTCACTGCGTTACTCCCCAGTCTCTCTCATGTCTTCACCATCCCTCAGGGACTCTCCCGTCTGTCCCAGCTACTCTCCAACCACGCCCACATTTCAGCTGGGGTCAGTTCCAGGCACCCCGGAGTCACCACCAAACTCACCAGTTTCACTGAGGTACTCCCCGGTCTCTCTCATGTCTTCACCCCCAGCCCTCAGGGACTCTCCTGTGTGTCCCAGCTACTCTCCATCCATGCCCAGATTTCAGCGGGAGTCCGTTCCAGGCACCCAGGTATCACCACCAAACTCAGCAGTTTCGCTGAGTTACTCCCCAGTCTCTCTCATGTCTTCACCCCCAGCCCCCTGGGACTCTCCTGTCTGTCCCAGCTACTCTCCCACCACGCCCAGATTTCAGCGGGAGTCAGCCTCCCACACTCCGGAATCACCTACAGACTCACAGACTTCACTGAGGTCCTCCCTGGTCTCTCTCAGGTCTTTGCCCTCAGCCCACAGGGACTCTTGTGTCTCTTTCAGCTACTCTCAAAACTTCTCTAGATTCCAGCTGGAGTCAGTTCCAGGCACCCACGATACACCACCGAACTCACGAATTTCACTGACTTACTCCCCAGTCTCCCTCATGTTCTCACCCCCAGCCCTCAGGGACTCTTCTGTCTCTCTCAGCTACTCTCCAACCATCTCCAGATTGCACCTGGAGTCAGCTTCCCGCACCCAGGAATCATCTACAAACTCACGGACCTTACTGCCACCCTCCCCCATTTCTTTCACCTCTTCACCCCCTGCCTTAAGGGACTCTCCTGGGCCTCCCAGCTTCTCTCCAGCCTTCCCCAGATTTCTGCCACAGTCAGCCCCAGGCACCCAGGGCAACCATAGACACTCACAGGCCTCACGAGACTATCTCCCTATGACCTGTACCTACACAGGGATGGCTCTCACGCATCCCTCAGTGACCCCAAACCCATCTCCACTTACACTCAGACACTCCCAGGGCCTGACAGCTACTCCCCGTTATTGTCCTTCAGTTCGAAGCCCTGGCCAATCTACTAGCCCACATGACGCAGTTACCTGGCCATTTCTCCACGGTTCCCGTGAGGGCCCCACGCCCAGCCGCACAAGAGCCCCTCCTGCATTCCGTCCTCACACGCAGGCCTGTCCATCTACTTGCTACTGTCACACCCTTGCCAGCAGAAGAGGCCCCTGTAATGGCCGATATCACCACCCAGTCTATCCTCACCCCACAGCTGTGCAGCGGGTCCCTCCTGCTGGCCCACGTGGCTGCCAGAGCCCATGCTGGCACGACGCTCCAGCAGGTCAGCGTCCCTGCGGGCCACACTACCGGTGACATGGCTAGCATGACCCTCCTTCCTGGCAGTGACACTGTTGATGTGAACCCCAGTTTCACATCTGTCATTTCTAAATAGGACCATTTTCCCTTTTCGCTCTCCCTTCCTTTCACAGGGCTTTTCGTTCTCTCTGTTTCTGCCTCCGTTTCAGATATTTACTCACCTTTTTCTCTCTCACTATGTCTGCCGTGGTCTCCATGAGAGTGCGCCACTTAAGATTCCCCCATTAAAAGTCATGAATTGAGTGGCTTTTAGTATACCTGTGGTTGTGCACATTCAATTATAATTCGCAATCCATTGTACAACGTCTTATCACCCCCGACCAGAGAAAAACCCTGTAGACATTAGTCACCCCTCATTCTGTCTCAAACCCTCTCCCTGACCCTCAGCCCTAGGTAGCAACTACCTAGTGCCATCAATCCCATATGCATAGATTTCCATATTGTAGACATTTCCTATAAACGGAATTGCACAATAGGTGAGCTGTTATGACTGACATAACACGTAGCACAATATTTTCAAGATTCATCCACATTGTAGGCTTACCCACAGGGGGAAACCATTTTTTTGGGGGGTTTTAGTAACACCGGGTGTTTTCTCCTTCCTTTCGTCCTTCTTTCCTTCCTTCCTTCCTTCCTTCCTTCCTTCCTTCCTTCCTTCCTTCTTTCCTGCCTTCCTTCCTTCCTTCCTTCCTTCCTTCCTTCCTTCCTTCCTTCCTTCCTCCTACTTCTCTCTTACTCCTTCTGCCCTCTCTCTTTCATATGCCTTAGGTGCATCCCACATTCTGCATTAGTTTGGGGAAATCCACGACAGGTGCAGGAAAATTGTGTTATTGTAACTATTTACCGCTATCTCTCTTTCACGGCTCTCCATCAGTTGTGAACATCTATTGGTTTATCCCAAGTCACTAAGCATATGTTTATTAGGTACACCTGTTTTTCCTTATACAGCTGTTTCTGGAGTCTAGGGTCGCATGCTCATAAACCCAGTGTAACTCAGAAACGCATCTAATAGTCCAATAAACCCATCATAACGTTGAAAAATCATAAATCAAACCATCATAAGTCACGGTTTGTCCGTGGATATGGGCGTCATCAATTCCATTGTATTCAGTCATGCTGTACACCATTAACCACGGCAGACTGACTGGGAGTGGATATTGATACCATTATAATAGTCAGTTATCAGAGGGATACTTCTTTAACCTGACTGAAGAACTGATCTAATGGCTTTAGTCGAGTGCATGATTATGTGAGATGTTTTGAGACAGACTAGTACATTTGTGAATGAAATTTTATGGCTTTTTTTCACTTAGTAGGAACCATTGTGTGTGGAAAAGTGAGAAAATTGCTTTCTGCTGTAGAGTCTGGCATTCATTGTAGATTTAGGCTTATTTTTCTGGGAGCAAATCTTATTCAATAAAATACTACTCTTTATACTAAGAAACAAAAACAGTGGTGATGTGTGGTCATTATCCTCAGCAAACTAATCCAGGGAAAGAAAACCAAACGCCACATTCTCACTTATAATGGGAGCTGAAAAAGGAGATCACATGGACACAGGAAGGGGAACAACACACACTGGGGCCTTTCGGGGGGCAGAGCGTTAAGAAGAACAGCTACTGCATGCTGGGCTTAATGCCTAGGTGATGGGTTGACAGGTGCAGCAAACCACCATGGCACACGTTTACCTTAGTAACAAATCTGCACATCCTGCACATATACCCCAGAACTTAGAAACGAAACGAAACAAAAGAAAACGAAAAAGCAATAGCAAAACGCTAAAGGCAAACTAAAGTTTCAAACTCAGAACGTGACAGACCAATGTTTGGTTCAAATCATGGTTCTCAACCCAGGTGCCATAAGGTCAGGATAAAGAATTTGATTACATATTGTAAATAAGACATGCAGCAAATGACCAGAAAGATTATTCTCAACATATGTGTGTCTTCTAATTCAATGGTGACGCTACCTACCGGGACATAGCATTAGATTCCAAAGGGCCGGGTCCCGCCACACAGGCCTCCCACACTAATAACAATGGGAAGCCCTACGTGGTTTTACCTGTGCTTCTCAGCAACTGGCTATAAATCAGGTTGCCACCACTCCCAGATTTAGTTGCATTCATTTGCTGGAAGAGCTCACAGCACGCAGGGAAGCACTTACATTTGCCGTTGTATTTTAGCGGACATTGCAAAAAGTTCAGAAATTAATGTGGGGCCCGGCATGTGGGGAGGGGCGCACTACCTTCCAGGAAGTGTTATCCAGAAGCTCTCTGATCCCAGTCCTTTTGGGTTTTTATGGAGACCTCATTCTATAGGCATGATGGGTTAAACCATAGGCTATTGGTGATCAACTCCACCTGAGGCTCTCAACCCTCCCTGGAAATTGGGGTTGAGGCTTTGCCATTCTCAGTCTGACTAAAAGAACTTACCCAAACGGAATTTTGAAACAGATGAGCATAACTGGAATCTTAATTAGATGATTGGATTATCTGGAGCCACACCTTGATATTCCTAACCCGAGCACCCTCATCCAACGAATGCTCCACCCAACTGGCTCCCAAGTCTCTACGTGGTTCCAGAGCAAAAGAATGTTTATACAACGCATATCTCCACCTTTTCTTCAAAGTCTTTTCGCTTACACGGAAAGACTTCTTAAACTGCCATGCATCAGGGTCAGGGGGAGGTCTTGTTACAACGCAGATCTGTGGATCTCCGGGTTTTGATTGTGGCAAGGATGCTGCTGGTGTCAAAACCACAACGTGGGAACCACAGAACCACTAGTTGGTTTTCAGTGTTTCAGTGCATACAATTCCTAACATATCTGGCCAAGAAAACTTGTAAGTTCTTAGATTGTCCCAAAGGTGGCGCATGAAATCAAAGCAGGAGAACAGTTTCCCACGAGGTGTAGCCTGGGAAAGTTGGGGGTGACTGATGGAAAGGAGGAGTGAAGCTCCGCCCTTTCCGCTGCTAGGCTGCGCCCGAGGCTATTTAAACCCACCCCGGCTGGCCTGTACTCAGATCTTGGCGGAGCGGATCAGCGGCCGGAGCGTTTGGCGGACTCTGCGTGGACTTGGAGCTCACAGCGTCTTGCGACTTGGAAGCGGATTCAGAGGACAGGACAGAACACTTGGGCAAGTGAATCTCTGTCTGTCTGTCTGTCTGTCTGTCTGTCTGTCTCATTGGTTGGTTGATTTCCATTTTCTTAAGGGGCACATACCTCACACAGCACACACACACACACACACACACACACGCACACACACGCACACACACTCCTTCTTTCTGCGAGTTAGAAAATTAGTAGGGGCCCCTGGGAGCTGCAGGTTTCCTAATCATGTCTGCACCTAAGAACAGTAGGGTCTTGTCTGGCTCTTCTTATGAACGGTCACCCAGCCCGGACTCCCCAAGGTCCATGCGAGCTTCACCCAGCTTCTCCCTCTCCCCTATCAGAAACTCAGGCTTAAGGGGAAGCTCCTCACCAGGGATCCGGAGCTACCATTCACCATCCCCTAGGGCTTCACCACACTCACCTCTGTCATCACCAGAATCCCACAAGCTCCCATTTCCCTGTCCTCACCGTGATGGGCAATCAATGAAGCCATTGGGCTCTCCCGTGTCCTCCTCTGAGGATTCCTCAGAGTCCCCACGTTCATCAATAATATACCACATGTTCTTACTGCCATCACCCAGCAGCTCACCCCCAGCTCTCGGGGGGTCTCCTGTGTCTCCCAGCTACTCTCCAAACAACCCCAGATTTCAGCTGGAGTCAGCCCCCCACACCCAGGAATCACCTACAAACTCACGAGCCTCACGGTGCTCCACCCCTGTGTCTTTCATCTCTTCACCCCCAGGCCTCAGGGACTCTCCTGTGGCTCCCAGTTACTCTCCAGCCATCCCCAGGTTCCTGCGGGAGTCAGCCCCATGCACCCAGGAGTCCCCCAGAGACTCACACGTCTCGGGAGAATATGAGCGGTCCCCCAGCCCTGACTCCTCAAGATTCATGCCTGCCTCACCCAGCTTCTCCCTCTCCCCTCCCAGAAACTCAGACCCAAGGGGCAGCTCCTCACCAGGGATGTGGAAGTACTGTACATCACCCCGCAGGGCTTCACCACTCTCACATCCATCATCAACAGAATTCCACAACTTTACGTTTCTCTTTCCTAACCAAGCAGGACAGTCACTCATGTCATTGTGTTCTCCCGTGTCCTCCTCTGGAGATTCTCCACAGTCACCTCATTCATCAATAATATACCATATGTTCTTACTGCCATCATCCAGCAGCTCACCCCCAGCCACCCATGACTCGCCTGTCTGTCCCAGCTACTCTCCAACTACGCCCAGATTTCAGCGGCAGTCTCTACCCCACACCCCAGAAACACCTACAAACTCACAGACCTCAGTGGGATCCTCGCCAGTCTCTCTCACGTCTTCACCCCCAGCCCTTACGGACCCTCCAGTCTGTCCCAGCTACTCTCCAACCACGCCCACATTTCAGCGCGGGTCAGTTCCAGGAACCCAGGGATCACCACCAAGCCCACCACTTTCACTGAGTTACTCCCCAGTCTCCAGCACGTCTTTATCTCCAACCCTCAGGGACTCGCCTGTCTGTCCCAGCTACTCTCCAACCACGCCCACACTTCAGCGGGAGTTCGTTGCAGGCACCCAGAAATCACCACCAAACTCACCAATTTCACTGCGTTACTCCCCAGTCTCTCTCATGTCTTCACCATCCCTCAGGGACTCTCCCGTCTGTCCCAGCTACTCTCCAACCACGCCCACATTTCAGCTGGAGTCAGTTCCAGGCACCCCGGACTCACCACCAAACTCACCAGTTTCACTCAGTTACTCCTCAGTCTCTAGCACGTCTTTATCTCCAACCCTCAGGGACTCTCCTGTGTGTCCCAGCTACTCTCCAACCACGCCCACACTTCAGCGGGAGTCAGTTCCAGGCACCCAGGAATCACCATCAAACTCACCAATTTCACTGCGTTACTCCCCAGTCTCTCTCATGTCTTCACCATCCCTCAGGGACTCTCCCGTCTGTCCCAGCTACTCTCCAACCACGCCCACATTTCAGCTGGGGTCAGTTCCAGGCACCCCGGAGTCACCACCAAACTCACCAGTTTCACTGAGGTACTCCCCGGTCTCTCTCATGTCTTCACCCCCAGCCCTCAGGGACTCTCCTGTGTGTCCCAGCTACTCTCCATCCATGCCCAGATTTCAGCGGGAGTCCGTTCCAGGCACCCAGGTATCACCACCAAACTCAGCAGTTTCGCTGAGTTACTCCCCAGTCTCTCTCATGTCTTCACCCCCAGCCCCCTGGGACTCTCCTGTCTGTCCCAGCTACTCTCCCACCACGCCCAGATTTCAGCGGGAGTCAGCCTCCCACACTCCGGAATCACCTACAGACTCACAGACTTCACTGAGGTCCTCCCTGGTCTCTCTCAGGTCTTTGCCCTCAGCCCACAGGGACTCTTGTGTCTCTTTCAGCTACTCTCAAAACTTCTCTAGATTCCAGCTGGAGTCAGTTCCAGGCACCCACGATACACCACCGAACTCACGAATTTCACTGACTTACTCCCCAGTCTCCCTCATGTTCTCACCCCCAGCCCTCAGGGACTCTTCTGTCTCTCTCAGCTACTCTCCAACCATCTCCAGATTGCACCTGGAGTCAGCTTCCCGCACCCAGGAATCATCTACAAACTCACGGACCTTACTGCCACCCTCCCCCATTTCTTTCACCTCTTCACCCCCTGCCTTAAGGGACTCTCCTGGGCCTCCCAGCTTCTCTCCAGCCTTCCCCAGATTTCTGCCACAGTCAGCCCCAGGCACCCAGGGCAACCATAGACACTCACAGGCCTCACGAGACTATCTCCCTATGACCTGTACCTACACAGGGATGGCTCTCACGCATCCCTCAGTGACCCCAAACCCATCTCCACTTACACTCAGACACTCCCAGGGCCTGACAGCTACTCCCCGTTATTGTCCTTCAGTTCGAAGCCCTGGCCAATCTACTAGCCCACATGACGCAGTTACCTGGCCATTTCTCCACGGTTCCCGTGAGGGCCCCACGCCCAGCCGCACAAGAGCCCCTCCTGCATTCCGTCCTCACACGCAGGCCTGTCCATCTACTTGCTACTGTCACACCCTTGCCAGCAGAAGAGGCCCCTGTAATGGCCGATATCACCACCCAGTCTATCCTCACCCCACAGCTGTGCAGCGGGTCCCTCCTGCTGGCCCACGTGGCTGCCAGAGCCCATGCTGGCACGACGCTCCAGCAGGTCAGCGTCCCTGCGGGCCACACTACCGGTGACATGGCTAGCATGACCCTCCTTCCTGGCAGTGACACTGTTGATGTGAACCCCAGTTTCACATCTGTCATTTCTAAATAGGACCATTTTCCCTTTTCGCTCTCCCTTCCTTTCACAGGGCTTTCCGTTCTCTCTGTTTCTGCCTCCGTTTCAGATATTTACTCACCTTTTTCTCTCTCACTATGTCTGCCGTGGTCTCCATGAGAGTGCGCCACTTAAGATTCCCCCATTAAAAGTCATGAATTGAGTGGCTTTTAGTATACCTGTGGTTGTGCACATTCAATTATAATTCGCAATCCATTGTAGAACGTCTTATCACCCCCGACCAGAGAAAAACCCTGTAGACATTAGTCACTCCTCATTCTGTCTCAAACCCTCTCCCTGACCCTCAGCCCTAGGTAGCAACTACCTAGTGCCATCAATCCCATATGCATAGATTTCCATATTGTAGACATTTCCTATAAACGGAATTGCACAATAGGTGAGCTGTTATGACTGACATAACACGTAGCACAATATTTTCAAGATTCATCCACATTGTAGGCTTACCCACAGGGGGAAAACATTTTTTTGGGGGGTTTTAGTAACACCGGGTGTTTTCTCCTTCCTTTCGTCCTTCTTTCCTTCCTTCCTTCCTTCCTTCCTTCCTTCCTTCCTTCCTTCCTTCTTTCCTGCCTTCCTTCCTTCCTTCCTTCCTTCCTTCCTTCCTTCCTCCTACTTCTCTCTTACTCCTTCTGCCCTCTCTCTTTCATATGCCTTAGGTGCATCCCACATTCTGCATTAGTTTGGGGAAATCCACGACAGGTGCAGGAAAATTGTGTTATTGTAACTATTTACCGCTATCTCTCTTTCACGGCTCTCCATCAGTTGTGAACATCTATTGGTTTATCCCAAGTCACTAAGCATATGTTTATTAGGTACACCTGTTTTTCCTTATACAGCTGTTTCTGGAGTCTAGGGTCGCATGCTCATAAACCCAGTGTAACTCAGAAACGCATCTAATAGTCCAATAAACCCATCATAACGTTGAAAAATCATAAATCAAACCATCATAAGTCACGGTTTGTCCGTGGATATGGGCGTCATCAATTCCATTGTATTCAGTCATGCTGTACACCATTAACCACGGCAGACTGACTGGGAGTGGATATTGATACCATTATAATAGTCAGTTATCAGAGGGATACTTCTTTAACCTGACTGAAGAACTGATCTAATGGCTTTAGTCGAGTGCATGATTATGTGAGATGTTTTGAGACAGACTAGTACATTTGTGAATGAAATTTTATGGCTTTTTTTCACTTAGTAGGAACCATTGTGTGTGGAAAAGTGAGAAAATTGCTTTCTGCTGTAGAGTCTGGCATTCATTGTAGATTTAAGCTTATTTTTCTGGGAGCAAATCTTATTCAATAAAATACTACTCTTTATACTAAGAAACAAAAACAGTGGTGATGTGTGGTCATTATCCTCAGCAAACTAATCCAGGGAAAGAAAACCAAACGCCACATTCTCACTTATAATGGGAGCTGAAAAAGGAGATCACATGGACACAGGAAGGGGAACAACACACACTGGGGCCTTTCGGGGGGCAGAGCGTTAAGAAGAACAGCTACTGCATGCTGGGCTTAATGCCTAGGTGATGGGTTGACAGGTGCAGCAAACCACCATGGCACACGTTTACCTTAGTAACAAATCTGCACATCCTGCACATATACCCCAGAACTTAGAAACGAAACGAAACAAAAGAAAACGAAAAAGCAATAGCAAAACGCTAAAGGCAAACTAAAGTTTCAAACTCAGAACGTGACAGACCAATGTTTGGTTCAAATCATGGTTCTCAACCCAGGTGCCATAAGGTCAGGATAAAGAATTTGATTACATATTGTAAATAAGACATGCAGCAAATGACCAGAAAGATTATTCTCAACATATGTGTGTCTTCTAATTCAATGGTGACGCTACCTACCGGGACATAGCATTAGATTCCAAAGGGCCGGGTCCCGCCACACAGGCCTCCCACACTAATAACAATGGGAAGCCCTACGTGGTTTTACCTGTGCTTCTCAGCAACTGGCTATAAATCAGGTTGCCACCACTCCCAGATTTAGTTGCATTCATTTGCTGGAAGAGCTCACAGCACGCAGGGAAGCACTTACATTTGCCGTTGTATTTTAGCGGACATTGCAAAAAGTTCAGAAATTAATGTGGGGCCCGGCATGTGGGGAGGGGCGCACTACCTTCCAGGAAGTGTTATCCAGAAGCTCTCTGATCCCAGTCCTTTTGGGTTTTTATGGAGACCTCATTCTATAGGCATGATGGGTTAAACCATAGGCTATTGGTGATCAACTCCACCTGAGGCTCTCAACCCTCCCTGGAAATTGGGGTTGAGGCTTTGCCATTCTCAGTCTGACTAAAAGAACTTACCCAAATGGAATTTTGAAACAGATGAGCATAACTGGAATCTTAATTAGATGATTGGATTATCTGGAGCCACACCTTGATATTCCTAACCCGAGCACCCTCATCCAACGAATGCTCCACCCAACTGGCTCCCAAGTCTCTACGTGGTTCCAGAGCAAAAGAATGTTTATACAACGCATATCTCCACCTTTTCTTCAAAGTCTTTTCGCTTACACGGAAAGACTTCTTAAACTGCCATGCATCAGGGTCAGGGGGAGGTCTTGTTACAACGCAGATCTGTGGATCTCCGGGTTTTGATTGTGGCAAGGATGCTGCTGGTGTCAAAACCACAACGTGGGAACCACAGAACCACTAGTTGGTTTTCAGTGTTTCAGTGCATACAATTCCTAACATATCTGGCCAAGAAAACTTGTAAGTTCTTAGATTGTCCCAAAGGTGGCGCATGAAATCAAAGCAGGAGAACAGTTTCCCACGAGGTGTAGCCTGGGAAAGTTGGGGGTGACTGATGGAAAGGAGGAGTGAAGCTCCGCCCTTTCCGCTGCTAGGCTGCGCCCGAGGCTATTTAAACCCACCCTGGCTGGCCTGTACTCAGATCTTGGCGGAGCGGATCAGCGGCCGGAGCGTTTGGCGGACTCTGCATGGACTTGGAGCTCACAGCGTCTTGCGACTTGGAAGCGGATTCAGAGGACAGGACAGAACACTTGGGCAAGTGAATCTCTGTCTGTCTGTCTGTCTGTCTGTCTCATTGGTTGGTTGATTTCCATTTTCTTAAGGGGCACATACCTCACACCGCACACACACACACACACACACACACACGCACACACACGCACACACACTCCTTCTTTCTGCGAGTTAGAAAATTAGTAGGGGCCCCTGGGAGCTGCAGGTTTCCTAATCATGTCTGCACCTAAGAACAGTAGGGTCTTGTCTGGCTCTTCTTATGAACGGTCCCCCAGCCCGGACTCCCCAAGGTCCATGCGAGCTTCACCCAGCTTCTCCCTCTCCCCTATCAGAAACTCAGGCTTAAGGGGAAGCTCCTCACCAGGGATCCGGAGCTACCATTCACCATCCCCTAGGGCTTCACCACACTCACCTCTGTCATCACCAGAATCCCACAAGCTCCCATTTCCCTGTCCTCACCGTGATGGGCAATCAATGAAGCCATTGGGCTCTCCCGTGTCCTCCTCTGAGGATTCCTCAGAGTCCCCACGTTCATCAATAATATACCACATGTTCTTACTGCCATCACCCAGCAGCTCACCCCCAGCTCTCGGGGGGTCTCCTGTGTCTCCCAGCTACTCTCCAAACAACCCCAGATTTCAGCTGGAGTCAGCCCCCCACACCCAGGAATCACCTACAAACTCACGAGCCTCACGGTGCTCCACCCCTGTGTCTTTCATCTCTTCACCCCCAGGCCTCAGGGACTCTCCTGTGGCTCCCAGTTACTCTCCAGCCATCCCCAGGTTCCTGCGGGAGTCAGCCCCATGCACCCAGGAGTCCCCCAGAGACTCACACGTCTCGGGAGAATATGAGCGGTCCCCCAGCCCTGACTCCTCAAGATTCATGCCTGCCTCACCCAGCTTCTCCCTCTCCCCTCCCAGAAACTCAGACCCAAGGGGCAGCTCCTCACCAGGGATGTGGAAGTACTCTACATCACCCCGCAGGGCTTCACCACTCTCACATCCATCATCAACAGAACTCCACAACTTTACGTTTCCCTTTCCTAACCAAGCAGGACAGTCACTCATGTCATTGTGTTCTCCCGTGTCCTCCTCTGGAGATTCTCCACAGTCACCTCATTCATCAATAATATACCATATGTTCTTACTGCCATCATCCAGCAGCTCACCCCCAGCCACCCATGACTCGCCTGTCTGTCCCAGCTACTCTCCAACTACGCCCAGATTTCAGCGGCAGTCTCTACCCCACACCCCAGAAACACCTACAAACTCACAGACCTCAGTGGGATCCTCGCCAGTCTCTCTCACGTCTTCACCCCCAGCCCTTACGGACCCTCCAGTCTGTCCCAGCTACTCTCCAACCACGCCCACATTTCAGCGCGGGTCAGTTCCAGGAACCCAGGGATCACCACCAAGCCCACCACTTTCACTGAGTTACTCCCCAGTCTCCAGCACGTCTTTATCTCCAACCCTCAGGGACTCGCCTGTCTGTCCCAGCTACTCTCCAAACACGCCCACACTTCAGCGGGAGTTCGTTGCAGGCACCCAGAAATCACCACCAAACTCACCAATTTCACTGCGTTACTCCCCAGTCTCTCTCATGTCTTCACCATCCCTCAGGGACTCTCCCGTCTGTCCCAGCTACTCTCCAACCACGCCCACATTTCAGCTGGAGTCAGTTCCAGGCACCCCGGACTCACCACCAAACTCACCAATTTCACTCAGTTACTCCTCAGTCTCTAGCACGTCTTTATCTCCAACCCTCAGGGACTCTCCTGTGTGTCCCAGCTACTCTCCAACCACGCCCACACTTCAGCGGGAGTCAGTTCCAGGCACCCAGGAATCACCATCAAACTCACCAATTTCACTGCGTTACTCCCCAGTCTCTCTCATGTCTTCACCCCCAGCCCCCTGGGACTCTCCTGTCTGTCCCAGCTACTCTCCCACCACGCCCAGATTTCAGCGGGAGTCAGCCTCCCACACTCCGGAATCACCTACAGACTCACAGACTTCACTGAGGTCCTCCCTGGTCTCTCTCAGGTCTTTGCCCTCAGCCCACAGGGACTCTTGTGTCTCTTTCAGCTACTCTCAAAACTTCTCTAGATTCCAGCTGGAGTCAGTTCCAGGCACCCACGATACACCACCGAACTCACGAATTTCACTGACTTACTCCCCAGTCTCCCTCATGTTCTCACCCCCAGCCCTCAGGGACTCTTCTGTCTCTCTCAGCTACTCTCCAACCATCTCCAGATTGCACCTGGAGTCAGCTTCCCGCACCCAGGAATCATCTACAAACTCACGGACCTTACTGCCACCCTCCCCCATTTCTTTCACCTCTTCACCCCCTGCCTTAAGGGACTCTCCTGGGCCTCCCAGCTTCTCTCCAGCCTTCCCCAGATTTCTGCCACAGTCAGCCCCAGGCACCCAGGGCAACCATAGACACTCACAGGCCTCACGAGACTATCTCCCTATGATCTGTACCTACACAGGGATGGCTCTCACGCATCCCTCAGTGACCCCAAACCCATCTCCACTTACACTCAGACACTCCCAGGGCCTGACAGCTACTCCCCGTTATTGCCCTTCAGTTCGAAGCCCTGGCCAATCTACTAGCCCACATGATGCAGTTACCTGGCCATTTCTCCACGGTTCCCGTGAGGGCCCCACGCCCAGCCGCACAAGAGCCCCTCCTGCATTCCGTCCTCACACGCAGGCCTGTCCATCTACTTGCTACTGTCACACCCTTGCCAGCAGAAGAGGCCCCTGTAATGGCCGATATCACCACCCAGTCTATCCTCACCCCACAGCTGTGCAGCGGGTCCCTCCTGCTGGCCCACGTGGCTGCCAGAGCCCATGCTGGCACGACGCTCCAGCAGGTCAGCGTCCCTGCGGGCCACACTACCGGTGACATGGCTAGCATGACCCTCCTTCCTGGCAGTGACACTGTTGATGTGAACCCCAGTTTCACATCTGTCATTTCTAAATAGGACCATTTTCCCTTTTCGCTCTCCCTTCCTTTCACAGGGCTTTTCGTTCTCTCTGTTTCTGCCTCCGTTTCAGATATTTACTCACCTTTTTCTCTCTCACTATGTCTGCCGTGGTCTCCATGAGAGTGCGCCACTTAAGATTCCCCCATTAAAAGTCATGAATTGAGTGGCTTTTAGTATACCTGTGGTTGTGCACATTCAATTATAATTCGCAATCCATTGTACAACGTCTTATCACCCCCGACCAGAGAAAAACCCTGTAGACATTAGTCACTCCTCATTCTGTCTCAAACCCTCTCCCTGACCCTCAGCCCTAGGTAGCAACTACCTAGTGCCATCAATCCCATATGCATAGATTTCCATATTGTAGACATTTCCTATAAACGGAATTGCACAATAGGTGAGCTGTTATGACTGACATAACACGTAGCACAATATTTTCAAGATTCATCCACATTGTAGGCTTACCCACAGGGGGAAAACATTTTTTTGGGGGGTTTTAGTAACACCGGGTGTTTTCTCCTTCCTTTCGTCCTTCTTTCCTTCCTTCCTTCCTTCCTTCCTTCCTTCCTTCCTTCCTTCTTTCCTGCCTTCCTTCCTTCCTTCCTTCCTTCCTTCCTTCCTTCCTTCCTCCTACTTCTCTCTTACTCCTTCTGCCCTCTCTCTTTCATATGCCTTAGGTGCATCCCACATTCTGCATTAGTTTGGGGAAATCCACGACAGGTGCAGGAAAATTGTGTTATTGTAACTATTTACCGCTATCTCTCTTTCACGGCTCTCCATCAGTTGTGAACATCTATTGGTTTATCCCAAGTCACTAAGCATATGTTTATTAGGTACACCTGTTTTTCCTTATACAGCTGTTTCTGGAGTCTAGGGTCGCATGCTCATAAACCCAGTGTAACTCAGAAACGCATCTAATAGTCCAATAAACCCATCATAACGTTGAAAAATCATAAATCAAACCATCATAAGTCACGGTTTGTCCGTGGATATGGGCGTCATCAATTCCATTGTATTCAGTCATGCTGTACACCATTAACCACGGCAGACTGACTGGGAGTGGATATTGATACCATTATAATAGTCAGTTATTAGAGGGATACTTCTTTAACCTGACTGAAGAACTGATCTAATGGCTTTAGTCGAGTGCATGATTATGTGAGATGTTTTGAGACAGAGTAGTACATTTGTGAATGAAATTTTATGGCTTTTTTTCACTTAGTAGGAACCATTGTGTGTGGAAAAGTGAGAAAATTGCTTTCTGCTGTAGAGTCTGGCATTCATTGTAGATTTAAGCTTATTTTTCTGGGAGCAAATCTTATTCAATAAAATACTACTCTTTATACTAAGAAACAAAAACAGTGGTGATGTGTGGTCATTATCCTCAGCAAACTAATCCAGGGAAAGAAAACCAAACGCCACATTCTCACTTATAATGGGAGCTGAAAAAGGAGATCACATGGACACAGGAAGGGGAACAACACACACTGGGGCCTTTCGGGGGGCAGAGCGTTAAGAAGAACAGCTACTGCATGCTGGGCTTAATGCCTAGGTGATGGGTTGACAGGTGCAGCAAACCACCATGGCACACGTTTACCTTAGTAACAAATCTGCACATCCTGCACATATACCCCAGAACTTAGAAACGAAACGAAACAAAAGAAAACGAAAAAGCAATAGCAAAACGCTAAAGGCAAACTAAAGTTTCAAACTCAGAACGTGACAGACCAATGTTTGGTTCAAATCATGGTTCTCAACCCAGGTGCCATAAGGTCAGGATAAAGAATTTGATTACATATTGTAAATAAGACATGCAGCAAATGACCAGAAAGATTATTCTCAACATATGTGTGTCTTCTAATTCAATGGTGACGCTACCTACCGGGACATAGCATTAGATTCCAAAGGGCCGGGTCCCGCCACACAGGCCTCCCACACTAATAACAATGGGAAGCCCTACGTGGTTTTACCTGTGCTTCTCAGCAACTGGCTATAAATCAGGTTGCCACCACTCCCAGATTTAGTTGCATTCATTTGCTGGAAGAGCTCACAGCACGCAGGGAAGCACTTACATTTGCCGTTGTATTTTAGCGGACATTGCAAAAAGTTCAGAAATTAATGTGGGGCCCGGCATGTGGGGAGGGGCGCACTACCTTCCAGGAAGTGTTATCCAGAAGCTCTCTGATCCCAGTCCTTTTGGGTTTTTATGGAGACCTCATTCTATAGGCATGATGGGTTAAACCATAGGCTATTGGTGATCAACTCCACCTGAGGCTCTCAGCCCTCCCTGGAAATTGGGGTTGAGGCTTTGCCATTCTCAGTCTGACTAAAAGAACTTACCCAAACGGAATTTTGAAACAGATGAGCATAACTGGAATCTTAATTAGATGATTGGATTATCTGGAGCCACACCTTGATATTCCTAACCCGAGCACCCTCATCCAACGAATGCTCCACCCAACTGGCTCCCAAGTCTCTACGTGGTTCCAGAGCAAAAGAATGTTTATACAACGCATATCTCCACCTTTTCTTCAAAGTCTTTTCGCTTACACGGAAAGACTTCTTAAACTGCCATGCATCAGGGTCAGGGGGAGGTCTTGTTACAACGCAGATCTGTGGATCTCCGGGTTTTGATTGTGGCAAGGATGCTGCTGGTGTCAAAACCACAACGTGGGAACCACAGAACCACTAGTTGGTTTTCAGTGTTTCAGTGCATACAATTCCTAACATATCTGGCCAAGAAAACTTGTAAGTTCTTAGATTGTCCCAAAGGTGGCGCATGAAATCAAAGCAGGAGAACAGTTTCCCACGAGGTGTAGCCTGGGAAAGTTGGGGGTGACTGATGGAAAGGAGGAGTGAAGCTCCGCCCTTTCCGCTGCTAGGCTGCGCCCGAGGCTATTTAAACCCACCCTGGCTGGCCTGTACTCAGATCTTGGCGGAGCGGATCAGCGGCCGGAGCGTTTGGCGGACTCTGCATGGACTTGGAGCTCACAGCGTCTTGCGACTTGGAAGCGGATTCAGAGGACAGGACAGAACACTTGGGCAAGTGAATCTCTGTCTGTCTGTCTGTCTGTCTGTCTCATTGGTTGGTTGATTTCCATTTTCTTAAGGGGCACATACCTCACACCGCACACACACACACACACACACACACGCACACACACGCACACACACTCGTTCTTTCTGCGAGTTAGAAAATTAGTAGGGGCCCCTGGGAGCTGCAGGTTTCCTAATCATGTCTGCACCTAAGAACAGTAGGGTCTTGTCTGGCTCTTCTTATGAACGGTCCCCCAGCCCGGACTCCCCAAGGTCCATGCGAGCTTCACCCAGCTTCTCCCTCTCCCCTATCAGAAACTCAGGCTTAAGGGGAAGCTCCTCACCAGGGATCCGGAGCTACCATTCACCATCCCCTAGGGCTTCACCACACTCACCTCTGTCATCACCAGAATCCCACAAGCTCCCATTTCCCTGTCCTCACCGTGATGGGCAATCAATGAAGCCATTGGGCTCTCCCGTGTCCTCCTCTGAGGATTCCTCAGAGTCCCCACGTTCATCAATAATATACCACATGTTCTTACTGCCATCACCCAGCAGCTCACCCCCAGCTCTCGGGGGGTCTCCTGTGTCTCCCAGCTACTCTCCAAACAACCCCAGATTTCAGCTGGAGTCAGCCCCCCACACCCAGGAATCACCTACAAACTCACGAGCCTCACGGTGCTCCACCCCTGTGTCTTTCATCTCTTCACCCCCAGGCCTCAGGGACTCTCCTGTGGCTCCCAGTTACTCTCCAGCCATCCCCAGGTTCCTGCGGGAGTCAGCCCCATGCACCCAGGAGTCCCCCAGAGACTCACACGTCTCGGGAGAATATGAGCCGTCCCCCAGCCCTGACTCCTCAAGATTCATGCCTGCCTCACCCAGCTTCTCCCTCTCCCCTCCCAGAAACTCAGACCCAAGGGGCAGCTCCTCACCAGGGATGTGGAAGTACTCTACATCACCCCGCAGGGCTTCACCACTCTCACATCCATCATCAACAGAACTCCACAACTTTACGTTTCCCTTTCCTAACCAAGCAGGACAGTCACTCATGTCATTGTGTTCTCCCGTGTCCTCCTCTGGAGATTCTCCACAGTCACCTCATTCATCAATAATATACCATATGTTCTTACTGCCATCATCCAGCAGCTCACCCCCAGCCACCCATGACTCGCCTGTCTGTCCCAGCTACTCTCCAACTACGCCCAGATTTCAGCGGCAGTCTCTACCCCACACCCCAGAAACACCTACAAACTCACAGACCTCAGTGGGATCCTCGCCAGTCTCTCTCACGTCTTCACCCCCAGCCCTTACGGACCCTCCAGTCTGTCCCAGCTACTCTCCAACCACGCCCACATTTCAGCGCGGGTCAGTTCCAGGAACCCAGGGATCACCACCAAGCCCACCACTTTCACTGAGTTACTCCCCAGTCTCCAGCACGTCTTTATCTCCAACCCTCAGGGACTCGCCTGTCTGTCCCAGCTACTCTCCAAACACGCCCACACTTCAGCGGGAGTTCGTTGCAGGCACCCAGAAATCACCACCAAACTCACCAATTTCACTGCGTTACTCCCCAGTCTCTCTCATGTCTTCACCATCCCTCAGGGACTCTCCCGTCTGTCCCAGCTACTCTCCAACCACGCCCACATTTCAGCTGGAGTCAGTTCCAGGCACCCCGGACTCACCACCAAACTCACCAATTTCACTCAGTTACTCCTCAGTCTCTAGCACGTCTTTATCTCCAACCCTCAGGGACTCTCCTGTGTGTCCCAGCTACTCTCCAACCACGCCCACACTTCAGCGGGAGTCAGTTCCAGGCACCCAGGAATCACCATCAAACTCACCAATTTCACTGCGTTACTCCCCAGTCTCTCTCATGTCTTCACCATCCCTCAGGGACTCTCCCGTCTGTCCCAGCTACTCTCCAACCACGCCCACATTTCAGCTGGGGTCAGTTCCAGGCACCCCGGAGTCACCACCAAACTCACCAGTTTCACTGAGGTACTCCCCGGTCTCTCTCATGTCTTCACCCCCAGCCCTCAGGGACTCTCCTGTGTGTCCCAGCTACTCTCCATCCATGCCCAGATTTCAGCGGGAGTCCGTTCCAGGCACCCAGGTATCACCACCAAACTCAGCAGTTTCGCTGAGTTACTCCCCAGTCTCTCTCATGTCTTCACCCCCAGCCCCCTGGGACTCTCCTGTCTGTCCCAGCTACTCTCCCACCACGCCCAGATTTCAGCGGGAGTCAGCCTCCCACACTCCGGAATCACCTACAGACTCACAGACTTCACTGAGGTCCTCCCTGGTCTCTCTCAGGTCTTTGCCCTCAGCCCACAGGGACTCTTGTGTCTCTTTCAGCTACTCTCAAAACTTCTCTAGATTCCAGCTGGAGTCAGTTCCAGGCACCCACGATACACCACCGAACTCACGAATTTCACTGACTTACTCCCCAGTCTCCCTCATGTTCTCACCCCCAGCCCTCAGGGACTCTTCTGTCTCTCTCAGCTACTCTCCAACCATCTCCAGATTGCACCTGGAGTCAGCTTCCCGCACCCAGGAATCATCTACAAACTCACGGACCTTACTGCCACCCTCCCCCATTTCTTTCACCTCTTCACCCCCTGCCTTAAGGGACTCTCCTGGGCCTCCCAGCTTCTCTCCAGCCTTCCCCAGATTTCTGCCACAGTCAGCCCCAGGCACCCAGGGCAACCATAGACACTCACAGGCCTCACGAGACTATCTCCCTATGATCTGTACCTACACAGGGATGGCTCTCACGCATCCCTCAGTGACCCCAAACCCATCTCCACTTACACTCAGACACTCCCAGGGCCTGACAGCTACTCCCCGTTATTGCCCTTCAGTTCGAAGCCCTGGCCAATCTACTAGCCCACATGACGCAGTTACCTGGCCATTTCTCCACGGTTCCCGTGAGGGCCCCACGCCCAGCCGCACAAGAGCCCCTCCTGCATTCCGTCCTCACACGCAGGCCTGTCCATCTACTTGCTACTGTCACACCCTTGCCAGCAGAAGAGGCCCCTGTAATGGCCGATATCACCACCCAGTCTATCCTCACCCCACAGCTGTGCAGCGGGTCCCTCCTGCTGGCCCACGTGGCTGCCAGAGCCCATGCTGGCACGACGCTCCAGCAGGTCAGCGTCCCTGCGGGCCACACTACCGGTGACATGGCTAGCATGACCCTCCTTCCTGGCAGTGACACTGTTGATGTGAACCCCAGTTTCACATCTGTCATTTCTAAATAGGACCATTTTCCCTTTTCGCTCTCCCTTCCTTTCACAGGGCTTTTCGTTCTCTCTGTTTCTGCCTCCGTTTCAGATATTTACTCACCTTTTTCTCTCTCACTATGTCTGCCGTGGTCTCCATGAGAGTGCGCCACTTAAGATTCCCCCATTAAAAGTCATGAATTGAGTGGCTTTTAGTATACCTGTGGTTGTGCACATTCAATTATAATTCGCAATCCATTGTAGAACGTCTTATCACCCCCGACCAGAGAAAAACCCTGTAGACATTAGTCACTCCTCATTCTGTCTCAAACCCTCTCCCTGACCCTCAGCCCTAGGTAGCAACTACCTAGTGCCATCAATCCCATATGCATAGATTTCCATATTGTAGACATTTCCTATAAACGGAATTGCACAATAGGTGAGCTGTTATGACTGACATAACACGTAGCACAATATTTTCAAGATTCATCCACATTGTAGGCTTACCCACAGGGGGAAAACATTTTTTGGGGGGGTTTTAGTAACACCGGGTGTTTTCTCCTTCCTTTCGTCCTTCTTTCCTTCCTTCCTTCCTTCCTTCCTTCCTTCCTTCCTTCCTTCCTTCTTTCCTGCCTTCCTTCCTTCCTTCCTTCCTTCCTTCCTTCCTCCTACTTCTCTCTTACTCCTTCTGCCCTCTCTCTTTCATATGCCTTAGGTGCATCCCACATTCTGCATTAGTTTGGGGAAATCCACGACAGGTGCAGGAAAATTGTGTTATTGTAACTATTTACCGCTATCTCTCTTTCACGGCTCTCCATCAGTTGTGAACATCTATTGGTTTATCCCAAGTCACTAAGCATATGTTTATTAGGTACACCTGTTTTTCCTTATACAGCTGTTTCTGGAGTCTAGGGTCGCATGCTCATAAACCCAGTGTAACTCAGAAACGCATCTAATAGTCCAATAAACCCATCATAACGTTGAAAAATCATAAATCAAACCATCATAAGTCACGGTTTGTCCGTGGATATGGGCGTCATCAATTCCATTGTATTCAGTCATGCTGTACACCATTAACCACGGCAGACTGACTGGGAGTGGATATTGATACCATTATAATAGTCAGTTATTAGAGGGATACTTCTTTAACCTGACTGAAGAACTGATCTAATGGCTTTAGTCGAGTGCATGATTATGTGAGATGTTTTGAGACAGAGTAGTACATTTGTGAATGAAATTTTATGGCTTTTTTTCACTTAGTAGGAACCATTGTGTGTGGAAAAGTGAGAAAATTGCTTTCTGCTGTAGAGTCTGGCATTCATTGTAGATTTAAGCTTATTTTTCTGGGAGCAAATCTTATTCAATAAAATACTACTCTTTATACTAAGAAACAAAAACAGTGGTGATGTGTGGTCATTATCCTCAACAAACTAATCCAGGGAAAGAAAACCAAACGCCACATTCTCACTTATAATGGGAGCTGAAAAAGGAGATCACATGGACACAGGAAGGGGAACAACACACACTGGGGCCTTTCGGGGGGCAGAGCGTTAAGAAGAACAGCTACTGCATGCTGGGCTTAATGCCTAGGTGATGGGTTGACAGGTGCAGCAAACCACCATGGCACACGTTTACCTTAGTAACAAATCTGCACATCCTGCACATATACCCCAGAACTTAGAAACGAAACGAAACAAAAGAAAACGAAAAAGCAATAGCAAAACGCTAAAGGCAAACTAAAGTTTCAAACTCAGAACGTGACAGACCAATGTTTGGTTCAAATCATGGTTCTCAACCCAGGTGCCATAAGGTCAGGATAAAGAATTTGATTACATATTGTAAATAAGACATGCAGCAAATGACCAGAAAGATTATTCTCAACATATGTGTGTCTTCTAATTCAATGGTGACGCTACCTACCGGGACATAGCATTAGATTCCAAAGGGCCGGGTCCCGCCACACAGGCCTCCCACACTAATAACAATGGGAAGCCCTACGTGGTTTTACCTGTGCTTCTCAGCAACTGGCTATAAATCAGGTTGCCACCACTCCCAGATTTAGTTGCATTCATTTGCTGGAAGAGCTCACAGCACGCAGGGAAGCACTTACATTTGCCGTTGTATTTTAGCGGACATTGCAAAAAGTTCAGAAATTAATGTGGGGCCCGGCATGTGGGGAGGGGCGCACTACCTTCCAGGAAGTGTTATCCAGAAGCTCTCTGATCCCAGTCCTTTTGGGTTTTTATGGAGACCTCATTCTATAGGCATGATGGGTTAAACCATAGGCTATTGGTGATCAACTCCACCTGAGGCTCTCAACCCTCCCTGGAAATTGGGGTTGAGGCTTTGCCATTCTCAGTCTGACTAAAAGAACTTACCCAAACGGAATTTTGAAACAGATGAGCATAACTGGAATCTTAATTAGATGATTGGATTATCTGGAGCCACACCTTGATATTCCTAACCCGAGCACCCTCATCCAACGAATGCTCCACCCAACTGGCTCCCAAGTCTCTACGTGGTTCCAGAGCAAAAGAATGTTTATACAACGCATATCTCCACCTTTTCTTCAAAGTCTTTTCGCTTACACGGAAAGACTTCTTAAACTGCCATGCATCAGGGTCAGGGGGAGGTCTTGTTACAACGCAGATCTGTGGATCTCCGGGTTTTGATTGTGGCAAGGATGCTGCTGGTGTCAAAACCACAACGTGGGAACCACAGAACCACTAGTTGGTTTTCAGTGTTTCAGTGCATACAATTCCTAACATATCTGGCCAAGAAAACTTGTAAGTTCTTAGATTGTCCCAAAGGTGGCGCATGAAATCAAAGCAGGAGAACAGTTTCCCACGAGGTGTAGCCTGGGAAAGTTGGGGGTGACTGATGGAAAGGAGGAGTGAAGCTCCGCCCTTTCCGCTGCTAGGCTGCGCCCGAGGCTATTTAAACCCACCCTGGCTGGCCTGTACTCAGATCTTCGCGGAGCGGATCAGCGGCCGGAGCGTTTGGCGGACTCTGCGTGGACTTGGAGCTCACAGCGTCTTGCGACTTGGAAGCGGATTCAGAGGACAGGACAGAACACTTGGGCAAGTGAATCTCTGTCTGTCTGTCTGTCTGTCTGTCTGTCTCATTGGTTGGTTGATTTCCATTTTCTTAAGGGGCACATACCTCACACCGCACACACACACACACACACACACACGCACACACACGCACACACACTCGTTCTTTCTGCGAGTTAGAAAATTAGTAGGGGCCCCTGGGAGCTGCAGGTTTCCTAATCATGTCTGCACCTAAGAACAGTAGGGTCTTGTCTGGCTCTTCTTATGAACGGTCCCCCAGCCCGGACTCCCCAAGGTCCATGCGAGCTTCACCCAGCTTCTCCCTCTCCCCTATCAGAAACTCAGGCTTAAGGGGAAGCTCCTCACCAGGGATCCGGAGCTACCATTCACCATCCCCTAGGGCTTCACCACACTCACCTCTGTCATCACCAGAATCCCACAAGCTCCCATTTCCCTGTCCTCACCGTGATGGGCAATCAATGAAGCCATTGGGCTCTCCCGTGTCCTCCTCTGAGGATTCCTCAGAGTCCCCACGTTCATCAATAATATACCACATGTTCTTACTGCCATCACCCAGCAGCTCACCCCCAGCTCTCGGGGGGTCTCCTGTGTCTCCCAGCTACTCTCCAAACAACCCCAGATTTCAGCTGGAGTCAGCCCCCCACACCCAGGAATCACCTACAAACTCACGAGCCTCACGGTGCTCCACCCCTGTGTCTTTCATCTCTTCACCCCCAGGCCTCAGGGACTCTCCTGTGGCTCCCAGTTACTCTCCAGCCATCCCCAGGTTCCTGCGGGAGTCAGCCCCATGCACCCAGGAGTCCCCCAGAGACTCACACGTCTCGGGAGAATATGAGCGGTCCCCCAGCCCTGACTCCTCAAGATTCATGCCTGCCTCACCCAGCTTCTCCCTCTCCCCTCCCAGAAACTCAGACCCAAGGGGCAGCTCCTCACCAGGGATGTGGAAGTACTCTACATCACCCCGCAGGGCTTCACCACTCTCACATCCATCATCAACAGAACTCCACAACTTTACGTTTCCCTTTCCTAACCAAGCAGGACAGTCACTCATGTCATTGTGTTCTCCCGTGTCCTCCTCTGGAGATTCTCCACAGTCACCTCATTCATCAATAATATACCATATGTTCTTACTGCCATCATCCAGCAGCTCACCCCCAGCCACCCATGACTCGCCTGTCTGTCCCAGCTACTCTCCAACTACGCCCAGATTTCAGCGGCAGTCTCTACCCCACACCCCAGAAACACCTACAAACTCACAGACCTCAGTGGGATCCTCGCCAGTCTCTCTCACGTCTTCACCCCCAGCCCTTACGGACCCTCCAGTCTGTCCCAGCTACTCTCCAACCACGCCCACATTTCAGCGCGGGTCAGTTCCAGGAACCCAGGGATCACCACCAAGCCCACCACTTTCACTGAGTTACTCCCCAGTCTCCAGCACGTCTTTATCTCCAACCCTCAGGGACTCGCCTGTCTGTCCCAGCTACTCTCCAAACACGCCCACACTTCAGCGGGAGTTCGTTGCAGGCACCCCGGACTCACCACCAAACTCACCAATTTCACTGCGTTACTCCCCAGTCTCTCTCATGTCTTCACCATCCCTCAGGGACTCTCCCGTCTGTCCCAGCTACTCTCCAACCACGCCCACATTTCAGCTGGAGTCAGTTCCAGGCACCCCGGACTCACCACCAAACTCACCAATTTCACTCAGTTACTCCTCAGTCTCTAGCACGTCTTTATCTCCAACCCTCAGGGACTCTCCTGTGTGTCCCAGCTACTCTCCAACCACGCCCACACTTCAGCGGGAGTCAGTTCCAGGCACCCAGGAATCACCATCAAACTCACCAATTTCACTGCGTTACTCCCCAGTCTCTCTCATGTCTTCACCATCCCTCAGGGACTCTCCCGTCTGTCCCAGCTACTCTCCAACCACGCCCACATTTCAGCTGGGGTCAGTTCCAGGCACCCCGGAGTCACCACCAAACTCACCAGTTTCACTGAGGTACTCCCCGGTCTCTCTCATGTCTTCACCCCCAGCCCTCAGGGACTCTCCTGTGTGTCCCAGCTACTCTCCATCCATGCCCAGATTTCAGCGGGAGTCCGTTCCAGGCACCCAGGTATCACCACCAAACTCAGCAGTTTCGCTGAGTTACTCCCCAGTCTCTCTCATGTCTTCACCCCCAGCCCCCTGGGACTCTCCTGTCTGTCCCAGCTACTCTCCCACCACGCCCAGATTTCAGCGGGAGTCAGCCTCCCACACTCCGGAATCACCTACAGACTCACAGACTTCACTGAGGTCCTCCCTGGTCTCTCTCAGGTCTTTGCCCTCAGCCCACAGGGACTCTTGTGTCTCTTTCAGCTACTCTCAAAACTTCTCTAGATTCCAGCTGGAGTCAGTTCCAGGCACCCACGATACACCACCGAACTCACGAATTTCACTGACTTACTCCCCAGTCTCCCTCATGTTCTCACCCCCAGCCCTCAGGGACTCTTCTGTCTCTCTCAGCTACTCTCCAACCATCTCCAGATTGCACCTGGAGTCAGCTTCCCGCACCCAGGAATCATCTACAAACTCACGGACCTTACTGCCACCCTCCCCCATTTCTTTCACCTCTTCACCCCCTGCCTTAAGGGACTCTCCTGGGCCTCCCAGCTTCTCTCCAGCCTTCCCCAGATTTCTGCCACAGTCAGCCCCAGGCACCCAGGGCAACCATAGACACTCACAGGCCTCACGAGACTATCTCCCTATGATCTGTACCTACACAGGGATGGCTCTCACGCATCCCTCAGTGACCCCAAACCCATCTCCACTTACACTCAGACACTCCCAGGGCCTGACAGCTACTCCCCGTTATTGCCCTTCAGTTCGAAGCCCTGGCCAATCTACTAGCCCACATGACGCAGTTACCTGGCCATTTCTCCACGGTTCCCGTGAGGGCCCCACGCCCAGCCGCACAAGAGCCCCTCCTGCATTCCGTCCTCACACGCAGGCCTGTCCATCTACTTGCTACTGTCACACCCTTGCCAGCAGAAGAGGCCCCTGTAATGGCCGATATCACCACCCAGTCTATCCTCACCCCACAGCTGTGCAGCGGGTCCCTCCTGCTGGCCCACGTGGCTGCCAGAGCCCATGCTGGCACGACGCTCCAGCAGGTCAGCGTCCCTGCGGGCCACACTACCGGTGACATGGCTAGCATGACCCTCCTTCCTGGCAGTGACACTGTTGATGTGAACCCCAGTTTCACATCTGTCATTTCTAAATAGGACCATTTTCCCTTTTCGCTCTCCCTTCCTTTCACAGGGCTTTTCGTTCTCTCTGTTTCTGCCTCCGTTTCAGATATTTACTCACCTTTTTCTCTCTCACTATGTCTGCCGTGGTCTCCATGAGAGTGCGCCACTTAAGATTCCCCCATTAAAAGTCATGAATTGAGTGGCTTTTAGTATACCTGTGGTTGTGCACATTCAATTATAATTCGCAATCCATTGTAGAACGTCTTATCACCCCCGACCAGAGAAAAACCCTGTAGACATTAGTCACTCCTCATTCTGTCTCAAACCCTCTCCCTGACCCTCAGCCCTAGGTAGCAACTACCTAGTGCCATCAATCCCATATGCATAGATTTCCATATTGTAGACATTTCCTATAAACGGAATTGCACAATAGGTGAGCTGTTATGACTGACATAACACGTAGCACAATATTTTCAAGATTCATCCACATTGTAGGCTTACCCACAGGGGGAAAACATTTTTTGGGGGGGTTTTAGTAACACCGGGTGTTTTCTCCTTCCTTTCGTCCTTCTTTCCTTCCTTCCTTCCTTCCTTCCTTCCTTCCTTCCTTCCTTCCTTCTTTCCTGCCTTCCTTCCTTCCTTCCTTCCTTCCTTCCTTCCTTCCTCCTACTTCTCTCTTACTCCTTCTGCCCTCTCTCTTTCATATGCCTTAGGTGCATCCCACATTCTGCATTAGTTTGGGGAAATCCACGACAGGTGCAGGAAAATTGTGTTATTGTAACTATTTACCGCTATCTCTCTTTCACGGCTCTCCATCAGTTGTGAACATCTATTGGTTTATCCCAAGTCACTAAGCATATGTTTATTAGGTACACCTGTTTTTCCTTATACAGCTGTTTCTGGAGTCTAGGGTCGCATGCTCATAAACCCAGTGTAACTCAGAAACGCATCTAATAGTCCAATAAACCCATCATAACGTTGAAAAATCATAAATCAAACCATCATAAGTCACGGTTTGTCCGTGGATATGGGCGTCATCAATTCCATTGTATTCAGTCATGCTGTACACCATTAACCACGGCAGACTGACTGGGAGTGGATATTGATACCATTATAATAGTCAGTTATTAGAGGGATACTTCTTTAACCTGACTGAAGAACTGATCTAATGGCTTTAGTCGAGTGCATGATTATGTGAGATGTTTTGAGACAGAGTAGTACATTTGTGAATGAAATTTTATGGCTTTTTTTCACTTAGTAGGAACCATTGTGTGTGGAAAAGTGAGAAAATTGCTTTCTGCTGTAGAGTCTGGCATTCATTGTAGATTTAAGCTTATTTTTCTGGGAGCAAATCTTATTCAATAAAATACTACTCTTTATACTAAGAAACAAAAACAGTGGTGATGTGTGGTCATTATCCTCAACAAACTAATCCAGGGAAAGAAAACCAAACGCCACATTCTCACTTATAATGGGAGCTGAAAAAGGAGATCACATGGACACAGGAAGGGGAACAACACACACTGGGGCCTTTCGGGGGGCAGAGCGTTAAGAAGAACAGCTACTGCATGCTGGGCTTAATGCCTAGGTGATGGGTTGACAGGTGCAGCAAACCACCATGGCACACGTTTACCTTAGTAACAAATCTGCACATCCTGCACATATACCCCAGAACTTAGAAACGAAACGAAACAAAAGAAAACGAAAAAGCAATAGCAAAACGCTAAAGGCAAACTAAAGTTTCAAACTCAGAACGTGACAGACCAATGTTTGGTTCAAATCATGGTTCTCAACCCAGGTGCCATAAGGTCAGGATAAAGAATTTGATTACATATTGTAAATAAGACATGCAGCAAATGACCAGAAAGATTATTCTCAACATATGTGTGTCTTCTAATTCAATGGTGACGCTACCTACCGGGACATAGCATTAGATTCCAAAGGGCCGGGTCCCGCCACACAGGCCTCCCACACTAATAACAATGGGAAGCCCTACGTGGTTTTACCTGTGCTTCTCAGCAACTGGCTATAAATCAGGTTGCCACCACTCCCAGATTTAGTTGCATTCATTTGCTGGAAGAGCTCACAGCACGCAGGGAAGCACTTACATTTGCCGTTGTATTTTAGCGGACATTGCAAAAAGTTCAGAAATTAATGTGGGGCCCGGCATGTGGGGAGGGGCGCACTACCTTCCAGGAAGTGTTATCCAGAAGCTCTCTGATCCCAGTCCTTTTGGGTTTTTATGGAGACCTCATTCTATAGGCATGATGGGTTAAACCATAGGCTATTGGTGATCAACTCCACCTGAGGCTCTCAACCCTCCCTGGAAATTGGGGTTGAGGCTTTGCCATTCTCAGTCTGACTAAAAGAACTTACCCAAACGGAATTTTGAAACAGATGAGCATAACTGGAATCTTAATTAGATGATTGGATTATCTGGAGCCACACCTTGATATTCCTAACCCGAGCACCCTCATCCAACGAATGCTCCACCCAACTGGCTCCCAAGTCTCTACGTGGTTCCAGAGCAAAAGAATGTTTATACAACGCATATCTCCACCTTTTCTTCAAAGTCTTTTCGCTTACACGGAAAGACTTCTTAAACTGCCATGCATCAGGGTCAGGGGGAGGTCTTGTTACAACGCAGATCTGTGGATCTCCGGGTTTTGATTGTGGCAAGGATGCTGCTGGTGTCAAAACCACAACGTGGGAACCACAGAACCACTAGTTGGTTTTCAGTGTTTCAGTGCATACAATTCCTAACATATCTGGCCAAGAAAACTTGTAAGTTCTTAGATTGTCCCAAAGGTGGCGCATGAAATCAAAGCAGGAGAACAGTTTCCCACGAGGTGTAGCCTGGGAAAGTTGGGGGTGACTGATGGAAAGGAGGAGTGAAGCTCCGCCCTTTCCGCTGCTAGGCTGCGCCCGAGGCTATTTAAACCCACCCTGGCTGGCCTGTACTCAGATCTTCGCGGAGCGGATCAGCGGCCGGAGCGTTTGGCGGACTCTGCGTGGACTTGGAGCTCACAGCGTCTTGCGACTTGGAAGCGGATTCAGAGGACAGGACAGAACACTTGGGCAAGTGAATCTCTGTCTGTCTGTCTGTCTGTCTGTCTGTCTCATTGGTTGGTTGATTTCCATTTTCTTAAGGGGCACATACCTCACACCGCACACACACACACACACACACACACGCACACACACGCACACACACTCGTTCTTTCTGCGAGTTAGAAAATTAGTAGGGGCCCCTGGGAGCTGCAGGTTTCCTAATCATGTCTGCACCTAAGAACAGTAGGGTCTTGTCTGGCTCTTCTTATGAACGGTCCCCCAGCCCGGACTCCCCAAGGTCCATGCGAGCTTCACCCAGCTTCTCCCTCTCCCCTATCAGAAACTCAGGCTTAAGGGGAAGCTCCTCACCAGGGATCCGGAGCTACCATTCACCATCCCCTAGGGCTTCACCACACTCACCTCTGTCATCACCAGAATCCCACAAGCTCCCATTTCCCTGTCCTCACCGTGATGGGCAATCAATGAAGCCATTGGGCTCTCCCGTGTCCTCCTCTGAGGATTCCTCAGAGTCCCCACGTTCATCAATAATATACCACATGTTCTTACTGCCATCACCCAGCAGCTCACCCCCAGCTCTCGGGGGGTCTCCTGTGTCTCCCAGCTACTCTCCAAACAACCCCAGATTTCAGCTGGAGTCAGCCCCCCACACCCAGGAATCACCTACAAACTCACGAGCCTCACGGTGCTCCACCCCTGTGTCTTTCATCTCTTCACCCCCAGGCCTCAGGGACTCTCCTGTGGCTCCCAGTTACTCTCCAGCCATCCCCAGGTTCCTGCGGGAGTCAGCCCCATGCACCCAGGAGTCCCCCAGAGACTCACACGTCTCGGGAGAATATGAGCGGTCCCCCAGCCCTGACTCCTCAAGATTCATGCCTGCCTCACCCAGCTTCTCCCTCTCCCCTCCCAGAAACTCAGACCCAAGGGGCAGCTCCTCACCAGGGATGTGGAAGTACTCTACATCACCCCGCAGGGCTTCACCACTCTCACATCCATCATCAACAGAACTCCACAACTTTACGTTTCCCTTTCCTAACCAAGCAGGACAGTCACTCATGTCATTGTGTTCTCCCGTGTCCTCCTCTGGAGATTCTCCACAGTCACCTCATTCATCAATAATATACCATATGTTCTTACTGCCATCATCCAGCAGCTCACCCCCAGCCACCCATGACTCGCCTGTCTGTCCCAGCTACTCTCCAACTACGCCCAGATTTCAGCGGCAGTCTCTACCCCACACCCCAGAAACACCTACAAACTCACAGACCTCAGTGGGATCCTCGCCAGTCTCTCTCACGTCTTCACCCCCAGCCCTTACGGACCCTCCAGTCTGTCCCAGCTACTCTCCAACCACGCCCACATTTCAGCGCGGGTCAGTTCCAGGAACCCAGGGATCACCACCAAGCCCACCACTTTCACTGAGTTACTCCCCAGTCTCCAGCACGTCTTTATCTCCAACCCTCAGGGACTCGCCTGTCTGTCCCAGCTACTCTCCAAACACGCCCACACTTCAGCGGGAGTTCGTTGCAGGCACCCAGAAATCACCACCAAACTCACCAATTTCACTGCGTTACTCCCCAGTCTCTCTCATGTCTTCACCATCCCTCAGGGACTCTCCCGTCTGTCCCAGCTACTCTCCAACCACGCCCACATTTCAGCTGGAGTCAGTTCCAGGCACCCCGGACTCACCACCAAACTCACCAATTTCACTCAGTTACTCCTCAGTCTCTAGCACGTCTTTATCTCCAACCCTCAGGGACTCTCCTGTGTGTCCCAGCTACTCTCCAACCACGCCCACACTTCAGCGGGAGTCAGTTCCAGGCACCCAGGAATCACCATCAAACTCACCAATTTCACTGCGTTACTCCCCAGTCTCTCTCATGTCTCCACCATCCCTCAGGGACTCTCCCGTCTGTCCCAGCTACTCTCCAACCACGCCCACATTTCAGCTGGGGTCAGTTCCAGGCACCCCGGAGTCACCACCAAACTCACCAGTTTCACTGAGGTACTCCCCGGTCTCTCTCATGTCTTCACCCCCAGCCCTCAGGGACTCTCCTGTGTGTCCCAGCTACTCTCCATCCATGCCCAGATTTCAGCGGGAGTCCGTTCCAGGCACCCAGGTATCACCACCAAACTCAGCAGTTTCGCTGAGTTACTCCCCAGTCTCTCTCATGTCTTCACCCCCAGCCCCCTGGGACTCTCCTGTCTGTCCCAGCTACTCTCCCACCACGCCCAGATTTCAGTGGGAGTCAGCATCCCACACTCCGGAATCACCTACAGACTCACAGACTTCACTGAGGTCCTCCCTGGTCTCTCTCAGGTCTTTGCCCTCAGCCCACAGGGACTCTTGTGTCTCTTTCAGCTACTCTCAAAACTTCTCTAGATTCCAGCTGGAGTCAGTTCCAGGCACCCACGATACACCACCGAACTCACGAATTTCACTGACTTACTCCCCAGTCTCCCTCATGTTCTCACCCCCAGCCCTCAGGGACTCTTCTGTCTCTCTCAGCTACTCTCCAACCATCTCCAGATTGCACCTGGAGTCAGCTTCCCGCACCCAGGAATCATCTACAAACTCACGGACCTTACTGCCACCCTCCCCCATTTCTTTCACCTCTTCACCCCCTGCCTTAAGGGACTCTCCTGGGCCTCCCAGCTTCTCTCCAGCCTTCCCCAGATTTCTGCCACAGTCAGCCCCAGGCACCCAGGGCAACCATAGACACTCACAGGCCTCACGAGACTATCTCCCTATGACCTGTACCTACACAGGGATGGCTCTCACGCATCCCTCAGTGACCCCAAACCCATCTCCACTTACACTCAGACACTCCCAGGGCCTGACAGCTACTCCCCGTTATTGTCCTTCAGTTCGAAGCCCTGGCCAATCTACTAGCCCACATGACGCAGTTACCTGGCCATTTCTCCACGGTTCCCGTGAGGGCCCCACGCCCAGCCGCACAAGAGCCCCTCCTGCATTCCGTCCTCACACGCAGGCCTGTCCATCTACTTGCTACTGTCACACCCTTGCCAGCAGAAGAGGCCCCTGTAATGGCCGATATCACCACCCAGTCTATCCTCACCCCACAGCTGTGCAGCGGGTCCCTCCTGCTGGCCCACGTGGCTGCCAGAGCCCATGCTGGCACGACGCTCCAGCAGGTCAGCGTCCCTGCGGGCCACACTACCGGTGACATGGCTAGCATGACCCTCCTTCCTGGCAGTGACACTGTTGATGTGAACCCCAGTTTCACATCTGTCATTTCTAAATAGGACCATTTTCCCTTTTCGCTCTCCCTTCCTTTCACAGGGCTTTTCGTTCTCTCTGTTTCTGCCTCCGTTTCAGATATTTACTCACCTTTTTCTCTCTCACTATGTCTGCCGTGGTCTCCATGAGAGTGCGCCACTTAAGATTCCCCCATTAAAAGTCATGAATTGAGTGGCTTTTAGTATACCTGTGGTTGTGCACATTCAATTATAATTCGCAATCCATTGTAGAACGTCTTATCACCCCCGACCAGAGAAAAACCCTGTAGACATTAGTCACTCCTCATTCTGTCTCAAACCCTCTCCCTGACCCTCAGCCCTAGGTAGCAACTACCTAGTGCCATCAATCCCATATGCATAGATTTCCATATTGTAGACATTTCCTATAAACGGAATTGCACAATAGGTGAGCTGTTATGACTGACATAACACGTAGCACAATATTTTCAAGATTCATCCACATTGTAGGCTTACCCACAGGGGGAAAACATTTTTTGGGGGGGTTTTAGTAACACCGGGTGTTTTCTCCTTCCTTTCGTCCTTCTTTCCTTCCTTCCTTCCTTCCTTCCTTCCTTCCTTCCTTCCTTCTTTCCTGCCTTCCTTCCTTCCTTCCTTCCTTCCTTCCTTCCTCCTACTTCTCTCTTACTCCTTCTGCCCTCTCTCTTTCATATGCCTTAGGTGCATCCCACATTCTGCATTAGTTTGGGGAAATCCACGACAGGTGCAGGAAAATTGTGTTATTGTAACTATTTACCGCTATCTCTCTTTCACGGCTCTCCATCAGTTGTGAACATCTATTGGTTTATCCCAAGTCACTAAGCATATGTTTATTAGGTACACCTGTTTTTCCTTATACAGCTGTTTCTGGAGTCTAGGGTCGCATGCTCATAAACCCAGTGTAACTCAGAAACGCATCTAATAGTCCAATAAACCCATCATAACGTTGAAAAATCATAAATCAAACCATCATAAGTCACGGTTTGTCCGTGGATATGGGCGTCATCAATTCCATTGTATTCAGTCATGCTGTACACCATTAACCACGGCAGACTGACTGGGAGTGGATATTGATACCATTATAATAGTCAGTTATTAGAGGGATACTTCTTTAACCTGACTGAAGAACTGATCTAATGGCTTTAGTCGAGTGCATGATTATGTGAGATGTTTTGAGACAGAGTAGTACATTTGTGAATGAAATTTTATGGCTTTTTTTCACTTAGTAGGAACCATTGTGTGTGGAAAAGTGAGAAAATTGCTTTCTGCTGTAGAGTCTGGCATTCATTGTAGATTTAAGCTTATTTTTCTGGGAGCAAATCTTATTCAATAAAATACTACTCTTTATACTAAGAAACAAAAACAGTGGTGATGTGTGGTCATTATCCTCAGCAAACTAATCCAGGGAAAGAAAACCAAACGCCACATTCTCACTTATAATGGGAGCTGAAAAAGGAGATCACATGGACACAGGAAGGGGAACAACACACACTGGGGCCTTTCGGGGGGCAGAGCGTTAAGAAGAACAGCTACTGCATGCTGGGCTTAATGCCTAGGTGATGGGTTGACAGGTGCAGCAAACCACCATGGCACACGTTTACCTTAGTAACAAATCTGCACATCCTGCACATATACCCCAGAACTTAGAAACGAAACGAAACAAAAGAAAACGAAAAAGCAATAGCAAAACGCTAAAGGCAAACTAAAGTTTCAAACTCAGAACGTGACAGACCAATGTTTGGTTCAAATCATGGTTCTCAACCCAGGTGCCATAAGGTCAGGATAAAGAATTTGATTACATATTGTAAATAAGACATGCAGCAAATGACCAGAAAGATTATTCTCAACATATGTGTGTCTTCTAATTCAATGGTGACGCTACCTACCGGGACATAGCATTAGATTCCAAAGGGCCGGTCCCGCCACACAGGCCTCCCACACTAATAACAATGGGAAGCCCTACGTGGTTTTACCTGTGCTTCTCAGCAACTGGCTATAAATCAGGTTGCCACCACTCCCAGATTTAGTTGCATTCATTTGCTGGAAGAGCTCACAGCACGCAGGGAAGCACTTACATTTGCCGTTGTATTTTAGCGGACATTGCAAAAAGTTCAGAAATTAATGTGGGGCCCGGCATGTGGGGAGGGGCGCACTACCTTCCAGGAAGTGTTATCCAGAAGCTCTCTGATCCCAGTCCTTTTGGGTTTTTATGGAGACCTCATTCTATAGGCATGATGGGTTAAACCATAGGCTATTGGTGATCAACTCCACCTGAGGCTCTCAACCCTCCCTGGAAATTGGGGTTGAGGCTTTGCCATTCTCAGTCTGACTAAAAGAACTTACCCAAACGGAATTTTGAAACAGATGAGCATAACTGGAATCTTAATTAGATGATTGGATTATCTGGAGCCACACCTTGATATTCCTAACCCGAGCACCCTCATCCAACGAATGCTCCACCCAACTGGCTCCCAAGTCTCTACGTGGTTCCAGAGCAAAAGAATGTTTATACAACGCATATCTCCACCTTTTCTTCAAAGTCTTTTCGCTTACACGGAAAGACTTCTTAAACTGCCATGCATCAGGGTCAGGGGGAGGTCTTGTTACAACGCAGATCTGTGGATCTCCGGGTTTTGATTGTGGCAAGGATGCTGCTGGTGTCAAAACCACAACGTGGGAACCACAGAACCACTAGTTGGTTTTCAGTGTTTCAGTGCATACAATTCCTAACATATCTGGCCAAGAAAACTTGTAAGTTCTTAGATTGTCCCAAAGGTGGCGCATGAAATCAAAGCAGGAGAACAGTTTCCCACGAGGTGTAGCCTGGGAAAGTTGGGGGTGACTGATGGAAAGGAGGAGTGAAGCTCCGCCCTTTCCGCTGCTAGGCTGCGCCCGAGGCTATTTAAACCCACCCTGGCTGGCCTGTACTCAGATCTTGGCGGAGCGGATCAGCGGCCGGAGCGTTTGGCGGACTCTGCATGGACTTGGAGCTCACAGCGTCTTGCGACTTGGAAGCGGATTCAGAGGACAGGACAGAACACTTGGGCAAGTGAATCTCTGTCTGTCTGTCTGTCTGTCTGTCTCATTGGTTGGTTGATTTCCATTTTCTTAAGGGGCACATACCTCACACCGCACACACACACACACACACACACACGCACACACACGCACACACACTCGTTCTTTCTGCGAGTTAGAAAATTAGTAGGGGCCCCTGGGAGCTGCAGGTTTCCTAATCATGTCTGCACCTAAGAACAGTAGGGTCTTGTCTGGCTCTTCTTATGAACGGTCCCCCAGCCCGGACTCCCCAAGGTCCATGCGAGCTTCACCCAGCTTCTCCCTCTCCCCTATCAGAAACTCAGGCTTAAGGGGAAGCTCCTCACCAGGGATCCGGAGCTACCATTCACCATCCCCTAGGGCTTCACCACACTCACCTCTGTCATCACCAGAATCCCACAAGCTCCCATTTCCCTGTCCTCACCGTGATGGGCAATCAATGAAGCCATTGGGCTCTCCCGTGTCCTCCTCTGAGGATTCCTCAGAGTCCCCACGTTCATCAATAATATACCACATGTTCTTACTGCCATCACCCAGCAGCTCACCCCCAGCTCTCGGGGGGTCTCCTGTGTCTCCCAGCTACTCTCCAAACAACCCCAGATTTCAGCTGGAGTCAGCCCCCCACACCCAGGAATCACCTACAAACTCACGAGCCTCACGGTGCTCCACCCCTGTGTCTTTCATCTCTTCACCCCCAGGCCTCAGGGACTCTCCTGTGGCTCCCAGTTACTCTCCAGCCATCCCCAGGTTCCTGCGGGAGTCAGCCCCATGCACCCAGGAGTCCCCCAGAGACTCACACGTCTCGGGAGAATATGAGCGGTCCCCCAGCCCTGACTCCTCAAGATTCATGCCTGCCTCACCCAGCTTCTCCCTCTCCCCTCCCAGAAACTCAGACCCAAGGGGCAGCTCCTCACCAGGGATGTGGAAGTACTCTACATCACCCCGCAGGGCTTCACCACTCTCACATCCATCATCAACAGAACTCCACAACTTTACGTTTCCCTTTCCTAACCAAGCAGGACAGTCACTCATGTCATTGTGTTCTCCCGTGTCCTCCTCTGGAGATTCTCCACAGTCACCTCATTCATCAATAATATACCATATGTTCTTACTGCCATCATCCAGCAGCTCACCCCCAGCCACCCATGACTCGCCTGTCTGTCCCAGCTACTCTCCAACTACGCCCAGATTTCAGCGGCAGTCTCTACCCCACACCCCAGAAACACCTACAAACTCGCAGACCTCAGTGGGATCCTCGCCAGTCTCTCTCACGTCTTCACCCCCAGCCCTTACGGACCCTCCAGTCTGTCCCAGCTACTCTCCAACCACGCCCACATTTCAGCGCGGGTCAGTTCCAGGAACCCAGGGATCACCACCAAGCCCACCAGTTTCACTGAGTTACTCCCCAGTCTCCAGCACGTCTTTATCTCCAACCCTCAGGGACTCTCCTGTGTGTCCCAGCTACTCTCCAACCACGCCCACACTTCAGCGGGAGTCAGTTCCAGGCACCCAGGAATCACCATCAAACTCACCAATTTCACTGCGTTACTCCCCAGTCTCTCTCATGTCTTCACCATCCCTCAGGGACTCTCCCGTCTGTCCCAGCTACTCTCCAACCACGCCCACATTTCAGCTGGGGTCAGTTCCAGGCACCCCGGAGTCACCACCAAACTCACCAGTTTCACTGAGGTACTCCCCGGTCTCTCTCATGTCTTCACCCCCAGCCCTCAGGGACTCTCCTGTGTGTCCCAGCTACTCTCCTTCCATGCCCAGATTTCAGCGGGAGTCCGTTCCAGGCACCCAGGTATCACCACCAAACTCAGCAGTTTCGCTGAGTTACTCCCCAGTCTCTCTCATGTCTTCACCCCCAGCCCCCTGGGACTCTCCTGTCTGTCCCAGCTACTCTCCCACCACGCCCAGAGTTCAGCGGGAGTCAGCCTCCCACACTCCGGAATCACCTACAGACTCACAGACTTCACTGAGGTCCTCCCTGGTCTCTCTCAGGTCTTTGCCCTCTGCCCACAGGGACTCTTGTGTCTCTTTCAGCTACTCTCAAAACTTCTCTAGATTCCAGCTGGAGTCAGTTCCAGGCACCCACGATACACCACCGAACTCACGAATTTCACTGACTTACTCCCCAGTCTCCCTCATGTTCTCACCCCCAGCCCTCAGGGACTCTTCTGTCTCTCTCAGCTACTCTCCAACCATCTCCAGATTGCACCTGGAGTCAGCTTCCCGCACCCAGGAATCATCTACAAACTCACGGACCTTACTGCCACCCTCCCCCATTTCTTTCACCTCTTCACCCCCTGCCTTAAGGGACTCTCCTGGGCCTCCCAGCTTCTCTCCAGCCTTCCCCAGATTTCTGCCACAGTCAGCCCCAGGCACCCAGGGCAACCATAGACACTCACAGGCCTCACGAGACTATCTCCCTATGACCTGTACCTACACAGGGATGGCTCTCACGCATCCCTCAGTGACCCCAAACCCATCTCCACTTACACTCAGACACTCCCAGGGCCTGACAGCTACTCCCCGTTATTGTCCTTCAGTTCGAAGCCCTGGCCAATCTACTAGCCCACATGACGCAGTTACCTGGCCATTTCTCCACGGTTCCCGTGAGGGCCCCACGCCCAGCCGCACAAGAGCCCCTCCTGCATTCCGTCCTCACACGCAGGCCTGTCCATCTACTTGCTACTGTCACACTCTTGCCAGCAGAAGAGGCCCCTGTAATGGCCGATATCACCACCCAGTCTATCCTCACCCCACAGCTGTGCAGCGGGTCCCTCCTGCTGGCCCACGTGGCTGCCAGAGCCCATGCTGGCACGACGCTCCAGCAGGTCGGCGTCCCTGCGGGCCACACTACCGGTGACATGGCTAGCATGACCCTCCTTCCTGGCAGTGACACTGTTGATGTGAACCCCAGTTTCACATCTGTCATTTCTAAATAGGACCATTTTCCCTTTTCGCTCTCCCTTCCTTTCACAGGGCTTTTCGTTCTCTCTGTTTCTGCCTCCGTTTCAGATATTTACTCACCTTTTTCTCTCTCACTATGTCTGCCGTGGTCTCCATGAGAGTGCGCCACTTAAGATTCCCCCATTAAAAGTCATGAATTGAGTGGCTTTTAGTATACCTGTGGTTGTGCACATTCAATTATAATTCGCAATCCATTGTAGAACGTCTTATCACCCCCGACCAGAGAAAATCCCTGTAGACATTAGTCACTCCTCATTCTGTCTCAAACCCTCTCCCTGACCCTCAGCCCTAGGTAGCAACTACCTAGTGCAATCAATCCCATATGCATAGATTTCCATATTGTAGACATTTCCTATAAACGGAATTGCACAATAGGTGAGCTGTTATGACTGACATAACACGTAGCACAATATTTTCAAGATTCATCCACATTGTAGGCTTACCCACAGGGGGAAACCATTTTTTTGGGGGGTTTTAGTAACACCGGGGGTTTTCTCCTTCCTTTCATCCTTCTTTCCTTCCTTCCTTCCTTCCTTCCTTCCTTCTTTCCTGCCTTCCTTCCTTCCTTCCTTCCTTCCTCCTACTGCTCTCTTACTCCTTCTGCCCTCTCTCTTTCATATGCCTTAGGTGCATCCCACATTCTGCATTTTTTTGGGGAAATCCACGACAGGTGCAGGAAAATTGTGTTATTGTAACTATTTGCCGCTATCTCTCTTTCACGGCTCTCCATCAGTTGTGAACATCTATTGGTTTATCCCAAGTCACTAAGCATATGTTTATTAGGTACACCTGTTTTTCCTTATACAGCTGTTTCTGGAGTCTAGGGTCGCATGCTCTTAAACCCAATGTAACTCAGAAACGCATCTAATAGTCCAATAAACCCATCATAACGTTGAAAAATCATAAATCAAACCATCATAAGTCACGGTTTGTCCGTGGATATGGGCGTCATCAATTCCATTGTATTCAGTCATGCTGTACACCATTAACCACGGCAGACTGACTGGGAGTGGATATTGATACCATTATAAAAGTCAGTTATCAGAGGGATACTTCTTTAACCTGACTGAAGAACTGATCTAATGGCTTTAGTCGAGTGCATGATTATGTGAGATGTTTTGAGACAGAGTAGTACATTTGTGAATGAAATTTTATGGCTTTTTTTCACTTAGTAGGAACCATTGTGTGTGGAAAAGTGAGAAAATTGCTTTCTGCTGTAGAGTCTGGCATTCATTGTAGATTTAAGCTTATTTTTCTGGGAGCAAATCTTATTCAATAAAATACTACTCTTTATACTAAGAAACAAAAACAGTGGTGATGTGTGGTCATTATCCTCAACAAACTAATCCAGGGAAAGAAAACCAAACGCCACATTCTCACTTATAATGGGAGCTGAAAAAGGAGATCACATGGACACAGGAAGGGGAACAACACACACTGGGGCCTTTCGGGGGGCAGAGCGTTAAGAAGAACAGCTACTGCATGCTGGGCTTAATGCCTAGGTGATGGGTTGACAGGTGCAGCAAACCACCATGGCACACGTTTACCTTAGTAACAAATCTGCACATCCTGCACATATACCCCAGAACTTAGAAACGAAACGAAACAAAAGAAAACGAAAAAGCAATAGCAAAACGCTAAAGGCAAACTAAAGTTTCAAACTCAGAACGTGACAGACCAATGTTTGGTTCAAATCATGGTTCTCAACCCAGGTGCCATAAGGTCAGGATAAAGAATTTGATTACATATTGTAAATAAGACATGCAGCAAATGACCAGAAAGATTATTCTCAACATATGTGTGTCTTCTAATTCAATGGTGACGCTACCTACCGGGACATAGCATTAGATTCCAAAGGGCCGGGTCCCGCCACACAGGCCTCCCACACTAATAACAATGGGAAGCCCTACGTGGTTTTACCTGTGCTTCTCAGCAACTGGCTATAAATCAGGTTGCCACCACTCCCAGATTTAGTTGCATTCATTTGCTGGAAGAGCTCACAGCACGCAGGGAAGCACTTACATTTGCCGTTGTATTTTAGCGGACATTGCAAAAAGTTCAGAAATTAATGTGGGGCCCGGCATGTGGGGAGGGGCGCACTACCTTCCAGGAAGTGTTATCCAGAAGCTCTCTGATCCCAGTCCTTTTGGGTTTTTATGGAGACCTCATTCTATAGGCATGATGGGTTAAACCATAGGCTATTGGTGATCAACTCCACCTGAGGCTCTCAACCCTCCCTGGAAATTGGGGTTGAGGCTTTGCCATTCTCAGTCTGACTAAAAGAATTTACCCAAACGGAATTTTGAAACAGATGAGCATAACTGGAATCTTAATTAGATGATTGGATTATCTGGAGCCACACCTTGATATTCCTAACCCGAGCACCCTCATCCAACGAATGCTCCACCCAACTGGCTCCCAAGTCTCTACGTGGTTCCAGAGCAAAAGAATGTTTATACAACGCATATCTCCACCTTTTCTTCAAAGTCTTTTCGCTTACACGGAAAGACTTCTTAAACTGCCATGCATCAGGGTCAGGGGGAGGTCTTGTTACAACGCAGATCTGTGGATCTCCGGGTTTTGATTGTGGCAAGGATGCTGCTGGTGTCAAAACCACAACGTGGGAACCACAGAACCACTAGTTGGTTTTCAGTGTTTCAGTGCATACAATTCCTAACATATCTGGCCAAGAAAACTTGTAAGTTCTTAGATTGTCCCAAAGGTGGCGCATGAAATCAAAGCAGGAGAACAGTTTCCCACGAGGTGTAGCCTGGGAAAGTTGGGGGTGACTGATGGAAAGGAGGAGTGAAGCTCCGCCCTTTCCGCTGCTAGGCTGCGCCCGAGGCTATTTAAACCCACCCTGGCTGGCCTGTACTCAGATCTTCGCGGAGCGGATCAGCGGCCGGAGCGTTTGGCGGACTCTGCGTGGACTTGGAGCTCACAGCGTCTTGCGACTTGGAAGCGGATTCAGAGGACAGGACAGAACACTTGGGCAAGTGAATCTCTGTCTGTCTGTCTGTCTGTCTGTCTGTCTGTCTGTCTCATTGGTTGGTTGATTTCCATTTTCTTAAGGGGCACATACCTCACACCGCACACACACACACACACACACACGCACACACACGCACACACACTCCTTCTTTCTGCGAGTTAGAAAATTAGTAGGGGCCCCTGGGAGCTGCAGGTTTCCTAATCATGTCTGCACCTAAGAACAGTAGGGTCTTGTCTGGCTCTTCTTATGAACGGTCCCCCAGCCCGGACTCCCCAAGGTCCATGCGAGCTTCACCCAGCTTCTCCCTCTCCCCTATCAGAAACTCAGGCTTAAGGGGAAGCTCCTCACCAGGGATCCGGAGCTACCATTCACCATCCCCTAGGGCTTCACCACACTCACCTCTGTCATCACCAGAATCCCACAAGCTCCCATTTCCCTGTCCTCACCGTGATGGGCAATCAATGAAGCCATTGGGCTCTCCCGTGTCCTCCTCTGAGGATTCCTCAGAGTCCCCACGTTCATCAATAATATACCACATGTTCTTACTGCCATCACCCAGCAGCTCACCCCCAGCTCTCGGGGGGTCTCCTGTGTCTCCCAGCTACTCTCCAAACAACCCCAGATTTCAGCTGGAGTCAGCCCCCCACACCCAGGAATCACCTACAAACTCACGAGCCTCACGGTGCTCCACCCCTGTGTCTTTCATCTCTTCACCCCCAGGCCTCAGGGACTCTCCTGTGGCTCCCAGTTACTCTCCAGCCATCCCCAGGTTCCTGCGGGAGTCAGCCCCATGCACCCAGGAGTCCCCCAGAGACTCACACGTCTCGGGAGAATATGAGCGGTCCCCCAGCCCTGACTCCTCAAGATTCATGCCTGCCTCACCCAGCTTCTCCCTCTCCCCTCCCAGAAACTCAGACCCAAGGGGCAGCTCCTCACCAGGGATGTGGAAGTACTCTACATCACCCCGCAGGGCTTCACCACTCTCACATCCATCATCAACAGAACTCCACAACTTTACGTTTCCCTTTCCTAACCAAGCAGGACAGTCACTCATGTCATTGTGTTCTCCCGTGTCCTCCTCTGGAGATTCTCCACAGTCACCTCATTCATCAATAATATACCATATGTTCTTACTGCCATCATCCAGCAGCTCACCCCCAGCCACCCATGACTCGCCTGTCTGTCCCAGCTACTCTCCAACTACGCCCAGATTTCAGCGGCAGTCTCTACCCCACACCCCAGAAACACCTACAAACTCACAGACCTCAGTGGGATCCTCGCCAGTCTCTCTCACGTCTTCACCCCCAGCCCTTACGGACCCTCCAGTCTGTCCCAGCTACTCTCCAACCACGCCCACATTTCAGCGCGGGTCAGTTCCAGGAACCCAGGGATCACCACCAAGCCCACCACTTTCACTGAGTTACTCCCCAGTCTCCAGCACGTCTTTATCTCCAACCCTCAGGGACTCGCCTGTCTGTCCCAGCTACTCTCCAAACACGCCCACACTTCAGCGGGAGTTCGTTGCAGGCACCCAGAAATCACCACCAAACTCACCAATTTCACTGCGTTACTCCCCAGTCTCTCTCATGTCTTCACCATCCCTCAGGGACTCTCCCGTCTGTCCCAGCTACTCTCCAACCACGCCCACATTTCAGCTGGAGTCAGTTCCAGGCACCCCGGACTCACCACCAAACTCACCAGTTTCACTCAGTTACTCCTCAGTCTCTAGCACGTCTTTATCTCCAACCCTCAGGGACTCTCCTGTGTGTCCCAGCTACTCTCCAACCACGCCCACACTTCAGCGGGAGTCAGTTCCAGGCACCCAGGAATCACCATCAAACTCACCAATTTCACTGCGTTACTCCCCAGTCTCTCTCATGTCTTCACCATCCCTCAGGGACTCTCCCGTCTGTCCCAGCTACTCTCCAACCACGCCCACATTTCAGCTGGAGTCAGTTCCAGGCACCCCGGACTCACCACCATACTCACCAATTTCACTCAGTTACTCCTCAGTCTCTAGCACGTCTTTATCTCCAACCCTCAGGGACTCTCCTGTGTGTCCCAGCTACTCTCCAACCACGCCCACACTTCAGCGGGAGTCAGTTCCAGGCACCCAGGAATCACCATCAAACTCACCAATTTCACTGCGTTACTCCCCAGTCTCTCTCATGTCTTCACCATCCCTCAGGGACTCTCCCGTCTGTCCCAGCTACTCTCCAACCACGCCCACATTTCAGCTGGGGTCAGTTCCAGGCACCCCGGAGTCACCACCAAACTCACCAGTTTCACTGAGGTACTCCCCGGTCTCTCTCATGTCTTCACCCCCAGCCCTCAGGGACTCTCCTGTGTGTCCCAGCTACTCTCCATCCATGCCCAGATTTCAGCGGGAGTCCGTTCCAGGCACCCAGGTATCACCACCAAACTCAGCAGTTTCGCTGAGTTACTCCCCAGTCTCTCTCATGTCTTCACCCCCAGCCCCCTGGGACTCTCCTGTCTGTCCCAGCTACTCTCCCACCACGCCCAGATTTCAGCGGGAGTCAGCCTCCCACACTCCGGAATCACCTACAGACTCACAGACTTCACTGAGGTCCTCCCTGGTCTCTCTCAGGTCTTTGCCCTCAGCCCACAGGGACTCTTGTGTCTCTTTCAGCTACTCTCAAAACTTCTCTAGATTCCAGCTGGAGTCAGTTCCAGGCACCCACGATACACCACCGAACTCACGAATTTCACTGACTTACTCCCCAGTCTCCCTCATGTTCTCACCCCCAGCCCTCAGGGACTCTTCTGTCTCTCTCAGCTACTCTCCAACCATCTCCAGATTGCACCTGGAGTCAGCTTCCCGCACCCAGGAATCATCTACAAACTCACGGACCTTACTGCCACCCTCCCCCATTTCTTTCACCTCTTCACCCCCTGCCTTAAGGGACTCTCCTGGGCCTCCCAGCTTCTCTCCAGCCTTCCCCAGATTTCTGCCACAGTCAGCCCCAGGCACCCAGGGCAACCATAGACACTCACAGGCCTCACGAGACTATCTCCCTATGACCTGTACCTACACAGGGATGGCTCTCACGCATCCCTCAGTGACCCCAAACCCATCTCCACTTACACTCCGACACTCCCAGGGCCTGACAGCTACTCCCCGTTATTGTCCTTCAGTTCGAAGCCCTGGCCAATCTACTAGCCCACATGACGCAGTTACCTGGCCATTTCTCCACGGTTCCCGTGAGGGCCCCACGCCCAGCCGCACAAGAGCCCCTCCTGCATTCCGTCCTCACACGCAGGCCTGTCCATCTACTTGCTACTGTCACACTCTTGCCAGCAGAAGAGGCCCCTGTAATGGCCGATATCACCACCCAGTCTATCCTCACCCCACAGCTGTGCAGCGGGTCCCTCCTGCTGGCCCACGTGGCTGCCAGAGCCCATGCTGGCACGACGCTCCAGCAGGTCGGCGTCCCAGCGGGCCACACTACCGGTGACATGGCTAGCATGACCCTCCTTCCTGGCAGTGACACTGTTGATGTGAACCCCAGTTTCACATCTGTCATTTCTAAATAGGACCATTTTCCCTTTTCGCTCTCCCTTCCTTTCACAGGGCTTTTCGTTCTCTCTGTTTCTGCCTCCGTTTCAGATATTTACTCACCTTTTTCTCTCTCACTATGTCTGCCGTGGTCTCCATGAGAGTGCGCCACTTAAGATTCCCCCATTAAAAGTCATGAATTGAGTGGCTTTTAGTATACCTGTGGTTGTGCACATTCAATTATAATTCGCAATCCATTGTACAACGTCTTATCACCCCCGACCAGAGAAAAACCCTGTAGACATTAGTCACTCCTCATTCTGTCTCAAACCCTCTCCCTGACCCTCAGCCCTAGGTAGCAACTACCTAGTGCCATCAATCCCATATGCATAGATTTCCATATTGTAGACATTTCCTATAAACGGAATTGCACAATAGGTGAGCTGTTATGACTGACATAACACGTAGCACAATATTTTCAAGATTCATCCACATTGTAGGCTTACCCACAGGGGGAAAACATTTTTTGGGGGGGTTTTAGTAACACCGGGTGTTTTCTCCTTCCTTTCGTCCTTCTTTCCTTCCTTCCTTCCTTCCTTCCTTCCTTCCTTCCTTCCTTCCTTCCTTCTTTCCTGCCTTCCTTCCTTCCTTCCTTCCTTCCTTCCTTCCTTCCTTCCTTCCTCCTACTTCTCTCTTACTCCTTCTGCCCTCTCTCTTTCATATGCCTTAGGTGCATCCCACATTCTGCACTTTTTGGGGGAAATCCACGACAGGTGCAGGAAAATTGTGTTATTGTAACTATTTGCCGCTATCTCTCTTTCACGGCTCTCCATCATTTGTGAACATCTATTGGTTTATCCCAAGTCACTAAGCATATGTTTATTAGGTACACCTGTTTTTCCTTATACAGCTGTTTCTGGAGTCTAGGGTCGCATGCTCATAAACCCAGTGTAACTCAGAAACGCATCTAATAGTCCAATAAACCCATCATAACGTTGAAAAATCATAAATCAAACCATCATAAGTCACGGTTTGTCCGTGGATATGGGCGTCATCAATTCCATTGTATTCAGTCATGCTGTACACCATTAACCACGGCAGACTGACTGGGAGTGGATATTGATACCATTATAAAAGTCAGTTATCAGAGGGATACTTCTTTAACCTGACTGAAGAACTGATCTAATGGCTTTAGTCGAGTGCATGATTATGTGAGATGTTTTGAGACAGAGTAGTACATTTGTGAATGAAATTTTATGGCTTTTTTTCACTTAGTAGGAACCATTGTGTGTGGAAAAGTGAGAAAATTGCTTTCTGCTGTAGAGTCTGGCATTCATTGTAGATTTAAGCTTATTTTTCTGGGAGCAAATCTTATTCAATAAAATACTACTCTTTATACTAAGAAACAAAAACAGTGGTGATGTGTGGTCACTATCCTCAGCAAACTAATCCAGGGAAAGAAAACCAAACGCCACATTCTCACTTATAATGGGAGCTGAAAAAGGAGATCACATGGACACAGGAAGGGGAACAACACACACTGGGGCCTTTCGGGGGGCAGAGCGTTAAGAAGAACAGCTACTGCATGCTGGGCTTAATGCCTAGGTGATGGGTTGACAGGTGCAGCAAACCACCATGGCACACGTTTACCTTAGTAACAAATCTGCACATCCTGCACATATACCCCAGAACTTAGAAACGAAACGAAACAAAAGAAAACGAAAAAGCAATAGCAAAACGCTAAAGGCAAACTAAAGTTTCAAACTCAGAACGTGACAGACCAATGTTTGGTTCAAATCATGGTTCTCAACCCAGGTGCCATAAGGTCAGGATAAAGAATTTGATTACATATTGTAAATAAGACATGCAGCAAATGACCAGAAAGATTATTCTCAACATATGTGTGTCTTCTAATTCAATGGTGACGCTACCTACCGGGACATAGCATTAGATTCCAAAGGGCCGGGTCCCGCCACACAGGCCTCCCACACTAATAACAATGGGAAGCCCTACGTGGTTTTACCTGTGCTTCTCAGCAACTGGCTATAAATCAGGTTGCCACCACTCCCAGATTTAGTTGCATTCATTTGCTGGAAGAGCTCACAGCACGCAGGGAAGCACTTACATTTGCCGTTGTATTTTAGCGGACATTGCAAAAAGTTCAGAAATTAATGTGGGGCCCGGCATGTGGGGAGGGGCGCACTACCTTCCAGGAAGTGTTATCCAGAAGCTCTCTGATCCCAGTCCTTTTGGGTTTTTATGGAGACCTCATTCTATAGGCATGATGGGTTAAACCATAGGCTATTGGTGATCAACTCCACCTGAGGCTCTCAACCCTCCCTGGAAATTGGGGTTGAGGCTTTGCCATTCTCAGTCTGACTAAAAGAATTTACCCAAACGGAATTTTGAAACAGATGAGCATAACTGGAATCTTAATTAGATGATTGGATTATCTGGAGCCACACCTTGATATTCCTAACCCGAGCACCCTCATCCAACGAATGCTCCACCCAACTGGCTCCCAAGTCTCTACGTGGTTCCAGAGCAAAAGAATGTTTATACAACGCATATCTCCACCTTTTCTTCAAAGTCTTTTCGCTTACACGGAAAGACTTCTTAAACTGCCATGCATCAGGGTCAGGGGGAGGTCTTGTTACAACGCAGATCTGTGGATCTCCGGGTTTTGATTGTGGCAAGGATGCTGCTGGTGTCAAAACCACAACGTGGGAACCACAGAACCACTAGTTGGTTTTCAGTGTTTCAGTGCATACAATTCCTAACATATCTGGCCAAGAAAACTTGTAAGTTCTTAGATTGTCCCAAAGGTGGCGCATGAAATCAAAGCAGGAGAACAGTTTCCCACGAGGTGTAGCCTGGGAAAGTTGGGGGTGACTGATGGAAAGGAGGAGTGAAGCTCCGCCCTTTCCGCTGCTAGGCTGCGCCCGAGGCTATTTAAACCCACCCTGGCTGGCCTGTACTCAGATCTTCGCGGAGCGGATCAGCGGCCGGAGCGTTTGGCGGACTCTACGTGGACTTGGAGCTCACAGCGTCTTGCGACTTGGAAGCGGATTCAGAGGACAGGACAGAACACTTGGGCAAGTGAATCTCTGTCTGTCTGTCTGTCTGTCTGTCTGTCTGTCTCATTGGTTGGTTGATTTCCATTTTCTTAAGGGGCACATACCTCACACCGCACACACACACACACACACACACACGCACACACACGCACACACACTCCTTCTTTCTGCGAGTTAGAAAATTAGTAGGGGCCCCTGGGAGCTGCAGGTTTCCTAATCATGTCTGCACCTAAGAACAGTAGGGTCTTGTCTGGCTCTTCTTATGAACGGTCCCCCAGCCCGGACTCCCCAAGGTCCATGCGAGCTTCACCCAGCTTCTCCCTCTCCCCTATCAGAAACTCAGGCTTAAGGGGAAGCTCCTCACCAGGGATCCGGAGCTACCATTCACCATCCCCTAGGGCTTCACCACACTCACCTCTGTCATCACCAGAATCCCACAAGCTCCCATTTCCCTGTCCTCACCGTGATGGGCAATCAATGAAGCCATTGGGCTCTCCCGTGTCCTCCTCTGAGGATTCCGCAGAGTCCCCACGTTCATCAATAATATACCACATGTTCTTACTGCCATCACCCAGCAGCTCACCCCCAGCTCTCGGGGGGTCTCCTGTGTCTCCCAGCTACTCTCCAAACAACCCCAGATTTCAGCTGGAGTCAGCCCCCCACACCCAGGAATCACCTACAAACTCACGAGCCTCACGGTGCTCCACCCCTGTGTCTTTCATCTCTTCACCCCCAGGCCTCAGGGACTCTCCTGTGGCTCCCAGTTACTCTCCAGCCATCCCCAGGTTCCTGCGGGAGTCAGCCCCATGCACCCAGGAGTCCCCCAGAGACTCACACGTCTCGGGAGAATATGAGCGGTCCCCCAGCCCTGACTCCTCAAGATTCATGCCTGCCTCACCCAGCTTCTCCCTCTCCCCTCCCAGAAACTCAGACCCAAGGGGCAGCTCCTCACCAGGGATGTGGAAGTACTCTACATCACCCCGCAGGGCTTCACCACTCTCACATCCATCATCAACAGAACTCCACAACTTTACGTTTCCCTTTCCTAACCAAGCAGGACAGTCACTCATGTCATTGTGTTCTCCCGTGTCCTCCTCTGGAGATTCTCCACAGTCACCTCATTCATCAATAATATACCATATGTTCTTACTGCCATCATCCAGCAGCTCACCCCCAGCCACCCATGACTCGCCTGTCTGTCCCAGCTACTCTCCAACTACGCCCAGATTTCAGCGGCAGTCTCTACCCCACACCCCAGAAACACCTACAAACTCACAGACCTCAGTGGGATCCTCGCCAGTCTCTCTCACGTCTTCACCCCCAGCCCTTACGGACCCTCCAGTCTGTCCCAGCTACTCTCCAACCACGCCCACATTTCAGCGCGGGTCAGTTCCAGGAACCCAGGGATCACCACCAAGCCCACCACTTTCACTCAGTTACTCCTCAGTCTCTAGCACGTCTTTATCTCCAACCCTCAGGGACTCTCCTGTGTGTCCCAGCTACTCTCCAACCACGCCCACACTTCAGCGGGAGTCAGTTCCAGGCACCCAGGAATCACCATCAAACTCACCAATTTCACTGCGTTACTCCCCAGTCTCTCTCATGTCTTCACCATCCCTCAGGGACTCTCCCGTCTGTCCCAGCTACTCTCCAACCACGCCCACATTTCAGCTGGGGTCAGTTCCAGGCACCCCGGAGTCACCACCAAACTCACCAGTTTCACTGAGGTACTCCCCGGTCTCTCTCATGTCTTCACCCCCAGCCCTCAGGGACTCTCCTGTGTGTCCCAGCTACTCTCCATCCATGCCCAGATTTCAGCGGGAGTCCGTTCCAGGCACCCAGGTATCACCACCAAACTCAGCAGTTTCGCTGAGTTACTCCCCAGTCTCTCTCATGTCTTCACCCCCAGCCCCCTGGGACTCTCCTGTCTGTCCCAGCTACTCTCCCACCACGCCCAGATTTCAGCGGGAGTCAGCCTCCCACACTCCGGAATCACCTACAGACTCACAGACTTCACTGAGGTCCTCCCTGGTCTCTCTCAGGTCTTTGCCCTCAGCCCACAGGGACTCTTGTGTCTCTTTCAGCTACTCTCAAAACTTCTCTAGATTCCAGCTGGAGTCAGTTCCAGGCACCCACGATACACCACCGAACTCACGAATTTCACTGACTTACTCCCCAGTCTCCCTCATGTTCTCACCCCCAGCCCTCAGGGACTCTTCTGTCTCTCTCAGCTACTCTCCAACCATCTCCAGATTGCACCTGGAGTCAGCTTCCCGCACCCAGGAATCATCTACAAACTCACGGACCTTACTGCCACCCTCCCCCATTTCTTTCACCTCTTCACCCCCTGCCTTAAGGGACTCTCCTGGGCCTCCCAGCTTCTCTCCAGCCTTCCCCAGATTTCTGCCACAGTCAGCCCCAGGCACCCAGGGCAACCATAGACACTCACAGGCCTCACGAGACTATCTCCCTATGACCTGTACCTACACAGGGATGGCTCTCACGCATCCCTCAGTGACCCCAAACCCATCTCCACTTACACTCAGACACTCCCAGGGCCTGACAGCTACTCCCCGTTATTGTCCTTCAGTTCGAAGCCCTGGCCAATCTACTAGCCCACATGACGCAGTTACCTGGCCATTTCTCCACGGTTCCCGTGAGGGCCCCACGCCCAGCCGCACAAGAGCCCCTCCTGCATTCCGTCCTCACACGCAGGCCTGTCCATCTACTTGCTACTGTCACACTCTTGCCAGCAGAAGAGGCCCCTGTAATGGCCGATATCACCACCCAGTCTATCCTCACCCCACAGCTGTGCAGCGGGTCCCTCCTGCTGGCCCACGTGGCTGCCAGAGCCCATGCTGGCACGACGCTCCAGCAGGTCGGCGTCCCTGCGGGCCACACTACCGGTGACATGGCTCGCATGACCCTCCTTCCTGGCAGTGACACTGTTGATGTGAACCCCAGTTTCACATCTCTCATTTCTAAATAGGACCATTTTCCCTTTTCGCTCTCCCTTCCTTTCACAGGGCTTTTCGTTCTCTCTGTTTCTGCCTCCGTTTCAGATATTTACTCACCTTTTTCTCTCTCACTATGTCTGCCGTGGTCTCCATGAGAGTGCGCCACTTAAGATTCCCCCATTAAAAGTCATGAATTGAGTGGCTTTTAGTATACCTGTGGTTGTGCACATTCAATTATAATTCGCAATCCATTGTAGAACGTCTTATCACCCCCGACCAGAGAAAAACCCTGTAGACATTAGTCACTCCTCATTCTGTCTCAAACCCTCTCCCTGACCCTCAGCCCTAGGTAGCAACTACCTAGTGCCATCAATCCCATATGCATAGATTTCCATATTGTAGACATTTCCTATAAACGGAATTGCACAATAGGTGAGCTGTTATGACTGACATAACACGTAGCACAATATTTTCAAGATTCATCCACATTGTAGGCTTACCCACAGGGGGAAAACATTTTTTTGGGGGGTTTTAGTAACACCGGGTGTTTTCTCCTTCCTTTCGTCCTTCTTTCCTTCCTTCCTTCCTTCCTTCCTTCCTTCCTTCCTTCCTTCCTTCTTTCCTGCCTTCCTTCCTTCCTTCCTTCCTTCCTTCCTTCCTTCCTTCCTTCCTCCTACTTCTCTCTTACTCCTTCTGCCCTCTCTCTTTCATATGCCTTAGGTGCATCCCACATTCTGCACTTTTTGGGGGAAATCCACGACAGGTGCAGGAAAATTGTGTTATTGTAACTATTTGCCGCTATCTCTCTTTCACGGCTCTCCATCAGTTGTGAACATCTATTGGTTTATCCCAAGTCACTAAGCATATGTTTATTAGGTACACCTGTTTTTCCTTATACAGCTGTTTCTGGAGTCTAGGGTCGCATGCTCATAAACCCAGTGTAACTCAGAAACGCATCTAATAGTCCAATAAACCCATCATAACGTTGAAAAATCATAAATCAAACCATCATAAGTCACGGTTTGTCCGTGGATATGGGCGTCATCAATTCCATTGTATTCAGTCATGCTGTACACCATTAACCACGGCAGACTGACTGGGAGTGGATATTGATACCATTATAAAAGTCAGTTATCAGAGGGATACTTCCTTAACCTGACTGAAGAACTGATCTAATGGCTTTAGTCGAGTGCATGATTATGTGAGATGTTTTGAGACAGAGTAGTACATTTGTGAATGAAATTTTATGGCTTTTTTTCACTTAGTAGGAACCATTGTGTGTGGAAAAGTGAGAAAATTGCTTTCTGCTGTAGAGTCTGGCATTCATTGTAGATTGAAGCTTATTTTTCTGGGAGCAAATCTTATTCAATAAAATACTACTCTTTATACTAAGAAACAAAAACAGTGGTGATGTGTGGTCACTATCCTCAGCAAACTAATCCAGGGAAAGAAAACCAAACGCCACATTCTCACTTATAATGGGAGCTGAAAAAGGAGATCACATGGACACAGGAAGGGGAACAACACACACTGGGGCCTTTCGGGGGGCAGAGCGTTAAGAAGAACAGCTACTGCATGCTGGGCTTAATGCCTAGGTGATGGGTTGACAGGTGCAGCAAACCACCATGGCACACGTTTACCTTAGTAACAAATCTGCACATCCTGCACATATACCCCAGAACTTAGAAACGAAACGAAACAAAAGAAAACGAAAAAGCAATAGCAAAACGCTAAAGGCAAACTAAAGTTTCAAACTCAGAACGTGACAGACCAATGTTTGGTTCAAATCATGGTTCTCAACCCAGGTGCCATAAGGTCAGGATAAAGAATTTGATTACATATTGTAAATAAGACATGCAGCAAATGACCAGAAAGATTATTCTCAACATATGTGTGTCTTCTAATTCAATGGTGACGCTACCTACCGGGACATAGCATTAGATTCCAAAGGGCCGGGTCCCGCCACACAGGCCTCCCACACTAATAACAATGGGAAGCCCTACGTGGTTTTACCTGTGCTTCTCAGCAACTGGCTATAAATCAGGTTGCCACCACTCCCAGATTTAGTTGCATTCATTTGCTGGAAGAGCTCACAGCACGCAGGGAAGCACTTACATTTGCCGTTGTATTTTAGCGGACATTGCAAAAAGTTCAGAAATTAATGTGGGGCCCGGCATGTGGGGAGGGGCGCACTACCTTCCAGGAAGTGTTATCCAGAAGCTCTCTGATCCCAGTCCTTTTGGGTTTTTATGGAGACCTCATTCTATAGGCATGATGGGTTAAACCATAGGCTATTGGTGATCAGCTCCACCTGAGGCTCTCAACCCTCCCTGGAAATTGGGGTTGAGGCTTTGCCATTCTCAGTCTGACTAAAAGAATTTACCCAAACGGAATTTTGAAACAGATGAGCATAACTGGAATCTTAATTAGATGATTGGATTATCTGGAGCCACACCTTGATATTCCTAACCCGAGCACCCTCATCCAACGAATGCTCCACCCAACTGGCTCCCAAGTCTCTACGTGGTTCCAGAGCAAAAGAATGTTTATACAACGCATATCTCCACCTTTTCTTCAAAGTCTTTTCGCTTACACGGAAAGACTTCTTAAACTGCCATGCATCAGGGTCAGGGGGAGGTCTTGTTACAACGCAGATCTGTGGATCTCCGGGTTTTGATTGTGGCAAGGATGCTGCTGGTGTCAAAACCACAACGTGGGAACCACAGAACCACTAGTTGGTTTTCAGTGTTTCAGTGCATACAATTCCTAACATATCTGGCCAAGAAAACTTGTAAGTTCTTAGATTGTCCCAAAGGTGGCGCATGAAATCAAAGCAGGAGAACAGTTTCCCACGAGGTGTAGCCTGGGAAAGTTGGGGGTGACTGATGGAAAGGAGGAGTGAAGCTCCGCCCTTTCCGCTGCTAGGCTGCGCCCGAGGCTATTTAAACCCACCCTGGCTGGCCTGTACTCAGATCTTGGCGGAGCGGATCAGCGGCCGGAGCGTTTGGCGGACTCTGCATGGACTTGGAGCTCACAGCGTCTTGCGACTTGGAAGCGGATTCAGAGGACAGGACAGAACACTTGGGCAAGTGAATCTCTGTCTGTCTGTCTGTCTGTCTGTCTGTCTGTCTGTCTCATTGGTTGGTTGATTTCCATTTTCTTAAGGGGCACATACCTCACACCGCACACACACACACACACACACGCACACACACGCACACACACTCCTTCTTTCTGCGAGTTAGAAAATTAGTAGGGGCCCCTGGGAGCTGCAGGTTTCCTAATCATGTCTGCACCTAAGAACAGTAGGGTCTTGTCTGGCTCTTCTTATGAACGGTCCCCCAGCCCGGACTCCCCAAGGTCCATGCGAGCTTCACCCAGCTTCTCCCTCTCCCCTATCAGAAACTCAGGCTTAAGGGGAAGCTCCTCACCAGGGATCCGGAGCTACCATTCACCATCCCCTAGGGCTTCACCACACTCACCTCTGTCATCACCAGAATCCCACAAGCTCCCATTTCCCTGTCCTCACCGTGATGGGCAATCAATGAAGCCATTGGGCTCTCCCGTGTCCTCCTCTGAGGATTCCGCAGAGTCCCCACGTTCATCAATAATATACCACATGTTCTTACTGCCATCACCCAGCAGCTCACCCCCAGCTCTCGGGGGGTCTCCTGTGTCTCCCAGCTACTCTCCAAACAACCCCAGATTTCAGCTGGAGTCAGCCCCCCACACCCAGGAATCACCTACAAACTCACGAGCCTCACGGTGCTCCACCCCTGTGTCTTTCATCTCTTCACCCCCAGGCCTCAGGGACTCTCCTGTGGCTCCCAGTTACTCTCCAGCCATCCCCAGGTTCCTGCGGGAGTCAGCCCCATGCACCCAGGAGTCCCCCAGAGACTCACACGTCTCGGGAGAATATGAGCGGTCCCCCAGCCCTGACTCCTCAAGATTCATGCCTGCCTCACCCAGCTTCTCCCTCTCCCCTCCCAGAAACTCAGACCCAAGGGGCAGCTCCTCACCAGGGATGTGGAAGTACTCTACATCACCCCGCAGGGCTTCACCACTCTCACATCCATCATCAACAGAACTCCACAACTTTACGTTTCCCTTTCCTAACCAAGCAGGACAGTCACTCATGTCATTGTGTTCTCCCGTGTCCTCCTCTGGAGATTCTCCACAGTCACCTCATTCATCAATAATATACCATATGTTCTTACTGCCATCATCCAGCAGCTCACCCCCAGCCACCCATGACTCGCCTGTCTGTCCCAGCTACTCTCCAACTACGCCCAGATTTCAGCGGCAGTCTCTACCCCACACCCCAGAAACACCTACAAACTCACAGACCTCAGTGGGATCCTCGCCAGTCTCTCTCACGTCTTCACCCCCAGCCCTTACGGACCCTCCAGTCTGTCCCAGCTACTCTCCAACCACGCCCACATTTCAGCGCGGGTCAGTTCCAGGAACCCAGGGATCACCACCAAGCCCACCACTTTCACTGAGTTACTCCCCAGTCTCCAGCACGTCTTTATCTCCAACCCTCAGGGACTCGCCTGTCTGTCCCAGCTACTCTCCAAACACGCCCACACTTCAGCGGGAGTTCGTTGCAGGCACCCAGAAATCACCACCAAACTCACCAATTTCACTGCGTTACTCCCCAGTCTCTCTCATGTCTTCACCATCCCTCAGGGACTCTCCCGTCTGTCCCAGCTACTCTCCAACCACGCCCACATTTCAGCTGGAGTCAGTTCCAGGCACCCCGGACTCACCACCAAACTCACCAGTTTCACTCAGTTACTCCTCAGTCTCTAGCACGTCTTTATCTCCAACCCTCAGGGACTCTCCTGTGTGTCCCAGCTACTCTCCAACCACGCCCACACTTCAGCGGGAGTCAGTTCCAGGCACCCAGGAATCACCATCAAACTCACCAATTTCACTGCGTTACTCCCCAGTCTCTCTCATGTCTTCACCATCCCTCAGGGACTCTCCCGTCTGTCCCAGCTACTCTCCAACCACGCCCACATTTCAGCTGGGGTCAGTTCCAGGCACCCCGGAGTCACCACCAAACTCACCAGTTTCACTGAGGTACTCCCCGGTCTCTCTCATGTCTTCACCCCCAGCCCTCAGGGACTCTCCTGTGTGTCCCAGCTACTCTCCATCCATGCCCAGATTTCAGCGGGAGTCCGTTCCAGGCACCCAGGTATCACCACCAAACTCAGCAGTTTTGCTGAGTTACTCCCCAGTCTCTCTCATGTCTTCACCCCCAGCCCCCTGGGACTCTCCTGTCTGTCCCAGCTACTCTCCCACCACGCCCAGATTTCAGCGGGAGTCAGCCTCCCACACTCCGGAATCACCTACAGACTCACAGACTTCACTGAGGTCCTCCCTGGTCTCTCTCAGGTCTTTGCCCTCAGCCCACAGGGACTCTTGTGTCTCTTTCAGCTACTCTCAAAACTTCTCTAGATTCCAGCTGGAGTCAGTTCCAGGCACCCACGATACACCACCGAACTCACGAATTTCACTGACTTACTCCCCAGTCTCCCTCATGTTCTCACCCCCAGCCCTCAGGGACTCTTCTGTCTCTCTCAGCTACTCTCCAACCATCTCCAGATTGCACCTGGAGTCAGCTTCCCGCACCCAGGAATCATCTACAAACTCACGGACCTTACTGCCACCCTCCCCCATTTCTTTCACCTCTTCACCCCCTGCCTTAAGGGACTCTCCTGGGCCTCCCAGCTTCTCTCCAGCCTTCCCCAGATTTCTGCCACAGTCAGCCCCAGGCACCCAGGGCAACCATAGACACTCACAGGCCTCACGAGACTATCTCCCTATGACCTGTACCTACACAGGGATGGCTCTCACGCATCCCTCAGTGACCCCAAACCCATCTCCACTTACACTCAGACACTCCCAGGGCCTGACAGCTACTCCCCGTTATTGTCCTTCAGTTCGAAGCCCTGGCCAATCTACTAGCCCACATGACGCAGTTACCTGGCCATTTCTCCACGGTTCCCGTGAGGGCCCCACGCCCAGCCGCACAAGAGCCCCTCCTGCATTCCGTCCTCACACGCAGGCCTGTCCATCTACTTGCTACTGTCACACTCTTGCCAGCAGAAGAGGCCCCTGTAATGGCCGATATCACCACCCAGTCTATCCTCACCCCACAGCTGTGCAGCGGGTCCCTCCTGCTGGCCCACGTGGCTGCCAGAGCCCATGCTGGCACGACGCTCCAGCAGGTCGGCGTCCCAGCGGGCCACACTACCGGTGACATGGCTAGCATGACCCTCCTTCCTGGCAGTGACACTGTTGATGTGAACCCCAGTTTCACATCTCTCATTTCTAAATAGGACCATTTTCCCTTTTCGCTCTCCCTTCCTTTCACAGGGCTTTTCGTTCTCTCTGTTTCTGCCTCCGTTTCAGATATTTACTCACCTTTTTCTCTCTCACTATGTCTGCCGTGGTCTCCATGAGAGTGCGCCACTTAAGATTCCCCCATTAAAAGTCATGAATTGAGTGGCTTTTAGTATACCTGTGGTTGTGCACATTCAATTATAATTCGCAATCCATTGTAGAACGTCTTATCACCCCCGACCAGAGAAAAACCCTGTAGACATTAGTCACTCCTCATTCTGTCTCAAACCCTCTCCCTGACCCTCAGCCCTAGGTAGCAACTACCTAGTGCCATCAATCCCATATGCATAGATTTCCATATTGTAGACATTTCCTATAAACGGAATTGCACAATAGGTGAGCTGTTATGACTGACATAACACGTAGCACAATATTTTCAAGATTCATCCACATTGTAGGCTTACCTACAGGGGGAAAACATTTTTTGGGGGGGTTTTAGTAACACCGGGTGTTTTCTCCTTCCTTTCGTCCTTCTTTCCTTCCTTCCTTCCTTCCTTCCTTCCTTCCTTCCTTCCTTCCTTCTTTCCTGCCTTCCTTCCTTCCTTCCTTCCTTCCTTCCTCCTACTTCTCTCTTACTCCTTCTGCCCTCTCTCTTTCATATGCCTTAGGTGCATCCCACATTCTGCACTTTTTTGGGGAAATCCACGACAGGTGCAGGAAAATTGTGTTATTGTAACTATTTGCCGCTATCTCTCTTTCACGGCTCTCCATCAGTTGTGAACATCTATTGGTTTATACCAAGTCACTAAGCATATGTTTATTAGGTACACCTGTTTTTCCTTATACAGCTGTTTCTGGAGTCTAGGGTCGCATGCTCATAAACCCAGTGTAACTCAGAAACGCATCTAATAGTCCAATAAACCCATCATAACGTTGAAAAATCATAAATCAAACCATCATAAGTCACGGTTTGTCCGTGGATATGGGCGTCATCAATTCCATTGTATTCAGTCATGCTGTACACCATTAACCACGGCAGACTGACTGGGAGTGGATATTGATACCATTATAAAAGTCAGTTATCAGAGGGATACTTCTTTAACCTGACTGAAGAACTGATCTAATGGCTTTAGTCGAGTGCATGATTATGTGAGATGTTTTGAGACAGAGTAGTACATTTGTGAATGAAATTTTATGGCTTTTTTTCACTTAGTAGGAACCATTGTGTGTGGAAAAGTGAGAAAATTGCTTTCTGCTGTAGAGTCTGGCATTCATTGTAGATTTAAGCTTATTTTTCTGGGAGCAAATCTTATTCAATAAAATACTACTCTTTATACTAAGAAACAAAAACAGTGGTGATGTGTGGTCACTATCCTCAGCAAACTAATCCAGGGAAAGAAAACCAAACGCCACATTCTCACTTATAATGGGAGCTGAAAAAGGAGATCACATGGACACAGGAAGGGGAACAACACACACTGGGGCCTTTCGGGGGGCAGAGCGTTAAGAAGAACAGCTACTGCATGCTGGGCTTAATGCCTAGGTGATGGGTTGACAGGTGCAGCAAACCACCATGGCACACGTTTACCTTAGTAACAAATCTGCACATCCTGCACATATACCCCAGAACTTAGAAACGAAACGAAACAAAAGAAAACGAAAAAGCAATAGCAAAACGCTAAAGGCAAACTAAAGTTTCAAACTCAGAACGTGACAGACCAATGTTTGGTTCAAATCATGGTTCTCAACCCAGGTGCCATAAGGTCAGGATAAAGAATTTGATTACATATTGTAAATAAGACATGCAGCAAATGACCAGACAGGTGATTCTCAACATATGTGTGTCTTCTAATTCAATGGTGACGCTACCTACCGGGACATAGCATTAGATTCCAAAGGGCCGGGTCCCGCCACACAGGCCTCCCACACTAATAACAATGGGAAGCCCTACGTGGTTTTACCTGTGCTTCTCAGCAACTGGCTATAAATCAGGTTGCCACCACTCCCAGATTTAGTTGCATTCATTTGCTGGAAGAGCTCACAGCACGCAGGGAAGCACTTACATTTGCCGTTGTATTTTAGCGGACATTGCAAAAAGTTCAGAAATTAATGTGGGGCCCGGCATGTGGGGAGGGGCGCACTACCTTCCAGGAAGTGTTATCCAGAAGCTCTCTGATCCCAGTCCTTTTGGGTTTTTATGGAGACCTCATTCTATAGGCATGATGGGTTAAACCATAGGCTATTGGTGATCAACTCCACCTGAGGCTCTCAACCCTCCCTGGAAATTGGGGTTGAGGCTTTGCCATTCTCAGTCTGACTAAAAGAATTTACCCAAACGGAATTTTGAAACAGATGAGCATAACTGGAATCTTAATTAGATGATTGGATTATCTGGAGCCACACCTTGATATTCCTAACCCGAGCACCCTCATCCAACGAATGCTCCACCCAACTGGCTCCCAAGTCTCTACGTGGTTCCAGAGCAAAAGAATGTTTATACAACGCATATCTCCACCTTTTCTTCAAAGTCTTTTCGCTTACACGGAAAGACTTCTTAAACTGCCATGCATCAGGGTCAGGGGGAGGTCTTGTTACAACGCAGATCTGTGGATCTCCGGGTTTTGATTGTGGCAAGGATGCTGCTGGTGTCAAAACCACAACGTGGGAACCACAGAACCACTAGTTGGTTTTCAGTGTTTCAGTGCATACAATTCCTAACATATCTGGCCAAGAAAACTTGTAAGTTCTTAGATTGTCCCAAAGGTGGCGCATGAAATCAAAGCAGGAGAACAGTTTCCCACGAGGTGTAGCCTGGGAAAGTTGGGGGTGACTGATGGAAAGGAGGAGTGAAGCTCCGCCCTTTCCGCTGCTAGGCTGCGCCCGAGGCTATTTAAACCCACCCTGGCTGGCCTGTACTCAGATCTTCGCGGAGCGGATCAGCGGCCGGAGCGCTTGGCGGACTCTACGTGGACTTGGAGCTCACAGCGTCTTGCGACTTGGAAGCGGATTCAGAGGACAGGACAGAACACTTGGGCAAGTGAATCTCTGTCTGTCTGTCTGTCTGTCTGTCTGTCTCATTGGTTGGTTGATTTCCATTTTCTTAAGGGGCACATACCTCACACCGCACACACACACACACACACACACACGCACACACACGCACACACACTCCTTCTTTCTGCGAGTTAGAAAATTAGTAGGGGCCCCTGGGAGCTGCAGGTTTCCTAATCATGTCTGCACCTAAGAACAGTAGGGTCTTGTCTGGCTCTTCTTATGAACGGTCCCCCAGCCCGGACTCCCCAAGGTCCATGCGAGCTTCACCCAGCTTCTCCCTCTCCCCTATCAGAAACTCAGGCTTAAGGGGAAGCTCCTCACCAGGGATCCGGAGCTACCATTCACCATCCCCTAGGGCTTCACCACACTCACCTCTGTCATCACCAGAATCCCACAAGCTCCCATTTCCCTGTCCTCACCGTGATGGGCAATCAATGAAGCCATTGGGCTCTCCCGTGTCCTCCTCTGAGGATTCCTCAGAGTCCCCACGTTCATCAATAATATACCACATGTTCTTACTGCCATCACCCAGCAGCTCACCCCCAGCTCTCGGGGGGTCTCCTGTGTCTCCCAGCTACTCTCCAAACAACCCCAGATTTCAGCTGGAGTCAGCCCCCCACACCCAGGAATCACCTACAAACTCACGAGCCTCACGGTGCTCCACCCCTGTGTCTTTCATCTCTTCACCCCCAGGCCTCAGGGACTCTCCTGTGGCTCCCAGTTACTCTCCAGCCATCCCCAGGTTCCTGCGGGAGTCAGCCCCATGCACCCAGGAGTCCCCCAGAGACTCACACGTCTCGGGAGAATATGAGCGGTCCCCCAGCCCTGACTCCTCAAGATTCATGCCTGCCTCACCCAGCTTCTCCCTCTCCCCTCCCAGAAACTCAGACCCAAGGGGCAGCTCCTCACCAGGGATGTGGAAGTACTCTACATCACCCCGCAGGGCTTCACCACTCTCACATCCATCATCAACAGAACTCCACAACTTTACGTTTCCCTTTCCTAACCAAGCAGGACAGTCACTCATGTCATTGTGTTCTCCCGTGTCCTCCTCTGGAGATTCTCCACAGTCACCTCATTCATCAATAATATACCATATGTTCTTACTGCCATCATCCAGCAGCTCACCCCCAGCCACCCATGACTCGCCTGTCTGTCCCAGCTACTCTCCAACTACGCCCAGATTTCAGCGGCAGTCTCTACCCCACACCCCAGAAACACCTACAAACTCACAGACCTCAGTGGGATCCTCGCCAGTCTCTCTCACGTCTTCACCCCCAGCCCTTACGGACCCTCCAGTCTGTCCCAGCTACTCTCCAACCACGCCCACATTTCAGCGCGGGTCAGTTCCAGGAACCCAGGGATCACCACCAAGCCCACCACTTTCACTGAGTTACTCCCCAGTCTCCAGCACGTCTTTATCTCCAACCCTCAGGGACTCGCCTGTCTGTCCCAGCTACTCTCCAAACACGCCCACACTTCAGCGGGAGTTCGTTGCAGGCACCCAGAAATCACCACCAAACTCACCAATTTCACGGCGTTACTCCCCAGTCTCTCTCATGTCTTCACCATCCCTCAGGGACTCTCCCGTCTGTCCCAGCTACTCTCCAACCACGCCCACATTTCAGCTGGGGTCAGTTCCAGGCACCCCGGACTCACCACCAAACTCACCAGTTTCACTCAGTTACTCCTCAGGCTCTAGCACGTCTTTATCTCCAACCCTCAGGGACTCTCCTGTGTGTCCCAGCTACTCTCCAACCACGCCCACACTTCAGCGGGAGTCAGTTCCAGGCACCCAGGAATCACCATCAAACTCACCAATTTCACTGCGTTACTCCCCAGTCTCTCTCATGTCTTCACCATCCCTCAGGGACTCTCCCGTCTGTCCCAGCTACTCTCCAACCACGCCCACATTTCAGCTGGGGTCAGTTCCAGGCACCCCGGAGTCACCACCAAACTCACCAGTTTCACTGAGGTACTCCCCGGTCTCTCTCATGTCTTCACCCCCAGCCCTCAGGGACTCTCCTGTGTGTCCCAGCTACTCTCCATCCATGCCCAGATTTCAGCGGGAGTCCGTTCCAGGCACCCAGGTATCACCACCAAACTCAGCAGTTTCGCTGAGTTACTCCCCAGTCTCTCTCATGTCTTCACCCCCAGCCCCCTGGGACTCTCCTGTCTGTCCCAGCTACTCTCCCACCACGCCCAGATTTCAGCGGGAGTCAGCCTCCCACACTCCGGAATCACCTACAGACTCACAGACTTCACTGAGGTCCTCCCTGGTCTCTCTCAGGTCTTTGCCCTCAGCCCACAGGGACTCTTGTGTCTCTTTCAGCTACTCTCAAAACTTCTCTAGATTCCAGCTGGAGTCAGTTCCAGGCACCCACGATACACCACCGAACTCACGAATTTCACTGACTTACTCCCCAGTCTCCCTCATGTTCTCACCCCCAGCCCTCAGGGACTCTTCTGTCTCTCTCAGCTACTCTCCAACCATCTCCAGATTGCACCTGGAGTCAGCTTCCCGCACCCAGGAATCATCTACAAACTCACGGACCTTACTGCCACCCTCCCCCATTTCTTTCACCTCTTCACCCCCTGCCTTAAGGGACTCTCCTGGGCCTCCCAGCTTCTCTCCAGCCTTCCCCAGATTTCTGCCACAGTCAGCCCCAGGCACCCAGGGCAACCATAGACACTCACAGGCCTCACGAGACTATCTCCCTATGACCTGTACCTACACAGGGATGGCTCTCACGCATCCCTCAGTGACCCCAAACCCATCTCCACTTACACTCAGACACTCCCAGGGCCTGACAGCTACTCCCCGTTATTGTCCTTCAGTTCGAAGCCCTGGCCAATCTACTAGCCCACATGACGCAGTTACCTGGCCATTTCTCCACGGTTCCCGTGAGGGCCCCACGCCCAGCCGCACAAGAGCCCCTCCTGCATTCCGTCCTCACACGCAGGCCTGTCCATCTACTTGCTACTGTCACACTCTTGCCAGCAGAAGAGGCCCCTGTAATGGCCGATATCACCACCCAGTCTATCCTCACCCCACAGCTGTGCAGCGGGTCCCTCCTGCTGGCCCACGTGGCTGCCAGAGCCCATGCTGGCACGACGCTCCAGCAGGTCGGCGTCCCTGCGGGCCACACTACCGGTGACATGGCTAGCATGACACTCCTTCCTGGCAGTGACACTGTTGATGTGAACCCCAGTTTCACATCTCTCATTTCTAAATAGGACCATTTTCCCTTTTCGCTCTCCCTTCCTTTCACAGGGCTTTTCGTTCTCTCTGTTTCTGCCTCCGTTTCAGATATTTACTCACCTTTTTCTCTCTCACTATGTCTGCCGTGGTCTCCATGAGAGTGCGCCACTTAAGATTCCCCCATTAAAAGTCATGAATTGAGTGGCTTTTAGTATACCTGTGGTTGTGCACATTCAATTATAATTCGCAATCCATTGTAGAACGTCTTATCACCCCCGACCAGAGAAAAACCCTGTAGACATTAGTCACTCCTCATTCTGTCTCAAACCCTCTCCATGACCCTCAGCCCTAGGTAGCAACTACCTAGTGCAATCAATCCCATATGCATAGATTTCCATATTGTAGACATTTCCTATAAACGGAATTGCACAATAGGTGAGCTGTTATGACTGACATAACACGTAGCACAATATTTTCAAGATTCATCCACATTGTAGGCTTACACACAGGGGGAAAACATTTTTTTGGGGGATTTTAGTAACACCGGGTGTTTTCTCCTTCCTTTCATCCTTCTTTCCTTCCTTCCTTCCTTCCTTCCTTCCTTTCTTCCTTCCTTCTTTCCTGCCTTCCTTCCTTCCTTCCTTCCTTCCTTCCTTCCTTCCTCCTACTTCTCTCTTACTCCTTCTGCCCTCTCTCTTTCATATGCCTTAGGTGCATCCCACATTCTGCATTAGTTTGGGGAAATCCACGACAGGTGCAGGAAAATTGTGTTATTGCAACTATTTACCGCTATCTCTCTTTCACGGCTCTCCATCAGTTGTGAACATCTATTGGTTTATCCCAAGTCACTAAGCATATGTTTATTAGGTACACCTGTTTTTCCTTATACAGCTGTTTCTGGAGTCTAGGGTCGCATGCTCATAAACCCAGTGTAACTCAGAAACGCATCTAATAGTCCAATAAACCCATCATAACGTTGAAAAATCATAAATCAAACCATCATAAGTCACGGTTTGTCCGTGGATATGGGCGTCATCAATTCCATTGTATTCAGTCATGCTGTACACCATTAAGCACGGCAGACTGACTGGGAGTGGATATTGATACCATTATAAAAGTCAGTTATCAGAGGGATACTTCTTTAACCTGACTGAAGAACTGATCTAATGGCTTTAGTCGAGTGCATGATTATGTGAGATGTTTTGAGACAGAGTAGTACATTTGTGAATGAAATTTTATGGCTTTTTTTCACTTAGTAGGAACCATTGTGTGTGGAAAAGTGAGAAAATTGCTTTCTGCTGTAGAGTCTGGCATTCATTGTAGATTTAAGCTTATTTATCTGGGAGCAAATCTTATTCAATAAAATACTACTCTTTATACTAAGAAACAAAAACAGTGGTGATGTGTGGTCATTATCCTCAGCAAACTAATCCAGGGAAAGAAAACCAAACGCCACATTCTCACTTATAATGGGAGCTGAAAAAGGAGATCACATGGACACAGGAAGGGGAACAACACACACTGGGGCCTTTCGGGGGGCAGAGCGTTAAGAAGAACAGCTACTGCATGCTGGGCTTAATGCCTAGGTGATGGGTTGACAGGTGCAGCAAACCACCATGGCACACGTTTACCTTAGTAACAAATCTGCACATCCTGCACATATACCCCAGAACTTAGAAACGAAACGAAACAAAAGAAAACGAAAAAGCAATAGCAAAACGCTAAAGGCAAACTAAAGTTTCAAACTCAGAACGTGACAGACCAATGTTTGGTTCAAATCATGGTTCTCAACCCAGGTGCCATAAGGTCAGGATAAAGAATTTGATTACATATTGTAAATAAGACATGCAGCAAATGACCAGAAAGATTATTCTCAACATATGTGTGTCTTCTAATTCAATGGTGACGCTACCTACCGGGACATAGCATTAGATTCCAAAGGGCCGGGTCCCGCCACACAGGCCTCCCACACTAATAACAATGGGAAGCCCTACGTGGTTTTACCTGTGCTTCTCAGCAACTGGCTATAAATCAGGTTGCCACCACTCCCAGATTTAGTTGCATTCATTTGCTGGAAGAGCTCACAGCACGCAGGGAAGCACTTACATTTGCCGTTGTATTTTAGCGGACATTGCAAAAAGTTCAGAAATTAATGTGGGGCCCGGCATGTGGGGAGGGGCGCACTACCTTCCAGGAAGTGTTATCCAGAAGCTCTCTGATCCCAGTCCTTTTGGGTTTTTATGGAGACCTCATTCTATAGGCATGATGGGTTAAACCATAGGCTATTGGTGATCAACTCCACCTGAGGCTCTCAACCCTCCCTGGAAATTGGGGTTGAGGCTTTGCCATTCTCAGTCTGACTAAAAGAATTTACCCAAACGGAATTTTGAAACAGATGAGCATAACTGGAATCTTAATTAGATGATTGGATTATCTGGAGCCACACCTTGATATTCCTAACCCGAGCACCCTCATCCAACGAATGCTCCACCCAACTGGCTCCCAAGTCTCTACGTGGTTCCAGAGCAAAAGAATGTTTATACAACGCATATCTCCACCTTTTCTTCAAAGTCTTTTCGCTTACACGGAAAGACTTCTTAAACTGCCATGCATCAGGGTCAGGGGGAGGTCTTGTTACAACGCAGATCTGTGGATCTCCGTGTTTTGATTGTGGCAAGGATGCTGCTGGTGTCAAAACCACAACGTGGGAACCACAGAACCACTAGTTGGTTTTCAGTGTTTCAGTGCATACAATTCCTAACATATCTGGCCAAGAAAACTTGTAAGTTCTTAGATTGTCCCAAAGGTGGCGCATGAAATCAAAGCAGGAGAACAGTTTCCCACGAGGTGTAGCCTGGGAAAGTTGGGGGTGACTGATGGAAAGGAGGAGTGAAGCTCCGCCCTTTCCGCTGCTAGGCTGCGCCCGAGGCTATTTAAACCCACCCTGGCTGGCCTGTACTCAGATCTTCGCGGAGCGGATCAGCGGCCGGAGCGTTTGGCGGACTCTGCGTGGACTTGGAGCTCACAGCGTCTTGCGACTTGGAAGCGGATTCAGAGGACAGGACAGAACACTTGGGCAAGTGAATCTCTGTCTGTCTGTCTGTCTGTCTGTCTGTCTCATTGGTTGGTTGATTTCCATTTTCTTAAGGGGCACATACCTCACACCGCACACACACACACACACACACACGCACACACACGCACACACACTCCTTCTTTCTGCGAGTTAGAAAATTAGTAGGGGCCCCTGGGAGCTGCAGGTTTCCTAATCATGTCTGCACCTAAGAACAGTAGGGTCTTGTCTGGCTCTTCTTATGAACGGTCCCCCAGCCCGGACTCCCCAAGGTCCATGCGAGCTTCACCCAGCTTCTCCCTCTCCCCTATCAGAAACTCAGGCTTAAGGGGAAGCTCCTCACCAGGGATCCGGAGCTACCATTCACCATCCCCTAGGGCTTCACCACACTCACCTCTGTCATCACCAGAATCCCACAAGCTCCCATTTCCCTGTCCTCACCGTGATGGGCAATCAATGAAGCCATTGGGCTCTCCCGTGTCCTCCTCTGAGGATTCCTCAGAGTCCCCACGTTCATCAATAATATACCACATGTTCTTACTGCCATCACCCAGCAGCTCACCCCCAGCTCTCGGGGGGTCTCCTGTGTCTCCCAGCTACTCTCCAAACAACCCCAGATTTCAGCTGGAGTCAGCCCCCCACACCCAGGAATCACCTACAAACTCACGAGCCTCACGGTGCTCCACCCCTGTGTCTTTCATCTCTTCACCCCCAGGCCTCAGGGACTCTCCTGTGGCTCCCAGTTACTCTCCAGCCATCCCCAGGTTCCTGCGGGAGTCAGCCCCATGCACCCAGGAGTCCCCCAGAGACTCACACGTCTCGGGAGAATATGAGCGGTCCCCCAGCCCTGACTCCTCAAGATTCATGCCTGCCTCACCCAGCTTCTCCCTCTCCCCTCCCAGAAACTCAGACCCAAGGGGCAGCTCCTCACCAGGGATGTGGAAGTACTCTACATCACCCCGCAGGGCTTCACCACTCTCACATCCATCATCAACAGAACTCCACAACTTTACGTTTCCCTTTCCTAACCAAGCAGGACAGTCACTCATGTCATTGTGTTCTCCCGTGTCCTCCTCTGGAGATTCTCCACAGTCACCTCATTCATCAATAATATACCATATGTTCTTACTGCCATCATCCAGCAGCTCACCCCCAGCCACCCATGACTCGCCTGTCTGTCCCAGCTACTCTCCAACTACGCCCAGATTTCAGCGGCAGTCTCTACCCCACACCCCAGAAACACCTACAAACTCACAGACCTCAGTGGGATCCTCGCCAGTCTCTCTCACGTCTTCACCCCCAGCCCTTACGGACCCTCCAGTCTGTCCCAGCTACTCTCCAACCACGCCCACATTTCAGCGCGGGTCAGTTCCAGGAACCCAGGGATCACCACCAAGCCCACCACTTTCACTGAGTTACTCCCCAGTCTCCAGCACGTCTTTATCTCCAACCCTCAGGGACTCGCCTGTCTGTCCCAGCTACTCTCCAAACACGCCCACACTTCAGCGGGAGTTCGTTGCAGGCACCCAGAAATCACCACCAAACTCACCAATTTCACTGCGTTACTCCCCAGTCTCTCTCATGTCTTCACCATCCCTCAGGGACTCTCCCGTCTGTCCCAGCTACTCTCCAACCACGCCCACATTTCAGCTGGAGTCAGTTCCAGGCACCCCGGACTCACCACCAAACTCACCAGTTTCACTCAGTTACTCCTCAGTCTCTAGCACGTCTTTATCTCCAACCCTCAGGGACTCTCCTGTGTGTCCCAGCTACTCTCCAACCACGCCCACACTTCAGCGGGAGTCAGTTCCAGGCACCCAGGAATCACCATCAAACTCACCAATTTCACTGCGTTACTCCCCAGTCTCTCTCATGTCTTCACCATCCCTCAGGGACTCTCCCGTCTGTCCCAGCTACTCTCCAACCACGCCCACATTTCAGCTGGGGTCAGTTCCAGGCACCCCGGAGTCACCACCAAACTCACCAGTTTCACTGAGGTACTCCCCGGTCTCTCTCATGTCTTCACCCCCAGCCCTCAGGGACTCTCCTGTGTGTCCCAGCTACTCTCCATCCATGCCCAGATTTCAGCGGGAGTCCGTTCCAGGCACCCAGGTATCACCACCAAACTCAGCAGTTTCGCTGAGTTACTCCCCAGTCTCTCTCATGTCTTCACCCCCAGCCCCCTGGGACTCTCCTGTCTGTCCCAGCTACTCTCCCACCACGCCCAGATTTCAGCGGGAGTCAGCCTCCCACACTCCGGAATCACCTACAGACTCACAGACTTTACTGAGGTCCTCCCTGGTCTCTCTCAGGTCTTTGCCCTCAGCCCACAGGGACTCTTGTGTCTCTTTCAGCTACTCTCAAAACTTCTCTAGATTCCAGCTGGAGTCAGTTCCAGGCACCCACGATACACCACCGAACTCACGAATTTCACTGACTTACTCCCCAGTCTCCCTCATGTTCTCACCCCCAGCCCTCAGGGACTCTTCTGTCTCTCTCAGCTACTCTCCAACCATCTCCAGATTGCACCTGGAGTCAGCTTCCCGCACCCAGGAATCATCTACAAACTCACGGACCTTACTGCCACCCTCCCCCATTTCTTTCACCTCTTCACCCCCTGCCTTAAGGGACTCTCCTGGGCCTCCCAGCTTCTCTCCAGCCTTCCCCAGATTTCTGCCACAGTCAGCCCCAGGCACCCAGGGCAACCATAGACACTCACAGGCCTCACGAGACTATCTCCCTATGACCTGTACCTACACAGGGATGGCTCTCACGCATCCCTCAGTGACCCCAAACCCATCTCCACTTACACTCCGACACTCCCAGGGCCTGACAGCTACTCCCCGTTATTGTCCTTCAGTTCGAAGCCCTGGCCAATCTACTAGCCCACATGACGCAGTTACCTGGCCATTTCTCCACGGTTCCCGTGAGGGCCCCACGCCCAGCCGCACAAGAGCCCCTCCTGCATTCCGTCCTCACACGCAGGCCTGTCCATCTACTTGCTACTGTCACACTCTTGCCAGCAGAAGAGGCCCCTGTAATGGCCGATATCACCACCCAGTCTATCCTCACCCCACAGCTGTGCAGCGGGTCCCTCCTGCTGGCCCACGTGGCTGCCAGAGCCCATGCTGGCACGACGCTCCAGCAGGTCGGCGTCCCTGCGGGCCACACTACCGGTGACATGGCTAGCATGACACTCCTTCCTGGCAGTGACACTGTTGATGTGAACCCCAGTTTCACATCTCTCATTTCTAAATAGGACCATTTTCCCTTTTCGCTCTCCCTTCCTTTCACAGGGCTTTTCGTTCTCTCTGTTTCTGCCTCCGTTTCAGATATTTACTCACCTTTTTCTCTCTCACTATGTCTGCCGTGGTCTCCATGAGAGTGCGCCACTTAAGATTCCCCCATTAAAAGTCATGAATTGAGTGGCTTTTAGTATACCTGTGGTTGTGCACATTCAATTATAATTCGCAATCCATTGTACAACGTCTTATCACCCCCGACCAGAGAAAAACCCTGTAGACATTAGTCACTCCTCATTCTGTCTCAAACCCTCTCCCTGACCCTCAGCCCTAGGTAGCAACTACCTAGTGCAATCAATCCCATATGCATAGATTTCCATATTGTAGACATTTCCTATAAACGGAATTGCACAATAGGTGAGCTGTTATGACTGACATAACACGTAGCACAATATTTTCAAGATTCATCCACATTGTAGGCTTACACACAGGGGGAAAACATTTTTTTGGGGGGTTTTAGTAACACCGGGTGTTTTCTCCTTCCTTTCGTCCTTCTTTCCTTCCTTCCTTCCTTCCTTCCTTCCTTCCTTCCTTCCTTCCTTCTTTCCTGCCTGCCTTCCTTCCTTCCTTCCTTCCTTCCTTCCTCCTACTTCTCTCTTACTCCTTCTGCCCTCTCTCTTTCATATGCCTTAGGTGCATCCCACATTCTGCATTTTTTTGGGGAAATCCACGACAGGTGCAGGAAAATTGTGTTATTCCAACTATTTACCGCTATCTCTCTTTCACGGCTCTCCATCAGTTGTGAACATCTATTGGTTTATCCCAAGTCACTAAGCATATGTTTATTAGGTACACCTGTTTTTCCTTATACAGCTGTTTCTGGAGTCTAGGGTCGCATGCTCATAAACCCAGTGTAACTCAGAAACGCATCTAATAGTCCAATAAACCCATCATAACGTTGAAAAATCATAAATCAAACCATCATAAGTCACGGTTTGTCCGTGGATATGGGCGTCATCAATTCCATTGTATTCAGTCATGCTGTACACCATTTAGCACGGCAGACTGACTGGGAGTGGATATTGATACCATTATAAAAGTCAGTTATCAGAGGGATACTTCTTTAACCTGACTGAAGAACTGATCTAATGGCTTTAGTCGAGTGCATGATTATGTGAGATGTTTTGAGACAGAGTAGTACATTTGTGAATGAAATTTTATGGCTTTTTTTCACTTAGTAGGAACCATTGTGTGTGGAAAAGTGAGAAAATTGCTTTCTGCTGTAGAGTCTGGCATTCATTGTAGATTTAAGCTTATTTATCTGGGAGCAAATCTTATTCAATAAAATACTACTCTTTATACTAAGAAACAAAAACAGTGGTGATGTGTGGTCATTATCCTCAGCAAACTAATCCAGGGAAAGAAAACCAAACGCCACATTCTCACTTATAATGGGAGCTGAAAAAGGAGATCACATGGACACAGGAAGGGGAACAACACACACTGGGGCCTTTCGGGGGGCAGAGCGTTAAGAAGAACAGCTACTGCATGCTGGGCTTAATGCCTAGGTGATGGGTTGACAGGTGCAGCAAACCACCATGGCACACGTTTACCTTAGTAACAAATCTGCACATCCTGCACATATACCCCAGAACTTAGAAACGAAACGAAACAAAAGAAAACGAAAAAGCAATAGCAAAACGCTAAAGGCAAACTAAAGTTTCAAACTCAGAACGTGACAGACCAATGTTTGGTTCAAATCATGGTTCTCAACCCAGGTGCCATAAGGTCAGGATAAAGAATTTGATTACATATTGTAAATAAGACATGCAGCAAATGACCAGAAAGATTATTCTCAACATATGTGTGTCTTCTAATTCAATGGTGACGCTACCTACCGGGACATAGCATTAGATTCCAAAGGGCCGGGTCCCGCCACACAGGCCTCCCACACTAATAACAATGGGAAGCCCTACGTGGTTTTACCTGTGCTTCTCAGCAACTGGCTATAAATCAGGTTGCCACCACTCCCAGATTTAGTTGCATTCATTTGCTGGAAGAGCTCACAGCACGCAGGGAAGCACTTACATTTGCCTTTGTATTTTAGCGGACATTGCAAAAAGTTCAGAAATTAATGTGGGGCCCGGCATGTGGGGAGGGGCGCACTACCTTCCAGGAAGTGTTATCCAGAAGCTCTCTGATCCCAGTCCTTTTGGGTTTTTATGGAGACCTCATTCTATAGGCATGATGGGTTAAACCATAGGCTATTGGTGATCAACTCCACCTGAGGCTCTCAACCCTCCCTGGAAATTGGGGTTGAGGCTTTGCCATTCTCAGTCTGACTAAAAGAATTTACCCAAACGGAATTTTGAAACAGATGAGCATAACTGGAATCTTAATTAGATGATTGGATTATCTGGAGCCACACCTTGATATTCCTAACCCGAGCACCCTCATCCAACGAATGCTCCACCCAACTGGCTCCCAAGTCTCTACGTGGTTCCAGAGCAAAAGAATGTTTATACAACGCATATCTCCACCTTTTCTTCAAAGTCTTTTCGCTTACACGGAAAGACTTCTTAAACTGCCATGCATCAGGGTCAGGGGGAGGTCTTGTTACAACGCAGATCTGTGGATCTCCGGGTTTTGATTGTGGCAAGGATGCTGCTGGTGTCAAAACCACAACGTGGGAACCACAGAACCACTAGTTGGTTTTCAGTGTTTCAGTGCATACAATTCCTAACATATCTGGCCAAGAAAACTTGTAAGTTCTTAGATTGTCCCAAAGGTGGCGCATGAAATCAAAGCAGGAGAACAGTTTCCCACGAGGTGTAGCCTGGGAAAGTTGGGGGTGACTGATGGAAAGGAGGAGTGAAGCTCCGCCCTTTCCGCTGCTAGGCTGCGCCCGAGGCTATTTAAACCCACCCTGGCTGGCCTGTACTCAGATCTTCGCGGAGCGGATCAGCGGCCGGAGCGTTTGGCGGACTCTGCGTGGACTTGGAGCTCACAGCGTCTTGCGACTTGGAAGCGGATTCAGAGGACAGGACAGAACACTTGGGCAAGTGAATCTCTGTCTGTCTGTCTGTCTGTCTGTCTGTCTGTCTGTCTCATTGGTTGGTTGATTTCCATTTACTTAAGGGGCACATACCTCACACCGCACACACACACACACACACACACACACGCACACACACGCACACACACTCCTTCTTTCTGCGAGTTAGAAAATTAGTAGGGGCCCCTGGGAGCTGCAGGTTTCCTAATCATGTCTGCACCTAAGAACAGTAGGGTCTTGTCTGGCTCTTCTTATGAACGGTCCCCCAGCCCGGACTCCCCAAGGTCCATGCGAGCTTCACCCAGCTTCTCCCTCTCCCCTATCAGAAACTCAGGCTTAAGGGGAAGCTCCTCACCAGGGATCCGGAGCTACCATTCACCATCCCCTAGGGCTTCACCACACTCACCTCTGTCATCACCAGAATCCCACAAGCTCCCATTTCCCTGTCCTCACCGTGATGGGCAATCAATGAAGCCATTGGGCTCTCCCGTGTCCTCCTCTGAGGATTCCTCAGAGTCCCCACGTTCATCAATAATATACCACATGTTCTTACTGCCATCACCCAGCAGCTCACCCCCAGCTCTCGGGGGGTCTCCTGTGTCTCCCAGCTACTCTCCAAACAACCCCAGATTTCAGCTGGAGTCAGCCCCCCACACCCAGGAATCACCTACAAACTCACGAGCCTCACGGTGCTCCACCCCTGTGTCTTTCATCTCTTCACCCCCAGGCCTCAGGGACTCTCCTGTGGCTCCCAGTTACTCTCCAGCCATCCCCAGGTTCCTGCGGGAGTCAGCCCCATGCACCCAGGAGTCCCCCAGAGACTCACACGTCTCGGGAGAATATGAGCGGTCCCCCAGCCCTGACTCCTCAAGATTCATGCCTGCCTCACCCAGCTTCTCCCTCTCCCCTCCCAGAAACTCAGACCCAAGGGGCAGCTCCTCACCAGGGATGTGGAAGTACTCTACATCACCCCGCAGGGCTTCACCACTCTCACATCCATCATCAACAGAACTCCACAACTTTACGTTTCCCTTTCCTAACCAAGCAGGACAGTCACTCATGTCATTGTGTTCTCCCGTGTCCTCCTCTGGAGATTCTCCACAGTCACCTCATTCATCAATAATATACCATATGTTCTTACTGCCATCATCCAGCAGCTCACCCCCAGCCACCCATGACTCGCCTGTCTGTCCCAGCTACTCTCCAACTACGCCCAGATTTCAGCGGCAGTCTCTACCCCACACCCCAGAAACACCTACAAACTCACAGACCTCAGTGGGATCCTCGCCAGTCTCTCTCACGTCTTCACCCCCAGCCCTTACGGACCCTCCAGTCTGTCCCAGCTACTCTCCAACCACGCCCACATTTCAGCGCGGGTCAGTTCCAGGAACCCAGGGATCACCACCAAGCCCACCACTTTCACTGAGTTACTCCCCAGTCTCCAGCACGTCTTTATCTCCAACCCTCAGGGACTCGCCTGTCTGTCCCAGCTACTCTCCAACCACGCCCACACTTCAGCGGGAGTTCGTTGCAGGCACCCAGAAATCACCACCAAACTCACCAATTTCACTGCGTTACTCCCCAGTCTCTCTCATGTCTTCACCATCCCTCAGGGACTCTCCCGTCTGTCCCAGCTACTCTCCAACCACGCCCACATTTCAGCTGGGGTCAGTTCCAGGCACCCCGGAGTCACCACCAAACTCACCAGTTTCACTGAGGTACTCCCCGGTCTCTCTCATGTCTTCACCCCCAGCCCTCAGGGACTCTCCTGTGTGTCCCAGCTACTCTCCATCCATGCCCAGATTTCAGCGGGAGTCCGTTCCAGGCACCCAGGTATCACCACCAAACTCAGCAGTTTCGCTGAGTTACTCCCCAGTCTCTCTCATGTCTTCACCCCCAGCCCCCTGGGACTCTCCTGTCTGTCCCAGCTACTCTCCCACCACGCCCAGATTTCAGCGGGAGTCAGCCTACCACACTCCGGAATCACCTACAGACTCACAGACTTCACTGAGGTCCTCCCTGGTCTCTCTCAGGTCTTTGCCCTCAGCCCACAGGGACTCTTGTGTCTCTTTCAGCTACTCTCAAAACTTCTCTAGATTCCAGCTGGAGTCAGTTCCAGGCACCCACGATACACCACCGAACTCACGAATTTCACTGACTTACTCCCCAGTCTCCCCATGTTCTCACCCCCAGCCCTCAGGGACTCTTCTGTCTCTCTCAGCTACTCTCCAACCATCTCCAGATTGCACCTGGAGTCAGCTTCCCGCACCCAGGAATCATCTACAAACTCACGGACCTTACTGCCACCCTCCCCCATTTCTTTCACCTCTTCACCCCCTGCCTTAAGGGACTCTCCTGGGCCTCCCAGCTTCTCTCCAGCCTTCCCCAGATTTCTGCCACAGTCAGCCCCAGGCACCCAGGGCAACCATAGACACTCACAGGCCTCACGAGACTATCTCCCTATGACCTGTACCTACACAGGGATGGCTCTCACGCATCCCTCAGTGACCCCAAACCCATCTCCACTTACACTCAGACACTCCCAGGGCCTGACAGCTGCTCCCCGTTATTGTCCTTCAGTTCGAAGCCCTGGCCAATCTACTAGCCCACATGACGCAGTTACCTGGCCATTTCTCCACGGTTCCCGTGAGGGCCCCACGCCCAGCCGCACAAGAGCCCCTCATGCATTCCGTCCTCACACGCAGGCCTGTCCATCTACTTGCTACTGTCACACCCTTGCCAGCAGAAGAGGCCCCTGTAATGGCCGATATCACCACCCAGTCTATCCTCACCCCACAGCTGTGCAGTGGGTCCCTCCTGCTGGCCCACGTGGCTGCCAGAGCCCATGCTGGCACGACGCTCCAGCAGGTCGGCGTCCCTGCGGGCCACACTACCGGTGACATGGCTAGCATGACCCTCCTTCCTGGCAGTGACACTGTAGATGTGAACCCTAGTTTCACATCTGTCATTTCTAAATAGGACCATTTTCCCTTTTCGCTCTCCCTTCCTTTCACAGGGCTTTTCGTTCTCTCTGTTTCTGCCTCCGTTTCAGATATTTACTCACCTTTTTCTCTCTCACTATGTCTGCCGTGGTCTCCATGAGAGTGCGCCACTTAAGATTCCCCCATTAAAAGTCATGAATTGAGTGGCTTTTAGTATACCTGTGGTTGTGCACATTCAATTATAATTCGCAATCCATTGTAGAACGTCTTATCACCCCCGACCAGAGAAAAACCCTGTAGACATTAGTCACTCCTCATTCTGTCTCAAACCCTCTCCCTGACCCTCAGCCCTAGGTAGCAACTACCTAGTGCCATCAATCCCATATGCATAGATTTCCATATTGTAGACATTTCCTATAAACGGAATTGCACAATAGGTGAGCTGTTATGACTGACATAACACGTAGCACAATATTTTCAAGATTCATCCACATTGTAGGCTTACCCACAGGGGGAAAACATTTTTTTGGGGGGTTTTAGTAACACCGGGTGTTTTCTCCTTCCTTTCGTCCTTCTTTCCTTCCTTCCTTCCTTCCTTCCTTCCTTCCTTCCTTCCTTCCTTCTTTCCTGCCTTCCTTCCTTCCTTCCTTCCTTCCTTCCTTCCTTCCTCCTACTTCTCTCTTACTCCTTCTGCCCTCTCTCTTTCATATGCCTTAGGTGCATCCCACATTCTGCATTTTTTTGGGGAAATCCACGACAGGTGCAGGAAAATTGTGTTATTGTAACTATTTACCGCTATCTCTCTTTCACGGCTCTCCATCAGTTGTGAACATCTATTGGTTTATCCCAAGTCACTAAGCATATGTTTATTAGGTACACCTGTTTTTCCTTATACAGCTGTTTCTGGAGTCTAGGGTCGCATGCTCATAAACCCAGTGTAACTCAGAAACGCATCTAATAGTCCAATAAACCCATCATAACGTTGAAAAATCATAAATCAAACCATCATAAGTCACGGTTTGTCCGTGGATATGGGCGTCATCAATTCCATTGTATTCAGTCATGCTGTACACCATTAAGCACGGCAGACTGACTGGGAGTGGATATTGAAACCATTATAAAAGTCAGTTATCAGAGGGATACTTCTTTAACCTGACTGAAGAACTGATCTAATGGCTTTAGTCGAGTGCATGATTATGTGAGATGTTTTGAGACAGAGTAGTACATTTGTGAATGAAATTTTATGGCTTTTTTTCACTTAGTAGGAACCATTGTGTGTGGAAAAGTGAGAAAGTTGCTTTCTGCTGTAGAGTCTGGCATTCATTGTAGATTTAAGCTTATTTTTCTGGGAGCAAATCTTATTCAATAAAATACTACTCTTTATACTAAGAAACAAAAACAGTGGTGATGTGTGGTCATTATCCTCAGCAAACTAATCCAGGGAAAGAAAACCAAATGCCACATTCTCACTTATAATGGGAGCTGAAAAAGGAGATCACATGGACACAGGAAGGGGAACAACACACACTGGGGCCTTTCGGGGGGCAGAGCGTTAAGAAGAACAGCTACTGCATGCTGGGCTTAATGCCTAGGTGATGGGTTGACAGGTGCAGCAAACCACCATGGCACACGTTTACCTTAGTAACAAATCTGCACATCCTGCACATATACCCCAGAACTTAGAAACGAAACGAAACAAAAGAAAACGAAAAAGCAATAGCAAAACGCTAAAGGCAAACTAAAGTTTCAAACTCAGAACGTGACAGACCAATGTTTGGTTCAAATCATGGTTCTCAACCCAGGTGCCATAAGGTCAGGATAAAGAATTTGATTACATATTGTAAATAAGACATGCAGCAAATGACCAGAAAGGTTATTCTCAACATATGTGTGTCTTCTAATTCAATGGTGACGCTACCTACCGGGACATAGCATTAGATTCCAAAGGGCCGGGTCCCGCCACACAGGCCTCCCACACTAATAACAATGGGAAGCCCTACGTGGTTTTACCTGTGCTTCTCAGCAACTGGCTATAAATCAGGTTGCCACCACTCCCAGATTTAGTTGCATTCATTTGCTGGAAGAGCTCACAGCACGCAGGGAAGCACTTACATTTGCCGTTGTATTTTAGCGGACATTGCAAAAAGTTCAGAAATTAATGTGGGGCCCGGCATGTGGGGAGGGGCGCACTACCTTCCAGGAAGTGTTATCCAGAAGCTCTCTGATCCCAGTCCTTTTGGGTTTTTATGGAGACCTCATTCTATAGGCATGATGGGTTAAACCATAGGCTATTGGTGATCAACTCCACCTGAGGCTCTCAACCCTCCCTGGAAATTGGGGTTGAGGCTTTGCCATTCTCAGTCTGACTAAAAGAATTTACCCAAACGGAATTTTGAAACAGATGAGCATAACTGGAATCTTAATTAGATGATTGGATTATCTGGAGCCACACCTTGATATTCCTAACCCGAGCACCCTCATCCAACGAATGCTCCACCCAACTGGCTCCCAAGTCTCTACGTGGTTCCAGAGCAAAAGAATGTTTATACAACGCATATCTCCACCTTTTCTTCAAAGTCTTTTCGCTTACACGGAAAGACTTCTTAAACTGCCATGCATCAGGGTCAGGGGGAGGTCTTGTTACAACGCAGATCTGTGGATCTCCGGGTTTTGATTGTGGCAAGGATGCTGCTGGTGTCAAAACCACAACGTGGGAACCACAGAACCACTAGTTGGTTTTCAGTGTTTCAGTGCATACAATTCCTAACATATCTGGCCAAGAAAACTTGTAAGTTCTTAGATTGTCCCAAAGGTGGCGCATGAAATCAAAGCAGGAGAACAGTTTCCCACGAGGTGTAGCCTGGGAAAGTTGGGGGTGACTGATGGAAAGGAGGAGTGAAGCTCCGCCCTTTCCGCTGCTAGGCTGCGCCCGAGGCTATTTAAACCCACCCTGGCTGGCCTGTACTCAGATCTTCGCGGAGCGGATCAGCGGCCGGAGCGTTTGGCGGACTCTGCGTGGACTTGGAGCTCACAGCGTCTTGCGACTTGGAAGCGGATTCAGAGGACAGGACAGAACACTTGGGCAAGTGAATCTCTGTCTGTCTGTCTGTCTGTCTGTCTGTCTCATTGGTTGGTTGATTTCCATTTTCTTAAGGGGCACATACCTCACACCGCACACACACACACACACACACACACACGCACACACACGCACACACACTCCTTCTTTCTGCGAGTTAGAAAATTAGTAGGGGCCCCTGGGAGCTGCAGGTTTCCTAATCATGTCTGCACCTAAGAACAGTAGGGTCTTGTCTGGCTCTTCTTATGAACGGTCCCCCAGCCCGGACTCCCCAAGGTCCATGCGAGCTTCACCCAGCTTCTCCCTCTCCCCTATCAGAAACTCAGGCTTAAGGGGAAGCTCCTCACCAGGGATCCGGAGCTACCATTCACCATCCCCTAGGGCTTCACCACACTCACCTCTGTCATCACCAGAATCCCACAAGCTCCCATTTCCCTGTCCTCACCGTGATGGGCAATCAATGAAGCCATTGGGCTCTCCCGTGTCCTCCTCTGAGGATTCCGCAGAGTCCCCACGTTCATCAATAATATACCACATGTTCTTACTGCCATCACCCAGCAGCTCACCCCCAGCTCTCGGGGGGTCTCCTGTGTCTCCCAGCTACTCTCCAAACAACCCCAGATTTCAGCTGGAGTCAGCCCCCCACACCCAGGAATCACCTACAAACTCACGAGCCTCACGGTGCTCCACCCCTGTGTCTTTCATCTCTTCACCCCCAGGCCTCAGGGACTCTCCTGTGGCTCCCAGTTACTCTCCAGCCATCCCCAGGTTCCTGCGGGAGTCAGCCCCATGCACCCAGGAGTCCCCCAGAGACTCACACGTCTTGGGAGAATATGAGCGGTCCCCCAGCCCTGACTCCTCAAGATTCATGCCTGCCTCACCCAGCTTCTCCCTCTCCCCTCCCAGAAACTCAGACCCAAGGGGCAGCTCCTCACCAGGGATGTGGAAGTACTCTACATCACCCCGCAGGGCTTCACCACTCTCACATCCATCATCAACAGAACTCCACAACTTTACGTTTCCCTTTCCTAACCAAGCAGGACAGTCACTCATGTCATTGTGTTCTCCCGTGTCCTCCTCTGGAGATTCTCCACAGTCACCTCATTCATCAATAATATACCATATGTTCTTACTGCCATCATCCAGCAGCTCACCCCCAGCCACCCATGACTCGCCTGTCTGTCCCAGCTACTCTCCAACTACGCCCAGATTTCAGCGGCAGTCTCTACCCCACACCCCAGAAACACCTACAAACTCACAGACCTCAGTGGGATCCTCGCCAGTCTCTCTCACGTCTTCACCCCCAGCCCTTACGGACCCTCCAGTCTGTCCCAGCTACTCTCCAACCACGCCCACATTTCAGCGCGGGTCAGTTCCAGGAACCCAGGGATCACCACCAAGCCCACCACTTTCACTGAGTTACTCCCCAGTCTCCAGCACGTCTTTATCTCCAACCCTCAGGGACTCTCCTGTGTGTCCCAGCTACTCTCCAACCACGCCCACACTTCAGCGGGAGTCAGTTCCAGGCACCCAGGAATCACCATCAAACTCACCAATTTCACTGCGTTACTCCCCAGTCTCTCTCATGTCTTCACCATCCCTCAGGGACTCTCCCGTCTGTCCCAGCTACTCTCCAACCACGCCCACATTTCAGCTGGGGTCAGTTCCAGGCACCCCGGAGTCACCACCAAACTCACCAGTTTCACTGAGGTACTCCCCGGTCTCTCTCATGTCTTCACCCCCAGCCCTCAGGGACTCTCCTGTGTGTCCCAGCTACTCTCCATCCATGCCCAGATTTCAGCGGGAGTCCGTTCCAGGCACCCAGGTATCACCACCAAACTCAGCAGTTTCGCTGAGTTACTCCCCAGTCTCTCTCATGTCTTCACCCCCAGCCCCCTGGGACTCTCCTGTCTGTCCCAGCTACTCTCCCACCACGCCCAGATTTCAGCGGGAGTCAGCCTCCCACACTCCGGAATCACCTACAGACTCACAGACTTCACTGAGGTCCTCCCTGGTCTCTCTCAGGTCTTTGCCCTCAGCCCACAGGGACTCTTGTGTCTCTTTCAGCTACTCTCAAAACTTCTCTAGATTCCAGCTGGAGTCAGTTCCAGGCACCCACGATACACCACCGAACTCACGAATTTCACTGACTTACTCCCCAGTCTCCCTCATGTTCTCACCCCCAGCCCTCAGGGACTCTTCTGTCTCTCTCAGCTACTCTCCAACCATCTCCAGATTGCACCTGGAGTCAGCTTCCCGCACCCAGGAATCATCTACAAACTCACGGACCTTACTGCCACCCTCCCCCATTTCTTTCACCTCTTCACCCCCTGCCTTAAGGGACTCTCCTGGGCCTCCCAGCTTCTCTCCAGCCTTCCCCAGATTTCTGCCACAGTCAGCCCCAGGCACCCAGGGCAACCATAGACACTCACAGGCCTCACGAGACTATCTCCCTATGACCTGTACCTACACAGGGATGGCTCTCACGCATCCCTCAGTGACCCCAAACCCATCTCCACTTACACTCCGACACTCCCAGGGCCTGACAGCTACTCCCCGTTATTGTCCTTCAGTTCGAAGCCCTGGCCAATCTACTAGCCCACATGACGCAGTTACCTGGCCATTTCTCCACGGTTCCCGTGAGGGCCCCACGCCCAGCCGCACAAGAGCCCCTCCTGCATTCCGTCCTCACACGCAGGCCTGTCCATCTACTTGCTACTGTCACACCCTTGCCAGCAGAAGAGGCCCCTGTAATGGCCGATATCACCACCCAGTCTATCCTCACCCCACAGCTGTGCAGCGGGTCCCTCCTGCTGGCCCACGTGGCTGCCAGAGCCCATGCTGGCACGACGCTCCAGCAGGTTGGCGTCCCTGCGGGCCACACTACCGGTGACATGGCTAGCATGACCCTCCTTCCTGGCAGTGACACTGTAGATGTGAACCCTAGTTTCACATCTGTCATTTCTAAATAGGACCATTTTCCCTTTTCGCTCTCCCTTCCTTTCACAGGGCTTTTCGTTCTCTCTGTTTCTGCCTCCGTTTCAGATATTTACTCACCTTTTTCTCTCTCACTATGTCTGCCGTGGTCTCCATGAGAGTGCGCCACTTAAGATTCCCCCATTAAAAGTCATGAATTGAGTGGCTTTTAGTATACCTGTGGTTGTGCACATTCAATTATAATTCGCAATCCATTGTACAACGTCTTATCACCCCCGACCAGAGAAAAACCCTGTAGACATTAGTCACTCCTCATTCTGTCTCAAACCCTCTCCCTGACCCTCAGCCCTAGGTAGCAACTACCTAGTGCCATCAATCCCATATGCATAGATTTCCATATTGTAGACATTTCCTATAAACGGAATTGCACAATAGGTGAGCTGTTATGACTGACATAACACGTAGCACAATATTTTCAAGATTCATCCACATTGTAGGCTTACCCACAGGGAGAAAACATTTTTTTGGGGGGTTTTAGTAACACCGGGTGTTTTCTCCTTCCTTTCGTCCTTCTTTCCTTCCTTCCTTCCTTCCTTCCTTCCTTCTTTCCTGCCTTCCTTCCTTCCTTCCTCCCTTCCTTCCTTCCTTCCTTCCTTCCTCCTACTTCTCTCTTACTCCTTCTGCCCTCTCTCTTTCATATGCCTTAGGTGCATCCCACATTCTGCATTTTTTTGGGGAAATCCACGACAGGTGCAGGAAAATTGTGTTATTGTAACTATTTACCGCTATCTCTCTTTCACGGCTCTCCATCAGTTGTGAACATCTATTGGTTTATCCCAAGTCACTAAGCATATGTTTATTAGGTACACCTGTTTTTCCTTATACAGCTGTTTCTGGAGTCTAGGGTCGCATGCTCATAAACCCAGTGTAACTCAGAAACGCATCTAATAGTCCAATAAACCCATCATAACGTTGAAAAATCATAAATCAAACCATCATAAGTCACGGTTTGTCCGTGGATATGGGCGTCATCAATTCCATTGTATTCAGTCATGCTGTACACCATTAACCACGGCAGACTGACTGGGAGTGGATATTGATACCATTATAAAAGTCAGTTATCAGAGGGATACTTCTTTAACCTGACTGAAGAACTGATCTAATGGCTTTAGTCGAGTGCATGATTATGTGAGATGTTTTGAGACAGAGTAGTACATTTGTGAATGAAATTTTATGGCTTTTTTTCACTTAGTAGGAACCATTGTGTGTGGAAAAGTGAGAAAGTTGCTTTCTGCTGTAGAGTCTGGCATTCATTGTAGATTTAAGCTTATTTTTCTGGGAGCAAATCTTATTCAATAAAATACTACTCTTTATACTAAGAAACAAAAACAGTGGTGATGTGTGGTCATTATCCTCAGCAAACTAATCCAGGGAAAGAAAACCAAACGCCACATTCTCACTTATAATGGGAGCTGAAAAAGGAGATCACATGGACACAGGAAGGGGAACAACACACACTGGGGCCTTTCGGGGGGCAGAGCGTTAAGAAGAACAGCTACTGCATGCTGGGCTTAATGCCTAGGTGATGGGTTGACAGGTGCAGCAAACCACCATGGCACACGTTTACCTTAGTAACAAATCTGCACATCCTGCACATATACCCCAGAACTTAGAAACGAAACGAAACAAAAGAAAACGAAAAAGCAATAGCAAAACGCTAAAGGCAAACTAAAGTTTCAAACTCAGAACGTGACAGACCCATGTTTGGTTCAAATCATGGTTCTCAACCCAGGTGCCATAAGGTCAGGATAAAGAATTTGATTACATATTGTAAATAAGACATGCAGCAAATGACCAGAAAGATTATTCTCAACATATGTGTGTCTTCTAATTCAATGGTGACGCTACCTACCGGGACATAGCATTAGATTCCAAAGGGCCGGGTCCCGCCACACAGGCCTCCCACACTAATAACAATGGGAAGCCCTACGTGGTTTTACCTGTGCTTCTCAGCAACTGGCTATAAATCAGGTTGCCACCACTCCCAGATTTAGTTGCATTCATTTGCTGGAAGAGCTCACAGCACGCAGGGAAGCACTTACATTTGCCGTTGTATTTTAGCGGACATTGCAAAAAGTTCAGAAATTAATGTGGGGCCCGGCATGTGGGGAGGGGCGCACTACCTTCCAGGAAGTGTTATCCAGAAGCTCTCTGATCCCAGTCCTTTTGGGTTTTTATGGAGACCTCATTCTATAGGCATGATGGGTTAAACCATAGGCTATTGGTGATCAACTCCACCTGAGGCTCTCAACCCTCCCTGGAAATTGGGGTTGAGGCTTTGCCATTCTCAGTCTGACTAAAAGAATTTACCCAAACGGAATTTTGAAACAGATGAGCATAACTGGAATCTTAATTAGATGATTGGATTATCTGGAGCCACACCTTGATATTCCTAACCCGAGCACCCTCATCCAACGAATGCTCCACCCAACTGGCTCCCAAGTCTCTACGTGTTTCCAGAGCAAAAGAATGTTTATACAACGCATATCTCCACCTTTTCTTCAAAGTCTTTTCGCTTACACGGAAAGACTTCTTAAACTGCCATGCATCAGGGTCAGGGGGAGGTCTTGTTACAACGCAGATCTGTGGATCTCCGGGTTTTGATTGTGGCAAGGATGCTGCTGGTGTCAAAACCACAACGTGGGAACCACAGAACCACTAGTTGGTTTTCAGTGTTTCAGTGCATACAATTCCTAACATATCTGGCCAAGAAAACTTGTAAGTTCTTAGATTGTCCCAAAGGTGGCGCATGAAATCAAAGCAGGAGAACAGTTTCCCACGAGGTGTAGCCTGGGAAAGTTGGGGGTGACTGATGGAAAGGAGGAGTGAAGCTCCGCCCTTTCCGCTGCTAGGCTGCGCCCGAGGCTATTTAAACCCACCCTGGCTGGCCTGTACTCAGATCTTCGCGGAGCGGATCAGCGGCCGGAGCGTTTGGCGGACTCTGCGTGGACTTGGAGCTCACAGCGTCTTGCGACTTGGAAGCGGATTCAGAGGACAGGACAGAACACTTGGGCAAGTGAATCTCTGTCTGTCTGTCTGTCTGTCTGTCTGTCTGTCTGTCTCATTGGTTGGTTGATTTCCATTTTCTTAAGGGGCACATACCTCACACCGCACACACACACACACACACACACACACGCACACACACGCACACACACTCCTTCTTTCTGCGAGTTAGAAAATTAGTAGGGGCCCCTGGGAGCTGCAGGTTTCCTAATCATGTCTGCACCTAAGAACAGTAGGGTCTTGTCTGGCTCTTCTTATGAACGGTCCCCCAGCCCGGACTCCCCAAGGTCCATGCGAGCTTCACCCAGCTTCTCCCTCTCCCCTATCAGAAACTCAGGCTTAAGGGGAAGCTCCTCACCAGGGATCCGGAGCTACCATTCACCATCCCCTAGGGCTTCACCACACTCACCTCTGTCATCACCAGAATCCCACAAGCTCCCATTTCCCTGTCCTCACCGTGATGGGCAATCAATGAAGCCATTGGGCTCTCCCGTGTCCTCCTCTGAGGATTCCGCAGAGTCCCCACGTTCATCAATAATATACCACATGTTCTTACTGCCATCACCCAGCAGCTCACCCCCAGCTCTCGGGGGGTCTCCTGTGTCTCCCAGCTACTCTCCAAACAACCCCAGATTTCAGCTGGAGTCAGCCCCCCACACCCAGGAATCACCTACAAACTCACGAGCCTCACGGTGCTCCACCCCTGTGTCTTTCATCTCTTCACCCCCAGGCCTCAGGGACTCTCCTGTGGCTCCCAGTTACTCTCCAGCCATCCCCAGGTTCCTGCGGGAGTCAGCCCCATGCACCCAGGAGTCCCCCAGAGACTCACACGTCTCGGGAGAATATGAGCGGTCCCCCAGCCCTGACTCCTCAAGATTCATGCCTGCCTCACCCAGCTTCTCCCTCTCCCCTCCCAGAAACTCAGACCCAAGGGGCAGCTCCTCACCAGGGATGTGGAAGTACTCTACATCACCCCGCAGGGCTTCACCACTCTCACATCCATCATCAACAGAACTCCACAACTTTACGTTTCCCTTTCCTAACCAAGCAGGACAGTCACTCATGTCATTGTGTTCTCCCGTGTCCTCCTCTGGAGATTCTCCACAGTCACCTCATTCATCAATAATATACCATATGTTCTTACTGCCATCATCCAGCAGCTCACCCCCAGCCACCCATGACTCGCCTGTCTGTCCCAGCTACTCTCCAACTACGCCCAGATTTCAGCGGCAGTCTCTACCCCACACCCCAGAAACACCTACAAACTCACAGACCTCAGTGGGATCCTCGCCAGTCTCTCTCACGTCTTCACCCCCAGCCCTTACGGACCCTCCAGTCTGTCCCAGCTACTCTCCAACCACGCCCACATTTCAGCGCGGGTCAGTTCCAGGAACCCAGGGATCACCACCAAGCCCACCACTTTCACTGAGTTACTCCCCAGTCTCCAGCACGTCTTTATCTCCAACCCTCAGGGACTCGCCTGTCTGTCCCAGCTACTCTCCAAACACGCCCACACTTCAGCGGGAGTTCGTTGCAGGCACCCAGAAATCACCACCAAACTCACCAATTTCACTGCGTTACTCCCCAGTCTCTCTCATGTCTTCACCATCCCTCAGGGACTCTCCCGTCTGTCCCAGCTACTCTCCAACCACGCCCACATTTCAGCTGGAGTCAGTTCCAGGCACCCCGGACTCACCACCAAACTCACCAGTTTCACTCAGTTACTCCTCAGTCTCTAGCACGTCTTTATCTCCAACCCTCAGGGACTCTCCTGTGTGTCCCAGCTACTCTCCAACCACGCCCACACTTCAGCGGGAGTCAGTTCCAGGCACCCAGGAATCACCATCAAACTCACCAATTTCACTGCGTTACTCCCCAGTCTCTCTCATGTCTTCACCATCCCTCAGGGACTCTCCCGTCTGTCCCAGCTACTCTCCAACCACGCCCACATTTCAGCTGGGGTCAGTTCCAGGCACCCCGGAGTCACCACCAAACTCACCAGTTTCACTGAGGTACTCCCCGGTCTCTCTCATGTCTTCACCCCCAGCCCTCAGGGACTCTCCTGTGTGTCCCAGCTACTCTCCATCCATGCCCAGATTTCAGCGGGAGTCCGTTCCAGGCACCCAGGTATCACCACCAAACTCAGCAGTTTCGCTGAGTTACTCCCCAGTCTCTCTCATGTCTTCACCCCCAGCCCCCTGGGACTCTCCTGTCTGTCCCAGCTACTCTCCCACCACGCCCAGATTTCAGCGGGAGTCAGCCTCCCACACTCCGGAATCACCTACAGACTCACAGACTTTACTGAGGTCCTCCCTGGTCTCTCTCAGGTCTTTGCCCTCAGCCCACAGGGACTCTTGTGTCTCTTTCAGCTACTCTCAAAACTTCTCTAGATTCCAGCTGGAGTCAGTTCCAGGCACCCACGATACACCACCGAACTCACGAATTTCACTGACTTACTCCCCAGTCTCCCTCATGTTCTCACCCCCAGCCCTCAGGGACTCTTCTGTCTCTCTCAGCTACTCTCCAACCATCTCCAGATTGCACCTGGAGTCAGCTTCCCGCACCCAGGAATCATCTACAAACTCACGGACCTTACTGCCACCCTCCCCCATTTCTTTCACCTCTTCACCCCCTGCCTTAAGGGACTCTCCTGGGCCTCCCAGCTTCTCTCCAGCCTTCCCCAGATTTCTGCCACAGTCAGCCCCAGGCACCCAGGGCAACCATAGACACTCACAGGCCTCACGAGACTATCTCCCTATGACCTGTACCTACACAGGGATGGCTCTCACGCATCCCTCAGTGACCCCAAACCCATCTCCACTTACACTCCGACACTCCCAGGGCCTGACAGCTACTCCCCGTTATTGTCCTTCAGTTCGAAGCCCTGGCCAATCTACTAGCCCACATGACGCAGTTACCTGGCCATTTCTCCACGGTTCCCGTGAGGGCCCCACGCCCAGCCGCACAAGAGCCCCTCCTGCATTCCGTCCTCACACGCAGGCCTGTCCATCTACTTGCTACTGTCACACTCTTGCCAGCAGAAGAGGCCCCTGTAATGGCCGATATCACCACCCAGTCTATCCTCACCCCACAGCTGTGCAGCGGGTCCCTCCTGCTGGCCCACGTGGCTGCCAGAGCCCATGCTGGCACGACGCTCCAGCAGGTCGGCGTCCCTGCGGGCCACACTACCGGTGACATGGCTAGCATGACACTCCTTCCTGGCAGTGACACTGTTGATGTGAACCCCAGTTTCACATCTCTCATTTCTAAATAGGACCATTTTCCCTTTTCGCTCTCCCTTCCTTTCACAGGGCTTTTCGTTCTCTCTGTTTCTGCCTCCGTTTCAGATATTTACTCACCTTTTTCTCTCTCACTATGTCTGCCGTGGTCTCCATGAGAGTGCGCCACTTAAGATTCCCCCATTAAAAGTCATGAATTGAGTGGCTTTTAGTATACCTGTGGTTGTGCACATTCAATTATAATTCGCAATCCATTGTACAACGTCTTATCACCCCCGACCAGAGAAAAACCCTGTAGACATTAGTCACTCCTCATTCTGTCTCAAACCCTCTCCCTGACCCTCAGCCCTAGGTAGCAACTACCTAGTGCAATCAATCCCATATGCATAGATTTCCATATTGTAGACATTTCCTATAAACGGAATTGCACAATAGGTGAGCTGTTATGACTGACATAACACGTAGCACAATATTTTCAAGATTCATCCACATTGTAGGCTTACACACAGGGGGAAAACATTTTTTTGGGGGGTTTTAGTAACACCGGGTGTTTTCTCCTTCCTTTCGTCCTTCTTTCCTTCCTTCCTTCCTTCCTTCCTTCCTTCCTTCCTTCCTTCCTTCTTTCCTGCCTGCCTTCCTTCCTTCCTTCCTTCCTTCCTTCCTCCTACTTCTCTCTTACTCCTTCTGCCCTCTCTCTTTCATATGCCTTAGGTGCATCCCACATTCTGCATTTTTTTGGGGAAATCCACGACAGGTGCAGGAAAATTGTGTTATTCCAACTATTTACCGCTATCTCTCTTTCACGGCTCTCCATCAGTTGTGAACATCTATTGGTTTATCCCAAGTCACTAAGCATATGTTTATTAGGTACACCTGTTTTTCCTTATACAGCTGTTTCTGGAGTCTAGGGTCGCATGCTCATAAACCCAGTGTAACTCAGAAACGCATCTAATAGTCCAATAAACCCATCATAACGTTGAAAAATCATAAATCAAACCATCATAAGTCACGGTTTGTCCGTGGATATGGGCGTCATCAATTCCATTGTATTCAGTCATGCTGTACACCATTTAGCACGGCAGACTGACTGGGAGTGGATATTGATACCATTATAAAAGTCAGTTATCAGAGGGATACTTCTTTAACCTGACTGAAGAACTGATCTAATGGCTTTAGTCGAGTGCATGATTATGTGAGATGTTTTGAGACAGAGTAGTACATTTGTGAATGAAATTTTATGGCTTTTTTTCACTTAGTAGGAACCATTGTGTGTGGAAAAGTGAGAAAATTGCTTTCTGCTGTAGAGTCTGGCATTCATTGTAGATTTAAGCTTATTTATCTGGGAGCAAATCTTATTCAATAAAATACTACTCTTTATACTAAGAAACAAAAACAGTGGTGATGTGTGGTCATTATCCTCAGCAAACTAATCCAGGGAAAGAAAACCAAACGCCACATTCTCACTTATAATGGGAGCTGAAAAAGGAGATCACATGGACACAGGAAGGGGAACAACACACACTGGGGCCTTTCGGGGGGCAGAGCGTTAAGAAGAACAGCTACTGCATGCTGGGCTTAATGCCTAGGTGATGGGTTGACAGGTGCAGCAAACCACCATGGCACACGTTTACCTTAGTAACAAATCTGCACATCCTGCACATATACCCCAGAACTTAGAAACGAAACGAAACAAAAGAAAACGAAAAAGCAATAGCAAAACGCTAAAGGCAAACTAAAGTTTCAAACTCAGAACGTGACAGACCAATGTTTGGTTCAAATCATGGTTCTCAACCCAGGTGCCATAAGGTCAGGATAAAGAATTTGATTACATATTGTAAATAAGACATGCAGCAAATGACCAGAAAGATTATTCTCAACATATGTGTGTCTTCTAATTCAATGGTGACGCTACCTACCGGGACATAGCATTAGATTCCAAAGGGCCGGGTCCCGCCACACAGGCCTCCCACACTAATAACAATGGGAAGCCCTACGTGGTTTTACCTGTGCTTCTCAGCAACTGGCTATAAATCAGGTTGCCACCACTCCCAGATTTAGTTGCATTCATTTGCTGGAAGAGCTCACAGCACGCAGGGAAGCACTTACATTTGCCTTTGTATTTTAGCGGACATTGCAAAAAGTTCAGAAATTAATGTGGGGCCCGGCATGTGGGGAGGGGCGCACTACCTTCCAGGAAGTGTTATCCAGAAGCTCTCTGATCCCAGTCCTTTTGGGTTTTTATGGAGACCTCATTCTATAGGCATGATGGGTTAAACCATAGACTATTGGTGATCAACTCCACCTGAGGCTCTCAACTCTCCCTGGAAATTGGGGTTGAGGCTTTGCCATTCTCAGTCTGACTAAAAGAATTTACCCAAACGGAATTTTGAAACAGATGAGCATAACTGGAATCTTAATTAGATGATTGGATTATCTGGAGCCACACCTTGATATTCCTAACCTGAGCACCCTCATCCAACGAATGCTCCACCCAACTGGCTCCCAAGTCTCTACGTGGTTCCAGAGCAAAAGAATGTTTATACAACGCATATCTCCACCTTTTCTTCAAAGTCTTTTCGCTTACACGGAAAGACTTCTTAAACTGCCATGCATCAGGGTCAGGGGGAGGTCTTGTTACAACGCAGATCTGTGGATCTCCGGGTTTTGATTGTGGCAAGGATGCTGCTGGTGTCAAAACCACAACGTGGGAACCACAGAACCACTAGTTGGTTTTCAGTGTTTCAGTGCATACAATTCCTAACATATCTGGCCAAGAAAACTTGTAAGTTCTTAGATTGTCCCAAAGGTGGCGCATGAAATCAAAGCAGGAGAACAGTTTCCCACGAGGTGTAGCCTGGGAAAGTTGGGGGTGACTGATGGAAAGGAGGAGTGAAGCTCCGCCCTTTCCGCTGCTAGGCTGCGCCCGAGGCTATTTAAACCCACCCTGGCTGGCCTGTACTCAGATCTTCGCGGAGCGGATCAGCGGCCGGAGCGTTTGGCGGACTCTGCGTGGACTTGGAGCTCACAGCGTCTTGCGACTTGGAAGCGGATTCAGAGGACAGGACAGAACACTTGGGCAAGTGAATCTCTGTCTGTCTGTCTGTCTGTCTGTCTGTCTGTCTGTCTCATTGGTTGGTTGATTTCCATTTACTTAAGGGGCACATACCTCACACCGCACACACACACACACACACACACACACGCACACACACGCACACACACTCCTTCTTTCTGCGAGTTAGAAAATTAGTAGGGGCCCCTGGGAGCTGCAGGTTTCCTAATCATGTCTGCACCTAAGAACAGTAGGGTCTTGTCTGGCTCTTCTTATGAACGGTCCCCCAGCCCGGACTCCCCAAGGTCCATGCGAGCTTCACCCAGCTTCTCCCTCTCCCCTATCAGAAACTCAGGCTTAAGGGGAAGCTCCTCACCAGGGATCCGGAGCTACCATTCACCATCCCCTAGGGCTTCACCACACTCACCTCTGTCATCACCAGAATCCCACAAGCTCCCATTTCCCTGTCCTCACCGTGATGGGCAATCAATGAAGCCATTGGGCTCTCCCGTGTCCTCCTCTGAGGATTCCTCAGAGTCCCCACGTTCATCAATAATATACCACATGTTCTTACTGCCATCACCCAGCAGCTCACCCCCAGCTCTCGGGGGGTCTCCTGTGTCTCCCAGCTACTCTCCAAACAACCCCAGATTTCAGCTGGAGTCAGCCCCCCACACCCAGGAATCACCTACAAACTCACGAGCCTCACGGTGCTCCACCCCTGTGTCTTTCATCTCTTCACCCCCAGGCCTCAGGGACTCTCCTGTGGCTCCCAGTTACTCTCCAGCCATCCCCAGGTTCCTGCGGGAGTCAGCCCCATGCACCCAGGAGTCCCCCAGAGACTCACACGTCTCGGGAGAATATGAGCGGTCCCCCAGCCCTGACTCCTCAAGATTCATGCCTGCCTCACCCAGCTTCTCCCTCTCCCCTCCCAGAAACTCAGACCCAAGGGGCAGCTCCTCACCAGGGATGTGGAAGTACTCTACATCACCCCGCAGGGCTTCACCACTCTCACATCCATCATCAACAGAACTCCACAACTTTACGTTTCCCTTTCCTAACCAAGCAGGACAGTCACTCATGTCATTGTGTTCTCCCGTGTCCTCCTCTGGAGATTCTCCACAGTCACCTCATTCATCAATAATATACCATATGTTCTTACTGCCATCATCCAGCAGCTCACCCCCAGCCACCCATGACTCGCCTGTCTGTCCCAGCTACTCTCCAACTACGCCCAGATTTCAGCGGCAGTCTCTACCCCACACCCCAGAAACACCTACAAACTCACAGACCTCAGTGGGATCCTCGCCAGTCTCTCTCACGTCTTCACCCCCAGCCCTTACGGACCCTCCAGTCTGTCCCAGCTACTCTCCAACCACGCCCACATTTCAGCGCGGGTCAGTTCCAGGAACCCAGGGATCACCACCAAGCCCACCACTTTCACTGAGTTACTCCCCAGTCTCCAGCACGTCTTTATCTCCAACCCTCAGGGACTCGCCTGTCTGTCCCAGCTACTCTCCAAACACGCCCACACTTCAGCGGGAGTTCGTTGCAGGCACCCAGAAATCACCACCAAACTCACCAATTTCACGGCGTTACTCCCCAGTCTCTCTCATGTCTTCACCATCCCTCAGGGACTCTCCCGTCTGTCCCAGCTACTCTCCAACCACGCCCACATTTCAGCTGGAGTCAGTTCCAGGCACCCCGGACTCACCACCAAACTCACCAGTTTCACTCAGTTACTCCTCAGTCTCTAGCACGTCTTTATCTCCAACCCTCAGGGACTCTCCTGTGTGTCCCAGCTACTCTCCAACCACGCCCACACTTCAGCGGGAGTCAGTTCCAGGCACCCAGGAATCACCATCAAACTCACCAATTTCACTGCGTTACTCCCCAGTCTCTCTCATGTCTTCACCATCCCTCAGGGACTCTCCCGTCTGTCCCAGCTACTCTCCAACCACGCCCACATTTCAGCTGGGGTCAGTTCCAGGCACCCCGGAGTCACCACCAAACTCACCAGTTTCACTGAGGTACTCCCCGGTCTCTCTCATGTCTTCACCCCCAGCCCTCAGGGACTCTCCTGTGTGTCCCAGCTACTCTCCATCCATGCCCAGATTTCAGCGGGAGTCCGTTCCAGGCACCCAGGTATCACCACCAAACTCAGCAGTTTCGCTGAGTTACTCCCCAGTCTCTCTCATGTCTTCACCCCCAGCCCCCTGGGACTCTCCTGTCTGTCCCAGCTACTCTCCCACCACGCCCAGATTTCAGCGGGAGTCAGCCTCCCACACTCCGGAATCACCTACAGACTCACAGACTTCACTGAGGTCCTCCCTGGTCTCTCTCAGGTCTTTGCCCTCAGCCCACAGGGACTCTTGTGTCTCTTTCAGCTACTCTCAAAACTTCTCTAGATTCCAGCTGGAGTCAGTTCCAGGCACCCACGATACACCACCGAACTCACGAATTTCACTGACTTACTCCCCAGTCTCCCTCATGTTCTCACCCCCAGCCCTCAGGGACTCTTCTGTCCCTCTCAGCTACTCTCCACCCATCTCCAGATTGCACCTGGAGTCAGCTTCCCGCACCCAGGAATCATCTACAAACTCACGGACCTTACTGCCACCCTCCCCCATTTCTTTCACCTCTTCACCCCCTGCCTTAAGGGACTCTCCTGGGCCTCCCAGCTTCTCTCCAGCCTTCCCCAGATTTCTGCCACAGTCAGCCCCAGGCACCCAGGGCAACCATAGACACTCACAGGCCTCACGAGACTATCTCCCTATGACCTGTACCTACACAGGGATGGCTCTCACGCATCCCTCAGTGACCCCAAACCCATCTCCACTTACACTCCGACACTCCCAGGGCCTGACAGCTACTCCCCGTTATTGTCCTTCAGTTCGAAGCCCTGGCCAATCTACTAGCCCACATGACGCAGTTACCTGGCCATTTCTCCACGGTTCCCGTGAGGGCCCCACGCCCAGCCGCACAAGAGCCCCTCCTGCATTCCGTCCTCACACGCAGGCCTGTCCATCTACTTGCTACTGTCACACTCTTGCCAGCAGAAGAGGCCCCTGTAATGGCCGATATCACCACCCAGTCTATCCTCACCCCACAGCTGTGCAGCGGGTCCCTCCTGCTGGCCCACGTGGCTGCCAGAGCCCATGCTGGCACGACGCTCCAGCAGGTCGGCGTCCCTGCGGGCCACACTACCGGTGACATGGCTAGCATGACCCTCCTTCCTGGCAGTGACACTGTTGATGTGAACCCCAGTTTCACATCTGTCATTTCTAAATAGGACCATTTTCCCTTTTCGCTCTCCCTTCCTTTCACAGGGCTTTTCGTTCTCTCTGTTTCTGCCTCCGTTTCAGATATTTACTCACCTTTTTCTCTCTCACTATGTCTGCCGTGGTCTCCATGAGAGTGCGCCACTTAAGATTCCCCCATTAAAAGTCATGAATTGAGTGGCTTTTAGTATACCTGTGGTTGTGCACATTCAATTATAATTCGCAATCCATTGTAGAACGTCTTATCACCCCCGACCAGAGAAAAACCCTGTAGACATTAGTCACTCCTCATTCTGTCTCAAACCCTCTCCCTGACCCTCAGCCCTAGGTAGCAACTACCTAGTGCCATCAATCCCATATGCATAGATTTCCATATTGTAGACATTTCCTATAAACGGAATTGCACAATAGGTGAGCTGTTATGACTGACATAACACGTAGCACAATATTTTCAAGATTCATCCACATTGTAGGCTTACCCACAGGGGGAAACCATTTTTGTGGGGGGTTTTAGTAACACCGGGTGTTTTCTCCTTCCTTTCGTCCTTCTTTCCTTCCTTCCTTCCTTCCTTCCTTCTTTCCTGCCTGCCTTCCTTCCTTCCTTCCTTCCTTCCTTCCTTCCTTCCTTCCTCCTACTTCTCTCTTACTCCTTCTGCCCTCTCTCTTTCATATGCCTTAGGTGCATCCCACATTCTGCATTTTTTTGGGGAAATCCACGACAGGTGCAGGAAAATTGTGTTATTGTAACTATTTACCGCTATCTCTCTTTCACGGCTCTCCATCAGTTGTGAACATCTATTGGTTTATCCCAAGTCACTAAGCATATGTTTATTAGGTACACCTGTTTTTCCTTATACAGCTGTTTCTGGAGTCTAGGGTCGCATGCTCATAAACCCAGTGTAACTCAGAAACGCATCTAATAGTCCAATAAACCCATCATAACGTTGAAAAATCATAAATCAAACCATCATAAGTCACGGTTTGTCCGTGGATATGGGCGTCATCAATTCCATTGTATTCAGTCATGCTGTACACCATTAACCACGGCAGACTGACTGGGAGTGGATATTGATACCATTATAAAAGTCAGTTATTAGAGGGATACATCTTTAACCTGACTGAAAACTGATCTAATGGCTTTAGTCGAGTGCATGATTATGTGAGATGTTTTGAGACAGAGTAGTACATTTGTGAATGAAATTTTATGGCTTTTTTTCACTTAGTAGGAACCATTGTGTGTGGAAAAGTGAGAAAGTTGCTTTCTGCTGTAGAGTCTGGCATTCATTGTAGATTTAAGCTTATTTTTCTGGGAGCAAATCTTATTCAATAAAATACTACTCTTTATACTAAGAAACAAAAACAGTGGTGATGTGTGGTCATTATCCTCAGCAAACTAATCCAGGGAAAGAAAACCAAACGCCACATTCTCACTTATAATGGGAGCTGAAAAAGGAGATCACATGGACACAGGAAGGGGAACAACACACACTGGGGCCTTTCGGGGGGCAGAGCGTTAAGAAGAACAGCTACTGCATGCTGGGCTTAATGCCTAGGTGATGGGTTGACAGGTGCAGCAAACCACCATGGCACACGTTTACCTTAGTAACAAATCTGCACATCCTGCACATATACCCCAGAACTTAGAAACGAAACGAAACAAAAGAAAACGAAAAAGCAATAGCAAAACGCTAAAGGCAAACTAAAGTTTCAAACTCAGAACGTGACAGACCAATGTTTGGTTCAAATCATGGTTCTCAACCCAGGTGCCATAAGGTCAGGATAAAGAATTTGATTACATATTGTAAATAAGACATGCAGCAAATGACCAGACAGGTGATTCTCAACATATGTGTGTCTTCTAATTCAATGGTGACGCTACCTACCGGGACATAGCATTAGATTCCAAAGGGCCGGGTCCCGCCACACAGGCCTCCCACACTAATAACAATGGGAAGCCCTACGTGGTTTTACCTGTGCTTCTCAGCAACTGGCTATAAATCAGGTTGCCACCACTCCCAGATTTAGTTGCATTCATTTGCTGGAAGAGCTCACAGCACGCAGGGAAGCACTTACATTTGCCGTTGTATTTTAGCGGACATTGCAAAAAGTTCAGAAATTAATGTGGGGCCCGGCATGTGGGGAGGGGCGCACTACCTTCCAGGAAGTGTTATCCAGAAGCTCTCTGATCCCAGTCCTTTTGGGTTTTTATGGAGACCTCATTCTATAGGCATGATGGGTTAAACCATAGGCTATTGGTGATCAACTCCACCTGAGGCTCTCAACCCTCCCTGGAAATTGGGGTTGAGGCTTTGCCATTCTCAGTCTGACTAAAAGAATTTACCCAAACGGAATTTTGAAACAGATGAGCATAACTGGAATCTTAATTAGATGATTGGATTATCTGGAGCCACACCTTGATATTCCTAACCCGAGCACCCTCATCCAACGAATGCTCCACCCAACTGGCTCCCAAGTCTCTACGTGGTTCCAGAGCAAAAGAATGTTTATACAACGCATATCTCCACCTTTTCTTCAAAGTCTTTTCGCTTACACGGAAAGACTTCTTAAACTGCCATGCATCAGGGTCAGGGGGAGGTCTTGTTACAACGCAGATCTGTGGATCTCCGGGTTTTGATTGTGGCAAGGATGCTGCTGGTGTCAAAACCACAACGTGGGAACCACAGAACCACTAGTTGGTTTTCAGTGTTTCAGTGCATACAATTCCTAACATATCTGGCCAAGAAAACTTGTAAGTTCTTAGATTGTCCCAAAGGTGGCGCATGAAATCAAAGCAGGAGAACAGTTTCCCACGAGGTGTAGCCTGGGAAAGTTGGGGGTGACTGATGGAAAGGAGGAGTGAAGCTCCGCCCTTTCCGCTGCTAGGCTGCGCCCGAGGCTATTTAAACCCACCCTGGCTGGCCTGTACTCAGATCTTCGCGGAGCGGATCAGCGGCCGGAGCGTTTGGCGGACTCTGCGTGGACTTGGAGCTCACAGCGTCTTGCGACTTGGAAGCGGATTCAGAGGACAGGACAGAACACTTGGGCAAGTGAATCTCTGTCTGTCTGTCTGTCTGTCTGTCTGTCTGTCTGTCTCATTGGTTGGTTGATTTCCATTTTCTTAAGGGGCACATACCTCACACCGCACACACACACACACACACACACACACACGCACACACACGCACACACACTCCTTCTTTCTGCGAGTTAGAAAATTAGTAGGGGCCCCTGGGAGCTGCAGGTTTCCTAATCATGTCTGCACCTAAGAACAGTAGGGTCTTGTCTGGCTCTTCTTATGAACGGTCCCCCAGCCCGGACTCCCCAAGGTCCATGCGAGCTTCACCCAGCTTCTCCCTCTCCCCTATCAGAAACTCAGGCTTAAGGGGAAGCTCCTCACCAGGGATCCGGAGCTACCATTCACCATCCCCTAGGGCTTCACCACACTCACCTCTGTCATCACCAGAATCCCACAAGCTCCCATTTCCCTGTCCTCACCGTGATGGGCAATCAATGAAGCCATTGGGCTCTCCCGTGTCCTCCTCTGAGGATTCCTCAGAGTCCCCACGTTCATCAATAATATACCACATGTTCTTACTGCCATCACCCAGCAGCTCACCCCCAGCTCTCGGGGGGTCTCCTGTGTCTCCCAGCTACTCTCCAAACAACCCCAGATTTCAGCTGGAGTCAGCCCCCCACACCCAGGAATCACCTACAAACTCACGAGCCTCACGGTGCTCCACCCCTGTGTCTTTCATCTCTTCACCCCCAGGCCTCAGGGACTCTCCTGTGGCTCCCAGTTACTCTCCAGCCATCCCCAGGTTCCTGCGGGAGTCAGCCCCATGCACCCAGGAGTCCCCCAGAGACTCACACGTCTCGGGAGAATATGAGCGGTCCCCCAGCCCTGACTCCTCAAGATTCATGCCTGCCTCACCCAGCTTCTCCCTCTCCCCTCCCAGAAACTCAGACCCAAGGGGCAGCTCCTCACCAGGGATGTGGAAGTACTCTACATCACCCCGCAGGGCTTCACCACTCTCACATCCATCATCAACAGAACTCCACAACTTTACGTTTCCCTTTCCTAACCAAGCAGGACAGTCACTCATGTCATTGTGTTCTCCCGTGTCCTCCTCTGGAGATTCTCCACAGTCACCTCATTCATCAATAATATACCATATGTTCTTACTGCCATCATCCAGCAGCTCACCCCCAGCCACCCATGACTCGCCTGTCTGTCCCAGCTACTCTCCAACTACGCCCAGATTTCAGCGGCAGTCTCTACCCCACACCCCAGAAACACCTACAAACTCACAGACCTCAGTGGGATCCTCGCCAGTCTCTCTCACGTCTTCACCCCCAGCCCTTACGGACCCTCCAGTCTGTCCCAGCTACTCTCCAACCACGCCCACATTTCAGCGCGGGTCAGTTCCAGGAACCCAGGGATCACCACCAAGCCCACCACTTTCACTGAGTTACTCCCCAGTCTCCAGCACGTCTTTATCTCCAACCCTCAGGGACTCGCCTGTCTGTCCCAGCTACTCTCCAAACACGCCCACACTTCAGCGGGAGTTCGTTGCAGGCACCCAGAAATCACCACCAAACTCACCAATTTCACTGCGTTACTCCCCAGTCTCTCTCATGTCTTCACCATCCCTCAGGGACTCTCCCGTCTGTCCCAGCTACTCTCCAACCACGCCCACATTTCAGCTGGAGTCAGTTCCAGGCACCCCGGACTCACCACCAAACTCACCAGTTTCACTCAGTTACTCCTCAGTCTCTAGCACGTCTTTATCTCCAACCCTCAGGGACTCTCCTGTGTGTCCCAGCTACTCTCCAACCACGCCCACACTTCAGCGGGAGTCAGTTCCAGGCACCCAGGAATCACCATCAAACTCACCAATTTCACTGCGTTACTCCCCAGTCTCTCTCATGTCTTCACCATCCCTCAGGGACTCTCCCGTCTGTCCCAGCTACTCTCCAACCACGCCCACATTTCAGCTGGGGTCAGTTCCAGGCACCCCGGAGTCACCACCAAACTCACCAGTTTCACTGAGGTACTCCCCGGTCTCTCTCATGTCTTCACCCCCAGCCCTCAGGGACTCTCCTGTGTGTCCCAGCTACTCTCCATCCATGCCCAGATTTCAGCGGGAGTCTGTTCCAGGCACCCAGGTATCACCACCAAACTCAGCAGTTTCGCTGAGTTACTCCCCAGTCTCTCTCATGTCTTCACCCCCAGCCCCCTGGGACTCTCCTGTCTGTCCCAGCTACTCTCCCACCACGCCCAGATTTCAGCGGGAGTCAGCCTCCCACACTCCGGAATCACCTACAGACTCACAGACTTTACTGAGGTCCTCCCTGGTCTCTCTCAGGTCTTTGCCCTCAGCCCACAGGGACTCTTGTGTCTCTTTCAGCTACTCTCAAAACTTCTCTAGATTCCAGCTGGAGTCAGTTCCAGGCACCCACGATACACCACCGAACTCACGAATTTCACTGACTTACTCCCCAGTCTCCCTCATGTTCTCACCCCCAGCCCTCAGGGACTCTTCTGTCTCTCTCAGCTACTCTCCAACCATCTCCAGATTGCACCTGGAGTCAGCTTCCCGCACCCAGGAATCATCTACAAACTCACGGACCTTACTGCCACCCTCCCCCATTTCTTTCACCTCTTCACCCCCTGCCTTAAGGGACTCTCCTGGGCCTCCCAGCTTCTCTCCAGCCTTCCCCAGATTTCTGCCACAGTCAGCCCCAGGCACCCAGGGCAACCATAGACACTCACAGGCCTCACGAGACTATCTCCCTATGACCTGTACCTACACAGGGATGGCTCTCACGCATCCCTCAGTGACCCCAAACACATCTCCACTTACACTCCGACACTCCCAGGGCCTGACAGCTACTCCCCGTTATTGTCCTTCAGTTCGAAGCCCTGGCCAATCTACTAGCCCACATGACGCAGTTACCTGGCCATTTCTCCACGGTTCCCGTGAGGGCCCCACGCCCAGCCGCACAAGAGCCCCTCCTGCATTCCGTCCTCACACGCAGGCCTGTCCATCTACTTGCTACTGTCACACTCTTGCCAGCAGAAGAGGCCCCTGTAATGGCCGATATCACCACCCAGTCTATCCTCACCCCACAGCTGTGCAGCGGGTCCCTCCTGCTGGCCCACGTGGCTGCCAGAGCCCATGCTGGCACGACGCTCCAGCAGGTCGGCGTCCCTGCGGGCCACACTACCGGTGACATGGCTAGCATGACACTCCTTCCTGGCAGTGACACTGTTGATGTGAACCCCAGTTTCACATCTCTCATTTCTAAATAGGACCATTTTCCCTTTTCGCTCTCCCTTCCTTTCACAGGGCTTTTCGTTCTCTCTGTTTCTGCCTCCGTTTCAGATATTTACTCACCTTTTTCTCTCTCACTATGTCTGCCGTGGTCTCCATGAGAGTGCGCCACTTAAGATTCCCCCATTAAAAGTCATGAATTGAGTGGCTTTTAGTATACCTGTGGTTGTGCACATTCAATTATAATTCGCAATCCATTGTACAACGTCTTATCACCCCCGACCAGAGAAAAACCCTGTAGACATTAGTCACTCCTCATTCTGTCTCAAACCCTCTCCCTGACCCTCAGCCCTAGGTAGCAACTACCTAGTGCAATCAATCCCATATGCATAGATTTCCATATTGTAGACATTTCCTATAAACGGAATTGCACAATAGGTGAGCTGTTATGACTGACATAACACGTAGCACAATATTTTCAAGATTCATCCACATTGTAGGCTTACACACAGGGGGAAAACATTTTTTTGGGGGGTTTTAGTAACACCGGGTGTTTTCTCCTTCCTTTCGTCCTTCTTTCCTTCCTTCCTTCCTTCCTTCCTTCCTTCCTTCCTTCCTTCCTTCTTTCCTGCCTGCCTTCCTTCCTTCCTTCCTTCCTTCCTTCCTCCTACTTCTCTCTTACTCCTTCTGCCCTCTCTCTTTCATATGCCTTAGGTGCATCCCACATTCTGCATTTTTTTGGGGAAATCCACGACAGGTGCAGGAAAATTGTGTTATTCCAACTATTTACCGCTATCTCTCTTTCACGGCTCTCCATCAGTTGTGAACATCTATTCGTTTATCCCAAGTCACTAAGCATATGTTTATTAGGTACACCTGTTTTTCCTTATACAGCTGTTTCTGGAGTCTAGGGTCGCATGCTCATAAACCCAGTGTAACTCAGAAACGCATCTAATAGTCCAATAAACCCATCATAACGTTGAAAAATCATAAATCAAACCATCATAAGTCACGGTTTGTCCGTGGATATGGGCGTCATCAATTCCATTGTATTCAGTCATGCTGTACACCATTTAGCACGGCAGACTGACTGGGAGTGGATATTGATACCATTATAAAAGTCAGTTATCAGAGGGATACTTCTTTAACCTGACTGAAGAACTGATCTAATGGCTTTAGTCGAGTGCATGATTATGTGAGATGTTTTGAGACAGAGTAGTACATTTGTGAATGAAATTTTATGGCTTTTTTTCACTTAGTAGGAACCATTGTGTGTGGAAAAGTGAGAAAATTGCTTTCTGCTGTAGAGTCTGGCATTCATTGTAGATTTAAGCTTATTTATCTGGGAGCAAATCTTATTCAATAAAATACTACTCTTTATACTAAGAAACAAAAACAGTGGTGATGTGTGGTCATTATCCTCAGCAAACTAATCCAGGGAAAGAAAACCAAACGCCACATTCTCACTTATAATGGGAGCTGAAAAAGGAGATCACATGGACACAGGAAGGGGAACAACACACACTGGGGCCTTTCGGGGGGCAGAGCGTTAAGAAGAACAGCTACTGCATGCTGGGCTTAATGCCTAGGTGATGGGTTGACAGGTGCAGCAAACCACCATGGCACACGTTTACCTTAGTAACAAATCTGCACATCCTGCACATATACCCCAGAACTTAGAAACGAAACGAAACAAAAGAAAACGAAAAAGCAATAGCAAAACGCTAAAGGCAAACTAAAGTTTCAAACTCAGAACGTGACAGACCAATGTTTGGTTCAAATCATGGTTCTCAACCCAGGTGCCATAAGGTCAGGATAAAGAATTTGATTACATATTGTAAATAAGACATGCAGCAAATGACCAGAAAGATTATTCTCAACATATGTGTGTCTTCTAATTCAATGGTGACGCTACCTACCGGGACATAGCATTAGATTCCAAAGGGCCGGGTCCCGCCACACAGGCCTCCCACACTAATAACAATGGGAAGCCCTACGTGGTTTTACCTGTGCTTCTCAGCAACTGGCTATAAATTAGGTTGCCACCACTCCCAGATTTAATTGCATTCATTTGCTGGAAGAGCTCACAGCACGCAGGGAAGCACTTACATTTGCCGTTGTATTTTAGCGGACATTGCAAAAAGTTCAGAAATTAATGTGGGGCCCGGCATGTGGGGAGGGGCGCACTACCTTCCAGGAAGTGTTATCCAGAAGCTCTCTGATCCCAGTCCTTTTGGGTTTTTATGGAGACCTCATTCTATAGGCATGATGGGTTAAACCATAGACTATTGGTGATCAACTCCACCTGAGGCTCTCAACTCTCCCTGGAAATTGGGGTTGAGGCTTTGCCATTCTCAGTCTGACTAAAAGAATTTACCCAAACGGAATTTTGAAACAGATGAGCATAACTGGAATCTTAATTAGATGATTGGATTATCTGGAGCCACACCTTGATATTCCTAACCTGAGCACCCTCATCCAACGAATGCTCCACCCAACTGGCTCCCAAGTCTCTACGTGGTTCCAGAGCAAAAGAATGTTTATACAACGCATATCTCCACCTTTTCTTCAAAGTCTTTTCGCTTACACGGAAAGACTTCTTAAACTGCCATGCATCAGGGTCAGGGGGAGGTCTTGTTACAACGCAGATCTGTGGATCTCCGGGTTTTGATTGTGGCAAGGATGCTGCTGGTGTCAAAACCACAACGTGGGAACCACAGAACCACTAGTTGGTTTTCAGTGTTTCAGTGCATACAATTCCTAACATATCTGGCCAAGAAAACTTGTAAGTTCTTAGATTGTCCCAAAGGTGGCGCATGAAATCAAAGCAGGAGAACAGTTTCCCACGAGGTGTAGCCTGGGAAAGTTGGGGGTGACTGATGGAAAGGAGGAGTGAAGCTCCGCCCTTTCCGCTGCTAGGCTGCGCCCGAGGCTATTTAAACCCACCCTGGCTGGCCTGTACTCAGATCTTCGCGGAGCGGATCAGCGGCCGGAGCGTTTGGCGGACTCTGCGTGGACTTGGAGCTCACAGCGTCTTGCGACTTGGAAGCGGATTCAGAGGACAGGACAGAACACTTGGGCAAGTGAATCTCTGTCTGTCTGTCTGTCTGTCTGTCTGTCTGTCTGTCTCATTGGTTGGTTGATTTCCATTTACTTAAGGGGCACATACCTCACACCGCACACACACACACACACACACACACACGCACACACACGCACACACACTCCTTCTTTCTGCGAGTTAGAAAATTAGTAGGGGCCCCTGGGAGCTGCAGGTTTCCTAATCATGTCTGCACCTAAGAACAGTAGGGTCTTGTCTGGCTCTTCTTATGAACGGTCCCCCAGCCCGGACTCCCCAAGGTCCATGCGAGCTTCACCCAGCTTCTCCCTCTCCCCTATCAGAAACTCAGGCTTAAGGGGAAGCTCCTCACCAGGGATCCGGAGCTACCATTCACCATCCCCTAGGGCTTCACCACACTCACCTCTGTCATCACCAGAATCCCACAAGCTCCCATTTCCCTGTCCTCACCGTGATGGGCAATCAATGAAGCCATTGGGCTCTCCCGTGTCCTCCTCTGAGGATTCCTCAGAGTCCCCACGTTCATCAATAATATACCACATGTTCTTACTGCCATCACCCAGCAGCTCACCCCCAGCTCTCGGGGGGTCTCCTGTGTCTCCCAGCTACTCTCCAAACAACCCCAGATTTCAGCTGGAGTCAGCCCCCCACACCCAGGAATCACCTACAAACTCACGAGCCTCACGGTGCTCCACCCCTGTGTCTTTCATCTCTTCACCCCCAGGCCTCAGGGACTCTCCTGTGGCTCCCAGTTACTCTCCAGCCATCCCCAGGTTCCTGCGGGAGTCAGCCCCATGCACCCAGGAGTCCCCCAGAGACTCACACGTCTCGGGAGAATATGAGCGGTCCCCCAGCCCTGACTCCTCAAGATTCATGCCTGCCTCACCCAGCTTCTCCCTCTCCCCTCCCAGAAACTCAGACCCAAGGGGCAGCTCCTCACCAGGGATGTGGAAGTACTCTACATCACCCCGCAGGGCTTCACCACTCTCACATCCATCATCAACAGAACTCCACAACTTTACGTTTCCCTTTCCTAACCAAGCAGGACAGTCACTCATGTCATTGTGTTCTCCCGTGTCCTCCTCTGGAGATTCTCCACAGTCACCTCATTCATCAATAATATACCATATGTTCTTACTGCCATCATCCAGCAGCTCACCCCCAGCCACCCATGACTCGCCTGTCTGTCCCAGCTACTCTCCAACTACGCCCAGATTTCAGCGGCAGTCTCTACCCCACACCCCAGAAACACCTACAAACTCACAGACCTCAGTGGGATCCTCGCCAGTCTCTCTCACGTCTTCACCCCCAGCCCTTACGGACCCTCCAGTCTGTCCCAGCTACTCTCCAACCACGCCCACATTTCAGCGCGGGTCAGTTCCAGGAACCCAGGGATCACCACCAAGCCCACCACTTTCACTGAGTTACTCCCCAGTCTCCAGCACGTCTTTATCTCCAACCCTCAGGGACTCGCCTGTCTGTCCCAGCTACTCTCCAAATACGCCCACACTTCAGCGGGAGTTCGTTGCAGGCACCCAGAAATCACCACCAAACTCACCAATTTCACGGCGTTACTCCCCAGTCTCTCTCATGTCTTCACCATCCCTCAGGGACTCTCCCGTCTGTCCCAGCTACTCTCCAACCACGCCCACATTTCAGCTGGAGTCAGTTCCAGGCACCCCGGACTCACCACCAAACTCACCAGTTTCACTCAGTTACTCCTCAGTCTCTAGCACGTCTTTATCTCCAACCCTCAGGGACTCTCCTGTGTGTCCCAGCTACTCTCCAACCACGCCCACACTTCAGCGGGAGTCAGTTCCAGGCACCCAGGAATCACCATCAAACTCACCAATTTCACTGCGTTACTCCCCAGTCTCTCTCATGTCTTCACCATCCCTCAGGGACTCTCCCGTCTGTCCCAGCTACTCTCCAACCACGCCCACATTTCAGCTGGGGTCAGTTCCAGGCACCCCGGAGTCACCACCAAACTCACCAGTTTCACTGAGGTACTCCCCGGTCTCTCTCATGTCTTCACCCCCAGCCCTCAGGGACTCTCCTGTGTGTCCCAGCTACTCTCCATCCATGCCCAGATTTCAGCGGGAGTCCGTTCCAGGCACCCAGGTATCACCACCAAACTCAGCAGTTTCGCTGAGTTACTCCCCAGTCTCTCTCATGTCTTCACCCCCAGCCCCCTGGGACTCTCCTGTCTGTCCCAGCTACTCTCCCACCACGCCCAGATTTCAGCGGGAGTCAGCCTCCCACACTCCGGAATCACCTACAGACTCACAGACTTCACTGAGGTCCTCCCTGGTCTCTCTCAGGTCTTTGCCCTCAGCCCACAGGGACTCTTGTGTCTCTTTCAGCTACTCTCAAAACTTCTCTAGATTCCAGCTGGAGTCAGTTCCAGGCACCCACGATACACCACCGAACTCACGAATTTCACTGACTTACTCCCCAGTCTCCCTCATGTTCTCACCCCCAGCCCTCAGGGACTCTTCTGTCCCTCTCAGCTACTCTCCACCCATCTCCAGATTGCACCTGGAGTCAGCTTCCCGCACCCAGGAATCATCTACAAACTCACGGACCTTACTGCCACCCTCCCCCATTTCTTTCACCTCTTCACCCCCTGCCTTAAGGGACTCTCCTGGGCCTCCCAGCTTCTCTCCAGCCTTCCCCAGATTTCTGCCACAGTCAGCCCCAGGCACCCAGGGCAACCATAGACACTCACAGGCCTCACGAGACTATCTCCCTATGACCTGTACCTACACAGGGATGGCTCTCACGCATCCCTCAGTGACCCCAAACCCATCTCCACTTACACTCCGACACTCCCAGGGCCTGACAGCTACTCCCCGTTATTGTCCTTCAGTTCGAAGCCCTGGCCAATCTACTAGCCCACATGACGCAGTTACCTGGCCATTTCTCCACGGTTCCCGTGAGGGCCCCACGCCCAGCCGCACAAGAGCCCCTCCTGCATTCCGTCCTCACACGCAGGCCTGTCCATCTACTTGCTACTGTCACACTCTTGCCAGCAGAAGAGGCCCCTGTAATGGCCGATATCACCACCCAGTCTATCCTCACCCCACAGCTGTGCAGCGGGTCCCTCCTGCTGGCCCACGTGGCTGCCAGAGCCCATGCTGGCACGACGCTCCAGCAGGTCGGCGTCCCTGCGGGCCACACTACCGGTGACATGGCTAGCATGACCCTCCTTCCTGGCAGTGACACTGTTGATGTGAACCCCAGTTTCACATCTGTCATTTCTAAATAGGACCATTTTCCCTTTTCGCTCTCCCTTCCTTTCACAGGGCTTTTCGTTCTCTCTGTTTCTGCCTCCGTTTCAGATATTTACTCACCTTTTTCTCTCTCACTATGTCTGCCGTGGTCTCCATGAGAGTGCGCCACTTAAGATTCCCCCATTAAAAGTCATGAATTGAGTGGCTTTTAGTATACCTGTGGTTGTGCACATTCAATTATAATTCGCAATCCATTGTAGAACGTCTTATCACCCCCGACCAGAGAAAAACCCTGTAGACATTAGTCACTCCTCATTCTGTCTCAAACCCTCTCCCTGACCCTCAGCCCTAGGTAGCAACTACCTAGTGCCATCAATCCCATATGCATAGATTTCCATATTGTAGACATTTCCTATAAACGGAATTGCACAATAGGTGAGCTGTTATGACTGACATAACACGTAGCACAATATTTTCAAGATTCATCCACATTGTAGGCTTACCCACAGGGGGAAACCATTTTTGTGGGGGGTTTTAGTAACACCGGGTGTTTTCTCCTTCCTTTCGTCCTTCTTTCCTTCCTTCCTTCCTTCCTTCCTTCTTTCCTGCCTGCCTTCCTTCCTTCCTTCCTTCCTTCCTTCCTTCCTTCCTTCCTTCCTTCCTCCTACTTCTCTCTTACTCCTTCTGCCCTCTCTCTTTCATATGCCTTAGGTGCATCCCACATTCTGCATTTTTTTGGGGAAATCCACGACAGGTGCAGGAAAATTGTGTTATTGTAACTATTTACCGCTATCTCTCTTTCACGGCTCTCCATCAGTTGTGAACATCTATTGGTTTATCCCAAGTCACTAAGCATATGTTTATTAGGTACACCTGTTTTTCCTTATACAGCTGTTTCTGGAGTCTAGGGTCGCATGCTCATAAACCCAGTGTAACTCAGAAACGCATCTAATAGTCCAATAAACCCATCATAACGTTGAAAAATCATAAATCAAACCATCATAAGTCACGGTTTGTCCGTGGATATGGGCGTCATCAATTCCATTGTATTCAGTCATGCTGTACACCATTAACCACGGCAGACTGACTGGGAGTGGATATTGATACCATTATAAAAGTCAGTTATTAGAGGGATACATCTTTAACCTGACTGAAAACTGATCTAATGGCTTTAGTCGAGTGCATGATTATGTGAGATGTTTTGAGACAGAGTAGTACATTTGTGAATGAAATTTTATGGCTTTTTTTCACTTAGTAGGAACCATTGTGTGTGGAAAAGTGAGAAAGTTGCTTTCTGCTGTAGAGTCTGGCATTCATTGTAGATTTAAGCTTATTTTTCTGGGAGCAAATCTTATTCAATAAAATACTACTCTTTATACTAAGAAACAAAAACAGTGGTGATGTGTGGTCATTATCCTCAGCAAACTAATCCAGGGAAAGAAAACCAAACGCCACATTCTCACTTATAATGGGAGCTGAAAAAGGAGATCACATGGACACAGGAAGGGGAACAACACACACTGGGGCCTTTCGGGGGGCAGAGCGTTAAGAAGAACAGCTACTGCATGCTGGGCTTAATGCCTAGGTGATGGGTTGACAGGTGCAGCAAACCACCATGGCACACGTTTACCTTAGTAACAAATCTGCACATCCTGCACATATACCCCAGAACTTAGAAACGAAACGAAACAAAAGAAAACGAAAAAGCAATAGCAAAACGCTAAAGGCAAACTAAAGTTTCAAACTCAGAACGTGACAGACCAATGTTTGGTTCAAATCATGGTTCTCAACCCAGGTGCCATAAGGTCAGGATAAAGAATTTGATTACATATTGTAAATAAGACATGCAGCAAATGACCAGAAAGGTTATTCTCAACATATGTGTGTCTTCTAATTCAATGGTGACGCTACCTACCGGGACATAGCATTAGATTCCAAAGGGCCGGGTCCCGCCACACAGGCCTCCCACACTAATAACAATGGGAAGCCCTACGTGGTTTTACCTGTGCTTCTCAGCAACTGGCTATAAATCAGGTTGCCACCACTCCCAGATTTAGTTGCATTCATTTGCTGGAAGAGCTCACAGCACGCAGGGAAGCACTTACATTTGCCGTTGTATTTTAGCGGACATTGCAAAAAGTTCAGAAATTAATGTGGGGCCCGGCATGTGGGGAGGGGCGCACTACCTTCCAGGAAGTGTTATCCAGAAGCTCTCTGATCCCAGTCCTTTTGGGTTTTTATGGAGACCTCATTCTATAGGCATGATGGGTTAAACCATAGGCTATTGGTGATCAACTCCACCTGAGGCTCTCAACCCTCCCTGGAAATTGGGGTTGAGGCTTTGCCATTCTCAGTCTGACTAAAAGAATTTACCCAAACGGAATTTTGAAACAGATGAGCATAACTGGAATCTTAATTAGATGATTGGATTATCTGGAGCCACACCTTGATATTCCTAACCCGAGCACCCTCATCCAACGAATGCTCCACCCAACTGGCTCCCAAGTCTCTACGTGTTTCCAGAGCAAAAGAATGTTTATACAACGCATATCTCCACCTTTTCTTCAAAGTCTTTTCGCTTACACGGAAAGACTTCTTAAACTGCCATGCATCAGGGTCAGGGGGAGGTCTTGTTACAACGCAGATCTGTGGATCTCCGGGTTTTGATTGTGGCAAGGATGCTGCTGGTGTCAAAACCACAACGTGGGAACCACAGAACCACTAGTTGGTTTTCAGTGTTTCAGTGCATACAATTCCTAACATATCTGGCCAAGAAAACTTGTAAGTTCTTAGATTGTCCCAAAGGTGGCGCATGAAATCAAAGCAGGAGAACAGTTTCCCACGAGGTGTAGCCTGGGAAAGTTGGGGGTGACTGATGGAAAGGAGGAGTGAAGCTCCGCCCTTTCCGCTGCTAGGCTGCGCCCGAGGCTATTTAAACCCACCCTGGCTGGCCTGTACTCAGATCTTCGCGGAGCGGATCAGCGGCCGGAGCGTTTGGCGGACTCTGCGTGGACTTGGAGCTCACAGCGTCTTGCGACTTGGAAGCGGATTCAGAGGACAGGACAGAACACTTGGGCAAGTGAATCTCTGTCTGTCTGTCTGTCTGTCTGTCTGTCTGTCTGTCTCATTGGTTGGTTGATTTCCATTTTCTTAAGGGGCACATACCTCACACCGCACACACACACACACACACACACACACACGCACACACACGCACACACACTCCTTCTTTCTGCGAGTTAGAAAATTAGTAGGGGCCCCTGGGAGCTGCAGGTTTCCTAATCATGTCTGCACCTAAGAACAGTAGGGTCTTGTCTGGCTCTTCTTATGAACGGTCCCCCAGCCCGGACTCCCCAAGGTCCATGCGAGCTTCACCCAGCTTCTCCCTCTCCCCTATCAGAAACTCAGGCTTAAGGGGAAGCTCCTCACCAGGGATCCGGAGCTACCATTCACCATCCCCTAGGGCTTCACCACACTCACCTCTGTCATCACCAGAATCCCACAAGCTCCCATTTCCCTGTCCTCACCGTGATGGGCAATCAATGAAGCCATTGGGCTCTCCCGTGTCCTCCTCTGAGGATTCCTCAGAGTCCCCACGTTCATCAATAATATACCACATGTTCTTACTGCCATCACCCAGCAGCTCACCCCCAGCTCTCGGGGGGTCTCCTGTGTCTCCCAGCTACTCTCCAAACAACCCCAGATTTCAGCTGGAGTCAGCCCCCCACACCCAGGAATCACCTACAAACTCACGAGCCTCACGGTGCTCCACCCCTGTGTCTTTCATCTCTTCACCCCCAGGCCTCAGGGACTCTCCTGTGGCTCCCAGTTACTCTCCAGCCATCCCCAGGTTCCTGCGGGAGTCAGCCCCATGCACCCAGGAGTCCCCCAGAGACTCACACGTCTCGGGAGAATATGAGCGGTCCCCCAGCCCTGACTCCTCAAGATTCATGCCTGCCTCACCCAGCTTCTCCCTCTCCCCTCCCAGAAACTCAGACCCAAGGGGCAGCTCCTCACCAGGGATGTGGAAGTACTCTACATCACCCCGCAGGGCTTCACCACTCTCACATCCATCATCAACAGAACTCCACAACTTTACGTTTCCCTTTCCTAACCAAGCAGGACAGTCACTCATGTCATTGTGTTCTCCCGTGTCCTCCTCTGGAGATTCTCCACAGTCACCTCATTCATCAATAATATACCATATGTTCTTACTGCCATCATCCAGCAGCTCACCCCCAGCCACCCATGACTCGCCTGTCTGTCCCAGCTACTCTCCAACTACGCCCAGATTTCAGCGGCAGTCTCTACCCCACACCCCAGAAACACCTACAAACTCACAGACCTCAGTGGGATCCTCGCCAGTCTCTCTCACGTCTTCACCCCCAGCCCTTACGGACCCTCCAGTCTGTCCCAGCTACTCACCAACCACGCCCACATTTCAGCGCGGGTCAGTTCCAGGAACCCAGGGATCACCACCAAGCCCACCACTTTCACTGAGTTACTCCCCAGTCTCCAGCACGTCTTTATCTCCAACCCTCAGGGACTCGCCTGTCTGTCCCAGCTACTCTCCAAACACGCCCACACTTCAGCGGGAGTTCGTTGCAGGCACCCAGAAATCACCACCAAACTCACCAATTTCACTGCGTTACTCCCCAGTCTCTCTCATGTCTTCACCATCCCTCAGGGACTCTCCCGTCTGTCCCAGCTACTCTCCAACCACGCCCACATTTCAGCTGGAGTCAGTTCCAGGCACCCCGGACTCACCACCAAACTCAACAGTTTCACTCAGTTACTCCTCAGTCTCTAGCACGTCTTTATCTCCAACCCTCAGGGACTCTCCTGTGTGTCCCAGCTACTCTCCAACCACGCCCACACTTCAGCGGGAGTCAGTTCCAGGCACCCAGGAATCACCATCAAACTCACCAATTTCACTGCGTTACTCCCCAGTCTCTCTCATGTCTTCACCATCCCTCAGGGACTCTCCCGTCTGTCCCAGCTACTCTCCAACCACGCCCACATTTCAGCTGGGGTCAGTTCCAGGCACCCCGGAGTCACCACCAAACTCACCAGTTTCACTGAGGTACTCCCCGGTCTCTCTCATGTCTTCACCCCCAGCCCTCAGGGACTCTCCTGTGTGTCCCAGCTACTCTCCATCCATGCCCAGATTTCAGCGGGAGTCCGTTCCAGGCACCCAGGTATCACCACCAAACTCAGCAGTTTCGCTGAGTTACTCCCCAGTCTCTCTCATGTCTTCACCCCCAGCCCCCTGGGACTCTCCTGTCTGTCCCAGCTACTCTCCCACCACGCCCAGATTTCAGCGGGAGTCAGCCTCCCACACTCCGGAATCACCTACAGACTCACAGACTTCACTGAGGTCCTCCCTGGTCTCTCTCAGGTCTTTGCCCTCTGCCCACAGGGACTCTTTTGTCTCTTTCAGCTACTCTCAAAACTTCTCTAGATTCCAGCTGGAGTCAGTTCCAGGCACCCACGATACACCACCGAACTCACGAATTTCACTGACTTACTCCCCAGTCTCCCTCATGTTCTCACCCCCAGCCCTCAGGGACTCTTCTGTCTCTCTCAGCTACTCTCCAACCATCTCCAGATTGCACCTGGAGTCAGCTTCCCGCACCCAGGAATCATCTACAAACTCACGGACCTTACTGCCACCCTCCCCCATTTCTTTCACCTCTTCACCCCCTGCCTTAAGGGACTCTCCTGGGCCTCCCAGCTTCTCTCCAGCTTTCCCCAGATTTCTGCCACAGTCAGCCCCAGGCACCCAGGGCAACCATAGACACTCACAAGCCTCACGAGACTATCTCCCTATGACCTGTACCTACACAGGGATGGCTCTCACGCATCCCTCAGTGACCCCAAACCCATCTCCAGTTACACTCAGACACTCCCAGGGCCTGACAGCTACTCCCCGTTATTGTCCTTCAGTTCGAAGCCCTGGCCAATCTACTAGCCCACATGACGCAGTTACCTGGCCATTTCTCCACGGTTCCCGTGAGGGCCCCACGCCCAGCTGCACAAGAGCCCCTCCTGCATTCCGTCCTGACACGCAGGCCTGTCCATCTACTTGCTACTGTCACACTCTTGCCAGCAGAAGAGGCCCCTGTAATGGCCGATATCACCACCCAGTCTATCCTCACCCCACAGCTGTGCAGCGGGTCCCTCCTGCTGGCCCACGTGGCTGCCAGAGCCCATGCTGGCACGACGCTCCAGCAGGTCGGCGTCCCTGCGGGCCACACTACCGGTGACATGGCTAGCATGACCCTCCTTCCTGGCAGTGACACTGTTGATGTGAACCCCAGTTTCACATCTGTCATTTCTAAATAGGACCATTTTCCCTTTTCGCTCTCCCTTCCTTTCACAGGGCTTTTCGTTCTCTCTGTTTCTGCCTCCGTTTCAGATATTTACTCACCTTTTTCTCTCTCACTATGTCTGCCGTGGTCTCCATGAGAGTGCGCCACTTAAGATTCCCCCATTAAAAGTCATGAATTGAGTGGCTTTTAGTATACCTGTGGTTGTGCACATTCAATTATAATTCGCAATCCATTGTAGAACATCTTATCACCCCCGACCAGAGAAAAACCCTGTAGACATTAGTCACTCCTCATTCTGTCTCAAACCCTCTCCCTGACCCTCAGCCCTAGGTAGCAACTACCTAGTGCAATCAATCCCATATGCATAGATTTCCATATTGTAGACATTTCCTATAAACGGAATTGCACAATAGGTGAGCTGTTATGACTGACATAACACGTAGCACAATATTTTCAAGATTCATCCACATTGTAGGCTTACCCACAGGGGGAAACCATTTTTTTGGGGGGTTTTAGTAACACCGGGTGTTTTCTCCTTCCTTTCGTCCTTCTTTCCATCCTTCCTTCCTTCCTTCCTTCCTTCCTTCCTTCCTTCCTTCCTTCCTTCTTTCCTGCCTGCCTTCCTTCCTTCCTTCCTTCCTTCCTTCCTCCTACTTCTCTCTTACTCCTTCTGCCCTCTCTCTTTCATATGCCTTAGGTGCATCCCACATTCTGCATTTTTTTGGGGAAATCCACGACAGGTGCAGGAAAATTGTGTTATTGTAACTATTTGCCGCTATCTCTCTTTCACGGCTCTCCATCAGTTGTGAACATCTATTGGTTTATCCGAAGTCACTAAGCATATGTTTATTAGGTACACCTGTTTTTCCTTATACAGCTGTTTCTGGAGTCTAGGGTCGCATGCTCATAAACCCAGTGTAACTCAGAAACGCATCTAATAGTCCAATAAACCCATCATAACGTTGAAAAATCATAAATCAAACCATCATAAGTCACGGTTTGTCCGTGGATATGGGCGTCATCAATTCCATTGTATTCAGTCATGCTGTACACCATTAACCACGGCAGACTGAATGGGAGTGGATATTGATACCATTATAAAAGTCAGTTATCAGAGGGATACTTCTTTAACCTGACTGAAGAACTGATCTAATGGCTTTAGTCGAGTGCATGATTATGTGAGATGTTTTGAGACAGAGTAGTACATTTGTGAATGAAATTTTATGGCTTTTTTTCACTTAGTAGGAACCATTGTGTGTGGAAAAGTGAGAAAGTTGCTTTCTGCTGTAGAGTCTGGCATTCATTGTAGATTGAAGCTTATTTTTCTGGGAGCAAATCTTATTCAATAAAATACTACTCTTTATACTAAGAAACAAAAACAGTGGTGATGTGTGGTCATTATCCTCAGCAAACTAATCCAGGGAAAGAAAACCAAACGCCACATTCTCACTTATAATGGGAGCTGAAAAAGGAGATCACATGGACACAGGAAGGGGAACAACACACACTGGGGCCTTTCGGGGAGCAGAGCGTTAAGAAGAACAGCTACTGCATGCTGGGCTTAATGCCTAGGTGATGGGTTGACAGGTGCAGCAAACCACCATGGCACACGTTTACCTTAGTAACAAATCTGCACATCCTGCACATATACCCCAGAACTTAGAAACGAAACGAAACAAAAGAAAACGAAAAAGCACTAGCAAAACGCTAAAGGCAAACTAAAGTTTCAAACTCAGAACGTGACAGACCCATGTTTGGTTCAAATCATGGTTCTCAACCCAGGTGCCATAAGGTCAGGATAAAGAATTTGATTACATATTGTAAATAAGACATGCAGCAAATGACCAGAAAGATTATTCTCAACATATGTGTGTCTTCTAATTCAATGGTGACGCTACCTACCGGGACATAGCATTAGATTCCAAAGGGCCGGGTCCCGCCACACAGGCCTCCCACACTAATAACAATGGGAAGCCCTACGTGGTTTTACCTGTGCTTCTCAGCAACTGGCTATAAATCAGGTTGCCACCACTCCCAGATTTAGTTGCATTCATTTGCTGGAAGAGCTCACAGCACGCAGGGAAGCACTTACATTTGCCGTTGTATTTTAGCGGACATTGCAAAAAGTTCAGAAATTAATGTGGGGCCCGGCATGTGGGGAGGGGCGCACTACCTTCCAGGAAGTGTTATCCAGAAGCTCTCTGATCCCAGTCCTTTTGGGTTTTTATGGAGACCTCATTCTATAGGCATGATGGGTTAAACCACAGGCTATTGGTGATCAACTCCACCTGAGGCTCTCAACCCTCCCTGGAAATTGGGGTTGAGGCTTTGCCATTCTCAGTCTGACTAAAAGAATTTACCCAAACGGAATTTTGAAACAGATGAGCATAACTGGAATCTTAATTAGATGATTGGATTATCTGGAGCCACACCTTGATATTCCTAACCCGAGCACCCTCATCCAACGAATGCTCCACCCAACTGGCTCCCAAGTCTCTACGTGGTTCCAGAGCAAAAGAATGTTTATACAACGCATATCTCCACCTTTTCTTCAAAGTCTTTTCGCTTACACGGAAAGACTTCTTAAACTGCCATGCATCAGGGTCAGGGGGAGGTCTTGTTACAACGCAGATCTGTGGATCTCCGGGTTTTGATTGTGGCAAGGATGCTGCTGGTGTCAAAACCACAACGTGGGAACCACAGAACCACTAGTTGGTTTTCAGTGTTTCAGTGCATACAATTCCTAACATATCTGGCCAAGAAAACTTGTAAGTTCTTAGATTGTCCCAAAGGTGGCGCATGAAATCAAAGCAGGAGAACAGTTTCCCACGAGGTGTAGCCTGGGAAAGTTGGGGGTGACTGATGGAAAGGAGGAGTGAAGCTCCGCCCTTTCCGCTGCTAGGCTGCGCCCGAGGCTATTTAAACCCACCCTGGCTGGCCTGTACTCAGATCTTCGCGGAGCGGATCAGCGGCCGGAGCGTTTGGCGGACTCTGCGTGGACTTGGAGCTCACAGCGTCTTGCGACTTGGAAGCGGATTCAGAGGACAGGACAGAACACTTGGGCAAGTGAATCTCTGTCTGTCTGTCTGTCTGTCTGTCTGTCTCATTGGTTGGTTGATTTCCATTTTCTTAAGGGGCACATACCTCACACCGCACACACACACACACACGCACACACACGCACACACACTCCTTCTTTCTGCGAGTTAGAAAATTAGTAGGGGCCCCTGGGAGCTGCAGGTTTCCTAATCATGTCTGCACCTAAGAACAGTAGGGTCTTGTCTGGCTCTTCTTATGAACGGTCCCCCAGCCCGGACTCCCCAAGGTCCATGCGAGCTTCACCCAGCTTCTCCCTCTCCCCTATCAGAAACTCAGGCTTAAGGGGAAGCTCCTCACCAGGGATCCGGAGCTACCATTCACCATCCCCTAGGGCTTCACCACACTCACCTCTGTCATCACCAGAATCCCACAAGCTCCCATTTCCCTGTCCTCACCGTGATGGGCAATCAATGAAGCCATTGGGCTCTCCCGTGTCCTCCTCTGAGGATTCCGCAGAGTCCCCACGTTCATCAATAATATACCACATGTTCTTACTGCCATCACCCAGCAGCTCACCCCCAGCTCTCGGGGGGTCTCCTGTGTCTCCCAGCTACTCTCCAAACAACCCCAGATTTCAGCTGGAGTCAGCCCCCCACACCCAGGAATCACCTACAAACTCACGAGCCTCACGGTGCTCCACCCCTGTGTCTTTCATCTCTTCACCCCCAGGCCTCAGGGACTCTCCTGTGGCTCCCAGTTACTCTCCAGCCATCCCCAGGTTCCTGCGGGAGTCAGCCCCATGCACCCAGGAGTCCCCCAGAGACTCACACGTCTCGGGAGAATATGAGCGGTCCCCCAGCCCTGACTCCTCAAGATTCATGCCTGCCTCACCCAGCTTCTCCCTCTCCCCTCCCAGAAACTCAGACCCAAGGGGCAGCTCCTCACCAGGGATGTGGAAGTACTCTACATCACCCCGCAGGGCTTCACCACTCTCACACCCATCATCAACAGAACTCCACAACTTTACGTTTCCCTTTCCTAACCAAGCAGGACAGTCACTCATGTCATTGTGTTCTCCCGTGTCCTCCTCTGGAGATTCTCCACAGTCACCTCATTCATCAATAATATACCATATGTTCTTACTGCCATCATCCAGCAGCTCACCCCCAGCCACCCATGACTCGCCTGTCTGTCCCAGCTACTCTCCAACTACGCCCAGATTTCAGCGGCAGTCTCTACCCCACACCCCAGAAACACCTACAAACTCACAGACCTCAGTGGGATCCTCGCCAGTCTCTCTCACGTCTTCACCCCCAGCCCTTACGGACCCTCCAGTCTGTCCCAGCTACTCTCCAACCACGCCCACATTTCAGCGCGGGTCAGTTCCAGGAACCCAGGGATCACCACCAAGCCCACCACTTTCACTGAGTTACTCCCCAGTCTCCAGCACGTCTTTATCTCCAACCCTCAGGGACTCGCCTGTCTGTCCCAGCTACTCTCCAAACACGCCCACACTTCAGCGGGAGTTCGTTGCAGGCACCCAGAAATCACCACCAAACTCACCAATTTCACTGCGTTACTCCCCAGTCTCTCTCATGTCTTCACCATCCCTCAGGGACTCTCCCGTCTGTCCCAGCTACTCTCCAACCACGCCCACATTTCAGCTGGAGTCAGTTCCAGGCACCCCGGACTCACCACCAAACTCACCAGTTTCACTCAGTTACTCCTCAGTCTCTAGCACGTCTTTATCTCCAACCCTCAGGGACTCTCCTGTGTGTCCCAGCTACTCTCCAACCACGCCCACACTTCAGCGGGAGTCAGTTCCAGGCACCCAGGAATCACCATCAAACTCACCAATTTCACTGCGTTACTCCCCAGTCTCTCTCATGTCTTCACCATCCCTCAGGGACTCTCCCGTCTGTCCCAGCTACTCTCCAACCACGCCCACATTTCAGCTGGGGTCAGTTCCAGGCACCCCGGAGTCACCACCAAACTCACCAGTTTCACTGAGGTACTCCCCGGTCTCTCTCATGTCTTCACCCCCAGCCCTCAGGGACTCTCCTGTGTGTCCCAGCTACTCTCCATCCATGCCCAGATTTCAGCGGGAGTCTGTTCCAGGCACCCAGGTATCACCACCAAACTCAGCAGTTTCGCTGAGTTACTCCCCAGTCTCTCTCATGTCTTCACCCCCAGCCCCCTGGGACTCTCCTGTCTGTCCCAGCTACTCTCCCACCACGCCCAGATTTCAGCGGGAGTCAGCCTCCCACACTCCGGAATCACCTACAGACTCACAGACTTTACTGAGGTCCTCCCTGGTCTCTCTCAGGTCTTTGCCCTCAGCCCACAGGGACTCTTGTGTCTCTTTCAGCTACTCTCAAAACTTCTCTAGATTCCAGCTGGAGTCAGTTCCAGGCACCCACGATACACCACCGAACTCACGAATTTCACTGACTTACTCCCCAGTCTCCCTCATGTTCTCACCCCCAGCCCTCAGGGACTCTTCTGTCTCTCTCAGCTACTCTCCAACCATCTCCAGATTGCACCTGGAGTCAGCTTCCCGCACCCAGGAATCATCTACAAACTCACGGACCTTACTGCCACCCTCCCCCATTTCTTTCACCTCTTCACCCCCTGCCTTAAGGGACTCTCCTGGGCCTCCCAGCTTCTCTCCAGCCTTCCCCAGATTTCTGCCACAGTCAGCCCCAGGCACCCAGGGCAACCATAGACACTCACAGGCCTCACGAGACTATCTCCCTATGACCTGTACCTACACAGGGATGGCTCTCACGCATCCCTCAGTGACCCCAAACACATCTCCACTTACACTCCGACACTCCCAGGGCCTGACAGCTACTCCCCGTTATTGTCCTTCAGTTCGAAGCCCTGGCCAATCTACTAGCCCACATGACGCAGTTACCTGGCCATTTCTCCACGGTTCCCGTGAGGGCCCCACGCCCAGCCGCACAAGAGCCCCTCCTGCATTCCGTCCTCACACGCAGGCCTGTCCATCTACTTGCTACTGTCACACTCTTGCCAGCAGAAGAGGCCCCTGTAATGGCCGATATCACCACCCAGTCTATCCTCACCCCACAGCTGTGCAGCGGGTCCCTCCTGCTGGCCCACGTGGCTGCCAGAGCCCATGCTGGCACGACGCTCCAGCAGGTCGGCGTCCCTGCGGGCCACACTACCGGTGACATGGCTAGCATGACACTCCTTCCTGGCAGTGACACTGTTGATGTGAACCCCAGTTTCACATCTCTCATTTCTAAATAGGACCATTTTCCCTTTTCGCTCTCCCTTCCTTTCACAGGGCTTTTCGTTCTCTCTGTTTCTGCCTCCGTTTCAGATATTTACTCACCTTTTTCTCTCTCACTATGTCTGCCGTGGTCTCCATGAGAGTGCGCCACTTAAGATTCCCCCATTAAAAGTCATGAATTGAGTGGCTTTTAGTATACCTGTGGTTGTGCACATTCAATTATAATTCGCAATCCATTGTACAACGTCTTATCACCCCCGACCAGAGAAAAACCCTGTAGACATTAGTCACTCCTCATTCTGTCTCAAACCCTCTCCCTGACCCTCAGCCCTAGGTAGCAACTACCTAGTGCAATCAATCCCATATGCATAGATTTCCATATTGTAGACATTTCCTATAAACGGAATTGCACAATAGGTGAGCTGTTATGACTGACATAACACGTAGCACAATATTTTCAAGATTCATCCACATTGTAGGCTTACACACAGGGGGAAAACATTTTTTTGGGGGGTTTTAGTAACACCGGGTGTTTTCTCCTTCCTTTCGTCCTTCTTTCCTTCCTTCCTTCCTTCCTTCCTTCCTTCCTTCCTTCCTTCCTTCTTTCCTGCCTGCCTTCCTTCCTTCCTTCCTTCCTTCCTTCCTCCTACTTCTCTCTTACTCCTTCTGCCCTCTCTCTTTCATATGCCTTAGGTGCATCCCACATTCTGCATTTTTTTGGGGAAATCCACGACAGGTGCAGGAAAATTGTGTTATTCCAACTATTTACCGCTATCTCTCTTTCACGGCTCTCCATCAGTTGTGAACATCTATTCGTTTATCCCAAGTCACTAAGCATATGTTTATTAGGTACACCTGTTTTTCCTTATACAGCTGTTTCTGGAGTCTAGGGTCGCATGCTCATAAACCCAGTGTAACTCAGAAACGCATCTAATAGTCCAATAAACCCATCATAACGTTGAAAAATCATAAATCAAACCATCATAAGTCACGGTTTGTCCGTGGATATGGGCGTCATCAATTCCATTGTATTCAGTCATGCTGTACACCATTTAGCACGGCAGACTGACTGGGAGTGGATATTGATACCATTATAAAAGTCAGTTATCAGAGGGATACTTCTTTAACCTGACTGAAGAACTGATCTAATGGCTTTAGTCGAGTGCATGATTATGTGAGATGTTTTGAGACAGAGTAGTACATTTGTGAATGAAATTTTATGGCTTTTTTTCACTTAGTAGGAACCATTGTGTGTGGAAAAGTGAGAAAATTGCTTTCTGCTGTAGAGTCTGGCATTCATTGTAGATTTAAGCTTATTTATCTGGGAGCAAATCTTATTCAATAAAATACTACTCTTTATACTAAGAAACAAAAACAGTGGTGATGTGTGGTCATTATCCTCAGCAAACTAATCCAGGGAAAGAAAACCAAACGCCACATTCTCACTTATAATGGGAGCTGAAAAAGGAGATCACATGGACACAGGAAGGGGAACAACACACACTGGGGCCTTTCGGGGGGCAGAGCGTTAAGAAGAACAGCTACTGCATGCTGGGCTTAATGCCTAGGTGATGGGTTGACAGGTGCAGCAAACCACCATGGCACACGTTTACCTTAGTAACAAATCTGCACATCCTGCACATATACCCCAGAACTTAGAAACGAAACGAAACAAAAGAAAACGAAAAAGCAATAGCAAAACGCTAAAGGCAAACTAAAGTTTCAAACTCAGAACGTGACAGACCAATGTTTGGTTCAAATCATGGTTCTCAACCCAGGTGCCATAAGGTCAGGATAAAGAATTTGATTACATATTGTAAATAAGACATGCAGCAAATGACCAGAAAGATTATTCTCAACATATGTGTGTCTTCTAATTCAATGGTGACGCTACCTACCGGGACATAGCATTAGATTCCAAAGGGCCGGGTCCCGCCACACAGGCCTCCCACACTAATAACAATGGGAAGCCCTACGTGGTTTTACCTGTGCTTCTCAGCAACTGGCTATAAATTAGGTTGCCACCACTCCCAGATTTAATTGCATTCATTTGCTGGAAGAGCTCACAGCACGCAGGGAAGCACTTACATTTGCCGTTGTATTTTAGCGGACATTGCAAAAAGTTCAGAAATTAATGTGGGGCCCGGCATGTGGGGAGGGGCGCACTACCTTCCAGGAAGTGTTATCCAGAAGCTCTCTGATCCCAGTCCTTTTGGGTTTTTATGGAGACCTCATTCTATAGGCATGATGGGTTAAACCATAGACTATTGGTGATCAACTCCACCTGAGGCTCTCAACTCTCCCTGGAAATTGGGGTTGAGGCTTTGCCATTCTCAGTCTGACTAAAAGAATTTACCCAAACGGAATTTTGAAACAGATGAGCATAACTGGAATCTTAATTAGATGATTGGATTATCTGGAGCCACACCTTGATATTCCTAACCTGAGCACCCTCATCCAACGAATGCTCCACCCAACTGGCTCCCAAGTCTCTACGTGGTTCCAGAGCAAAAGAATGTTTATACAACGCATATCTCCACCTTTTCTTCAAAGTCTTTTCGCTTACACGGAAAGACTTCTTAAACTGCCATGCATCAGGGTCAGGGGGAGGTCTTGTTACAACGCAGATCTGTGGATCTCCGGGTTTTGATTGTGGCAAGGATGCTGCTGGTGTCAAAACCACAACGTGGGAACCACAGAACCACTAGTTGGTTTTCAGTGTTTCAGTGCATACAATTCCTAACATATCTGGCCAAGAAAACTTGTAAGTTCTTAGATTGTCCCAAAGGTGGCGCATGAAATCAAAGCAGGAGAACAGTTTCCCACGAGGTGTAGCCTGGGAAAGTTGGGGGTGACTGATGGAAAGGAGGAGTGAAGCTCCGCCCTTTCCGCTGCTAGGCTGCGCCCGAGGCTATTTAAACCCACCCTGGCTGGCCTGTACTCAGATCTTCGCGGAGCGGATCAGCGGCCGGAGCGTTTGGCGGACTCTGCGTGGACTTGGAGCTCACAGCGTCTTGCGACTTGGAAGCGGATTCAGAGGACAGGACAGAACACTTGGGCAAGTGAATCTCTGTCTGTCTGTCTGTCTGTCTGTCTGTCTGTCTGTCTCATTGGTTGGTTGATTTCCATTTACTTAAGGGGCACATACCTCACACCGCACACACACACACACACACACACACACGCACACACACGCACACACACTCCTTCTTTCTGCGAGTTAGAAAATTAGTAGGGGCCCCTGGGAGCTGCAGGTTTCCTAATCATGTCTGCACCTAAGAACAGTAGGGTCTTGTCTGGCTCTTCTTATGAACGGTCCCCCAGCCCGGACTCCCCAAGGTCCATGCGAGCTTCACCCAGCTTCTCCCTCTCCCCTATCAGAAACTCAGGCTTAAGGGGAAGCTCCTCACCAGGGATCCGGAGCTACCATTCACCATCCCCTAGGGCTTCACCACACTCACCTCTGTCATCACCAGAATCCCACAAGCTCCCATTTCCCTGTCCTCACCGTGATGGGCAATCAATGAAGCCATTGGGCTCTCCCGTGTCCTCCTCTGAGGATTCCTCAGAGTCCCCACGTTCATCAATAATATACCACATGTTCTTACTGCCATCACCCAGCAGCTCACCCCCAGCTCTCGGGGGGTCTCCTGTGTCTCCCAGCTACTCTCCAAACAACCCCAGATTTCAGCTGGAGTCAGCCCCCCACACCCAGGAATCACCTACAAACTCACGAGCCTCACGGTGCTCCACCCCTGTGTCTTTCATCTCTTCACCCCCAGGCCTCAGGGACTCTCCTGTGGCTCCCAGTTACTCTCCAGCCATCCCCAGGTTCCTGCGGGAGTCAGCCCCATGCACCCAGGAGTCCCCCAGAGACTCACACGTCTCGGGAGAATATGAGCGGTCCCCCAGCCCTGACTCCTCAAGATTCATGCCTGCCTCACCCAGCTTCTCCCTCTCCCCTCCCAGAAACTCAGACCCAAGGGGCAGCTCCTCACCAGGGATGTGGAAGTACTCTACATCACCCCGCAGGGCTTCACCACTCTCACATCCATCATCAACAGAACTCCACAACTTTACGTTTCCCTTTCCTAACCAAGCAGGACAGTCACTCATGTCATTGTGTTCTCCCGTGTCCTCCTCTGGAGATTCTCCACAGTCACCTCATTCATCAATAATATACCATATGTTCTTACTGCCATCATCCAGCAGCTCACCCCCAGCCACCCATGACTCGCCTGTCTGTCCCAGCTACTCTCCAACTACGCCCAGATTTCAGCGGCAGTCTCTACCCCACACCCCAGAAACACCTACAAACTCACAGACCTCAGTGGGATCCTCGCCAGTCTCTCTCACGTCTTCACCCCCAGCCCTTACGGACCCTCCAGTCTGTCCCAGCTACTCTCCAACCACGCCCACATTTCAGCGCGGGTCAGTTCCAGGAACCCAGGGATCACCACCAAGCCCACCACTTTCACTGAGTTACTCCCCAGTCTCCAGCACGTCTTTATCTCCAACCCTCAGGGACTCGCCTGTCTGTCCCAGCTACTCTCCAAATACGCCCACACTTCAGCGGGAGTTCGTTGCAGGCACCCAGAAATCACCACCAAACTCACCAATTTCACGGCGTTACTCCCCAGTCTCTCTCATGTCTTCACCATCCCTCAGGGACTCTCCCGTCTGTCCCAGCTACTCTCCAACCACGCCCACATTTCAGCTGGAGTCAGTTCCAGGCACCCCGGACTCACCACCAAACTCACCAGTTTCACTCAGTTACTCCTCAGTCTCTAGCACGTCTTTATCTCCAACCCTCAGGGACTCTCCTGTGTGTCCCAGCTACTCTCCAACCACGCCCACACTTCAGCGGGAGTCAGTTCCAGGCACCCAGGAATCACCATCAAACTCACCAATTTCACTGCGTTACTCCCCAGTCTCTCTCATGTCTTCACCATCCCTCAGGGACTCTCCCGTCTGTCCCAGCTACTCTCCAACCACGCCCACATTTCAGCTGGGGTCAGTTCCAGGCACCCCGGAGTCACCACCAAACTCACCAGTTTCACTGAGGTACTCCCCGGTCTCTCTCATGTCTTCACCCCCAGCCCTCAGGGACTCTCCTGTGTGTCCCAGCTACTCTCCATCCATGCCCAGATTTCAGCGGGAGTCCGTTCCAGGCACCCAGGTATCACCACCAAACTCAGCAGTTTCGCTGAGTTACTCCCCAGTCTCTCTCATGTCTTCACCCCCAGCCCCCTGGGACTCTCCTGTCTGTCCCAGCTACTCTCCCACCACGCCCAGATTTCAGCGGGAGTCAGCCTCCCACACTCCGGAATCACCTACAGACTCACAGACTTCACTGAGGTCCTCCCTGGTCTCTCTCAGGTCTTTGCCCTCAGCCCACAGGGACTCTTGTGTCTCTTTCAGCTACTCTCAAAACTTCTCTAGATTCCAGCTGGAGTCAGTTCCAGGCACCCACGATACACCACCGAACTCACGAATTTCACTGACTTACTCCCCAGTCTCCCTCATGTTCTCACCCCCAGCCCTCAGGGACTCTTCTGTCCCTCTCAGCTACTCTCCACCCATCTCCAGATTGCACCTGGAGTCAGCTTCCCGCACCCAGGAATCATCTACAAACTCACGGACCTTACTGCCACCCTCCCCCATTTCTTTCACCTCTTCACCCCCTGCCTTAAGGGACTCTCCTGGGCCTCCCAGCTTCTCTCCAGCCTTCCCCAGATTTCTGCCACAGTCAGCCCCAGGCACCCAGGGCAACCATAGACACTCACAGGCCTCACGAGACTATCTCCCTATGACCTGTACCTACACAGGGATGGCTCTCACGCATCCCTCAGTGACCCCAAACCCATCTCCACTTACACTCCGACACTCCCAGGGCCTGACAGCTACTCCCCGTTATTGTCCTTCAGTTCGAAGCCCTGGCCAATCTACTAGCCCACATGACGCAGTTACCTGGCCATTTCTCCACGGTTCCCGTGAGGGCCCCACGCCCAGCCGCACAAGAGCCCCTCCTGCATTCCGTCCTCACACGCAGGCCTGTCCATCTACTTGCTACTGTCACACTCTTGCCAGCAGAAGAGGCCCCTGTAATGGCCGATATCACCACCCAGTCTATCCTCACCCCACAGCTGTGCAGCGGGTCCCTCCTGCTGGCCCACGTGGCTGCCAGAGCCCATGCTGGCACGACGCTCCAGCAGGTCGGCGTCCCTGCGGGCCACACTACCGGTGACATGGCTAGCATGACCCTCCTTCCTGGCAGTGACACTGTTGATGTGAACCCCAGTTTCACATCTGTCATTTCTAAATAGGACCATTTTCCCTTTTCGCTCTCCCTTCCTTTCACAGGGCTTTTCGTTCTCTCTGTTTCTGCCTCCGTTTCAGATATTTACTCACCTTTTTCTCTCTCACTATGTCTGCCGTGGTCTCCATGAGAGTGCGCCACTTAAGATTCCCCCATTAAAAGTCATGAATTGAGTGGCTTTTAGTATACCTGTGGTTGTGCACATTCAATTATAATTCGCAATCCATTGTAGAACGTCTTATCACCCCCGACCAGAGAAAAACCCTGTAGACATTAGTCACTCCTCATTCTGTCTCAAACCCTCTCCCTGACCCTCAGCCCTAGGTAGCAACTACCTAGTGCCATCAATCCCATATGCATAGATTTCCATATTGTAGACATTTCCTATAAACGGAATTGCACAATAGGTGAGCTGTTATGACTGACATAACACGTAGCACAATATTTTCAAGATTCATCCACATTGTAGGCTTACCCACAGGGGGAAACCATTTTTGTGGGGGGTTTTAGTAACACCGGGTGTTTTCTCCTTCCTTTCGTCCTTCTTTCCTTCCTTCCTTCCTTCCTTCCTTCTTTCCTGCCTGCCTTCCTTCCTTCCTTCCTTCCTTCCTTCCTTCCTTCCTTCCTTCCTCCTACTTCTCTCTTACTCCTTCTGCCCTCTCTCTTTCATATGCCTTAGGTGCATCCCACATTCTGCATTTTTTTGGGGAAATCCACGACAGGTGCAGGAAAATTGTGTTATTGTAACTATTTACCGCTATCTCTCTTTCACGGCTCTCCATCAGTTGTGAACATCTATTGGTTTATCCCAAGTCACTAAGCATATGTTTATTAGGTACACCTGTTTTTCCTTATACAGCTGTTTCTGGAGTCTAGGGTCGCATGCTCATAAACCCAGTGTAACTCAGAAACGCATCTAATAGTCCAATAAACCCATCATAACGTTGAAAAATCATAAATCAAACCATCATAAGTCACGGTTTGTCCGTGGATATGGGCGTCATCAATTCCATTGTATTCAGTCATGCTGTACACCATTAACCACGGCAGACTGACTGGGAGTGGATATTGATACCATTATAAAAGTCAGTTATTAGAGGGATACATCTTTAACCTGACTGAAAACTGATCTAATGGCTTTAGTCGAGTGCATGATTATGTGAGATGTTTTGAGACAGAGTAGTACATTTGTGAATGAAATTTTATGGCTTTTTTTCACTTAGTAGGAACCATTGTGTGTGGAAAAGTGAGAAAGTTGCTTTCTGCTGTAGAGTCTGGCATTCATTGTAGATTTAAGCTTATTTTTCTGGGAGCAAATCTTATTCAATAAAATACTACTCTTTATACTAAGAAACAAAAACAGTGGTGATGTGTGGTCATTATCCTCAGCAAACTAATCCAGGGAAAGAAAACCAAACGCCACATTCTCACTTATAATGGGAGCTGAAAAAGGAGATCACATGGACACAGGAAGGGGAACAACACACACTGGGGCCTTTCGGGGGGCAGAGCGTTAAGAAGAACAGCTACTGCATGCTGGGCTTAATGCCTAGGTGATGGGTTGACAGGTGCAGCAAACCACCATGGCACACGTTTACCTTAGTAACAAATCTGCACATCCTGCACATATACCCCAGAACTTAGAAACGAAACGAAACAAAAGAAAACGAAAAAGCAATAGCAAAACGCTAAAGGCAAACTAAAGTTTCAAACTCAGAACGTGACAGACCAATGTTTGGTTCAAATCATGGTTCTCAACCCAGGTGCCATAAGGTCAGGATAAAGAATTTGATTACATATTGTAAATAAGACATGCAGCAAATGACCAGAAAGGTTATTCTCAACATATGTGTGTCTTCTAATTCAATGGTGACGCTACCTACCGGGACATAGCATTAGATTCCAAAGGGCCGGGTCCCGCCACACAGGCCTCCCACACTAATAACAATGGGAAGCCCTACGTGGTTTTACCTGTGCTTCTCAGCAACTGGCTATAAATCAGGTTGCCACCACTCCCAGATTTAGTTGCATTCATTTGCTGGAAGAGCTCACAGCACGCAGGGAAGCACTTACATTTGCCGTTGTATTTTAGCGGACATTGCAAAAAGTTCAGAAATTAATGTGGGGCCCGGCATGTGGGGAGGGGCGCACTACCTTCCAGGAAGTGTTATCCAGAAGCTCTCTGATCCCAGTCCTTTTGGGTTTTTATGGAGACCTCATTCTATAGGCATGATGGGTTAAACCATAGGCTATTGGTGATCAACTCCACCTGAGGCTCTCAACCCTCCCTGGAAATTGGGGTTGAGGCTTTGCCATTCTCAGTCTGACTAAAAGAATTTACCCAAACGGAATTTTGAAACAGATGAGCATAACTGGAATCTTAATTAGATGATTGGATTATCTGGAGCCACACCTTGATATTCCTAACCCGAGCACCCTCATCCAACGAATGCTCCACCCAACTGGCTCCCAAGTCTCTACGTGTTTCCAGAGCAAAAGAATGTTTATACAACGCATATCTCCACCTTTTCTTCAAAGTCTTTTCGCTTACACGGAAAGACTTCTTAAACTGCCATGCATCAGGGTCAGGGGGAGGTCTTGTTACAACGCAGATCTGTGGATCTCCGGGTTTTGATTGTGGCAAGGATGCTGCTGGTGTCAAAACCACAACGTGGGAACCACAGAACCACTAGTTGGTTTTCAGTGTTTCAGTGCATACAATTCCTAACATATCTGGCCAAGAAAACTTGTAAGTTCTTAGATTGTCCCAAAGGTGGCGCATGAAATCAAAGCAGGAGAACAGTTTCCCACGAGGTGTAGCCTGGGAAAGTTGGGGGTGACTGATGGAAAGGAGGAGTGAAGCTCCGCCCTTTCCGCTGCTAGGCTGCGCCCGAGGCTATTTAAACCCACCCTGGCTGGCCTGTACTCAGATCTTCGCGGAGCGGATCAGCGGCCGGAGCGTTTGGCGGACTCTGCGTGGACTTGGAGCTCACAGCGTCTTGCGACTTGGAAGCGGATTCAGAGGACAGGACAGAACACTTGGGCAAGTGAATCTCTGTCTGTCTGTCTGTCTGTCTGTCTGTCTGTCTGTCTCATTGGTTGGTTGATTTCCATTTTCTTAAGGGGCACATACCTCACACCGCACACACACACACACACACACACACACACGCACACACACGCACACACACTCCTTCTTTCTGCGAGTTAGAAAATTAGTAGGGGCCCCTGGGAGCTGCAGGTTTCCTAATCATGTCTGCACCTAAGAACAGTAGGGTCTTGTCTGGCTCTTCTTATGAACGGTCCCCCAGCCCGGACTCCCCAAGGTCCATGCGAGCTTCACCCAGCTTCTCCCTCTCCCCTATCAGAAACTCAGGCTTAAGGGGAAGCTCCTCACCAGGGATCCGGAGCTACCATTCACCATCCCCTAGGGCTTCACCACACTCACCTCTGTCATCACCAGAATCCCACAAGCTCCCATTTCCCTGTCCTCACCGTGATGGGCAATCAATGAAGCCATTGGGCTCTCCCGTGTCCTCCTCTGAGGATTCCTCAGAGTCCCCACGTTCATCAATAATATACCACATGTTCTTACTGCCATCACCCAGCAGCTCACCCCCAGCTCTCGGGGGGTCTCCTGTGTCTCCCAGCTACTCTCCAAACAACCCCAGATTTCAGCTGGAGTCAGCCCCCCACACCCAGGAATCACCTACAAACTCACGAGCCTCACGGTGCTCCACCCCTGTGTCTTTCATCTCTTCACCCCCAGGCCTCAGGGACTCTCCTGTGGCTCCCAGTTACTCTCCAGCCATCCCCAGGTTCCTGCGGGAGTCAGCCCCATGCACCCAGGAGTCCCCCAGAGACTCACACGTCTCGGGAGAATATGAGCGGTCCCCCAGCCCTGACTCCTCAAGATTCATGCCTGCCTCACCCAGCTTCTCCCTCTCCCCTCCCAGAAACTCAGACCCAAGGGGCAGCTCCTCACCAGGGATGTGGAAGTACTCTACATCACCCCGCAGGGCTTCACCACTCTCACATCCATCATCAACAGAACTCCACAACTTTACGTTTCCCTTTCCTAACCAAGCAGGACAGTCACTCATGTCATTGTGTTCTCCCGTGTCCTCCTCTGGAGATTCTCCACAGTCACCTCATTCATCAATAATATACCATATGTTCTTACTGCCATCATCCAGCAGCTCACCCCCAGCCACCCATGACTCGCCTGTCTGTCCCAGCTACTCTCCAACTACGCCCAGATTTCAGCGGCAGTCTCTACCCCACACCCCAGAAACACCTACAAACTCACAGACCTCAGTGGGATCCTCGCCAGTCTCTCTCACGTCTTCACCCCCAGCCCTTACGGACCCTCCAGTCTGTCCCAGCTACTCACCAACCACGCCCACATTTCAGCGCGGGTCAGTTCCAGGAACCCAGGGATCACCACCAAGCCCACCACTTTCACTGAGTTACTCCCCAGTCTCCAGCACGTCTTTATCTCCAACCCTCAGGGACTCGCCTGTCTGTCCCAGCTACTCTCCAAACACGCCCACACTTCAGCGGGAGTTCGTTGCAGGCACCCAGAAATCACCACCAAACTCACCAATTTCACTGCGTTACTCCCCAGTCTCTCTCATGTCTTCACCATCCCTCAGGGACTCTCCCGTCTGTCCCAGCTACTCTCCAACCACGCCCACATTTCAGCTGGAGTCAGTTCCAGGCACCCCGGACTCACCACCAAACTCAACAGTTTCACTCAGTTACTCCTCAGTCTCTAGCACGTCTTTATCTCCAACCCTCAGGGACTCTCCTGTGTGTCCCAGCTACTCTCCAACCACGCCCACACTTCAGCGGGAGTCAGTTCCAGGCACCCAGGAATCACCATCAAACTCACCAATTTCACTGCGTTACTCCCCAGTCTCTCTCATGTCTTCACCATCCCTCAGGGACTCTCCCGTCTGTCCCAGCTACTCTCCAACCACGCCCACATTTCAGCTGGGGTCAGTTCCAGGCACCCCGGAGTCACCACCAAACTCACCAGTTTCACTGAGGTACTCCCCGGTCTCTCTCATGTCTTCACCCCCAGCCCTCAGGGACTCTCCTGTGTGTCCCAGCTACTCTCCATCCATGCCCAGATTTCAGCGGGAGTCCGTTCCAGGCACCCAGGTATCACCACCAAACTCAGCAGTTTCGCTGAGTTACTCCCCAGTCTCTCTCATGTCTTCACCCCCAGCCCCCTGGGACTCTCCTGTCTGTCCCAGCTACTCTCCCACCACGCCCAGATTTCAGCGGGAGTCAGCCTCCCACACTCCGGAATCACCTACAGACTCACAGACTTCACTGAGGTCCTCCCTGGTCTCTCTCAGGTCTTTGCCCTCTGCCCACAGGGACTCTTTTGTCTCTTTCAGCTACTCTCAAAACTTCTCTAGATTCCAGCTGGAGTCAGTTCCAGGCACCCACGATACACCACCGAACTCACGAATTTCACTGACTTACTCCCCAGTCTCCCTCATGTTCTCACCCCCAGCCCTCAGGGACTCTTCTGTCTCTCTCAGCTACTCTCCAACCATCTCCAGATTGCACCTGGAGTCAGCTTCCCGCACCCAGGAATCATCTACAAACTCACGGACCTTACTGCCACCCTCCCCCATTTCTTTCACCTCTTCACCCCCTGCCTTAAGGGACTCTCCTGGGCCTCCCAGCTTCTCTCCAGCTTTCCCCAGATTTCTGCCACAGTCAGCCCCAGGCACCCAGGGCAACCATAGACACTCACAAGCCTCACGAGACTATCTCCCTATGACCTGTACCTACACAGGGATGGCTCTCACGCATCCCTCAGTGACCCCAAACCCATCTCCAGTTACACTCAGACACTCCCAGGGCCTGACAGCTACTCCCCGTTATTGTCCTTCAGTTCGAAGCCCTGGCCAATCTACTAGCCCACATGACGCAGTTACCTGGCCATTTCTCCACGGTTCCCGTGAGGGCCCCACGCCCAGCTGCACAAGAGCCCCTCCTGCATTCCGTCCTGACACGCAGGCCTGTCCATCTACTTGCTACTGTCACACTCTTGCCAGCAGAAGAGGCCCCTGTAATGGCCGATATCACCACCCAGTCTATCCTCACCCCACAGCTGTGCAGCGGGTCCCTCCTGCTGGCCCACGTGGCTGCCAGAGCCCATGCTGGCACGACGCTCCAGCAGGTCGGCGTCCCTGCGGGCCACACTACCGGTGACATGGCTAGCATGACCCTCCTTCCTGGCAGTGACACTGTTGATGTGAACCCCAGTTTCACATCTGTCATTTCTAAATAGGACCATTTTCCCTTTTCGCTCTCCCTTCCTTTCACAGGGCTTTTCGTTCTCTCTGTTTCTGCCTCCGTTTCAGATATTTACTCACCTTTTTCTCTCTCACTATGTCTGCCGTGGTCTCCATGAGAGTGCGCCACTTAAGATTCCCCCATTAAAAGTCATGAATTGAGTGGCTTTTAGTATACCTGTGGTTGTGCACATTCAATTATAATTCGCAATCCATTGTAGAACATCTTATCACCCCCGACCAGAGAAAAACCCTGTAGACATTAGTCACTCCTCATTCTGTCTCAAACCCTCTCCCTGACCCTCAGCCCTAGGTAGCAACTACCTAGTGCAATCAATCCCATATGCATAGATTTCCATATTGTAGACATTTCCTATAAACGGAATTGCACAATAGGTGAGCTGTTATGACTGACATAACACGTAGCACAATATTTTCAAGATTCATCCACATTGTAGGCTTACCCACAGGGGGAAACCATTTTTTTGGGGGGTTTTAGTAACACCGGGTGTTTTCTCCTTCCTTTCGTCCTTCTTTCCATCCTTCCTTCCTTCCTTCCTTCCTTCCTTCCTTCCTTCCTTCCTTCCTTCCTTCTTTCCTGCCTGCCTTCCTTCCTTCCTTCCTTCCTTCCTTCCTCCTACTTCTCTCTTACTCCTTCTGCCCTCTCTCTTTCATATGCCTTAGGTGCATCCCACATTCTGCATTTTTTTGGGGAAATCCACGACAGGTGCAGGAAAATTGTGTTATTGTAACTATTTGCCGCTATCTCTCTTTCACGGCTCTCCATCAGTTGTGAACATCTATTGGTTTATCCGAAGTCACTAAGCATATGTTTATTAGGTACACCTGTTTTTCCTTATACAGCTGTTTCTGGAGTCTAGGGTCGCATGCTCATAAACCCAGTGTAACTCAGAAACGCATCTAATAGTCCAATAAACCCATCATAACGTTGAAAAATCATAAATCAAACCATCATAAGTCACGGTTTGTCCGTGGATATGGGCGTCATCAATTCCATTGTATTCAGTCATGCTGTACACCATTAACCACGGCAGACTGAATGGGAGTGGATATTGATACCATTATAAAAGTCAGTTATCAGAGGGATACTTCTTTAACCTGACTGAAGAACTGATCTAATGGCTTTAGTCGAGTGCATGATTATGTGAGATGTTTTGAGACAGAGTAGTACATTTGTGAATGAAATTTTATGGCTTTTTTTCACTTAGTAGGAACCATTGTGTGTGGAAAAGTGAGAAAGTTGCTTTCTGCTGTAGAGTCTGGCATTCATTGTAGATTGAAGCTTATTTTTCTGGGAGCAAATCTTATTCAATAAAATACTACTCTTTATACTAAGAAACAAAAACAGTGGTGATGTGTGGTCATTATCCTCAGCAAACTAATCCAGGGAAAGAAAACCAAACGCCACATTCTCACTTATAATGGGAGCTGAAAAAGGAGATCACATGGACACAGGAAGGGGAACAACACACACTGGGGCCTTTCGGGGAGCAGAGCGTTAAGAAGAACAGCTACTGCATGCTGGGCTTAATGCCTAGGTGATGGGTTGACAGGTGCAGCAAACCACCATGGCACACGTTTACCTTAGTAACAAATCTGCACATCCTGCACATATACCCCAGAACTTAGAAACGAAACGAAACAAAAGAAAACGAAAAAGCACTAGCAAAACGCTAAAGGCAAACTAAAGTTTCAAACTCAGAACGTGACAGACCCATGTTTGGTTCAAATCATGGTTCTCAACCCAGGTGCCATAAGGTCAGGATAAAGAATTTGATTACATATTGTAAATAAGACATGCAGCAAATGACCAGAAAGATTATTCTCAACATATGTGTGTCTTCTAATTCAATGGTGACGCTACCTACCGGGACATAGCATTAGATTCCAAAGGGCCGGGTCCCGCCACACAGGCCTCCCACACTAATAACAATGGGAAGCCCTACGTGGTTTTACCTGTGCTTCTCAGCAACTGGCTATAAATCAGGTTGCCACCACTCCCAGATTTAGTTGCATTCATTTGCTGGAAGAGCTCACAGCACGCAGGGAAGCACTTACATTTGCCGTTGTATTTTAGCGGACATTGCAAAAAGTTCAGAAATTAATGTGGGGCCCGGCATGTGGGGAGGGGCGCACTACCTTCCAGGAAGTGTTATCCAGAAGCTCTCTGATCCCAGTCCTTTTGGGTTTTTATGGAGACCTCATTCTATAGGCATGATGGGTTAAACCACAGGCTATTGGTGATCAACTCCACCTGAGGCTCTCAACCCTCCCTGGAAATTGGGGTTGAGGCTTTGCCATTCTCAGTCTGACTAAAAGAATTTACCCAAACGGAATTTTGAAACAGATGAGCATAACTGGAATCTTAATTAGATGATTGGATTATCTGGAGCCACACCTTGATATTCCTAACCCGAGCACCCTCATCCAACGAATGCTCCACCCAACTGGCTCCCAAGTCTCTACGTGGTTCCAGAGCAAAAGAATGTTTATACAACGCATATCTCCACCTTTTCTTCAAAGTCTTTTCGCTTACACGGAAAGACTTCTTAAACTGCCATGCATCAGGGTCAGGGGGAGGTCTTGTTACAACGCAGATCTGTGGATCTCCGGGTTTTGATTGTGGCAAGGATGCTGCTGGTGTCAAAACCACAACGTGGGAACCACAGAACCACTAGTTGGTTTTCAGTGTTTCAGTGCATACAATTCCTAACATATCTGGCCAAGAAAACTTGTAAGTTCTTAGATTGTCCCAAAGGTGGCGCATGAAATCAAAGCAGGAGAACAGTTTCCCACGAGGTGTAGCCTGGGAAAGTTGGGGGTGACTGATGGAAAGGAGGAGTGAAGCTCCGCCCTTTCCGCTGCTAGGCTGCGCCCGAGGCTATTTAAACCCACCCTGGCTGGCCTGTACTCAGATCTTCGCGGAGCGGATCAGCGGCCGGAGCGTTTGGCGGACTCTGCGTGGACTTGGAGCTCACAGCGTCTTGCGACTTGGAAGCGGATTCAGAGGACAGGACAGAACACTTGGGCAAGTGAATCTCTGTCTGTCTGTCTGTCTGTCTGTCTGTCTCATTGGTTGGTTGATTTCCATTTTCTTAAGGGGCACATACCTCACACCGCACACACACACACACACGCACACACACGCACACACACTCCTTCTTTCTGCGAGTTAGAAAATTAGTAGGGGCCCCTGGGAGCTGCAGGTTTCCTAATCATGTCTGCACCTAAGAACAGTAGGGTCTTGTCTGGCTCTTCTTATGAACGGTCCCCCAGCCCGGACTCCCCAAGGTCCATGCGAGCTTCACCCAGCTTCTCCCTCTCCCCTATCAGAAACTCAGGCTTAAGGGGAAGCTCCTCACCAGGGATCCGGAGCTACCATTCACCATCCCCTAGGGCTTCACCACACTCACCTCTGTCATCACCAGAATCCCACAAGCTCCCATTTCCCTGTCCTCACCGTGATGGGCAATCAATGAAGCCATTGGGCTCTCCCGTGTCCTCCTCTGAGGATTCCGCAGAGTCCCCACGTTCATCAATAATATACCACATGTTCTTACTGCCATCACCCAGCAGCTCACCCCCAGCTCTCGGGGGGTCTCCTGTGTCTCCCAGCTACTCTCCAAACAACCCCAGATTTCAGCTGGAGTCAGCCCCCCACACCCAGGAATCACCTACAAACTCACGAGCCTCACGGTGCTCCACCCCTGTGTCTTTCATCTCTTCACCCCCAGGCCTCAGGGACTCTCCTGTGGCTCCCAGTTACTCTCCAGCCATCCCCAGGTTCCTGCGGGAGTCAGCCCCATGCACCCAGGAGTCCCCCAGAGACTCACACGTCTCGGGAGAATATGAGCGGTCCCCCAGCCCTGACTCCTCAAGATTCATGCCTGCCTCACCCAGCTTCTCCCTCTCCCCTCCCAGAAACTCAGACCCAAGGGGCAGCTCCTCACCAGGGATGTGGAAGTACTCTACATCACCCCGCAGGGCTTCACCACTCTCACACCCATCATCAACAGAACTCCACAACTTTACGTTTCCCTTTCCTAACCAAGCAGGACAGTCACTCATGTCATTGTGTTCTCCCGTGTCCTCCTCTGGAGATTCTCCACAGTCACCTCATTCATCAATAATATACCATATGTTCTTACTGCCATCATCCAGCAGCTCACCCCCAGCCACCCATGACTCGCCTGTCTGTCCCAGCTACTCTCCAACTACGCCCAGATTTCAGCGGCAGTCTCTACCCCACACCCCAGAAACACCTACAAACTCACAGACCTCAGTGGGATCCTCGCCAGTCTCTCTCACGTCTTCACCCCCAGCCCTTACGGACCCTCCAGTCTGTCCCAGCTACTCTCCAACCACGCCCACATTTCAGCGCGGGTCAGTTCCAGGAACCCAGGGATCACCACCAAGCCCACCACTTTCACTGAGTTACTCCCCAGTCTCCAGCACGTCTTTATCTCCAACCCTCAGGGACTCGCCTGTCTGTCCCAGCTACTCTCCAAACACGCCCACACTTCAGCGGGAGTTCGTTGCAGGCACCCAGAAATCACCACCAAACTCACCAATTTCACTGCGTTACTCCCCAGTCTCTCTCATGTCTTCACCATCCCTCAGGGACTCTCCCGTCTGTCCCAGCTACTCTCCAACCACGCCCACATTTCAGCTGGAGTCAGTTCCAGGCACACCGGACTCACCACCAAACTCACCAGTTTCACTCAGTTACTCCTCAGTCTCTAGCACGTCTTTATCTCCAACCCTCAGGGACTCTCCTGTGTGTCCCAGCTACTCTCCAACCACGACCACACTTCAGCGGGAGTCAGTTCCAGGCACCCAGGAATCACCATCAAACTCACCAATTTCACTGCGTTACTCCCCAGTCTCTCTCATGTCTTCACCATCCCTCAGGGACTCTCCCGTCTGTCCCAGCTACTCTCCAACCACGCCCACATTTCAGCTGGGGTCAGTTCCAGGCACCCCGGAGTCACCACCAAACTCACCAGTTTCACTGAGGTACTCCCCGGTCTCTCTCATGTCTTCACCCCCAGCCCTCAGGGACTCTCCTGTGTGTCCCAGCTACTCTCCATCCATGCCCAGATTTCAGCGGGAGTCCGTTCCAGGCACCCAGGTATCACCACCAAACTCAGCAGTTTCGCTGAGTTACTCCCCAGTCTCTCTCATGTCTTCACCCCCAGCCCCCTGGGACTCTCCTGTCTGTCCCAGCTACTCTCCCACCACGCCCAGATTTCAGCGGGAGTCAGCCTCCCACACTCCGGAATCACCTACAGACTCACAGACTTCACTGAGGTCCTCCCTGGTCTCTCTCAGGTCTTTGCCCTCAGCCCACAGGGACTCTTGTGTCTCTTTCAGCTACTCTCAAAACTTCTCTAGATTCCAGCTGGAGTCAGTTCCAGGCACCCACGATACACCACCGAACTCACGAATTTCACTGACTTACTCCCCAGTCTCCCTCATGTTCTCACCCCAGCCCTCAGGGACTCTTCTGTCTCTCTCAGCTACTCTCCAACCATCTCCAGATTGCACCTGGAGTCAGCTTCCCGCACCCAGGAATCATCTACAAACTCACGGACCTTACTGCCACCCTCCCCCATTTCTTTCACCTCTTCACCCCCTGCCTTAAGGGACTCTCCTGGGCCTCCCAGCTTCTCTCCAGCCTTCCCCAGATTTCTGCCACAGTCAGCCCCAGGCACCCAGGGCAACCATAGACACTCACAAGCCTCACGAGACTATCTCCCTATGACCTGTACCTACACAGGGATGGCTCTCACGCATCCCTCAGTGACCCCAAACCCATCTCCACTTACACTCAGACACTCCCAGGGCCTGACAGCTACTCCCCGTTATTGTCCTTCAGTTCGAAGCCCTGGCCAATCTACTAGCCCACATGACGCAGTTACCTGGCCATTTCTCCACGGTTCCCGTGAGGGCCCCACGCCCAGCCGCACAAGAGCCCCTCCTGCATTCCGTCCTCACACGCAGGCCTGTCCATCTACTTGCTACTGTCACACCCTTGCCAGCAGAAGAGGCCCCTGTAATGGCCGATATCACCACCCAGTCTATCCTCACCCCACAGCTGTGCAGCGGGTCCCTCCTGCTGGCCCACGTGGCTGCCAGAGCCCATGCTGGCACGACGCTCCAGCAGGTCGGCGTCCCTGCGGGCCACACTACCGGTGACATGGCTAGCATGACCCTCCTTCCTGGCAGTGACACTGTTGATGTGAACCCCAGTTTCACATCTGTCATTTCTAAATAGGACCATTTTCCCTTTTCGCTCTCCCTTCCTTTCACAGGGCTTTTCGTTCTCTCTGTTTCTGCCTCCGTTTCAGATATTTACTCACCTTTTTCTCTCTCACTATGTCTGCCGTGGTCTCCATGAGAGTGCGCCACTTAAGATTCCCCCATTAAAAGTCATGAATTGAGTGGCTTTTAGTATACCTGTGGTTGTGCACATTCAATTATAATTCGCAATCCATTGTACAACGTCTTATCACCCCCGACCAGAGAAAAACCCTGTAGACATTAGTCACTCCTCATTCTGTCTCAAACCCTCTCCCTGACCCTCAGCCCTAGGTAGCAACTACCTAGTGCAATCAATCCCATATGCATAGATTTCCATATTGTAGACATTTCCTATAAACGGAATTGCACAATAGGTGAGCTGTTATGACTGACATAACACGTAGCACAATATTTTCAAGATTCATCCACATTGTAGGCTTACCCACAGGGGGAAACCATTTTTTTGGGGGGTTTTAATAACACCGGGTGTTTTCTCCTTCCTTTCGTCCTTCTTTCCTTCCTTCCTTCCTTCCTTCCTTCCTTCCTCCTACTTCTCTCTTACTCCTTCTGCCCTCTCTCTTTCATATGCCTTAGGTGCATCCCACATTCTGCATTATTTTGGGGAAATCCACGACAGGTGCAGGAAAATTGTGTTATTGTAACTATTTACCGCTATCTCTCTTTCACGGCTCTCCATCAGTTGTGAACATCTATTGGTTTATCCCAAGTCACTAAGCATATGTTTATTAGGTACACCTGTTTTTCCTTATACAGCTGTTTCTGGAGTCTAGGGTCGCATGCTCATAAACCCAGTGTAACTCAGAAACGCACCTAATAGTCCAATAAACCCATCATAACGTTGAAATATCATAAATCAAACCATCATAAGTCACGGTTTGTCCGTGGATATGGGCGTCATCAATTCCATTGTATTCAGTCATGCTGTACACCATTAACCACGGCAGACTGAATGGGAGTGGATATTGATACCATTATAAAAGTCAGTTATCAGAGGGATACTTCTTTAACCTGACTGAAGAACTGATCTAATGGCTTTAGTCGAGTGCATGATTATGTGAGATGTTTTGAGACAGAGTAGTACATTTGTGAATGAAATTTTATGGCTTTTTTTCACTTAGTAGGAACCATTGTGTGTGGAAAAGTGAGAAAGTTGCTTTCTGCTGTAGAGTCTGGCATTCATTGTAGATTGAAGCTTATTTTTCTGGGAGCAAATCTTATTCAATAAAATACTACTCTTTATACTAAGAAACAAAAACAGTGGTGATGTGTGGTCATTATCCTCAGCAAACTAATCCAGGGAAAGAAAACCAAACGCCACATTCTCACTTATAATGGGAGCTGAAAAAGGAGATCACATGGACACAGGAAGGGGAACAACACACACTGGGGCCTTTCGGGGAGCAGAGCGTTAAGAAGAACAGCTACTGCATGCTGGGCTTAATGCCTAGGTGATGGGTTGACAGGTGCAGCAAACCACCATGGCACACGTTTACCTTAGTAACAAATCTGCACATCCTGCACATATACCCCAGAACTTAGAAACGAAACGAAACAAAAGAAAACGAAAAAGCACTAGCAAAACGCTAAAGGCAAACTAAAGTTTCAAACTCAGAACGTGACAGACCCATGTTTGGTTCAAATCATGGTTCTCAACCCAGGTGCCATAAGGTCAGGATAAAGAATTTGATTACATATTGTAAATAAGACATGCAGCAAATGACCAGAAAGATTATTCTCAACATATGTGTGTCTTCTAATTCAATGGTGACGCTACCTACCGGGACATAGCATTAGATTCCAAAGGGCCGGGTCCCGCCACACAGGCCTCCCACACTAATAACAATGGGAAGCCCTACGTGGTTTTACCTGTGCTTCTCAGCAACTGGCTATAAATCAGGTTGCCACCACTCCCAGATTTAGTTGCATTCATTTGCTGGAAGAGCTCACAGCACGCAGGGAAGCACTTACATTTGCCGTTGTATTTTAGCGGACATTGCAAAAAGTTCAGAAATTAATGTGGGGCCCGGCATGTGGGGAGGGGCGCACTACCTTCCAGGAAGTGTTATCCAGAAGCTCTCTGATCCCAGTCCTTTTGGGTTTTTATGGAGACCTCATTCTATAGGCATGATGGGTTAAACCACAGGCTATTGGTGATCAACTCCACCTGAGGCTCTCAACCCTCCCTGGAAATTGGGGTTGAGGCTTTGCCATTCTCAGTCTGACTAAAAGAATTTACCCAAACGGAATTTTGAAACAGATGAGCATAACTGGAATCTTAATTAGATGATTGGATTATCTGGAGCCACACCTTGATATTCCTAACCCGAGCACCCTCATCCAACGAATGCTCCACCCAACTGGCTCCCAAGTCTCTACGTGGTTCCAGAGCAAAAGAATGTTTATACAACGCATATCTCCACCTTTTCTTCAAAGTCTTTTCGCTTACACGGAAAGACTTCTTAAACTGCCATGCATCAGGGTCAGGGGGAGGTCTTGTTACAACGCAGATCTGTGGATCTCCGGGTTTTGATTGTGGCAAGGATGCTGCTGGTGTCAAAACCACAACGTGGGAACCACAGAACCACTAGTTGGTTTTCAGTGTTTCAGTGCATACAATTCCTAACATATCTGGCCAAGAAAACTTGTAAGTTCTTAGATTGTCCCAAAGGTGGCGCATGAAATCAAAGCAGGAGAACAGTTTCCCACGAGGTGTAGCCTGGGAAAGTTGGGGGTGACTGATGGAAAGGAGGAGTGAAGCTCCGCCCTTTCCGCTGCTAGGCTGCGCCCGAGGCTATTTAAACCCACCCTGGCTGGCCTGTACTCAGATCTTCGCGGAGCGGATCAGCGGCCGGAGCGTTTGGCGGACTCTGCGTGGACTTGGAGCTCACAGCGTCTTGCGACTTGGAAGCGGATTCAGAGGACAGGACAGAACACTTGGGCAAGTGAATCTCTGTCTGTCTGTCTGTCTGTCTGTCTGTCTCATTGGTTGGTTGATTTCCATTTTCTTAAGGGGCACATACCTCACACCGCACACACACACACACACGCACACACACGCACACACACTCCTTCTTTCTGCGAGTTAGAAAATTAGTAGGGGCCCCTGGGAGCTGCAGGTTTCCTAATCATGTCTGCACCTAAGAACAGTAGGGTCTTGTCTGGCTCTTCTTATGAACGGTCCCCCAGCCCGGACTCCCCAAGGTCCATGCGAGCTTCACCCAGCTTCTCCCTCTCCCCTATCAGAAACTCAGGCTTAAGGGGAAGCTCCTCACCAGGGATCCGGAGCTACCATTCACCATCCCCTAGGGCTTCACCACACTCACCTCTGTCATCACCAGAATCCCACAAGCTCCCATTTCCCTGTCCTCACCGTGATGGGCAATCAATGAAGCCATTGGGCTCTCCCGTGTCCTCCTCTGAGGATTCCGCAGAGTCCCCACGTTCATCAATAATATACCACATGTTCTTACTGCCATCACCCAGCAGCTCACCCCCAGCTCTCGGGGGGTCTCCTGTGTCTCCCAGCTACTCTCCAAACAACCCCAGATTTCAGCTGGAGTCAGCCCCCCACACCCAGGAATCACCTACAAACTCACGAGCCTCACGGTGCTCCACCCCTGTGTCTTTCATCTCTTCACCCCCAGGCCTCAGGGACTCTCCTGTGGCTCCCAGTTACTCTCCAGCCATCCCCAGGTTCCTGCGGGAGTCAGCCCCATGCACCCAGGAGTCCCCCAGAGACTCACACGTCTCGGGAGAATATGAGCGGTCCCCCAGCCCTGACTCCTCAAGATTCATGCCTGCCTCACCCAGCTTCTCCCTCTCCCCTCCCAGAAACTCAGACCCAAGGGGCAGCTCCTCACCAGGGATGTGGAAGTACTCTACATCACCCCGCAGGGCTTCACCACTCTCACATCCATCATCAACAGAACTCCACAACTTTACGTTTCCCTTTCCTAACCAAGCAGGTCAGTCACTCATGTCATTGTGTTCTCCCGTGTCCTCCTCTGGAGATTCTCCACAGTCACCTCATTCATCAATAATATACCATATGTTCTTACTGCCATCATCCAGCAGCTCACCCCCAGCCACCCATGACTCGCCTGTCTGTCCCAGCTACTCTCCAACTACGCCCAGATTTCAGCGGCAGTCTCTACCCCACACCCCAGAAACACCTACAAACTCACAGACCTCAGTGGGATCCTCGCCAGTCTCTCTCACGTCTTCACCCCCAGCCCTTACGGACCCTCCAGTCTGTCCCAGCTACTCTCCAACCACGCCCACATTTCAGCGCGGGTCAGTTCCAGGAACCCAGGGATCACCACCAAGCCCACCACTTTCACTGAGTTACTCCCCATTCTCCAGCACGTCTTTATCTCCAACCCTCAGGGACTCGCCTGTCTGTCCCAGCTACTCTCCAACCACGCCCACATTTCAGCTGGAGTCAGTTCCAGGCACCCCGGACTCACCACCAAACTCACCAGTTTCACTCAGTTACTCCTCAGTCTCTAGCACGTCTTTATCTCCAACCCTCAGGGACTCTCCTGTGTGTCCCAGCTACTCTCCAACCACGCCCACACTTCAGCGGGAGTCAGTTCCAGGCACCCAGGAATCACCATCAAACTCACCAATTTCACTGCGTTACTCCCCAGTCTCTCTCATGTCTTCACCATCCCTCAGGGACTCTCCCGTCTGTCCCAGCTACTCTCCAACCACGCCCACATTTCAGCTGGGGTCAGTTCCAGGCACCCCGGAGTCACCACCAAACTCACCAGTTTCACTGAGGTACTCCCCGGTCTCTCTCATGTCTTCACCCCCAGCTCTCAGGGACTCTCCTGTGTGTCCCAGCTACTCTCCATCCATGCCCAGATTTCAGCGGGAGTCCGTTCCAGGCACCCAGGTATCACCACCAAACTCAGCAGTTTCGCTGAGTTACTCCCCAGTCTCTCTCATGTCTTCACCCCCAGCCCCCTGGGACTCTCCTGTCTGTCCCAGCTACTCTCCCACCACGCCCAGATTTCAGCGGGAGTCAGCCTCCCACACTCCGGAATCACCTACAGACTCACAGACTTCACTGAGGTCCTCCCTGGTCTCTCTCAGGTCTTTGCCCTCAGCCCACAGGGAATCTTGTGTCTCTTTCAGCTACTCTCAAAACTTCTCTAGATTCCAGCTGGAGTCAGTTCCAGGCACCCACGATACACCACCGAACTCACGAATTTCACTGACTTACTCCCCAGTCTCCCTCATGTTCTCACCCCAGCCCTCAGGGACTCTTCTGTCTCTCTCAGCTACTCTCCAACCATCTCCAGATTGCACCTGGAGTCAGCTTCCCGCACCCAGGAATCATCTACAAACTCACGGACCTTACTGCCACCCTCCCCCATTTCTTTCACCTCTTCACCCCCTGCCTTAAGGGACTCTCCTGGGCCTCCCAGCTTCTCTCCAGCCTTCCCCAGATTTCTGCCACAGTCAGCCCCAGGCACCCAGGGCAACCATAGACACTCACAAGCCTCACGAGACTATCTCCCTATGACCTGTACCTACACAGGGATGGCTCTCACGCATCCCTCAGTGACCCCAAACCCATCTCCACTTACACTCAGACACTCCCAGGGCCTGACAGCTACTCCCCGTTATTGTCCTTCAGTTCGAAGCCCTGGCCAATCTACTAGCCCACATGACGCAGTTACCTGGCCATTTCTCCACGGTTCCCGTGAGGGCCCCACGCCCAGCCGCACAAGAGCCCCTCCTGCATTCCGTCCTCACACGCAGGCCTGTCCATCTACTTGCTACTGTCACACCCTTGCCAGCAGAAGAGGCCCCTGTAATGGCCGATATCACCACCCAGTCTATCCTCACCCCACAGCTGTGCAGCGGGTCCCTCCTGCTGGCCCACGTGGCTGCCAGAGCCCATGCTGGCACGACGCTCCAGCAGGTCGGCGTCCCTGCGGGCCACACTACCGGTGACATGGCTAGCATGACCCTCCTTCCTGGCAGTGACACTGTTGATGTGAACCCCAGTTTCACATCTGTCATTTCTAAATAGGACCATTTTCCCTTTTCGCTCTCCCTTCCTTTCACAGGGCTTTTCGTTCTCTCTGTTTCTGCCTCCGTTTCAGATATTTACTCACCTTTTTCTCTCTCACTATGTCTGCCGTGGTCTCCATGAGAGTGCGCCACTTAAGATTCCCCCATTAAAAGTCATGAATTGAGTGGCTTTTAGTATACCTGTGGTTGTGCACATTCAATTATAATTCGCAATCCATTGTACAACGTCTTATCACCCCCGACCAGAGAAAAACCCTGTAGACATTAGTCACTCCTCATTCTGTCTCAAACCCTCTCCCTGACCCTCAGCCCTAGGTAGCAACTACCTAGTGCAATCAATCCCATATGCATAGATTTCCATATTGTAGACATTTCCTATAAACGGAATTGCACAATAGGTGAGCTGTTATGACTGACATAACACGTAGCACAATATTTTCAAGATTCATCCACATTGTAGGCTTACCCACAGGGGGAAACCATTTTTTTGGGGGGTTTTAGTAACACCGGGTGTTTCTCCTTCCTTTCGTCCTTCTTTCCTTCCTTCCTTCCTTCCTTCCTTCCTTCCTTCCTTCCTTCCTCCTACTTCTCTCTTACTCCTTCTGCCCTCTCTCTTTCATATGCCTTAGGTGCATCCCACATTCTGCATTATTTTGGGGAAATCCACGACAGGTGCAGGAAAATTGTGTTATTGTAACTATTTACCGCTATCTCTCTTTCACGGCTCTCCATCAGTTGTGAACATCTATTGGTTTATCCCAAGTCACTAAGCATATGTTTATTAGGTACACCTGTTTTTCCTTATACAGCTGTTTCTGGAGTCTAGGGTCGCATGCTCATAAACCCAGTGTAACTCAGAAACGCATCTAATAGTCCAATAAACCCATCATAACGTTGAAAAATCATAAATCAAACCATCATAAGTCACGGTTTGTCCGTGGATATGGGCGTCATCAATTCCATTGTATTCAGTCAGGCTGTACACCATTAACCACGGCAGACTGACTGGGAGTGGATATTGATACCATTATAAAAGTCAGTTATTAGAGGGATACTTCTTTAACCTGACTGAAGAACTGATCTAATGGCTTTAGTCGAGTGCATGATTATGTGAGATGTTTTGAGACAGAGTAGTACATTTGTGAATGAAATTTTATGGCTTTTTTTCACTTGGTAGGAACCATTGTGTGTGGAAAAGTGAGAAAATTGCTTTCTGCTGTAGAGTCTGGCATTCATTGTAGATTGAAGCTTATTTTTCTGGGAGCAAATCGTATTCAATAAAATACTACTCTTTATACTAAGAAACAAAAACAGTGGTGATGTGTGGTCATTATCCTCAGCAAACTAATCCAGGGAAAGAAAACCAAACGCCACATTCTCACTTATAATGGGAGCTGAAAAAGGAGATCACATGGACACAGGAAGGGGAACAACACACACTGGGGCCTTTCGGGGAGCAGAGCGTTAAGAAGAACAGCTACTGCATGCTGGGCTTAATGCCTAGGTGATGGGTTGACAGGTGCAGCAAACCACCATGGCACACGTTTACCTTAGTAACAAATCTGCACATCCTGCACATATACCCCAGAACTTAGAAACGAAACGAAACAAAAGAAAACGAAAAAGCACTAGCAAAACGCTAAAGGCAAACTAAAGTTTCAAACTCAGAACGTGACAGACCCATGTTTGGTTCAAATCATGGTTCTCAACCCAGGTGCCATAAGGTCAGGATAAAGAATTTGATTACATATTGTAAATAAGACATGCAGCAAATGACCAGAAAGATTATTCTCAACATATGTGTGTCTTCTAATTCAATGGTGACGCTACCTACCGGGACATAGCATTAGATTCCAAAGGGCCGGGTCCCGCCACACAGGCCTCCCACACTAATAACAATGGGAAGCCCTACGTGGTTTTACCTGTGCTTCTCAGCAACTGGCTATAAATCAGGTTGCCACCACTCCCAGATTTAGTTGCATTCATTTGCTGGAAGAGCTCACAGCACGCAGGGAAGCACTTACATTTGCCGTTGTATTTTAGCGGACATTGCAAAAAGTTCAGAAATTAATGTGGGGCCCGGCATGTGGGGAGGGGCGCACTACCTTCCAGGAAGTGTTATCCAGAAGCTCTCTGATCCCAGTCCTTTTGGGTTTTTATGGAGACCTCATTCTATAGGCATGATGGGTTAAACCACAGGCTATTGGTGATCAACTCCACCTGAGGCTCTCAACCCTCCCTGGAAATTGGGGTTGAGGCTTTGCCATTCTCAGTCTGACTAAAAGAATTTACCCAAACGGAATTTTGAAACAGATGAGCATAACTGGAATCTTAATTAGATGATTGGATTATCTGGAGCCACACCTTGATATTCCTAACCCGAGCACCCTCATCCAACGAATGCTCCACCCAACTGGCTCCCAAGTCTCTACGTGGTTCCAGAGCAAAAGAATGTTTATACAACGCATATCTCCACCTTTTCTTCAAAGTCTTTTCGCTTACACGGAAAGACTTCTTAAACTGCCATGCATCAGGGTCAGGGGGAGGTCTTGTTACAACGCAGATCTGTGGATCTCCGGGTTTTGATTGTGGCAAGGATGCTGCTGGTGTCAAAACCACAACGTGGGAACCACAGAACCACTAGTTGGTTTTCAGTGTTTCAGTGCATACAATTCCTAACATATCTGGCCAAGAAAACTTGTAAGTTCTTAGATTGTCCCAAAGGTGGCGCATGAAATCAAAGCAGGAGAACAGTTTCCCACGAGGTGTAGCCTGGGAAAGTTGGGGGTGACTGATGGAAAGGAGGAGTGAAGCTCCGCCCTTTCCGCTGCTAGGCTGCGCCCGAGGCTATTTAAACCCACCCTGGCTGGCCTGTACTCAGATCTTCGCGGAGCGGATCAGCGGCCGGAGCGTTTGGCGGACTCTGCGTGGACTTGGAGCTCACAGCGTCTTGCGACTTGGAAGCGGATTCAGAGGACAGGACAGAACACTTGGGCAAGTGAATCTCTGTCTGTCTGTCTGTCTGTCTGTCTGTCTCATTGGTTGGTTGATTTCCATTTTCTTAAGGGGCACATACCTCACACCGCACACACACACACACACACACACACACGCACACACACGCACACACACTCGTTCTTTCTGCGAGTTAGAAAATTAGTAGGGGCCCCTGGGAGCTGCAGGTTTCCTAATCATGTCTGCACCTAAGAACAGTAGGGTCTTGTCTGGCTCTTCTTATGAACGGTCCCCCAGCCCGGACTCCCCAAGGTCCATGCGAGCTTCACCCAGCTTCTCCCTCTCCCCTATCAGAAACTCAGGCTTAAGGGGAAGCTCCTCACCAGGGATCCGGAGCTACCATTCACCATCCCCTAGGGCTTCACCACACTCACCTCTGTCATCACCAGAATCCCACAAGCTCCCATTTCCCTGTCCTCACCGTGATGGGCAATCAATGAAGCCATTGGGCTCTCCCGTGTCCTCCTCTGAGGATTCCGCAGAGTCCCCACGTTCATCAATAATATACCACATGTTCTTACTGCCATCACCCAGCAGCTCACCCCCAGCTCTCGGGGGGTCTCCTGTGTCTCCCAGCTACTCTCCAAACAACCCCAGATTTCAGCTGGAGTCAGCCCCCCACACCCAGGAATCACCTACAAACTCACGAGCCTCACGGTGCTCCACCCCTGTGTCTTTCATCTCTTCACCCCCAGGCCTCAGGGACTCTCCTGTGGCTCCCAGTTACTCTCCAGCCATCCCCAGGTTCCTGCGGGAGTCAGCCCCATGCACCCAGGAGTCCCCCAGAGACTCACACGTCTCGGGAGAATATGAGCGGTCCCCCAGCCCTGACTCCTCAAGATTCATGCCTGCCTCACCCAGCTTCTCCCTCTCCCCTCCCAGAAACTCAGACCCAAGGGGCAGCTCCTCACCAGGGATGTGGAAGTACTCTACATCACCCCGCAGGGCTTCACCACTCTCACATCCATCATCAACAGAACTCCACAACTTTACGTTTCCCTTTCCTAACCAAGCAGGTCAGTCACTCATGTCATTGTGTTCTCCCGTGTCCTCCTCTGGAGATTCTCCACAGTCACCTCATTCATCAATAATATACCATATGTTCTTACTGCCATCATCCAGCAGCTCACCCCCAGCCACCCATGACTCGCCTGTCTGTCCCAGCTACTCTCCAACTACGCCCAGATTTCAGCGGCAGTCTCTACCCCACACCCCAGAAACACCTACAAACTCACAGACCTCAGTGGGATCCTCGCCAGTCTCTCTCACGTCTTCACCCCCAGCCCTTACGGACCCTCCAGTCTGTCCCAGCTACTCTCCAACCACGCCCACATTTCAGCGCGGGTCAGTTCCAGGAACCCAGGGATCACCACCAAGCCCACCACTTTCACTGAGTTACTCCCCAGTCTCCAGCACGTCTTTATCTCCAACCCTCAGGGACTCGCCTGTCTGTCCCAGCTACTCTCCAAACACGCCCACACTTCAGCGGGAGTTCGTTGCAGGCACCCAGAAATCACCACCAAACTCACCAATTTCACTGCGTTACTCCCCAGTCTCTCTCATGTCTTCACCATCCCTCAGGGACTCTCCGGTCTGTCCCAGCTACTCTCCAACCACGCCCACATTTCAGCTGGAGTCAGTTCCAGGCACCCCGGACTCACCACCAAACTCACCAGTTTCACTCAGTTACTCCTCAGTCTCTAGCACGTCTTTATCTCCAACCCTCAGGGACTCTCCTGTGTGTCCCAGCTACTCTCCAACCACGCCCACACTTCAGCGGGAGTCAGTTCCAGGCACCCAGGAATCACCATCAAACTCACCAATTTCACTGCGTTACTCCCCAGTCTCTCTCATGTCTTCACCATCCCTCAGGGACTCTCCCGTCTGTCCCAGCTACTCTCCAACCACGCCCACATTTCAGCTGGGGTCAGTTCCAGGCACCCCGGAGTCACCACCAAACTCACCAGTTTCACTGAGGTACTCCCCGGTCTCTCTCATGTCTTCACCCCCAGCCCTCAGGGACTCTCCTGTGTGTCCCAGCTACTCTCCATCCATGCCCAGATTTCAGCGGGAGTCCGTTCCAGGCACCCAGGTATCACCACCAAACTCAGCAGTTTCGCTGAGTTACTCCCCAGTCTCTCTCATGTCTTCACCCCCAGCCCCCTGGGACTCTCCTGTCTGTCCCAGCTACTCTCCCACCACGCCCAGATTTCAGCGGGAGTCAGCCTCCCACACTCCGGAATCACCTACAGACTCACAGACTTCACTGAGGTCCTCCCTGGTCTCTCTCAGGTCTTTGCCCTCAGCCCACAGGGACTCTTGTGTCTCTTTCAGCTACTCTCAAAACTTCTCTAGATTCCAGCTGGAGTCAGTTCCAGGCACCCACGATACACCACCGAACTCACGAATTTCACTGACTTACTCCCCAGTCTCCCTCATGTTCTCACCCCCAGCCCTCAGGGACTCTTCTGTCTCTCTCAGCTACTCTCCAACCATCTCCAGATTGCACCTGGAGTCAGCTTCCCGCACCCAGGAATCATCTACAAACTCACGGACCTTACTGCCACCCTCCCCCATTTCTTTCACCTCTTCACCCCCTGCCTTAAGGGACTCTCCTGGGCCTCCCAGCTTCTCTCCAGCCTTCCCCAGATTTCTGCCACAGTCAGCCCCAGGCACCCAGGGCAACCATAGACACTCACAAGCCTCACGAGACTATCTCCCTATGACCTGTACCTACACAGGGATGGCTCTCACGCATCCCTCAGTGACCCCAAACCCATCTCCACTTACACTCAGACACTCCCAGGGCCTGACAGCTACTCCCCGTTATTGTCCTTCAGTTCGAAGCCCTGGCCAATCTACTAGCCCACATGACGCCGTTACCTGGCCATTTCTCCACGGTTCCCGTGAGGGCCCCACGCCCAGCCGCACAAGAGCCCCTCCTGCATTCCGTCCTCACACGCAGGCCTGTCCATCTACTTGCTACTGTCACACCCTTGCCAGCAGAAGAGGCCCCTGTAATGGCCGATATCACCACCCAGTCTATCCTCACCCCACAGCTGTGCAGCGGGTCCCTCCTGCTGGCCCACGTGGCTGCCAGAGCCCATGCTGGCACGACGCTCCAGCAGGTCGGCGTCCCTGCGGGCCACACTACCGGTGACATGGCTAGCATGACCCTCCTTCCTGGCAGTGACACTGTTGATGTGAACCCCAGTTTCACATCTGTCATTTCTAAATAGGACCATTTTCCCTTTTCGCTCTCCCTTCCTTTCACAGGGCTTTTCGTTCTCTCTGTTTCTGCCTCCGTTTCAGATATTTACTCACCTTTTTCTCTCTCACTATGTCTGCCGTGGTCTCCATGAGAGTGCGCCACTTAAGATTCCCCCATTAAAAGTCATGAATTGAGTGGCTTTTAGTATACCTGTGGTTGTGCACATTCAATTATAATTCGCAATCCATTGTACAACGTCTTATCACCCCCGACCAGAGAAAAACCCTGTAGACATTAGTCACTCCTCATTCTGTCTCAAACCCTCTCCCTGACCCTCAGCCCTAGGTAGCAACTACCTAGTGCAATCAATCCCATATGCATAGATTTCCATATTGTAGACATTTCCTATAAACGGAATTGCACAATAGGTGAGCTGTTATGACTGACATAACACGTAGCACAATATTTTCAAGATTCATCCACATTGTAGGCTTACCCACAGGGGGAAACCATTTTTTGGGGGGGTTTTAGTAACACCGGGTGTTTTCTCCTTCCTTTCGTCCTTCTTTCCTTCCTTCCTTCCTTCCTTCCTTCCTTCCTTCCTTCCTTCCTTCCTCCTACTTCTCTCTTACTCCTTCTGCCCTCTCTCTTTCATATGCCTTAGGTGTATCCCACATTCTGCATTATTTTGGGGAAATCCACGACAGGTGCAGGAAAATTGTGTTATTGTAACTATTTACCGCTATCTCTCTTTCACGGCTCTCCATCAGTTGTGAACATCTATTGGTTTATCCCAAGTCACTAAGCATATGTTTATTAGGTACACCTGTTTTTCCTTATACAGCTGTTTCTGGAGTCTAGGGTCGCATGCTCATAAACCCAGTGTAACTCAGAAACGCATCTAATAGTCCAATAAACCCATCATAACGTTGGAAAATCATAAATCAAACCATCATAAGTCACGGTTTGTCCGTGGATATGGGCGTCATCAATTCCATTGTATTCAGTCAGGCTGTACACCATTAACCACGGCAGACTGACTGGGAGTGGATATTGATACCATTATAAAAGTCAGTTATTAGAGGGATACTTCTTTAACCTGACTGAAGAACTGATCTAATGGCTTTAGTCGAGTGCATGATTATGTGAGATGTTTTGAGACAGAGTAGTACATTTGTGAATGAAATTTTATGGCTTTTTTTCACTTAGTAGGAACCATTGTGTGTGGAAAAGTGAGAAAATTGCTTTCTGCTGTAGAGTCTGGCATTCATTGTAGATTGGAGCTTATTTTTCTGGGAGCAAATCGTATTCAATAAAATACTACTCTTTATACTAAGAAACAAAAACAGTGGTGATGTGTGGTCATTATCCTCAGCAAACTAATCCAGGGAAAGAAAACCAAACGCCACATTCTCACTTATAATGGGAGCTGAAAAAGGAGATCACATGGACACAGGAAGGGGAACAACACACACTGGGGCCTTTCGGGGGGCAGAGCGTTAAGAAGAACAGCTACTGCATGCTGGGCTTAATGCCTAGGTGATGGGTTGACAGGTGCAGCAAACCACCATGGCACACGTTTACCTTAGTAACAAATGTGCACATCCTGCACATATACCCCAGAACTTAGAAACGAAACGAAACAAAAGAAAACGAAAAAGCAATAGCAAAACGCTAAAGGCAAACTAAAGTTTCAAACTCAGAACGTGACAGACCCATGTTTCGCTCAAATCATGGTTCTCAACCCAGGTGCCATAAGGTCAGGATAAAGAATTTGATTACATATTGTAAATAAGACATGCAGCAAATGACCAGAAAGATTATTCTCAACATATGTGTGTCTTCTAATTCAATGGTGACGCTTCCTACCGGGACATAGCATTAGATTCCAAAGGGCCGGGTCCCGCCACACAGGCCTCCCACACTAATAACAATGGGAAGCCCTACGTGGTTTTACCTGTGCTTCTCAGCAACTGGCTATAAATCAGGTTGCCACCACTCCCAGATTTAGTTGCATTCATTTGCTGGAAGAGCTCACAGCACGCAGGGAAGCACTTACATTTGCCGTTGTATTTTAGCGGACATTGCAAAAAGTTCAGAAATTAATGTGGGGCCCGGCATGTGGGGAGGGGCGCACTACCTTCCAGGAAGTGTTATCCAGAAGCTCTCTGATCCCAGTCCTTTTGGGTTTTTATGGAGACCTCATTCTATAGGCATGATGGGTTAAACCATAGGCTATTGGTGATCAACTCCACCTGAGGCTCTCAACCCTCCCTGGAAATTGGGGTTGAGGCTTTGCCATTCTCAGTCTGACTAAAAGAATTTACCCAAACGGAATTTTGAAACAGATGAGCATAACTGGAATCTTAATTAGATGATTGGATTATCTGGAGCCACACCTTGATATTCCTAACCCAAGCACCCTCATCCAACGAATGCTCCACCCAACTGGCTCCCAAGTCTCTACGTGGTTCCAGAGCAAAAGAATGTTTATACAACGCATATCTCCACCTTTTCTTCAAAGTCTTTTCGCTTACACGGAAAGACTTCTTAAACTGCCATGCATCAGGGTCAGGGGGAGGTCTTGTTACAACGCAGATCTGTGGATCTCCGGGTTTTGATTGTGGCAAGGATGCTGCTGGTGTCAAAACCACAACGTGGGAACCACAGAACCACTAGTTGGTTTTCAGTGTTTCAGTGCATACAATTCCTAACATATCTGGCCAAGAAAACTTGTAAGTTCTTAGATTGTCCCAAAGGTGGCGCATGAAATCAAAGCAGGAGAACAGTTTCCCACGAGGTGTAGCCTGGGAAAGTTGGGGGTGACTGATGGAAAGGAGGAGTGAAGCTCCGCCCTTTCCGCTGCTAGGCTGCGCCCGAGGCTATTTAAACCCACCCTGGCTGGCCTGTACTCAGATCTTGGCGGAGCGGATCAGCGGCCGGAGCGTTTGGCGGACTCTGCATGGACTTGGAGCTCACAGCGTCTTGCGACTTGGAAGCGGATTCAGAGGACAGGACAGAACACTTGGGCAAGTGAATCTCTGTCTGTCTGTCTGTCTGTCTGTCTCATTGGTTGGTTGATTTCCATTTTCTTAAGGGGCACATACCTCACACCGCACACACACACACACACACACACACACACGCACACACACGCACACACACTCCTTCTTTCTGCGAGTTAGAAAATTAGTAGGGGCCCCTGGGAGCTGCAGGTTTCCTAATCATGTCTGCACCTAAGAACAGTAGGGTCTTGTCTGGCTCTTCTTATGAACGGTCCCCCAGCCCGGACTCCCCAAGGTCCATGCGAGCTTCACCCAGCTTCTCCCTCTCCCCTATCAGAAACTCAGGCTTAAGGGGAAGCTCCTCACCAGGGATCCGGAGCTACCATTCACCATCCCCTAGGGCTTCACCACACTCACCTCTGTCATCACCAGAATCCCACAAGCTCCCATTTCCCTGTCCTCACCGTGATGGGCAATCAATGAAGCCATTGGGCTCTCCCGTGTCCTCCTCTGAGGATTCCTCAGAGTCCCCACGTTCATCAATAATATACCACATGTTCTTACTGCCATCACCCAGCAGCTCACCCCCAGCTCTCGGGGGGTCTCCTGTGTCTCCCAGCTACTCTCCAAACAACCCCAGATTTCAGCTGGAGTCAGCCCCCCACACCCAGGAATCACCTACAAACTCACGAGCCTCACGGTGCTCCACCCCTGTGTCTTTCATCTCTTCACCCCCAGGCCTCAGGGACTCTCCTGTGGCTCCCAGTTACTCTCCAGCCATCCCCAGGTTCCTGCGGGAGTCAGCCCCATGCACCCAGGAGTCCCCCAGAGACTCACACGTCTCGGGAGAATATGAGCCGTCCCCCAGCCCTGACTCCTCAAGATTCATGCCTGCCTCACCCAGCTTCTCCCTCTCCCCTCCCAGAAACTCAGACCCAAGGGGCAGCTCCTCACCAGGGATGTGGAAGTACTCTACATCACCCCGCAGGGCTTCACCACTCTCACATCCATCATCAACAGAACTCCACAACTTTACGTTTCCCTTTCCTAACCAAGCAGGACAGTCACTCATGTCATTGTGTTCTCCCGTGTCCTCCTCTGGAGATTCTCCACAGTCACCTCATTCATCAATAATATACCATATGTTCTTACTGCCATCATCCAGCAGCTCACCCCCAGCCACCCATGACTCGCCTGTCTGTCCCAGCTACTCTCCAACTACGCCCAGATTTCAGCGGCAGTCTCTACCCCACACCCCAGAAACACCTACAAACTCACAGACCTCAGTGGGATCCTCGCCAGTCTCTCTCACGTCTTCACCCCCAGCCCTTACGGACCCTCCAGTCTGTCCCAGCTACTCTCCAACCACGCCCACATTTCAGCGCCGGTCAGTTCCAGGAACCCAGGGATCACCACCAAGCCCACCACTTTCACTGAGTTACTCCCCAGTCTCCAGCACGTCTTTATCTCCAACCCTCAGGGACTCGCCTGTCTGTCCCAGCTACTCTCCAAACACGCCCACACTTCAGCGGGAGTTCGTTGCAGGCACCCAGAAATCACCACCAAACTCACCAATTTCACTGCGTTACTCCCCAGTCTCTCTCATGTCTTCACCATCCCTCAGGGACTCTCCCGTCTGTCCCAGCTACTCTCCAACCACGCCCACATTTCAGCTGGAGTCAGTTCCAGGCACCCCGGACTCACCACCAAACTCACCAGTTTCACTCAGTTACTCCTCAGTCTCTAGCACGTCTTTATCTCCAACCCTCAGGGACTCTCCTGTGTGTCCCAGCTACTCTCCAACCACGCCCACACTTCAGCGGGAGTCAGTTCCAGGCACCCAGGAATCACCATCAAACTCACCAATTTCACTGCGTTACTCCCCAGTCTCTCTCATGTCTTCACCATCCCTCAGGGACTCTCCCGTCTGTCCCAGCTACTCTCCAACCACGCCCACATTTCAGCTGGGGTCAGTTCCAGGCACCCCGGAGTCACCACCAAACTCACCAGTTTCACTGAGGTACTCCCCGGTCTCTCTCATGTCTTCACCCCCAGCCCTCAGGGACTCTCCTGTGTGTCCCAGCTACTCTCCTTCCATGCCCAGATTTCAGCGGGAGTCCGTTCCAGGCACCCAGGTATCACCACCAAACTCAGCAGTTTCGCTGAGTTACTCCCCAGTCTCTCTCATGTCTTCACCCCCAGCCCCCTGGGACTCTCCTGTCTGTCCCAGCTACTCTCCCACCACGCCCAGATTTCAGCGGGAGTCAGCCTCCCACACTCCGGAATCACCTACAGACTCACAGACTTCACTGAGGTCCTCCCTGGTCTCTCTCAGGTCTTGGCCCTCAGCCCACAGGGACTCTTGTGTCTCTTTCAGCTACTCTCAAAACTTCTCTAGATTCCAGCTGGAGTCAGTTCCAGGCACCCACGATACACCACCGAACTCACGAATTTCACTGACTTACTCCCCAGTCTCCCTCATGTTCTCACCCCCAGCCCTCAGGGACTCTTCTGTCTCTCTCAGCTACTCTCCAACCATCTCCAGATTGCACCTGGAGTCAGCTTCCCGCACCCAGGAATCATCTACAAACTCACGGACCTTACTGCCACCCTCCCCCATTTCTTTCACCTCTTCACCCCCTGCCTTAAGGGACTCTCCTGGGCCTCCCAGCTTCTCTCCAGCCTTCCCCAGATTTCTGCCACAGTCAGCCCCAGGCACCCAGGGCAACCATAGACACTCACAAGCCTCACGAGACTATCTCCCTATGACCTGTACCTACACAGGGATGGCTCTCACGCATCCCTCAGTGACCCCAAACCCATCTCCACTTACACTCAGACACTCCCAGGGCCTGACAGCTACTCCCCGTTATTGTCCTTCAGTTCGAAGCCCTGGCCAATCTACTAGCCCACATGACGCAGTTACCTGGCCATTTCTCCACGGTTCCCGTGAGGGCCCCACGCCCAGCCGCACAAGAGCCCCTCCTGCATTCCGTCCTCACACGCAGGCCTGTCCATCTACTTGCTACTGTCACACCCTTGCCAGCAGAAGAGGCCCCTGTAATGGCCGATATCACCACCCAGTCTATCCTCACCCCACAGCTGTGCAGCGGGTCCCTCCTGCTGGCCCACGTGGCTGCCAGAGCCCATGCTGGCACGACGCTCCAGCAGGTCGGCGTCCCTGCGGGCCACACTACCGGTGACATGGCTAGCATGACCCTCCTTCCTGGCAGTGACACTGTTGATGTGAACCCCAGTTTCACATCTGTCATTTCTAAATAGGACCATTTTCCCTTTTAGCTCTCCCTTCCTTTCACAGGGCTTTTCGTTCTCTCTGTTTCTGCCTCCGTTTCAGATATTTACTCACCTTTTTCTCTCTCACTATGTCTGCCGTGGTCTCCATGAGAGTGCGCCACTTAAGATTCCCCCATTAAAAGTCATGAATTGAGTGGCTTTTAGTATACCTGTGGTTGTGCACATTCAATTATAATTCGCAATCCATTGTAGAACGTCTTATCACCCCCGACCAGAGAAAATCCCTGTAGACATTAGTCACTCCTCATTCTGTTTCAAACCCTCTCCCTGACCCTCAGCCCTAGGTAGCAACTACCTAGTGCGTTCAATCCCATATGCATAGATTTCCATATTGTAGACATTTCCTATAAACGGAATTGCACAATAGGTGAGCTGTTATGACTGACATAACACGTAGCACAATATTTTCAAGATTCATCCACATTGTAGGCTTACCCACAGGGGGAAACCATTTTTTTGGGGGGTTTTAGTAACACGGGGTGTTTTCTCCTTCCTTTCGTCCTTCTTTCCTTCCTTCCTTCCTTCCTTCCTTCCTTCCTTCCTTCCTTCCTCCTACTTCTCTCTTACTCCTTCTGCCCTCTCTCTTTCATATGCCTTAGGTGCATCCCACATTCTGCATTATTTTGGGGAAATCCACGACAGGTGCAGGAAAATTGTGTTATTGTAACTATTTACCGCTATCTCTCTTTCACGGCTCTCCATCAGTTGTGAACATCTATTGGTTTATCCCAAGTCATTAAGCATATGTTTATTAGGTACACCTGTTTTTCCTTATACAGCTGTTTCTGGAGTCTAGGGTCGCATGCTCATAAACCCAGTGTAACTCAGAAACGCATCTAATAGTCCAATAAACCCATCATAACGTTGAAAAATCATAAATCAAACCATCATAAGTCACGGTTTGTCCGTGGATATGGGCGTCATCAATTCCATTGTATTCAGTCATGCTGTACACCATTAACCACGGCAGACTGACTGGGAGTGGATATTGATACCATTATAAAAGTCAGTTATTAGAGGGATACTTCTTTAACCTGACTGAAGAACTGATCTAATGGCTTTAGTCGAGTGCATGATTATGTGAGATGTTTTGAGACAGAATAGTACATTTGTGAATGAAATTTTATGGCTTTTTTTCACTTAGTAGGAACCATTGTGTGTGGAAAAGTGAGAAAATTGCTTTCTGCTGTAGAGTCTGGCATTCATTGTAGATTGAAGCTTATTTTTCTGGGAGCAAATCGTATTCAATAAAATACTACTCTTTATACTAAGAAACAAAAACAGTGGTGATGTGTGGTCATTATCCTCAGCAAACTAATCCAGGGAAAGAAAACCAAACGCCACATTCTCACTTATAATGGGAGCTGAAAAAGGAGATCACATGGACACAGGAAGGGGAACAACACACACTGGGGCCTTTCGGGGGGCAGAGCGTTAAGAAGAACAGCTACTGCATGCTGGGCTTAATGCCTAGGTGATGGGTTGACAGGTGCAGCAAACCACCATGGGACACGTTTACCTTAGTAACAAATCTGCACATCCTGCACATATACCCCAGAACTTAGAAACGAAACGAAACAAAAGGAAACGAAAAAGCAATAGCAAAACGCTAAAGGCAAACTAAAGTTTCAAACTCAGAACGTGACAGACCCATGTTTGGTTCAAATCATGGTTCTCAACCCAGGTGCCATAAGGTCAGGATAAAGAATGTGATTACATATTGTAAGTAAGACATGCAGCAAATGACCAGAAAGATTATTCTCAACATATGTGTGTCTTCTAATTCAATGGTGACGCTACCTACCGGGACATAGCATTAGATTCCAAAGGGCCGGGTCCCGCCACACAGGCCTCCCACACTAATAACAATGGGAAGCCCTACGTGGTTTTACCTGTGCTTCTCAGCAACTGGCTATAAATCAGGTTGCCACCACTCCCAGATTTAGTTGCATTCATTTGCTGGAAGAGCTCACAGCACGCAGGGAAGCACTTACATTTGCCGTTGTATTTTAGCGGACATTGCAAAAAGTTCAGAAATTAATGTGGGGCCCGGCATGTGGGGAGGGGCGCACTACCTTCCAGGAAATGTTATGCAGAAGCTCTCTGATCCCAGTCCTTTTGGGTTTTTATGGAGACCTCATTCTATAGGCATGATGGGTTAAACCATAGGCTATTGGTGATCAACTCCACCTGAGGCTCTCAACCCTCCCTGGAAATTGGGGTTGAGGCTTTGCCATTCTCAGTCTGACTAAAAGAATTTACCCAAACGGAATTTTGAAACAGATGAGCATAACTGGAATCTTAATTAGATGATTGGATTATCTGGAGCCACACCTTGATATTCCTAACCCGAGCACCCTCATCCAACGAATGCTCCACCCAACTGGCTCCCAAGTCTCTACGTGGTTCCAGAGCAAAAGAATGTTTATACAACGCATATGTCCACCTTTTCTTCAAAGTCTTTTCGCTTACACGGAAAGACTTCTTAAACTGCCATGCATCAGGGTCAGGGGGAGGTCTTGTTACAACGCAGATCTGTGGATCTTCGGGTTTTGATTGTGGCAAGGATGCTGCTGGTGTCAAAACCACAACGTGGGAACCACAGAACCACTAGTTGGTTTTCAGTGTTTCAGTGCATACAATTCCTAACATATCTGGCCAAGAAAACTTGTAAGTTCTTAGATTGTCCCAAAGGTGGCGCATGAAATCAAAGCAGGAGAACAGTTTCCCACGAGGTGTAGCCTGGGAAAGTTGGGGGTGACTGATGGAAAGGAGGAGTGAAGCTCCGCCCTTTCCGCTGCTAGGCTGCGCCCGAGGCTATTTAAACCCACCCTGGCTGGCCTGTACTCAGATCTTCGCGGAGCGGATCAGCGGCCGGAGCGTTTGGCGGACTCTGCGTGGACTTGGAGCTCACAGCGTCTTGCGACTTGGAAGCGGATTCAGAGGACAGGACAGAACACTTGGGCAAGTGAATCTCTGTCTGTCTGTCTGTCTGTCTGTCTGTCTCATTGGTTGGTTGATTTCCATTTTCTTAAGGGGCACATACCTCACACCGCACACACACACACACACGCACACACACGCACACACACTCCTTCTTTCTGCGAGTTAGAAAATTAGTAGGGGCCCCTGGGAGCTGCAGGTTTCCTAATCATGTCTGCACCTAAGAACAGTAGGGTCTTGTCTGGCTCTTCTTATGAACGGTCCCCCAGCCCGGACTCCCCAAGGTCCATGCGAGCTTCACCCAGCTTCTCCCTCTCCCCTATCAGAAACTCAGGCTTAAGGGGAAGCTCCTCACCAGGGATCCGGAGCTACCATTCACCATCCCCTAGGGCTTCACCACACTCACCTCTGTCATCACCAGAATCCCACAAGCTCCCATTTCCCTGTCCTCACCGTGATGGGCAATCAATGAAGCCATTGGGCTCTCCCGTGTCCTCCTCTGAGGATTCCTCAGAGTCCCCACGTTCATCAATAATATACCACATGTTCTTACTGCCATCACCCAGCAGCTCACCCCCAGCTCTCGGGGGGTCTCCTGTGTCTCCCAGCTACTCTCCAAACAACCCCAGATTTCAGCTGGAGTCAGCCCCCCACACCCAGGAATCACCTACAAACTCACGAGCCTCACGGTGCTCCACCCCTGTGTCTTTCATCTCTTCACCCCCAGGCCTCAGGGACTCTCCTGTGGCTCCCAGTTACTCTCCAGCCATCCCCAGGTTCCTGCGGGAGTCAGCCCCATGCACCCAGGAGTCCCCCAGAGACTCACACGTCTCGGGAGAATATGAGCGGTCCCCCAGCCCTGACTCCTCAAGATTCATGCCTGCCTCACCCAGCTTCTCCCTCTCCCCTCCCAGAAACTCAGACCCAAGGGGCAGCTCCTCACCAGGGATGTGGAAGTACTCTACATCACCCCGCAGGGCTTCACCACTCTCACATCCATCATCAACAGAACTCCACAACTTTACGTTTCCCTTTCCTAACCAAGCAGGACAGTCACTCATGTCATTGTGTTCTCCCGTGTCCTCCTCTGGAGATTCTCCACAGTCACCTCATTCATCAATAATATACCATATGTTCTTACTGCCATCATCCAGCAGCTCACCCCCAGCCACCCATGACTCGCCTGTCTGTCCCAGCTACTCTCCAACTACGCCCAGATTTCAGCGGCAGTCTCTACCCCACACCCCAGAAACACCTACAAACTCACAGACCTCAGTGGGAACCTCGCCAGTCTCTCTCACGTCTTCACCCCCAGCCCTTACGGACCCTCCAGTCTGTCCCAGCTACTCTCCAACCACGCCCACATTTCAGCTGGAGTCAGTTCCAGGCACCCCGGACTCACCACCAAACTCACCAGTTTCACTCAGTTACTCCTCAGTCTCTAGCACGTCTTTATCTCCAACCCTCAGGGACTCTCCTGTGTGTCCCAGCTACTCTCCAACCACGCCCACACTTCAGCGGGAGTCAGTTCCAGGCACCCAGGAATCACCATCAAACTCACCAATTTCACTGCGTTACTCCCCAGTCTCTCTCATGTCTTCACCATCCCTCAGGGACTCTCCCGTCTGTCCCAGCTACTCTCCAACCACGCCCACATTTCAGCTGGGGTCAGTTCCAGGCACCCCGGAGTCACCACCAAATTCACCAGTTTCACTGAGGTACTCCCCGGTCTCTCTCATGTCTTCACCCCCAGCCCTCAGGGACTCTCCTGTGTGTCCCAGCTACTCTCCTTCCATGCCCAGATTTCAGCAGGAGTCCGTTCCAGGCACCCAGGTATCACCACCAAACTCAGCAGTTTCGCTGAGTTACTCCCCAGTCTCTCTCATGTCTTCACCCCCAGCCCCCTGGGACTCTCCTGTCTGTCCCAGCTACTCTCCCACCACGCCCAGATTTCAGCGGGAGTCAGCCTCCCACACTCCGGAATCACCTACAGACTCACAGACTTCACTGAGGTCCTCCCTGGTCTCTCTCAGGTCTTTGCCCTCAGCCCACAGGGACTCTTGTGTCTCTTTCAGCTACTCTCAAAACTTCTCTAGATTCCAGCTGGAGTCAGTTCCAGGCACCCACGATACACCACCGAACTCACGAATTTCACTGACTTACTCCCCAGTCTCCCTCATGTTCTCACCCCCAGCCCTCAGGGACTCTTCTGTCTCTCTCAGCTACTCTCCAACCATCTCCAGATTGCACCTGGAGTCAGCTTCCCGCACCCAGGAATCATCTACAAACTCACGGACCTTACTGCCACCCTCCCCCATTTCTTTCACCTCTTCACCCCCTGCCTTAAGGGACTCTCCTGGGCCTCCCAGCTTCTCTCCAGCCTTCCCCAGATTTCTGCCACAGTCAGCCCCAGGCACCCAGGGCAACCATAGACACTCACAAGCCTCACGAGACTATCTCCCTATGACCTGTACCTACACAGGGATGGCTCTCACGCATCCCTCAGTGACCCCAAACCCATCTCCACTTACACTCAGACACTCCCAGGGCCTGACAGCTACTCCCCGTTATTGTCCTTCAGTTCGAAGCCCTGGCCAATCTACTAGCCCACATGACGCAGTTACCTGGCCATTTCTCCACGGTTCCCGTGAGGGCCCCACGCCCAGCCGCACAAGAGCCCCTCCTGCATTCCGTCCTCACACGCAGGCCTGTCCATCTACTTGCTACTGTCACACCCTTGCCAGCAGAAGAGGCCCCTGTAATGGCCGATATCACCACCCAGTCTATCCTCACCCCACAGCTGTGCAGCGGGTCCCTCCTGCTGGCCCACGTGGCTGCCAGAGCCCATGCTGGCACGACGCTCCAGCAGGTCGGCGTCCCTGCGGGCCACACTACCGGTGACATGGCTAGCATGACCCTCCTTCCTGGCAGTGACACTGTTGATGTGAACCCCAGTTTCACATCTGTCATTTCTAAATAGGACCATTTTCCCTTTTCGCTCTCCCTTCCTTTCACAGGGCTTTTCGTTCTCTCTGTTTCTGCCTCCGTTTCAGATATTTACTCACCTTTTTCTCTCTCACTATGTCTGCCGTGGTCTCCATGAGAGTGCGCCACTTAAGATTCCCCCATTAAAAGTCATGAATTGAGTGGCTTTTAGTATACCTGTGGTTGTGCACATTCAATTATAATTCGCAATCCATTGTAGAACGTCTTATCACCCCCGACCAGAGAAAATCCCTGTAGACATTAGTCACTCCTCATTCTGTTTCAAACCCTCTCCCTGACCCTCAGCCCTAGGTAGCAACTACCTAGTGCGTTCAATCCCATATGCATAGATTTCCATATTGTAGACATTTCCTATAAACGGAATTGCACAATAGGTGAGCTGTTATGACTGACATAACACGTAGCACAATATTTTCAAGATTCATCCACATTGTAGGCTTACCCACAGGGGGAAACCATTTTTTTGGGGGGTTTTAGTAACACCGGGTGTTTTCTCCTTCCTTTCGTCCTTCTTTCCTTCCTTCCTTCCTTCCTTCCTTCCTTCCTTCCTTCCTTCCTTCCTTCCTCCTACTTCTCTCTTACTCCTTCTGCCCTCTCTCTTTCATATGCCTTAGGTGCATCCCACATTCTGCATTATTTTGGGGAAATCCACGACAGGTGCAGGAAAATTGTGTTATTGTAACTATTTACCGCTATCTCTCTTTCACGGCTCTCCATCAGTTGTGAACATCTATTGGTTTATCCCAAGTCACTAAGCATATGTTTATTAGGTACACCTGTTTTTCCTTATACAGCTGTTTCTGGAGTCTAGGGTCGCATGCTCATAAACCCAGTGTAACTCAGAAACGCATCTTATAGTCCAATAAACCCATCATAACGTTGAAAAATCATAAATCAAACCATCATAAGTCACGGTTTGTCCGTGGATATGGGCGTCATCAATTCCATTGTATTCAGTCATGCTGTACACCATTAACCACGGCAGACTGACTGGGAGTGGATATTGATACCATTATAAAAGTCAGTTATTAGAGGGATACTTCTTTAACCTGACTGAAGAACTGATCTAATGGCTTTAGTCGAGTGCATGATTATGTGAGATGTTTTGAGACAGAGTAGTACATTTGTGAATGAAATTTTATGGCTTTTTTTCACTTAGTAGGAACCATTGTGTGTGGAAAAGTGAGAAAATTGCTTTCTGCTGTAGAGTCTGGCATTCATTGTAGATTTAAGCTTATTTTTCTGGGAGCAAATCTTATTCAATAAAATACTACTCTTTATACTAAGAAACAAAAACAGTGGTGATGTGTGGTCATTATCCTCAGCAAACTAATCCAGGGAAAGAAAACCAAACGCCACATTCTCACTTATAATGGGAGCTGAAAAAGGAGATCACATGGACACAGGAAGGGGAACAACACACACTGGGGCCTTTCGGGGGGCAGAGCGTTAAGAAGAACAGCTACTGCATGCTGGGCTTAATGCCTAGGTGATGGGTTGACAGGTGCAGCAAACCACCATGGCACACGTTTACCTTAGTAACAAATCTGCACATCCTGCACATATACCCCAGAACTTAGAAACGAAACGAAACAAAAGAAAACGAAAAAGCAATAGCAAAACGCTAAAGGCAAACTAAAGTTTCAAACTCAGAACGTGACAGACCCATGTTTGGTTCAAATCATGGTTCTCAACCCAGGTGCCATAAGGTCAGGATAAAGAATTTGATTACATATTGTAAATAAGACATGCAGCAAATGACCAGAAAGATTATTCTCAACATATGTGTGTCTTCTAATTCAATGGAGACGCTACCTACCGGGACATAGCATTAGATTCCAAAGGGCCGGGTCCCGCCACACAGGCCTCCCACACTAATAACAATGGGAAGCCCTACGTGGTTTTACCTGTGCTTCTCAGCAACTGGCTATAAATCAGGTTGCCACCACTCCCAGATTTAGTTGCATTCATTTGCTGGAAGAGCTCACAGCACGCAGGGAAGCACTTACATTTGCCGTTGTATTTTAGCGGACATTGCAAAAAGTTCAGAAATTAATGTGGGGCCCGGCATGTGGGGAGGGGCGCACTACCTTCCAGGAAGTGTTATAGAGAAGCTCTCTGATCCCAGTCCTTTTGGGTTTTTATGGAGACCTCATTCTATAGGCATGATGGGTTAAACCACAGGCTATTGGTGATCAACTCCACCTGAGGCTCTCAACCCTCCCTGGAAATTGGGGTTGAGGCTTTGCCATTCTCAGTCTGACTAAAAGAATTTACCCAAACGGAATTTTGAAACAGATGAGCATAACTGGAATCTTAATTAGATGATTGGATTATCTGGAGCCACACCTTGATATTCCTAACCCGAGCACCCTCATCCAACGAATGCTCCACCCAACTGGCTCCCAAGTCTCTACGTGGTTCCAGAGCAAAAGAATGTTTATACAACGCATATCTCCACCTTTTCTTCAAAGTCTTTTCGCTTACACGGAAAGACTTCTTAAACTGCCATGCATCAGGGTCAGGGGGAGGTCTTGTTACAACGCAGATCTGTGGATCTCCGGGTTTTGATTGTGGCAAGGATGCTGCTGGTGTCAAAACCACAACGTGGGAACCACAGAACCACTAGTTGGTTTTCAGTGTTTCAGTGCATACAATTCCTAACATATCTGGCCAAGAAAACTTGTAAGTTCTTAGATTGTCCCAAAGGTGGCGCATGAAATCAAAGCAGGAGAACAGTTTCCCACGAGGTGTAGCCTGGGAAAGTTGGGGGTGACTGATGGAAAGGAGGAGTGAAGCTCCGCCCTTTCCGCTGCTAGGCTGCGCCCGAGGCTATTTAAACCCACCCTGGCTGGCCTGTACTCAGATCTTCGCGGAGCGGATCAGCGGCCGGAGCGTTTGGCGGACTCTGCGTGGACTTGGAGCTCACAGCGTCTTGCGACTTGGAAGCGGATTCAGAGGACAGGACAGAACACTTGGGCAAGTGAATCTCTGTCTGTCTGTCTGTCTGTCTGTCTGTCTCATTGGTTGGTTGATTTCCATTTTCTTAAGGGGCACATACCTCACACCGCACACACACACACACACGCACACACACGCACACACACTCCTTCTTTCTGCGAGTTAGAAAATTAGTAGGGGCCCCTGGGAGCTGCAGGTTTCCTAATCATGTCTGCACCTAAGAACAGTAGGGTCTTGTCTGGCTCTTCTTATGAACGGTCCCCCAGCCCGGACTCCCCAAGGTCCATGCGAGCTTCACCCAGCTTCTCCCTCTCCCCTATCAGAAACTCAGGCTTAAGGGGAAGCTCCTCACCAGGGATCCGGAGCTACCATTCACCATCCCCTAGGGCTTCACCACACTCACCTCTGTCATCACCAGAATCCCACAAGCTCCCATTTCCCTGTCCTCACCGTGATGGGCAATCAATGAAGCCATTGGGCTCTCCCGTGTCCTCCTCTGAGGATTCCTCAGAGTCCCCACGTTCATCAATAATATACCACATGTTCTTACTGCCATCACCCAGCAGCTCACCCCCAGCTCTCGGGGGGTCTCCTGTGTCTCCCAGCTACTCTCCAAACAACCCCAGATTTCAGCTGGAGTCAGCCCCCCACACCCAGGAATCACCTACAAACTCACGAGCCTCACGGTGCTCCACCCCTGTGTCTTTCATCTCTTCACCCCCAGGCCTCAGGGACTCTCCTGTGGCTCCCAGTTACTCTCCAGCCATCCCCAGGTTCCTGCGGGAGTCAGCCCCATGCACCCAGGAGTCCCCCAGAGACTCACACGTCTCGGGAGAATATGAGCGGTCCCCCAGCCCTGACTCCTCAAGATTCATGCCTGCCTCACCCAGCTTCTCCCTCTCCCCTCCCAGAAACTCAGACCCAAGGGGCAGCTCCTCACCAGGGATGTGGAAGTACTCTACATCACCCCGCAGGGCTTCACCACTCTCACATCCATCATCAACAGAACTCCACAACTTTACGTTTCCCTTTCCTAACCAAGCAGGACAGTCACTCATGTCATTGTGTTCTCCCGTGTCCTCCTCTGGAGATTCTCCACAGTCACCTCATTCATCAATAATATACCATATGTTCTTACTGCCATCATCCAGCAGCTCACCCCCAGCCACCCATGACTCGCCTGTCTGTCCCAGCTACTCTCCAACTACGCCCAGATTTCAGCGGCAGTCTCTACCCCACACCCCAGAAACACCTACAAACTCACAGACCTCAGTGGGATCCTCGCCAGTCTCTCTCACGTCTTCACCCCCAGCCCTTACGGACCCTCCAGTCTGTCCCAGCTACTCTCCAACCACGCCCACATTTCAGCGCGGGTCAGTTCCAGGAACCCAGGGATCACCACCAAGCCCACCACTTTCACTGAGTTACTCCCCAGTCTCCAGCACGTCTTTATCTCCAACCCTCAGGGACTCGCCTGTCTGTCCCAGCTACTCTCCAAACACGCCCACACTTCAGCGGGAGTTCGTTGCAGGCACCCGGAAATCACCACCAAACTCACCAATTTCACTGCGTTACTCCCCAGTCTCTCTCATGTCTTCACCATCCCTCAGGGACTCTCCCGTCTGTCCCAGCTACTCTCCAACCACGCCCACATTTCAGCTGGAGTCAGTTCCAGGCACCCCGGACTCACCACCAAACTCACCAGTTTCACTCAGTTACTCCTCAGTCTCTAGCACGTCTTTATCTCCAACCCTCAGGGACTCTCCTGTGTGTCCCAGCTACTCTCCAACCACGCCCACACTTCAGCGGGAGTCAGTTCCAGGCACCCAGGAATCACCATCAAACTCACCAATTTCACTGCGTTACTCCCCAGTCTCTCTCATGTCTTCACCATCCCTCAGGGACTCTCCCGTCTGTCCCAGCTACTCTCCAACCACGCCCACATTTCAGCTGGAGTCAGTTCCAGGCACCCCGGACTCACCACCATACTCACCAATTTCACTCAGTTACTCCTCAGTCTCTAGCACGTCTTTATCTCCAACCCTCAGGGACTCTCCTGTGTGTCCCAGCTACTCTCCAACCACGCCCACACTTCAGCGGGAGTCAGTTCCAGGCACCCAGGAATCACCATCAAACTCACCAATTTCACTGCATTACTCCCCAGTCTCTCTCATGTCTTCACCATCCCTCAGGGACTCTCCCGTCTGTCCCAGCTACTCTCCAACCACGCCCACATTTCAGCTGGGGTCAGTTCCAGGCACCCCGGAGTCACCACCAAACTCACCAGTTTCACTGAGGTACTCCCCGGTCTCTCTCATGTCTTCACCCCCAGCCCTCAGGGACTCTCCTGTGTGTCCCAGCTACTCTCCATCCATGCCCAGATTTCAGCGGGAGTCCGTTCCAGGCACCCAGGTATCTCCACCAAACTCAGCAGTTTCGCTGAGTTACTCCCCAGTCTCTCTCATGTCTTCACCCCCAGCCCCCTGGGACTCTCCTGTCTGTCCCAGCTACTCTCCCACCACGCCCAGATTTCAGCGGGAGTCAGCCTCCCACACTCCGGAATCACCTACAGACTCACAGACTTCACTGAGGTCCTCCCTGGTCTCTCTCAGGTCTTTGCCCTCAGCCCACAGGGACTCTTGTGTCTCTTTCAGCTACTCTCAAAACTTCTCTAGATTCCAGCTGGAGTCAGTTCCAGGCACCCACGATACACCACCGAACTCACGAATTTCACTGACTTACTCCCCAGTCTCCCTCATGTTCTCACCCCCAGCCCTCAGGGACTCTTCTGTCTCTCTCAGCTACTCTCCAACCATCTCCAGATTGCACCTGGAGTCAGCTTCCCGCACCCAGGAATCATCTACAAACTCACGGACCTTACTGCCACCCTCCCCCATTTCTTTCACCTCTTCACCCCCTGCCTTAAGGGACTCTCCTGGGCCTCCCAGCTTCTCTCCAGCCTTCCCCAGATTTCTGCCACAGTCAGCCCCAGGCACCCAGGGCAACCATAGACACTCACAGGCCTCACGAGACTATCTCCCTATGACCTGTACCTACACAGGGATGGCTCTCACGCATCCCTCAGTGACCCCAAACCCATCTCCACTTACACTCAGACACTCCCAGGGCCTGACAGCTACTCCCCGTTATTGTCCTTCAGTTCGAAGCCCTGGCCAATCTACTAGCCCACATGACGCAGTTACCTGGCCATTTCTCCACGGTTCCCGTGAGGGCCCCACGCCCAGCCGCACAAGAGCCCCTCCTGCATTCCGTCCTCACACGCAGGCCTGTCCATCTACTTGCTACTGTCACACTCTTGCCAGCAGAAGAGGCCCCTGTAATGGCCGATATCACCACCCAGTCTATCCTCACCCCACAGCTGTGCAGCGGGTCCCTCCTGCTGGCCCACGTGGCTGCCAGAGCGCATGCTGGCACGACGCTCCAGCAGGTCGGCGTCCCTGCGGGCCACACTACCGGTGACATGGCTCGCATGACCCTCCTTCCTGGCAGTGACACTGTTGATGTGAACCCCAGTTTCACATCTCTCATTTCTAAATAGGACCATTTTCCCTTTTCGCTCTCCCTTCCTTTCACAGGGCTTTTCGTTCTCTCTGTTTCTGCCTCCGTTTCAGATATTTACTCACCTTTTTCTCTCTCACTATGTCTGCCGTGGTCTCCATGAGAGTGCGCCACTTAAGATTCCCCCATTAAAAGTCATGAATTGAGTGGCTTTTAGTATACCTGTGGTTGTGCACATTCAATTATAATTCGCAATCCATTGTAGAACGTCTTATCACCCCCGACCAGAGAAAAACCCTGTAGACATTAGTCACTCCTCATTCTGTCTCAAACCCTCTCCCTGACCCTCAGCCCTAGGTAGCAACTACCTAGTGCGATCAATCCCATATGCATAGATTTCCATATTGTAGACATTTCCTATAAACGGAATTGCACAATAGGTGAGCTGTTATGACTGACATAACACGTAGCACAATATTTTCAAGATTCATCCACATTGTAGGCTTACCCACAGGGGGAAAACTGTTTTTGGGGGGTTTTAGTAACACCGGGTGTTTTCTCCTTCCTTTCGTCCTTCTTTCCTTCCTTCCTTCCTTCCTTCCTTCCTTCTTTCCTGCCTGCCTTCCTTCCTTCCTTCCTTCCTTCCTTCCTTCCTTCCTTCCTTCCTCCTACTTCTCTCTTACTCCTTCTGCCCTCTCTCTTTCATATGCCTTAGGTGCATCCCACATTCTGCATTATTTTGGGGAAATCCACGACAGGTGCAGGAAAATTGTGTTATTGTAACTATTTACCGCTATCTCTCTTTCACGGCTCTCCATCAGTTGTGAACATCTATTGGTTTATCCCAAGTCACTAAGCATATGTTTATTAGGTACACCTGTTTTTCCTTATACAGCTGTTTCTGGAGTCTAGGGTCGCATGCTCATAAACCCAGTGTAACTCAGAAACGCATCTAATAGTCCAATAAACCCATCATAACGTTGAAAAACCATAAATCAAACCATCATAAGTCACGGTTTGTCCGTGGATATGGGCGTCATCAATTCCATTGTATTCAGTCATGCTGTACACAATTAACCACGGCAGACTGACTGGGAGTGGATATTGATACCATTATAAAAGTCAGTTATAAGAGGGATACTTCTTTAACCTGACTGAAGAACTGATCTAATGGCTTTAGTCGAGTGCATGATTATGTGAGATGTTTTGAGACAGAGTAGTACATTTGTGAATGAAATTTTATGGCTTTTTTTCACTTAGTAGGAACCATTGTGTGTGGAAAAGTGAGAAAATTGCTTTCTGCTGTAGAGTCTGGCATTCATTGTAGATTTAAGCTTATTTTTCTGGGAGCAAATCGTATTCAATAAAATACTACTCTTTATACTAAGAAACAAAAACAGTGGTGATGTGTGGTCATTATCCTCAGCAAACTAATCCAGGGAAAGAAAACCAAACGCCACATTCTCACTTATAATGGGAGCTGAAAAAGGAGATCACATGGACACAGGAAGGGGAACAACACACACTGGGGCCTTTCGGGGGGCAGAGCGTTAAGAAGAACAGCTACTGCATGCTGGGCTTAATGCCTAGGTGATGGGTTGACAGGTGCAGCAAACCACCATGGCACACGTTTACCTTAGTAACAAATCTGCACATCCTGCACATATACCCCAGAACTTAGAAACGAAACGAAACAAAAGAAAACGAAAAAGCAATAGCAAAACGCTAAAGGCAAACTAAAGTTTCAAACTCAGAACGTGACAGACCCATGTTTGGTTCAAATCATGGTTCTCAACCCAGGTGCCATAAGGTCAGGATAAAGAATTTGATTACATATTGTAAATAAGACATGCAGCAAATGACCAGAAAGATTATTCTCAACATATGTGTGTCTTCTAATTCAATGGTGACGCTACCTACCGGGACATAGCATTAGATTCCAAAGGGCCGGGTCTCGCCACACAGGCCTCCCACACTAATAACAATGGGAAGCCCTACGTGGTTTTACCTGTGCTTCTCAGCAACTGGCTATAAATCAGGTTGCCACCACTCCCAGATTTAGTTGCATTCATTTGCTGGAAGAGCTCACAGCACGCAGGGAAGCACTTACATTTGCCGTTGTATTTTAGCGGACATTGCAAAAAGTTCAGAAATTAATGTGGGGCCCGGCATGTGGGGAGGGGCGCACTACCTTCCAGGAAGTGTTATCCAGAAGCTCTCTGATCCCAGTCCTTTTGGGTTTTTATGGAGACCTCATTCTATAGGCATGATGGGTTAAACCATAGGCTATTGGTGATCAACTCCACCTGAGGCTCTCAACCCTCCCTGGAAATTGGGGTTGAGGCTTTGCCATTCTCAGTCTGACTAAAAGAATTTACCCAAACGGAATTTTGAAACAGATGAGCATAACTGGAATCTTAATTAGATGATTGGATTATCTGGAGCCACACCTTGATATTCCTAACCCGAGCACCCTCATCCAACGAATGCTCCACCCAACTGGCTCCCAAGTCTCTACGTGGTTCCAGAGCAAAAGAATGTTTATACAACGCATATCTCCACCTTTTCTTCAAAGTCTTTTCGCTTACACGGAAAGACTTCTTAAACTGCCATGCATCAGGGTCAGGGGGAGGTCTTGTTACAACGCAGATCTGTGGATCTCCGGGTTTTGATTGTGGCAAGGATGCTGCTGGTGTCAAAACCACAACGTGGGAACCACAGAACCACTAGTTGGTTTTCAGTGTTTCAGTGCATACAATTCCTAACATATCTGGCCAAGAAAACTTGTAAGTTCTTAGATTGTCCCAAAGGTGGCGCATGAAATCAAAGCAGGAGAACAGTTTCCCACGAGGTGTAGCCTGGGAAAGTTGGGGGTGACTGATGGAAAGGAGGAGTGAAGCTCCGCCCTTTCCGCTGCTAGGCTGCGCCCGAGGCTATTTAAACCCACCCTGGCTGGCCTGTACTCAGATCTTCGCGGAGCGGATCAGCGGCCGGAGCGTTTGGCGGACTCTGCGTGGACTTGGAGCTCACAGCGTCTTGCGACTTGGAAGCGGATTCAGAGGACAGGACAGAACACTTGGGCAAGTGAATCTCTGTCTGTCTGTCTGTCTGTCTGTCTGTCTGTCTCATTGGTTGGTTGATTTCCATTTTCTTAAGGGGCACATACCTCACACCGCACACACACACACACACACACACACACACACGCACACACACGCACACACACTCCTTCTTTCTGCGAGTTAGAAAATTAGTAGGGGCCCCTGGGAGCTGCAGGTTTCCTAATCATGTCTGCACCTAAGAACAGTAGGGTCTTGTCTGGCTCTTCTTATGAACGGTCCCCCAGCCCGGACTCCCCAAGGTCCATGCGAGCTTCACCCAGCTTTTCCCTCTCCCCTATCAGAAACTCAGGCTTAAGGGGAAGCTCCTCACCAGGGATCCGGAGCTACCATTCACCATCCCCTAGGGCTTCACCACACTCACCTCTGTCATCACCAGAATCCCACAAGCTCCCATTTCCCTGTCCTCACCGTGATGGGCAATCAATGAAGCCATTGGGCTCTCCCGTGTCCTCCTCTGAGGATTCCTCAGAGTCCCCACGTTCATCAATAATATACCACATGTTCTTACTGCCATCACCCAGCAGCTCACCCCCAGCTCTCGGGGGGTCTCCTGTGTCTCCCAGCTACTCTCCAAACAACCCCAGATTTCAGCTGGAGTCAGCCCCCCACACCCAGGAATCACCTACAAACTCACGAGCCTCACGGTGCTCCACCCCTGTGTCTTTCATCTCTTCACCCCCAGGCCTCAGGGACTCTCCTGTGGCTCCCAGTTACTCTCCAGCCATCCCCAGGTTCCTGCGGGAGTCAGCCCCATGCACCCAGGAGTCCCCCAGAGACTCACACGTCTCAGGAGAATATGAGCCGTCCCCCAGCCCTGACTCCTCAAGATTCATGCCTGCCTCACCCAGCTTCTCCCTCTCCCCTCCCAGAAACTCAGACCCAAGGGGCAGCTCCTCACCAGGGATGTGGAAGTACTCTACATCACCCCGCAGGGCTTCACCACTCTCACATCCATCATCAACAGAACTCCACAACTTTACGTTTCCCTTTCCTAACCAAGCAGGACAGTCACTCATGTCATTGTGTTCTCCCGTGTCCTCCTCTGGAGATTCTCCACAGTCACCTCATTCATCAATAATATACCATATGTTCTTACTGCCATCATCCAGCAGCTCACCCCCAGCCACCCATGACTCGCCTGTCTGTCCCAGCTACTCTCCAACTACGCCCAGATTTCAGCGGCAGTCTCTACCCCACACCCCAGAAACACCTACAAACTCACAGACCTCAGTGGGATCCTCGCCAGTCTCTCTCACGTCTTCACCCCCAGCCCTTACGGACCCTCCAGTCTGTCCCAGCTACTCTCCAACCACGCCCACATTTCAGCGCGGGTCAGTTCCAGGAACCCAGGGATCACCACCAAGCCCACCACTTTCACTGAGTTACTCCCCAGTCTCCAGCACGTCTTTATCTCCAACCCTCAGGGACTCGCCTGTCTGTCCCAGCTACTCTCCAAACACGCCCACACTTCAGCGGGAGTTCGTTGCAGGCACCCAGAAATCACCACCAAACTCACCAATTTCACTGCGTTACTCCCCAGTCTCTCTCATGTCTTCACCATCCCTCAGGGACTCTCCCGTCTGTCCCAGCTACTCTCCAACCACGCCCACATTTCAGCTGGAGTCAGTTCCAGGCACCCCGGACTCACCACCAAACTCACCAATTTCACTCAGTTACTCCTCAGTCTCTAGCACGTCTTTATCTCCAACCCTCAGGGACTCTCGTGCGTGTCCCAGCTACTCTCCAACCACGCCCACACTTCAGCGGGAGTCAGTTCCAGGCACCCAGGAATCACCATCAAACTCACCAATTTCACTGAGTTACTCCCCAGTCTCTCTCATGTCTTCACCATCCATCAGGGACTCTCCCGTCTGTCCCAGCTACTCTCCAACCATGCCCACATTTCAGCTGGAGTCAGTTCCAGGCACCCCGGACTCACCACCATACTCACCAATTTCACTCAGTTACTCCTCAGTCTCTAGCACGTCTTTATCTCCAACCCTCAGGGACTCTCCTGTGTGTCCCAGCTACTCTCCAACCACGCCCACACTTCAGCGGGAGTCAGTTCCAGGCACCCAGGAATCACCATCAAACTCACCAATTTCACTGCGTTACTCCCCAGTCTCTCTCATGTCTTCACCATCCCTCAGGGACTCTCCCGTCTGTCCCAGCTACTCTCCAACCACGCCCACATTTCAGCTGGGGTCAGTTCCAGGCACCCCGGAGTCACCACCAAACTCACCAGTTTCACTGAGGTACTCCCCGGTCTCTCTCATGTCTTCACCCCCAGCCCTCAGGGACTCTCCTGTGTGTCCCAGCTACTCTCCATCCATGCCCAGATTTCAGCGGGAGTCCGTTCCAGGCACCCAGGTATCACCACCAAACTCAGCAGTTTCGCTGAGTTACTCCCCAGTCTCTCTCATGTCCTCACCCCCAGCCCCCTGGGACTCTCCTGTCTGTCCCAGCTACTCTCCCACCACGCCCAGATTTCAGCGGGAGTCAGCCTCCCACACTCCGGAATCAACTACAGACTCACAGACTTCACTGAGGTCCTCCCTGGTCTCTCTCAGGTCTTTGCCCTCAGCCCACAGGGACTCTTGTGTCTCTTTCAGCTACTCTCAAAACTTCTCTAGGTTCCAGCTGGAGTCAGTTCCAGGCACCCACGATACACCACCGAACTCACGAATTTCACTGACTTACTCCCCAGTCTCCCTCATGTTCTCACCCCCAGCCCTCAGGGACTCTTCTGTCTCTCTCAGCTACTCTCCAACCATCTCCAGATTGCACCTGGAGTCAGCTTCCCGCACCCAGGAATCATCTACAAACTCACGGACCTTACTGCCACCCTCCCCCATTTCTTTCACCTCTTCACCCCCTGCCTTAAGGGACTCTCCTGGGCCTCCCAGCTTCTCTCCAGCCTTCCCCAGATTTCTGCCACAGTCAGCCCCAGGCACCCAGGGCAACCATAGACACTCACAGGCCTCACGAGACTATCTCCCTATGACCTGTACCTACACAGGGATGGCTCTCACGCATCCCTCAGTGACCCCAAACCCATCTCCACTTACACTCAGACACTCCCAGGGCCTGACAGCTACTCCCCGTTATTGTCCTTCAGTTCGAAGCCCTGGCCAATCTACTAGCCCACATGACGCAGTTACCTGGCCATTTCTCCACGGTTCCCGTGAGGGCCCCACGCCCAGCCGCACAAGAGCCCCTCCTGCATTCCGTCCTCACACGCAGGCCTGTCCATCTACTTGCTACTGTCACACTCTTGCCAGCAGAAGAGGCCCCTGTAATGGCCGATATCACCACCCAGTCTATCCTCACCCCACAGCTGTGCAGCGGGTCCCTCCTGCTGGCCCACGTGGCTGCCAGAGCCCATGCTGGCACGACGCTCCAGCAGGTCGGCGTCCCTGCGGGCCACACTACCGGTGACATGGCTAGCATGACCCTCCTTCCTGGCAGTGACACTGTTGATGTGAACCCCAGTTTCACATCTGTCATTTCTAAATAGGACCATTTTCCCTTTTCGCTCTCCCTTCCTTTCACAGGGCTTTTCGTTCTCTCTGTTTCTGCCTCCGTTTCAGATATTTACTCACCTTTTTCTCTCTCACTATGTCTGCCGTGGTCTCCATGAGAGTGCGCCACTTAAGATTCCCCCATTAAAAGTCATGAATTGAGTGGCTTTTAGTATACCTGTGGTTGTGCACATTCAATTATAATTCGCAATCCATTGTAGAACGTCTTATCACCCCCGACCAGAGAAAAACCCTGCAGACATTAGTCACTCCTCATTCTGTCTCAAACCCTCTCCCTGACCCTCAGCCCTAGGTAGCAACTACCTAGTGCCATCAATCCCATATGCATAGATTTCCATATTGTAGACATTTCCTATAAACGGAATTGCACAATAGGTGAGCTGTTATGACTGACATAACACGTAGCACAATATTTTCAAGATTCATCCACATTGTAGGCTTACCCACAGGGGGAAAACATTTTTTTGGGGGGTTTTAGCAACACCGGGTGTTTTCTCCTTCCTTTCGTCCTTCTTTCCTTCCTTCCTTCCTTCCTTCCTTCCTTCCTTCCTTCCTTCCTTCCTTCTTTCCTGCCTTCCTTCCTTCCTTCCTTCCTTCCTTCCTTCCTTCCTCCTACTTCTCTCTTACTCCTTCTGCCCTCTCTCTTTCATATGCCTTAGGTGCATCCCACATTCTGCATTAGTTTGGGGAAATCCACGACAGGTGCAGGAAAATTGTGTTATTGTAACTATTTACCGCTATCTCTCTTTCACGGCTCTCCATCAGTTGTGAACATCTATTGGTTTATCCCAAGTCACTAAGCATATGTTTATTAGGTACACCTGTTTTTCCTTATACAGCTGTTTCTGGAGTCTAGGGTCGCATGCTCATAAACCCAGTGTAACTCAGAAACGCATCTAATAGTCCAATAAACCCATCATAACGTTGAAAAATCATAAATCAAACCATCATAAGTCACGGTTTGTCCGTGGATATGGGCGTCATCAATTCCATTGTATTCAGTCATGCTGTACACCATTAACCACGGCAGACTGACTGGGAGTGGATATTGATACCATTATAAAAGTCAGTTATTAGAGGGATACTTCTTTAACCTGACTGAAGAACTGATCTAATGGCTTTAGTCGAGTGCATGATTATGTGAGATGTTTTGAGACAGAGTAGTACATTTGTGAATGAAATTTTATGGCTTTTTTTCACTTAGTAGGAACCATTGTGTGTGGAAAAGTGAGAAAATTGCTTTCTGCTGTAGAGTCTGGCATTCATTGTAGATTTAAGCTTATTTTTCTGGGAGCAAATCTTATTCAATAAAATACTACTCTTTATACTAAGAAACAAAAACAGTGGTGATGTGTGGTCATTATCCTCAGCAAACTAATCCAGGGAAAGAAAACCAAACGCCACATTCTCACTTATAATGGGAGCTGAAAAAGGAGATCACATGGACACAGGAAGGGGAACAACACACACTGGGGCCTTTCGGGGGGCAGAGCGTTAAGAAGAACAGCTACTGCATGCTGGGCTTAATGCCTAGGTGATGGGTTGACAGGTGCAGCAAACCACCATGGCACACGTTTACCTTAGTAACAAATCTGCACATCCTGCACATATACCCCAGAACTTAGAAACGAAACGAAACAAAAGAAAACGAAAAAGCAATAGCAAAACGCTAAAGGCAAACTAAAGTTTCAAACTCAGAACGTGACAGACCCATGTTTGGTTCAAATCATGGTTCTCAACCCAGGTGCCATAAGGTCAGGATAAAGAATTTGATTACATATTGTAAATAAGACATGCAGCAAATGACCAGAAAGATTATTCTCAACATATGTGTGTCTTCTAATTCAATGGTGACGCTACCTACCGGGACATAGCATTAGATTCCAAAGGGCCGGGTCCCGCCACACAGGCCTCCCACACTAATAACAATGGGAAGCCCTACGTGGTTTTACCTGTGCTTCTCAGCAACTGGCTATAAATCAGGTTGCCACCACTCCCAGATTTAGTTGCATTCATTTGCTGGAAGAGCTCACAGCACGCAGGGAAGCACTTACATTTGCCGTTGTATTTTAGCGGACATTGCAAAAGGTTCAGAAATTAATGTGGGGCCCGGCATGTGGGGAGGGGCGCACTACCTTCCAGGAAGTGTTATCCAGAAGCTCTCTGATCCCAGTCCTTTTGGGTTTTTATGGAGACCTCATTCTATAGGCATGATGGGTTACACCATAGGCTATTGGTGATCAACTCCACCTGAGGCTCTCAACCCTCCCTGGAAATTGGGGTTGAGGCTTTGCCATTCTCAGTCTGACTAAAAGAATTTACCCAAACGGAATTTTGAAACAGATGAGCATAACTGGAATCTTAATTAGATGATTGGATTATCTGGAGCCACACCTTGATATTCCTAACCCGAGCACCCTCATCCAACGAATGCTCCACCCAACTGGCTCCCAAGTCTCTACGTGGTTCCAGAGCAAAAGAATGTTTATACAACGCATATCTCCACCTTTTCTTCAAAGTCTTTTCGCTTACACGGAAAGACTTCTTAAACTACCATGCATCAGGGTCAGGTGGAGGTCTTGTTACAACGCAGATCTGTGGATCTCCGGGTTTTGATTGTGGCAAGGATGCTGCTGGTGTCAAAACCACAACGTGGGAACCACAGAACCACTAGTTGGTTTTCAGTGTTTCAGTGCATACAATTCCTAACATATCTGGCCAAGAAAACTTGTAAGTTCTTAGATTGTCCCAAAGGTGGCGCATGAAATCAAAGCAGGAGAACAGTTTCCCACGAGGTGTAGCCTGGGAAAGTTGGGGGTGACTGATGGAAAGGAGGAGTGAAGCTCCGCCCTTTCCGCTGCTAGGCTGCGCCCGAGGCTATTTAAACCCACCCTGGCTGGCCTGTACTCAGATCTTCGCGGAGCGGATCAGCGGCCGGAGCGTTTGGCGGACTCTGCGTGGACTTGGAGCTCACAGCGTCTTGCGACTTGGAAGCGGATTCAGAGGACAGGACAGAACACTTGGGCAAGTGAATCTCTGTCTGTCTGTCTGTCTGTCTGTCTGTCTGTCTGTCTGTCTCATTGGTTGGTTGATTTCCATTTTCTTAAGGGGCACATACCTCACACCGCACACACACACACACACACACACACACGCACACACACGCACACACACTCCTTCTTTCTGCGAGTTAGAAAATTAGTAGGGGCCCCTGGGAGCTGCAGGTTTCCTAATCATGTCTGCACCTAAGAACAGTAGGGTCTTGTCTGGCTCTTCTTATGAACGGTCCCCCAGCCCGGACTCCCCAAGGTCCATGCGAGCTTCACCCAGCTTCTCCCTCTCCCCTATCAGAAACTCAGGCTTAAGGGGAAGCTCCTCACCAGGGATCCGGAGCTACCATTCACCATCCCCTAGGGCTTCACCACACTCACCTCTGTCATCACCAGAATCCCACAAGCTCCCATTTCCCTGTCCTCACCGTGATGGGCAATCAATGAAGCCATTGGGCTCTCCCGTGTCCTCCTCTGAGGATTCCTCAGAGTCCCCACGTTCATCAATAATATACCACATGTTCTTACTGCCATCACCCAGCAGCTCACCCCCAGCTCTCGGGGGGTCTCCTGTGTCTCCCAGCTACTCTCCAAACAACCCCAGATTTCAGCTGGAGTCAGCCCCCCACACCCAGGAATCACCTACAAACTCACGAGCCTCACGGTGCTCCACCCCTGTGTCTTTCATCTCTTCACCCCCAGGCCTCAGGGACTCTCCTGTGGCTCCCAGTTACTCTCCAGCCATCCCCAGGTTCCTGCAGGAGTCAGCCCCATGCACCCAGGAGTCCCCCAGAGACTCACACGTCTCGGGAGAATATGAGCAGTCCCCCAGCCCTGACTCCTCAAGATTCATGCCTGCCTCACCCAGCTTCTCCCTCTCCCCTCCCAGAAACTCAGACCCAAGGGGCAGCTCCTCACCAGGGATGTGGAAGTACTCTACATCACCCCGCAGGGCTTCACCACTCTCACATCCATCATCAACAGAACTCCACAACTTTACGTTTCCCTTTCCTAACCAAGCAGGACAGTCACTCATGTCATTGTGTTCTCCCGTGTCCTCCTCTGGAGATTCTCCACAGTCACCTCATTCATCAATAATATACCATATGTTCTTACTGCCATCATCCAGCAGCTCACCCCCAGCCACCCATGACTCGCCTGTCTGTCCCAGCTACTCTCCAACTACGCCCAGATTTCAGCGGCAGTCTCTACCCCACACCCCAGAAACACCTACAAACTCACAGACCTCAGTGGGATCCTCGCCAGTCTCTCTCACGTCTTCACCCCCAGCCCTTACGGACCCTCCAGTCTGTCCCAGCTACTCTCCAACCACGCCCACATTTCAGCGCGGGTCAGTTCCAGGAACCCAGGGATCACCACCAAGCCCACCACTTTCACTGAGTTACTCCCCAGTCTCCAGCACGTCTTTATCTCCAACCCTCAGGGACTCGCCTGTCTGTCCCAGCTACTCTCCAAACACGCCCACACTTCAGCGGGAGTTCGTTGCAGGCACACAGAAATCACCACCAAACTCGCCAATTTCACTGCGTTACTCCCCAGTCTCTCTCATGTCTTCACCATCCCTCAGGGACTCTCCCGTCTGTCCCAGCTACTCTCCAACCACGCCCACATTTCAGCTGGAGTCAGTTCCAGGCACCCCGGACTCACCACCAAACTCACCAATTTCACTCAGTTACTCCTCAGTCTCTAGCACGTCTTTATCTCCAACCCTCAGGGACTCTCGTGCGTGTCCCAGCTACTCTCCAACCACGCCCACACTTCAGCGGGAGTCAGTTCCAGGCACCCAGGAATCACCATCAAACTCACCAATTTCACTGAGTTACTCCCCAGTCTCTCTCATGTCTTCACCATCCATCAGGGACTCTCCCGTCTGTCCCAGCTACTCTCCAACCATGCCCACATTTCAGCTGGAGTCAGTTCCAGGCACCCCGGACTCACCACCATACTCACCAATTTCACTCAGTTACTCCTCAGTCTCTAGCACGTCTTTATCTCCAACCCTCAGGGACTCTCCTGTGTGTCCCAGCTACTCTCCAACCACGCCCACACTTCAGCGGGAGTCAGTTCCAGGCACCCAGGAATCACCATCAAACTCACCAATTTCACTGCGTTACTCCCCAGTCTCTCTCATGTCTTCACCATCCCTCAGGGACTCTCCCGTCTGTCCCAGCTACTCTCCAACCACGCCCACATTGCAGCTGGGGTCAGTTCCAGGCACCCCGGAGTCACCACCAAACTCACCAGTTTCACTGAGGTACTCCCCGGTCTCTCTCATGTCTTCACCCCCAGCCCTCAGGGACTCTCCTGTGTGTCCCAGCTACTCTCCATCCATGCCCAGATTTCAGCGGGAGTCCGTTCCAGGCACCCAGGTATCACCACCAAACTCAGCAGTTTCGCTGAGTTACTCCCCAGTCTCTCTCATGTCTTCACCCCCAGCCCCCTGGGACTCTCCTGTCTGTCCCAGCTACTCTCCCACCACGCCCAGATTTCAGCGGGAGTCAGCCTCCCACACTCCGGAATCAACTACAGACTCACAGACTTCACTGAGGTCCTCCCTGGTCTCTCTCAGGTCTTTGCCCTCAGCCCACAGGGACTCTTGTGTCTCTTTCAGCTACTCTCAAAACTTCTCTAGGTTCCAGCTGGAGTCAGTTCCAGGCACCCACGATACACCACCGAACTCACGAATTTCACTGACTTACTCCCCAGTCTCCCTCATGTTCTCACCCCCAGCCCTCAGGGACTCTTCTGTCTCTCTCAGCTACTCTCCAACCATCTCCAGATTGCACCTGGAGTCAGCTTCCCGCACCCAGGAATCATCTACAAACTCACGGACCTTACTGCCACCCTCCCCCATTTCTTTCACCTCTTCACCCCCTGCCTTAAGGGACTCTCCTGGGCCTCCCAGCTTCTCTCCAGCCTTCCCCAGATTTCTGCCACAGTCAGCCCCAGGCACCCAGGGCAACCATAGACACTCACAGGCCTCACGAGACTATCTCCCTATGACCTGTACCTACACAGGGATGGCTCTCACGCATCCCTCAGTGACCCCAAACCCATCTCCACTTACACTCAGACACTCCCAGGGCCTGACAGCTACTCCCCGTTATTGTCCTTCAGTTCGAAGCCCTGGCCAATCTACTAGCCCACATGACGCAGTTACCTGGCCATTTCTCCACGGTTCCCGTGAGGGCCCCACGCCCAGCCGCACAAGAGCCCCTCCTGCATTCCGTCCTCACACGCAGGCCTGTCCATCTACTTGCTACTGTCACACTCTTGCCAGCAGAAGAGGCCCCTGTAATGGCCGATATCACCACCCAGTCTATCCTCACCCCACAGCTGTGCAGCGGGTCCCTCCTGCTGGCCCACGTGGCTGCCAGAGCCCATGCTGGCACGACGCTCCAGCAGGTCGGCGTCCCTGCGGGCCACACTACCGGTGACATGGCTAGCATGACCCTCCTTCCTGGCAGTGACACTGTTGATGTGAACCCCAGTTTCACATCTGTCATTTCTAAATAGGACCATTTTCCCTTTTCGCTCTCCCTTCCTTTCACAGGGCTTTTCGTTCTCTCTGTTTCTGCCTCCGTTTCAGATATTTACTCACCTTTTTCTCTCTCACTATGTCTGCCGTGGTCTCCATGAGAGTGCGCCACTTAAGATTCCCCCATTAAAAGTCATGAATTGAGTGGCTTTTAGTATACCTGTGGTTGTGCACATTCAATTATAATTCGCAATCCATTGTAGAACGTCTTATCACCCCCGACCAGAGAAAAACCCTGTAGACATTAGTCACTCCTCATTCTGTCTCAAACCCTCTCCCTGACCCTCAGCCCTAGGTAGCAACTACCTAGTGCAATCAATCCCATATGCATAGATTTCCATATTGTAGACATTTCCTATAAACGGAATTGCACAATAGGTGAGCTGTTATGACTGACATAACACGTAGCACAATATTTTCAAGATTCATCCACATTGTAGGCTTACCCACAGGGGGAAACCATTTTTTTGGGGGGTTTTAGTAACACCGGGTGTTTTCTCCTTCCTTTCGTCCTTCTTTCCTTCCTTCCTTCCTTCCTTCCTTCCTTCTTTCCTGCCTTCCTTCCTTCCTTCCTTCCTTCCTTCCTTCCTTCCTTCCTCCTACTTCTCTCTTACTCCTTCTGCCCTCTCTCTTTCATATGCCTTAGGTGCATCCCACATTCTGCATTAGTTTGGGGAAATCCACGACAGGTGCAGGAAAATTGTGTTATTGTAACTATTTACCGCTATCTCTCTTTCACGGCTCTCCATCAGTTGTGAACATCTATTGGTTTATCCCAAGTCACTAAGCATATGTTTATTAGGTACACCTGTTTTTCCTTATACAGCTGTTTCTGGAGTCTAGGGTCGCATGCTCATAAACCCAGTGTAACTCAGAAACGCATCTAATAGTCCAATAAACCCATCATAACGTTGAAAAATCATAAATCAAACCATCATAAGTCACGGTTTGTCCGTGGATATGGGCGTCATCAATTCCATTGTATTCAGTCATGCTGTACACCATTAACCACGGCAGACTGACTGGGAGTGGATATTGATACCATTATAAAAGTCAGTTATTAGAGGGATACTTCTTTAACCTGACTGAAGAACTGATCTAATGGCTTTAGTCGAGTGCATGATTATGTGAGATGTTTTGAGACAGAGTAGTACATTTGTGAATGAAATTTTATGGCTTTTTTTCACTTAGTAGGAACCATTGTGTGTGGAAAAGTGAGAAAATTGCTTTCTGCTGTAGAGTCTGGCATTCATTGTAGATTTAAGCTTATTTTTCTGGGAGCAAATCTTATTCAATAAAATACTACTCTTTATACTAAGAAACAAAAACAGTGGTGATGTGTGGTCATTATCCTCAGCAAACTAATCCAGGGAAAGAAAACCAAACGCCACATTCTCACTTATAATGGGAGCTGAAAAAGGAGATCACATGGACACAGGAAGGGGAACAACACACACTGGGGCCTTTCGGGGGGCAGAGCGTTAAGAAGAACAGCTACTGCATGCTGGGCTTAATGCCTAGGTGATGGGTTGACAGGTGCAGCAAACCACCATGGCACACGTTTACCTTAGTAACAAATCTGCACATCCTGCACATATACCCCAGAACTTAGAAACGAAACGAAACAAAAGAAAACGAAAAAGCAATAGCAAAACGCTAAAGGCAAACTAAAGTTTCAAACTCAGAACGTGACAGACCCATGTTTGGTTCAAATCATGGTTCTCAACCCAGGTGCCATAAGGTCAGGATAAAGAATTTGATTACATATTGTAAATAAGACATGCAGCAAATGACCAGAAAGATTATTCTCAACATATGTGTGTCTTCTAATTCAATGGTGACGCTACCTACCGGGACATAGCATTAGATTCCAAAGGGCCGGGTCCCGCCACACAGGCCTCCCACACTAATAACAATGGGAAGCCCTACGTGGTTTTACCTGTGCTTCTCAGCAACTGGCTATAAATCAGGTTGCCACCACTCCCAGATTTAGTTGCATTCATTTGCTGGAAGAGCTCACAGCACGCAGGGAAGCACTTACATTTGCCGTTGTATTTTAGCGGACATTGCAAAAGGTTCAGAAATTAATGTGGGGCCCGGCATGTGGGGAGGGGCGCACTACCTTCCAGGAAGTGTTATCCAGAAGCTCTCTGATCCCAGTCCTTTTGGGTTTTTATGGAGACCTCATTCTATAGGCATGATGGGTTACACCACAGGCTATTGGTGATCAACTCCACCTGAGGCTCTCAACCCTCCCTGGAAATTGGGGTTGAGGCTTTGCCATTCTCAGTCTGACTAAAAGAATTTACCCAAACGGAATTTTGAAACAGATGAGCATAACTGGAATCTTAATTAGATGATTGGATTATCTGGAGCCACACCTTGATATTCCTAACCCGAGCACCCTCATCCAACGAATGCTCCACCCAACTGGCTCCCAAGTCTCTACGTGGTTCCAGAGCAAAAGAATGTTTATACAACGCATATCTCCACCTTTTCTTCAAAGTCTTTTCGCTTACACGGAAAGACTTCTTAAACTGCCATGCATCAGGGTCAGGGGGAGGTCTTGTTACAACGCAGATCTGTGGATCTCCGGGTTTTGATTGTGGCAAGGATGCTGCTGGTGTCAAAACCACAACGTGGGAACCACAGAACCACTAGTTGGTTTTCAGTGTTTCAGTGCATACAATTCCTAACATATCTGGCCAAGAAAACTTGTAAGTTCTTAGATTGTCCCAAAGGTGGCGCATGAAATCAAAGCAGGAGAACAGTTTCCCACGAGGTGTAGCCTGGGAAAGTTGGGGGTGACTGATGGAAAGGAGGAGTGAAGCTCCGCCCTTTCCGCTGCTAGGCTGCGCCCGAGGCTATTTAAACCCACCCTGGCTGGCCTGTACTCAGATCTTCGCGGAGCGGATCAGCGGCCGGAGCGTTTGGCGGACTCTGCGTGGACTTGGAGCTCACAGCGTCTTGCGACTTGGAAGCGGATTCAGAGGACAGGACAGAACACTTGGGCAAGTGAATCTCTGTCTGTCTGTCTGTCTGTCTGTCTGTCTGTCTCATTGGTTGGTTGATTTCCATTTTCTTAAGGGGCACATACCTCACACCGCACACACACACACACACACACACACACGCACACACACGCACACACACTCCTTCTTTCTGCGAGTTAGAAAATTAGTAGGGGCCCCTGGGAGCTGCAGGTTTCCTAATCATGTCTGCACCTAAGAACAGTAGGGTCTTGTCTGGCTCTTCTTATGAACGGTCCCCCAGCCCGGACTCCCCAAGGTCCATGCGAGCTTCACCCAGCTTCTCCCTCTCCCCTATCAGAAACTCAGGCTTAAGGGGAAGCTCCTCACCAGGGATCCGGAGCTACCATTCACCATCCCCTAGGGCTTCACCACACTCACCTCTGTCATCACCAGAATCCCACAAGCTCCCATTTCCCTGTCCTCACCGTGATGGGCAATCAATGAAGCCATTGGGCTCTCCCGTGTCCTCCTCTGAGGATTCCTCAGAGTCCCCACGTTCATCAATAATATACCACATGTTCTTACTGCCATCACCCAGCAGCTCACCCCCAGCTCTCGGGGGGTCTCCTGTGTCTCCCAGCTACTCTCCAAACAACCCCAGATTTCAGCTGGAGTCAGCCCCCCACACCCAGGAATCACCTACAAACTCACGAGCCTCACGGTGCTCCACCCCTGTGTCTTTCATCTCTTCACCCCCAGGCCTCAGGGACTCTCCTGTGGCTCCCAGTTACTCTCCAGCCATCCCCAGGTTCCTGCAGGAGTCAGCCCCATGCACCCAGGAGTCCCCCAGAGACTCACACGTCTCGGGAGAATATGAGCGGTCCCCCAGCCCTGACTCCTCAAGATTCATGCCTGCCTCACCCAGCTTCTCCCTCTCCCCTCCCAGAAACTCAGACCCAAGGGGCAGCTCCTCACCAGGGATGTGGAAGTACTCTACATCACCCCGCAGGGCTTCACCACTCTCACATCCATCATCAACAGAACTCCACAACTTTACGTTTCCCTTTCCTAACCAAGCAGGACAGTCACTCATGTCATTGTGTTCTCCCGTGTCCTCCTCTGGAGATTCTCCACAGTCACCTCATTCATCAATAATATACCATATGTTCTTACTGCCATCATCCAGCAGCTCACCCCCAGCCACCCATGACTCGCCTGTCTGTCCCAGCTACTCTCCAACTACGCCCAGATTTCAGCGGCAGTCTCTACCCCACACCCCAGAAACACCTACAAACTCACAGACCTCAGTGGGATCCTCGCCAGTCTCTCTCACGTCTTCACCCCCAGCCCTTACGGACCCTCCAGTCTGTCCCAGCTACTCTCCAACCACGCCCACATTTCAGCGCGGGTCAGTTCCAGGAACCCAGGGATCACCACCAAGCCCACCACTTTCACTGAGTTACTCCCCAGTCTCCAGCACGTCTTTATCTCCAACCCTCAGGGACTCGCCTGTCTGTCCCAGCTACTCTCCAAACACGCCCACACTTCAGCGGGAGTTCGTTGCAGGCACACAGAAATCACCACCAAACTCGCCAATTTCACTGCGTTACTCCCCAGTCTCTCTCATGTCTTCACCATCCCTCAGGGACTCTCCCGTCTGTCCCAGCTACTCTCCAACCACGCCCACATTTCAGCTGGAGTCAGTTCCAGGCACCCCGGACTCACCACCAAACTCACCAATTTCACTCAGTTACTCCTCAGTCTCTAGCACGTCTTTATCTCCAACCCTCAGGGACTCTCCTGTGTGTCCCAGCTACTCTCCAACCACGCCCACACTTCAGCGGGAGTCAGTTCCAGGCACCCAGGAATCACCATCAAACTCACCAATTTCACTGCGTTACTCCCCAGTCTCTCTCATGTCTTCACCATCCCTCAGGGACTCTCCCGTCTGTCCCAGCTACTCTCCAACCACGCCCACATTTCAGCTGGGGTCAGTTCCAGGCACCCCGGAGTCACCACCAAACTCACCAGTTTCACTGAGGTACTCCCCGGTCTCTCTCATGTCTTCACCCCCAGCCCTCAGGGACTCTCCTGTGTGTCCCAGCTACTCTCCATCCATGCCCAGATTTCAGCGGGAGTCCGTTCCAGGCACCCAGGTATCACCACCAAACTCAGCAGTTTCGCTGAGTTACTCCCCAGTCTCTCTCATGTCTTCACCCCCAGCCCCCTGGGACTCTCCTGTCTGTCCCAGCTACTCTCCCACCACGCCCAGATTTCAGCGGGAGTCAGCCTCCCACACTCCGGAATCACCTACAGACTCACAGACTTCACTGAGGTCCTCCCTGGTCTCTCTCAGGTCTTTGCCCTCAGCCCACAGGGACTCTTGTGTCTCTTTCAGCTACTCTCAAAACTTCTCTAGATTCCAGCTGGAGTCAGTTCCAGGCACCCACGATACACCACCGAACTCACGAATTTCACTGACTTACTCCCCAGTCTCCCTCATGTTCTCACCCCCAGCCCTCAGGGACTCTTCTGTCTCTCTCAGCTACTCTCCAACCATCTCCAGATTGCACCTGGAGTCAGCTTCCCGCACCCAGGAATCATCTACAAACTCACGGACCTTACTGCCACCCTCCCCCATTTCTTTCACCTCTTCACCCCTGCCTTAAGGGACTCTCCTGGGCCTCCCAGCTTCTCTCCAGCCTTCCCCAGATTTCTGCCACAGTCAGCCCCAGGCACCCAGGGCAAACATAGACACTCACAGGCCTCACGAGACTATCTCCCTATGACCTGTACCTACACAGGGATGGCTCTCACGCATCCCTCAGTGACCCCAAACCCATCTCCACTTACACTCAGACACTCCCAGGGCCTGACAGCTACTCCCCGTTATTGTCCTTCAGTTCGAAGCCCTGGCCAATCTACTAGCCCACATGACGCAGTTACCTGGCCATTTCTCCACGGTTCCCGTGAGGGCCCCACGCCCAGCCGCACAAGAGCCCCTCCTGCATTCCGTCCTCACACGCAGGCCTGTCCATCTACTTGCTACTGTCACACTCTTGCCAGCAGAAGAGGCCCCTGTAATGGCCGATATCACCACCCAGTCTATCCTCACCCCACAGCTGTGCAGCGGGTCCCTCCTGCTGGCCCACGTGGCTGCCAGAGCCCATGCTGGCACGACGCTCCAGCAGGTCGGCGTCCCTGCGGGCCACACTACCGGTGACATGGCTAGCATGACCCTCCTTCCTGGCAGTGACACTGTTGATGTGAACCCCAGTTTCACATCTGTCATTTCTAAATAGGACCATTTTCCCTTTTCGCTCTCCCTTCCTTTCACAGGGCTTTTCGTTCTCTCTGTTTCTGCCTCCGTTTCAGATATTTACTCACCTTTTTCTCTCTCACTATGTCTGCCGTGGTCTCCATGAGAGTGCGCCACTTAAGATTCCCCCATTAAAAGTCATGAATTGAGTGGCTTTTAGTATACCTGTGGTTGTGCACATTCAATTATAATTCGCAATCCATTGTAGAACGTCTTATCACCCCCGACCAGAGAAAAACCCTGTAGACATTAGTCACTCCTCATTCTGTCTCAAACCCTCTCCCTGACCCTCAGCCCTAGGTAGCAACTACCTAGTGCCATCAATCCCATATGCATAGATTTCCATATTGTAGACATTTCCTATAAACGGAATTGCACAATAGGTGAGCTGTTATGACTGACATAACACGTAGCACAATATTTTCAAGATTCATCCACATTGTAGGCTTACCCACAGGGGGAAAACATTTTTTTGGGGGGTTTTAGTAACACCGGGTGTTTTCTCCTTCCTTTCGTCCTTCTTTCCTTCCTTCCTTCTTTCCTTCCTTCCTTCCTTCCTTCTTTCCTGCCTGCCTGCCTTCCTTCCTTCCTTCCTTCCTTCCTTCCTTCCTTCCTTCCTTCCTCCTACTTCTCTCTTACTCCTTCTGCCCTCTCTCTTTCATATGCCTTAGGTGCATCCCACATTCTGCATTATTTTGGGGAAATCCACGACAGGTGCAGGAATATTGTGTTATTGTAACTATTTACCGCTATCTCTCTTTCACGGCTCTCCATCAGTTGTGAACATCTATTGGTTTATCCCAAGTCACTAAGCATATGTTTATTAGGTACACCTGTTTTTCCTTATACAGCTGTTTCTGGAGTCTAGGGTCGCATGCTCATAAACCCAGTGTAACTCAGAAACGCATCTAATAGTCCAATAAACCCATCATAACGTTGAAAAATCATAAATCAAACCATCATAAGTCACGGTTTGTCCGTGGATATGGGCGTCATCAATTCCATTGTATTCAGTCATGCTGTACACCATTAACCACGGCAGACTGACTGGGAGTGGATATTGATACCATTATAAAAGTCAGTTATTAGAGGGATACTTCTTTAACCTGACTGAAGAACTGATCTAATGGCTTTAGTCGAGTGCATGATTATGTGAGATGTTTTGAGGCAGAGTAATACATTTGTGAATGAAATTTTATGGCTTTTTTTCACTTAGTAGGAACCATTGTGTGTGGAAAAGTGAGAAAATTGCTTTCTGCTGTAGAGTCTGGCATTCATTGTAGATTTAAGCTTATTTTTCTGGGAGCAAATCTTATTCAATAAAATACTACTCTTTATACTAAGAAACAAAAACAGTGGTGATGTGTGGTCATTATCCTCAGCAAACTAATCCAGGGAAAGAAAACCAAACGCCACATTCTCACTTATAATGGGAGCTGAAAAAGGAGATCACATGGACACAGGAAGGGGAACAACACACACTGGGGCCTTTCGGGGGGCAGAGCGTTAAGAAGAACAGCTACTGCATGCTGGGCTTAATGCCTAGGTGATGGGTTGACAGGTGCAGCAAACCACCATGGCACACGTTTACCTTAGTAACAAATCTGCACATCCTGCACATATACCCCAGAACTTAGAAACGAAACGAAACAAAAGAAAACGAAAAAGCAATAGCAAAACGCTAAAGGCAAACTAAAGTTTCAAACTCAGAACGTGACAGACCCATGTTTGGTTCAAATCATGGTTCTCAACCCAGGTGCCATAAGGTCAGGATAAAGAATTTGATTACATATTGTAAATAAGACATGCAGCAAATGACCAGAAAGATTATTCTCAACATATGTGTGTCTTCTAATTCAATGGTGACGCTACCTACCGGGACATAGCATTAGATTCCAAAGGGCCGGGTCCCGCCACACAGGCCTCCCACACTAATAACAATGGGAAGCCCTACGTGGTTTTACCTGTGCTTCTCAGCAACTGGCTATAAATCAGGTTGCCACCACTCCCAGATTTAGTTGCATTCATTTGCTGGAAGAGCTCACAGCACGCAGGGAAGCACTTACATTTGCCGTTGTATTTTAGCGGACATTGCAAAAAGTTCAGAAATTAATGTGGGGCCCGGCATGTGGGGAGGGGCGCACTACCTTCCAGGAAGTGTTATCCAGAAGCTCTCTGATCCCAGTCCTTTTGGGTTTTTATGGAGACCTCATTCTATAGGCATGATGGGTTAAACCACAGGCTATTGGTGATCAACTCCACCTGAGGCTCTCAACCCTCCCTGGAAATTGGGGTTGAGGCTTTGCCATTCTCAGTCTGACTAAAAGAATTTACCCAAACGGAATTTTGAAACAGATGAGCATAACTGGAATCTTAATTAGATGATTGGATTATCTGGAGCCACACCTTGATATTCCTAACCCGAGCACCCTCATCCAACGAATGCTCCACCCAACTGGCTCCCAAGTCTCTACGTGGTTCCAGAGCAAAAGAATGTTTATACAACGCATATCTCCACCTTTTCTTCAAAGTCTTTTCGCTTACACGGAAAGACTTCTTAAACTGCCATGCATCAGGGTCAGGGGGAGGTCTTGTTACAACGCAGATCTGTGGATCTCCGGGTTTTGATTGTGGCAAGGATGCTGCTGGTGTCAAAACCACAACGTGGGAACCACAGAACCACTAGTTGGTTTTCAGTGTTTCAGTGCATACAATTCCTAACATATCTGGCCAAGAAAACTTGTAAGTTCTTAGATTGTCCCAAAGGTGGCGCATGAAATCAAAGCAGGAGAACAGTTTCCCACGAGGTGTAGCCTGGGAAAGTTGGGGGTGACTGATGGAAAGGAGGAGTGAAGCTCCGCCCTTTCCGCTGCTAGGCTGCGCCCGAGGCTATTTAAACCCACCCTGGCTGGCCTGTACTCAGATCTTCGCGGAGCGGATCAGCGGCCGGAGCGTTTGGCGGACTCTGCGTGGACTTGGAGCTCACAGCGTCTTGCGACTTGGAAGCGGATTCAGAGGACAGGACAGAACACTTGGGCAAGTGAATCTCTGTCTGTCTGTCTGTCTGTCTGTCTGTCTGTCTCATTGGTTGGTTGATTTCCATTTTCTTAAGGGGCACATACCTCACACCGCACACACACACACACACACACACACACACACACGCACACACACGCACACACACTCCTTCTTTCTGCGAGTTAGAAAATTAGTAGGGGCCCCTGGGAGCTGCAGGTTTCCTAATCATGTCTGCACCTAAGAACAGTAGGGTCTTGTCTGGCTCTTCTTATGAACGGTCCCCCAGCCCGGACTCCCCAAGGTCCATGCGAGCTTCACCCAGCTTCTCCCTCTCCCCTATCAGAAACTCAGGCTTAAGGGGAAGCTCCTCACCAGGGATCCGGAGCTACCATTCACCATCCCCTAGGGCTTCACCACACTCACCTCTGTCATCACCAGAATCCCACAAGCTCCCATTTCCCTGTCCTCACCGTGATGGGCAATCAATGAAGCCATTGGGCTCTCCCGTGTCCTCCTCTGAGGATTCCTCAGAGTCCCCACGTTCATCAATAATATACCACATGTTCTTACTGCCATCACCCAGCAGCTCACCCCCAGCTCTCGGGGGGTCTCCTGTGTCTCCCAGCTACTCTCCAAACAACCCCAGATTTCAGCTGGAGTCAGCCCCCCACACCCAGGAATCACCTACAAACTCACGAGCCTCACGGTGCTCCACCCCTGTGTCTTTCATCTCTTCACCCCCAGGCCTCAGGGACTCTCCTGTGGCTCCCAGTTACTCTCCAGCCATCCCCAGGTTCCTGCAGGAGTCAGCCCCATGCACCCAGGAGTCCCCCAGAGACTCACACGTCTCGGGAGAATATGAGCGGTCCCCCAGCCCTGACTCCTCAAGATTCATGCCTGCCTCACCCAGCTTCTCCCTCTCCCCTCCCAGAAACTCAGACCCAAGGGGCAGCTCCTCACCAGGGATGTGGAAGTACTCTACATCACCCCGCAGGGCTTCACCACTCTCACATCCATCATCAACAGAATTCCACAACTTTACGTTTCTCTTTCCTAACCAAGCAGGACAGTCACTCATGTCATTGTGTTCTCCCGTGTCCTCCTCTGGAGATTCTCCACAGTCACCTCATTCATCAATAATATACCATATGTTCTTACTGCCATCATCCAGCAGCTCACCCCCAGCCACCCATGACTCGCCTGTCTGTCCCAGCTACTCTCCAACTACGCCCAGATTTCAGCGGCAGTCTCTACCCCACACCCCAGAAACACCTACAAACTCACAGACCTCAGTGGGATCCTCGCCAGTCTCTCTCACGTCTTCACCCCCAGCCCTTACGGACCCTCCAGTCTGTCCCAGCTACTCTCCAACCACGCCCACATTTCAGCGCGGGTCAGTTCCAGGAACCCAGGGATCACCACCAAGCCCACCACTTTCACTGAGTTACTCCCCAGTCTCCAGCACGTCTTTATCTCCAACCCTCAGGGACTCGCCTGTCTGTCCCAGCTACTCTCCAAACACGCCCACACTTCAGCGGGAGTTCGTTGCAGGCACCCAGAAATCACCACCAAACTCACCAATTTCACTGCGTTACTCCCCAGTCTCTCTCATGTCTTCACCATCCCTCAGGGACTCTCCCGTCTGTCCCAGCTACTCTCCAACCACGCCCACATTTCAGCTGGAGTCAGTTCCAGGCACCCCGGACTCACCACCAAACTCACCAATTTCACTCAGTTACTCCTCAGTCTCTAGCACGTCTTTATCTCCAACCCTCAGGGACTCTCCTGTGTGTCCCAGCTACTCTCCAACCACGCCCACACTTCAGCGGGAGTCAGTTCCAGGCACCCAGGAATCACCATCAAACTCACCAATTTCACTGCGTTACTCCCCAGTCTCTCTCATGTCTTCACCATCCCTCAGGGACTCTCCCGTCTGTCCCAGCTACTCTCCAACCACGCCCACATTTCAGCTGGAGTCAGTTCCAGGCACCCCGGACTCACCACCATACTCACCAATTTCACTCAGTTACTCCTCAGTCTCTAGCACGTCTTTATCTCCAACCCTCAGGGACTCTCCTGTGTGTCCCAGCTACTCTCCAACCACGCCCACACTTCAGCGGGAGTCAGTTCCAGGCACCCAGGAATCACCATCAAACTCACCAATTTCACTGCGTTACTCCCCAGTCTCTCTCATGTCTTCACCATCCCTCAGGGACTCTCCCGTCTGTCCCAGCTACTCTCCAACCACGCCCACATTTCAGCTGGGGTCAGTTCCAGGCACCCCGGAGTCACCTCCAAACTCACCAGTTTCACTGAGGTACTCCCCGGTCTCTCTCATGTCTTCACCCCCAGCCCTCAGGGACTCTCCTGTGTGTCCCAGCTACTCTCCATCCATGCCCAGATTTCAGCGGGAGTCCGTTCCAGGCACCCAGGTATCACCACCAAACTCAGCAGTTTCGCTGAGTTACTCCCCAGTCTCTCTCATGTCTTCACCCCCAGCCCCCTGGGACTCTCCTGTCTGTCCCAGCTACTCTCCCACCACGCCCAGATTTCAGCGGGAGTCAGCCTCCCACACTCCGGAATCACCTACAGACTCACAGACTTCACTGAGGTCCTCCCTGGTCTCTCTCAGGTCTTTGCCCTCAGCCCACAGGGACTCTTGTGTCTCTTTCAGCTACTCTCAAAACTTCTCTAGATTCCAGCTGGAGTCAGTTCCAGGCACCCACGATACACCACCGAACTCACGAATTTCACTGACTTACTCCCCAGTCTCCCTCATGTTCTCACCCCCAGCCCTCAGGGACTCTTCTGTCTCTCTCAGCTACTCTCCAACCATCTCCAGATTGCACCTGGAGTCAGCTTCCCGCACCCAGGAATCATCTACAAACTCACGGACCTTACTGCCACCCTCCCCCATTTCTTTCACCTCTTCACCCCCTGCCTTAAGGGACTCTCCTGGGCCTCCCAGCTTCTCTCCAGCCTTCCCCAGATTTCTGCCACAGTCAGCCCCAGGCACCCAGGGCAACCATAGACACTCACAGGCCTCACGAGACTATCTCCCTATGACCTGTACCTACACAGGGATGGCTCTCACGCATCCCTCAGTGACCCCAAACCCATCTCCACTTACACTCAGACACTCCCAGGGCCTGACAGCTACTCCCCGTTATTGTCCTTCAGTTCGAAGCCCTGGCCAATCTACTAGCCCACATGACGCAGTTACCTGGCCATTTCTCCACGGTTCCCGTGAGGGCCCCACGCCCAGCCGCACAAGAGCCCCTCCTGCATTCCGTCCTCACACGCAGGCCTGTCCATCTACTTGCTACTGTCACACTCTTGCCAGCAGAAGAGGCCCCTGTAATGGCCGATATCACCACCCAGTCTATCCTCACCCCACAGCTGTGCAGCGGGTCCCTCCTGCTGGCCCACGTGGCTGCCAGAGCCCATGCTGGCACGACGCTCCAGCAGGTCGGCGTCCCTGCGGGCCACACTACCGGTGACATGGCTAGCATGACCCTCCTTCCTGGCAGTGACACTGTTGATGTGAACCCCAGTTTCACATCTGTCATTTCTAAATAGGACCATTTTCCCTTTTCGCTCTCCCTTCCTTTCACAGGGCTTTTCGTTCTCTCTGTTTCTGCCTCCGTTTCAGATATTTACTCACCTTTTTCTCTCTCACTATGTCTGCCGTGGTCTCCATGAGAGTGCGCCACTTAAGATTCCCCCATTAAAAGTCATGAATTGAGTGGCTTTTAGTATACCTGTGGTTGTGCACATTCAATTATAATTCGCAATCCATTGTAGAACGTCTTATCACCCCCGACCAGAGAAAAACCCTGTAGACATTAGTCACTCCTCATTCTGTCTCAAACCCTCTCCCTGACCCTCAGCCCTAGGTAGCAACTACCTAGTGCAATCAATCCCATATGCATAGATTTCCATATTGTAGACATTTCCTATAAACGGAATTGCACAATAGGTGAGCTGTTATGACTGACATAACACGTAGCACAATATTTTCAAGATTCATCCACATTGTAGGCTTACCCACAGGGGGAAAACATTTTTTTGGGGGGTTTTAGCAACACCGGGTGTTTTCTCCTTCCTTTCGTCCTTCTTTCCTTCCTTCCTTCCTTCCTTCCTTCCTTCCTTCCTTCTTTCCTGCCTGCCTGCCTTCCTTCCTTCCTTCCTTCCTTCCTTCCTTCCTTCCTCCTACTTCTCTCTTACTCCTTCTGCCCTCTCTCTTTCATATGCCTTAGGTGCATCCCACATTCTGCATTATTTTGGGGAAATCCACGACAGGTGCAGGAAAATTGTGTTATTGTAACTATTTACCGCTATCTCTCTTTCACGGCTCTCCATCAGTTGTGAACATCTATTGGTTTATCCCAAGTCACTAAGCATATGTTTATTAGGTACACCTGTTTTTCCTTATACAGCTGTTTCTGGAGTCTAGGGTCGCATGCTCATAAACCCAGTGTAACTCAGAAACGCATCTAATAGTCCAATAAACCCATCATAACGTTGAAAAATCATAAATCAAACCATCATAAGTCACGGTTTGTCCGTGGATATGGGCGTCATCAATTCCATTGTATTCAGTCATGCTGTACACCATTAACCACGGCAGACTGACTGGGAGTGGATATTGATACCATTATAAAAGTCAGTTATTAGAGGGATACTTCTTTAACCTGACTGAAGAACTGATCTAATGGCTTTAGTCGAGTGCATGATTATGTGAGATGTTTTGAGACAGAGTAGTACATTTGTGAATGAAATTTTATGGCTTTTTTTCACTTAGTAGGAACCATTGTGTGTGGAAAAGTGAGAAAATTGCTTTCTGCTGTAGAGTCTGGCATTCATTGTAGATTTAAGCTTATTTTTCTGGGAGCAAATCTTATTCAATAAAATACTACTCTTTATACTAAGAAACAAAAACAGTGGTGATGTGTGGTCATTATCCTCAGCAAACTAATCCAGGGAAAGAAAACCAAACGCCACATTCTCACTTATAATGGGAGCTGAAAAAGGAGATCACATGGACACAGGAAGGGGAACAACACACACTGGGGCCTTTCGGGGGGCAGAGCGTTAAGAAGAACAGCTACTGCATGCTGGGCTTAATGCCTAGGTGATGGGTTGACAGGTGCAGCAAACCACCATGGCACACGTTTACCTTAGTAACAAATCTGCACATCCTGCACATATACCCCAGAACTTAGAAACGAAACGAAACAAAAGAAAACGAAAAAGCAATAGCAAAACGCTAAAGGCAAACTAAAGTTTCAAACTCAGAACGTGACAGACCAATGTTTGGTTCAAATCATGGTTCTCAACCCAGGTGCCATAAGGTCAGGATAAAGAATTTGATTACATATTGTAAATAAGACATGCAGCAAATGACCAGAAAGGTTATTCTCAACATATGTGTGTCTTCTAATTCAATGGTGACGCTACCTACCGGGACATAGCATTAGATTCCAAAGGGCCGGGTCCCGCCACACAGGCCTCCCACACTAATAACAATGGGAAGCCCTACGTGGTTTTACCTGTGCTTCTCAGCAACTGGCTATAAATCAGGTTGCCACCACTCCCAGATTTAGTTGCATTCATTTGCTGGAAGAGCTCACAGCACGCAGGGAAGCACTTACATTTGCCGTTGTATTTTAGCGGACATTGCAAAAAGTTCAGAAATTAATGTGGGGCCCGGCATGTGGGGAGGGGCGCACTACCTTCCAGGAAGTGTTATCCAGAAGCTCTCTGATCCCAGTCCTTTTGGGTTTTTATGGAGACCTCATTCTATAGGCATGATGGGTTAAACCATAGGCTATTGGTGATCAACTCCACCTGAGGCTCTCAACCCTCCCTGGAAATTGGGGTTGAGGCTTTGCCATTCTCAGTCTGACTAAAAGAATTTACCCAAACGGAATTTTGAAACAGATGAGCATAACTGGAATCTTAATTAGATGATTGGATTATCTGGAGCCACACCTTGATATTCCTAACCCGAGCACCCTCATCCAACGAATGCTCCACCCAACTGGCTCCCAAGTCTCTACGTGGTTCCAGAGCAAAAGAATGTTTATACAACGCATATCTCCACCTTTTCTTCAAAGTCTTTTCGCTTACACGGAAAGACTTCTTAAACTGCCATGCATCAGGGTCAGGGGGAGGTCTTGTTACAACGCAGATCTGTGGATCTCCGGGTTTTGATTGTGGCAAGGATGCTGCTGGTGTCAAAACCACAACGTGGGAACCACAGAACCACTAGTTGGTTTTCAGTGTTTCAGTGCATACAATTCCTAACATATCTGGCCAAGAAAACTTGTAAGTTCTTAGATTGTCCCAAAGGTGGCGCATGAAATCAAAGCAGGAGAACAGTTTCCCACGAGGTGTAGCCTGGGAAAGTTGGGGGTGACTGATGGAAAGGAGGAGTGAAGCTCCGCCCTTTCCGCTGCTAGGCTGCGCCCGAGGCTATTTAAACCCACCCTGGCTGGCCTGTACTCAGATCTTCGCGGAGCGGATCAGTGGCCGGAGCGTTTGGCGGACTCTGCGTGGACTTGGAGCTCACAGCGTCTTGCGACTTGGAAGCGGATTCAGAGGACAGGACAGAACACTTGGGCAAGTGAATCTCTGTCTGTCTGTCTGTCTGTCTGTCTGTCTGTCTGTCTCATTGGTTGGTTGATTTCCATTTTCTTAAGGGGCACATACCTCACACCGCACACACACACACACACACACACACACACGCACACACACGCACACACACTCCTTCTTTCTGCGAGTTAGAAAATTAGTAGGGGCCCCTGGGAGCTGCAGGTTTCCTAATCATGTCTGCACCTAAGAACAGTAGGGTCTTGTCTGGCTCTTCTTATGAACGGTCCCCCAGCCCGGACTCCCCAAGGTCCATGCGAGCTTCACCCAGCTTCTCCCTCTCCCCTATCAGAAACTCAGGCTTAAGGGGAAGCTCCTCACCAGGGATCCGGAGCTACCATTCACCATCCCCTAGGGCTTCACCACACTCACCTCTGTCATCACCAGAATCCCACAAGCTCCCATTTCCCTGTCCTCACCGTGATGGGCAATCAATGAAGCCATTGGGCTCTCCCGTGTCCTCCTCTGAGGATTCCTCAGAGTCCCCACGTTCATCAATAATATACCACATGTTCTTACTGCCATCACCCAGCAGCTCACCCCCAGCTCTCGGGGGGTCTCCTGTGTCTCCCAGCTACTCTCCAAACAACCCCAGATTTCAGCTGGAGTCAGCCCCCCACACCCAGGAATCACCTACAAACTCACGAGCCTCACGGTGCTCCACCCCTGTGTCTTTCATCTCTTCACCCCCAGGCCTCAGGGACTCTCCTGTGGCTCCCAGTTACTCTCCAGCCATCCCCAGGTTCCTGCGGGAGTCAGCCCCATGCACCCAGGAGTCCCCCAGAGACTCACACGTCTCGGGAGAATATGAGCGGTCCCCCAGCCCTGACTCCTCAAGATTCATGCCTGCCTCACCCAGCTTCTCCCTCTCCCCTCCCAGAAACTCAGACCCAAGGGGCAGCTCCTCACCAGGGATGTGGAAGTACTCTACATCACCCCGCAGGGCTTCACCACTCTCACATCCATCATCAACAGAACTCCACAACTTTACGTTTCCCTTTCCTAACCAAGCAGGACAGTCACTCATGTCATTGTGTTCTCCCGTGTCCTCCTCTGGAGATTCTCCACAGTCACCTCATTCATCAATAATATACCATATGTTCTTACTGCCATCATCCAGCAGCTCACCCCCAGCCACCCATGACTCGCCTGTCTGTCCCAGCTACTCTCCAACTACGCCCAGATTTCAGCGGCAGTCTCTACCCCACACCCCAGAAACACCTACAAACTCACAGACCTCAGTGGGATCCTCGCCAGTCTCTCTCACGTCTTCACCCCCAGCCCTTACGGACCCTCCAGTCTGTCCCAGCTACTCTCCAACCACGCCCACATTTCAGCGCGGGTCAGTTCCAGGAACCCAGGGATCACCACCAAGCCCACCACTTTCACTGAGTTACTCCCCAGTCTCCAGCACGTCTTTATCTCCAACCCTCAGGGACTCGCCTGTCTGTCCCAGCTACTCTCCAAACACGCCCACACTTCAGCGGGAGTTCGTTGCAGGCACCCAGAAATCACCACCAAACTCACCAATTTCACGGCGTTACTCCCCAGTCTCTCTCATGTCTTCACCATCCCTCAGGGACTCTCCCGTCTGTCCCAGCTACTCTCCAACCACGCCCACATTTCAGCTGGAGTCAGTTCCAGGCACCCCGGACTCACCACCAAACTCACCAATTTCACTCAGTTACTCCTCAGTCTCTAGCACGTCTTTATCTCCAACCCTCAGGGACTCTCCTGTGTGTCCCAGCTACTCTCCAACCACGCCCACACTTCAGCGGGAGTCAGTTCCAGGCACCCAGGAATCACCATCAAACTCACCAATTTCACTGCGTTACTCCCCAGTCTCTCTCATGTCTTCACCATCCCTCAGGGACTCTCCCGTCTGTCCCAGCTACTCTCCAACCACGCCCACATTTCAGCTGGGGTCAGTTCCAGGCACCCCGGAGTCACCACCAAACTCACCAGTTTCACTGAGGTACTCCCCGGTCTCTCTCATGTCTTCACCCCCAGCCCTCAGGGACTCTCCTGTGTGTCCCAGCTACTCTCCATCCATGCCCAGATTTCAGCGGGAGTCCGTTCCAGGCACCCAGGTATCACCACCAAACTCAGCAGTTTCGCTGAGTTACTCCCCAGTCTCTCTCATGTCTTCACCCCCAGCCCCCTGGGACTCTCCTGTCTGTCCCAGCTACTCTCCCACCACGCCCAGATTTCAGCGGGAGTCAGCCTCCCACACTCCGGAATCACCTACAGACTCACAGACTTCACTGAGGTCCTCCCTGGTCTCTCTCAGGTCTTTGCCCTCAGCCCACAGGGACTCTTGTGTCTCTTTCAGCTACTCTCAAAACTTCTCTAGATTCCAGCTGGAGTCAGTTCCAGGCACCCACGATACACCACCGAACTCACGAATTTCACTGACTTACTCCCCAGTCTCCCTCATGTTCTCACCCCCAGCCCTCAGGGACTCTTCTGTCTCTCTCAGCTACTCTCCAACCATCTCCAGATTGCACCTGGAGTCAGCTTCCCGCACCCAGGAATCATCTACAAACTCACGGACCTTACTGCCACCCTCCCCCATTTCTTTCACCTCTTCACCCCCTGCCTTAAGGGACTCTCCTGGGCCTCCCAGCTTCTCTCCAGCCTTCCCCAGATTTCTGCCACAGTCAGCCCCAGGCACCCAGGGCAACCATAGACACTCACAGGCCTCACGAGACTATCTCCCTATGACCTGTACCTACACAGGGATGGCTCTCACGCATCCCTCAGTGACCCCAAACCCATCTCCACTTACACTCAGACACTCCCAGGGCCTGACAGCTACTCCCCGTTATTGTCCTTCAGTTCGAAGCCCTGGCCAATCTACTAGCCCACATGACGCAGTTACCTGGCCATTTCTCCACGGTTCCCGTGAGGGCCCCACGCCCAGCCGCACAAGAGCCCCTCCTGCATTCCGTCCTCACACGCAGGCCTGTCCATCTACTTGCTACTGTCACACTCTTGCCAGCAGAAGAGGCCCCTGTAATGGCCGATATCACCACCCAGTCTATCCTCACCCCACAGCTGTGCAGCGGGTCCCTCCTGCTGGCCCACGTGGCTGCCAGAGCCCATGCTGGCACGACGCTCCAGCAGGTCGGCGTCCCTGCGGGCCACACTACCGGTGACATGGCTAGCATGACCCTCCTTCCTGGCAGTGACACTGTTGATGTGAACCCCAGTTTCACATCTGTCATTTCTAAATAGGACCATTTTCCCTTTTCGCTCTCCCTTCCTTTCACAGGGCTTTTCGTTCTCTCTGTTTCTGCCTCCGTTTCAGATATTTACTCACCTTTTTCTCTCTCACTATGTCTGCCGTGGTCTCCATGAGAGTGCGCCACTTAAGATTCCCCCATTAAAAGTCATGAATTGAGTGGCTTTTAGTATACCTGTGGTTGTGCACATTCAATTATAATTCGCAATCCATTGTAGAACGTCTTATCACCCCCGACCAGAGAAAAACCCTGTAGACATTAGTCACTCCTCATTCTGTCTCAAACCCTCTCCCTGACCCTCAGCCCTAGGTAGCAACTACCTAGTGCAATCAATCCCATATGCATAGATTTCCATATTGTAGACATTTCCTATAAACGGAATTGCACAATAGGTGAGCTGTTATGACTGACATAACACGTAGCACAATATTTTCAAGATTCATCCACATTGTAGGCTTACCCACAGGGGGAAACCATTTTTTTGGGGGCTTTTAGTAACACCGGGTGATTTCTCCTTCCTTTCATCCTTCTTTCCTTCCTTCCTTCCTTCCTTCCTTCCTTCCTTCCTTCCTTCCTTCTTTCCTGCCTTCCTTCCTTCCTTCCTTCCTTCCTTCCTTCCTTCCTTCCTCCTACTTCTCTCTTACTCCTTCTGCCCTCTCTCTTTCATATGCCTTAGGTGCATCCCACATTCTGCATTTTTTTGGGGAAATCCACGACAGGTGCAGGAAAATTGTGTTATTGTAACTATTTACCGCTATCTCTCTTTCACGGCTCTCCATCAGTTGTGAACATCTATTGGTTTATCCCAAGTCACTAAGCATATGTTTATTAGGTACACCTGTTTTTCCTTATACAGCTGTTTCTGGAGTCTAGGGTCGCATGCTCATAAACCCGGTGTAACTCAGAAACGCATCTAATAGTCCAATAAACCCATCATAACGTTGAAAAATCATAAATCAAACCATCATAAGTCACGGTTTGTCCGTGGATATGGGCGTCATCAATTCCATTGTATTCAGTCATGCTGTACACCATTAACCACGGCAGACTGACTGGGAGTGGATATTGATACCATTATAAAAGTCAGTTATTAGAGGGATACTTCTTTAACCTGACTGAAGAACTGATCTAATGGCTTTAGTCGAGTGCATGATTATGTGAGATGTTTTGAGACAGAGTAGTACATTTGTGAATGAAATTTTATGGCTTTTTTTCACTTAGTAGGAACCATTGTGTGTGGAAAAGTGAGAAAATTGCTTTCTGCTGTAGAGTCTGGCATTCATTGTAGATTTAAGCTTATTTATCTGGGAGCAAATCTTATTCAATAAAATACTACTCTTTATACTAAGAAACAAAAACAGTGGTGATGTGTGGTCATTATCCTCAGCAAACTAATCCAGGGAAAGAAAACCAAACGCCACATTCTCACTTATAATGGGAGCTGAAAAAGGAGATCACATGGACACAGGAAGGGGAACAACACACACTGGGGCCTTTCGGGGGGCAGAGCGTTAAGAAGAACAGCTACTGCATGCTGGGCTTAATGCCTAGGTGATGGGTTGACAGGTGCAGCAAACCACCATGGCACACGTTTACCTTAGTAACAAATCTGCACATCCTGCACATATACCCCAGAACTTAGAAACGAAACGAAACAAAAGAAAACGAAAAAGCAATAGCAAAACGCTAAAGGCAAACTAAAGTTTCAAACTCAGAACGTGACAGACCAATGTTTGGTTCAAATCATGGTTCTCAACCCAGGTGCCATAAGGTCAGGATAAAGAATTTGATTACATATTGTAAATAAGACATGCAGCAAATGACCAGAAAGATTATTCTCAACATATGTGTGTCTTCTAATTCAATGGTGACGCTACCTACCGGGACATAGCATTAGATTCCAAAGGGCCGGGTCCCGCCACACAGGCCTCCCACACTAATAACAATGGGAAGCCCTACGTGGTTTTACCTGTGCTTCTCAGCAACTGGCTATAAATCAGGTTGCCACCACTCCCAGATTTAGTTGCATTCATTTGCTGGAAGAGCTCACAGCACGCAGGGAAGCACTTACATTTGCCGTTGTATTTTAGCGGACATTGCAAAAAGTTCAGAAATTAATGTGGGGCCCGGCATGTGGGGAGGGGCGCACTACCTTCCAGGAAGTGTTATCCAGAAGCTCTCTGATCCCAGTCCTTTTGGGTTTTTATGGAGACCTCATTCTATAGGCATGATGGGTTAAACCATAGGCTATTGGTGATCAACTCCACCTGAGGCTCTCAACCCTCCCTGGAAATTGGGGTTGAGGCTTTGCCATTCTCAGTCTGACTAAAAGAATTTACCCAAACGGAATTTTGAAACAGATGAGCATAACTGGAATCTTAATTAGATGATTGGATTATCTGGAGCCACACCTTGATATTCCTAACCCGAGCACCCTCATCCAACGAATGCTCCACCCAACTGGCTCCCAAGTCTCTACGTGGTTCCAGAGCAAAAGAATGTTTATACAACGCATATCTCCACCTTTTCTTCAAAGTCTTTTCGCTTACACGGAAAGACTTCTTAAACTGCCATGCATCAGGGTCAGGGGGAGGTCTTGTTACAACGCAGATCTGTGGATCTCCGGGTTTTGATTGTGGCAAGGATGCTGCTGGTGTCAAAGCCACAACGTGGTTGGTTTTCAGTGTTTCAGTGCATACAATTCCTAACATATCTGGCCAAGAAAACTTGTAAGTTCTTAGATTGTCCCAAAGGTGGCGCATGAAATCAAAGCAGGAGAACAGTTTCCCACGAGGTGTAGCCTGGGAAAGTTGGGGGTGACTGATGGAAAGGAGGAGTGAAGCTCCGCCCTTTCCGCTGCTAGGCTGCGCCCGAGGCTATTTAAACCCACCCTGGCTGGCCTGTACTCAGATCTTCGCGGAGCGGATCAGCGGCCGGAGCGTTTGGCGGACTCTGCGTGGACTTGGAGCTCACAGCGTCTTGCGACTTGGAAGCGGATTCAGAGGACAGGACAGAACACTTGGGCAAGTGAATCTCTGTCTGTCTGTCTGTCTGTCTGTCTGTCTGTCTCATTGGTTGGTTGATTTCCATTTCCTTAAGGGGCACATACCTCACACCGCACACACACACACACACACACACACACACGCACACACACGCACACACACTCCTTCTTTCTGCGAGTTAGAAAATTAGTAGGGGCCCCTGGGAGCTGCAGGTTTCCTAATCATGTCTGCACCTAAGAACAGTAGGGTCTTGTCTGGCTCTTCTTATGAACGGTCCCCCAGCCCGGACTCCCCAAGGTCCATGCGAGCTTCACCCAGCTTCTCCCTCTCCCCTATCAGAAACTCAGGCTTAAGGGGAAGCTCCTCACCAGGGATCCGGAGCTACCATTCACCATCCCCTAGGGCTTCACCACACTCACCTCTGTCATCACCAGAATCCCACAAGCTCCCATTTCCCTGTCCTCACCGTGATGGGCAATCAATGAAGCCATTGGGCTCTCCCGTGTCCTCCTCTGAGGATTCCTCAGAGTCCCCACGTTCATCAATAATATACCACATGTTCTTACTGCCATCACCCAGCAGCTCACCCCCAGCTCTCGGGGGGTCTCCTGTGTCTCCCAGCTACTCTCCAAACAACCCCAGATTTCAGCTGGAGTCAGCCCCCCACACCCAGGAATCACCTACAAACTCACGAGCCTCACGGTGCTCCACCCCTGTGTCTTTCATCTCTTCACCCCCAGGCCTCAGGGACTCTCCTGTGGCTCCCAGTTACTCTCCAGCCATCCCCAGGTTCCTGCGGGAGTCAGCCCCATGCACCCAGGAGTCCCCCAGAGACTCACACGTCTCGGGAGAATATGAGCGGTCCCCCAGCCCTGACTCCTCAAGATTCATGCCTGCCTCACCCAGCTTCTCCCTCTCCCCTCCCAGAAACTCAGACCCAAGGGGCAGCTCCTCACCAGGGATGTGGAAGTACTCTACATCACCCCGCAGGGCTTCACCACTCTCACATCCATCATCAACAGAACTCCACAACTTTACGTTTCCCTTTCCTAACCAAGCAGGACAGTCACTCATGTCATTGTGTTCTCCCGTGTCCTCCTCTGGAGATTCTCCACAGTCACCTCATTCATCAATAATATACCATATGTTCTTACTGCCATCATCCAGCAGCTCACCCCCAGCCACCCATGACTCGCCTGTCTGTCCCAGCTACTCTCCAACTACGCCCAGATTTCAGCGGCAGTCTCTACCCCACACCCCAGAAACACCTACAAACTCACAGACCTCAGTGGGATCCTCGCCAGTCTCTCTCACGTCTTCACCCCCAGCCCTTACGGACCCTCCAGTCTGTCCCAGCTACTCTCCAACCACGCCCACATTTCAGCGCGGGTCAGTTCCAGGAACCCAGGGATCACCACCAAGCCCACCACTTTCACTGAGTTACTCCCCAGTCTCCAGCACGTCTTTATCTCCAACCCTCAGGGACTCGCCTGTCTGTCCCAGCTACTCTCCAAACACGCCCACACTTCAGCGGGAGTTCGTTGCAGGCACCCAGAAATCACCACCAAACTCACCAATTTCACTGCGTTACTCCCCAGTCTCTCTCATGTCTTCACCATCCCTCAGGGACTCTCCCGTCTGTCCCAGCTACTCTCCAACCACGCCCACATTTCAGCTGGAGTCAGTTCCAGGCACCCCGGACTCACCACCAAACTCACCAGTTTCACTCAGTTACTCCTCAGTCTCTAGCACGTCTTTATCTCCAACCCTCAGGGACTCTCCTGTGTGTCCCAGCTACTCTCCAACCACGCCCACACTTCAGCGGGAGTCAGTTCCAGGCACCCAGGAATCACCATCAAACTCACCAATTTCACTGCGTTACTCCCCAGTCTCTCTCATGTCTTCACCATCCCTCAGGGACTCTCCCGTCTGTCCCAGCTACTCTCCAACCACGCCCACATTTCAGCTGGGGTCAGTTCCAGGCACCCCGGAGTCACCACCAAACTCACCAGTTTCACTGAGGTACTCCCCGGTCTCTCTCATGTCTTCACCCCCAGCCCTCAGGGACTCTCCTGTGTGTCCCAGCTACTCTCCATCCATGCCCAGATTTCAGCGGGAGTCCGTTCCAGGCACCCAGGTATCACCACCAAACTCAGCAGTTTCGCTGAGTTACTCCCCAGTCTCTCTCATGTCTTCACCCCCAGCCCCCTGGGACTCTCCTGTCTGTCCCAGCTACTCTCCCACCACGCCCAGATTTCAGCGGGAGTCAGCCTCCCACACTCCGGAATCACCTACAGACTCACAGACTTCACTGAGGTCCTCCCTGGTCTCTCTCAGGTCTTTGCCCTCAGCCCACAGGGACTCTTGTGTCTCTTTCAGCTACTCTCAAAACTTCTCTAGATTCCAGCTGGAGTCAGTTCCAGGCACCCACGATACACCACCGAACTCACGAATTTCACTGACTTACTCCCCAGTCTCCCTCATGTTCTCACCCCCAGCCCTCAGGGACTCTTCTGTCTCTCTCAGCTACTCTCCAACCATCTCCAGATTGCACCTGGAGTCAGCTTCCCGCACCCAGGAATCATCTACAAACTCACGGACTTTACTGCCACCCTCCCCCATTTCTTTCACCTCTTCACCCCCTGCCTTAAGGGACTCTCCTGGGCCTCCCAGCTTCTCTCCAGCCTTCCCCAGATTTCTGCCACAGTCAGCCCCAGGCACCCAGGGCAACCATAGACACTCACAGGCCTCACGAGACTATCTCCCTATGACCTGTACCTACACAGGGATGGCTCTCACGCATCCCTCAGTGACCCCAAACCCATCTCCACTTACACTCAGACACTCCCAGGGCCTGACAGCTACTCCCCGTTATTGTCCTTCAGTTCGAAGCCCTGGCCAATCTACTAGCCCACATGACGCAGTTACCTGGCCATTTCTCCACGGTTCCCGTGAGGGCCCCACGCCCAGCCGCACAAGAGCCCCTCCTGCATTCCGTCCTCACACGCAGGCCTGTCCATCTACTTGCTACTGTCACACCCTTGCCAGCAGAAGAGGCCCCTGTAATGGCCGATATCACCACCCAGTCTATCCTCACCCCACAGCTGTGCAGCGGGTCCCTCCTGCTGGCCCACGTGGCTGCCAGAGCCCATGCTGGCACGACGCTCCAGCAGGTCGGCGTCCCTGCGGGCCACACTACCGGTGACATGGCTAGCATGACCCTCCTTCCTGGCAGTGACACTGTTGATGTGAACCCCAGTTTCACATCTGTCATTTCTAAATAGGACCATTTTCCCTTTTCGCTCTCCCTTCCTTTCACAGGGCTTTTCGTTCTCTCTGTTTCTGCCTCCGTTTCAGATATTTACTCACCTTTTTCTCTCTCACTATGTCTGCCGTGGTCTCCATGAGAGTGCGCCACTTAAGATTCCCCCATTAAAAGTCATGAATTGAGTGGCTTTTAGTATACCTGTGGTTGTGCACATTCAATTATAATTCGCAATCCATTGTACAACGTCTTATCACCCCCGACCAGAGAAAAACCCTGTAGACATTAGTCACTCCTCATTCTGTCTCAAACCCTCTCCCTGACCCTCAGCCCTAGGTAGCAACTACCTAGTGCGATCAATCCCATATGCATAGATTTCCATATTGTGGACATTTCCTATAAACGGAATTGCACAATAGGTGAGCTGTTATGACTGACATAACACGTAGCACAATATTTTCAAGATTCATCCACATTGTAGGCTTACCCACAGGGGGAAAACATTTTTTTGGGGGGTTTTAGTAACACCGGGTGTTTTCTCCTTCCTTTCGTCCTTCTTTTCTTCCTTCCTTCCTTCATTCCTTCCTTCCTTCCTTCCTTCCTTCCTTCTTTCCTGCCTTCCTTCCTTCCTTCCTTCCTTCCTTCCTTCCTTCCTTCCTCCTACTTCTCTCTTACTCCTTCTGCCCTCTCTCTTTCATATGCCTTAGGTGCATCCCACATTCTGCATTTTTTTGGGGAAATCCACGACAGGTGCAGGAAAATTGTGTTATTGTAACTATTTACCGCTATCTCTCTTTCACGGCTCTCCATCAGTTGTGAACATCTATTGGTTTATCCCAAGTCACTAAGCATATGTTTATTAGGTACACCTGTTTTTCCTTATACAGCTGTTTCTGGAGTCTAGGGTCGCATGCTCATAAACCCAGTGTAACTCAGAAACGCATCTAATAGTCCAATAAACCCATCATAACGTTGAAAAATCATAAATCAAACCATCATAAGTCACGGTTTGTCCGTGGATATGGGCGTCATCAATTCCATTGTATTCAGTCATGCTGTACACCATTAACCACGGCAGACTGACTGGGAGTGGATATTGATACCATTATAAAAGTCAGTTATTAGAGGGATACTTCTTTAACCTGACTGAAGAACTGATCTAATGGCTTTAGTCGAGTGCATGATTATGTGAGATGTTTTGAGACAGAGTAGTACATTTGTGAATGAAATTTTATGGCTTTTTTTCACTTAGTAGGAACCATTGTGTGTGGAAAAGTGAGAAAATTGCTTTCTGCTGTAGAGTCTGGCATTCATTGTAGATTTAAGCTTATTTTTCTGGGAGCAAATCTTATTCAATAAAATACTACTCTTTATACTAAGAAACAAAAACAGTGGTGATGTGTGGTCATTATCCTCAGCAAACTAATCCAGGGAAAGAAAACCAAACGCCACATTCTCACTTATAATGGGAGCTGAAAAAGGAGATCACATGGACACAGGAAGGGGAACAACACACACTGGGGCCTTTCGGGGGGCAGAGCGTTAAGAAGAACAGCTACTGCATGCTGGGCTTAATGCCTAGGTGATGGGTTGACAGGTGCAGCAAACCACCATGGCACACGTTTACCTTAGTAACAAATCTGCACATCCTGCACATATACCCCAGAACTTAGAAACGAAACGAAACAAAAGAAAACGAAAAAGCAATAGCAAAACGCTAAAGGCAAACTAAAGTTTCAAACTCAGAACGTGACAGACCAATGTTTGGTTCAAATCATGGTTCTCAACCCAGGTGCCATAAGGTCAGGATAAAGAATTTGATTACATATTGTAAATAAGACATGCAGCAAATGACCAGAAAGATTATTCTCAACATATGTGTGTCTTCTAATTCAATGGTGACGCTACCTACCGGGACATAGCATTAGATTCCAAAGGGCCGGGTCCCGCCACACAGGCCTCCCACACTAATAACAATGGGAAGCCCTACGTGGTTTTACCTGTGCTTCTCAGCAACTGGCTATAAATCAGGTTGCCACCACTCCCAGATTTAGTTGCATTCATTTGCTGGAAGAGCTCACAGCACGCAGGGAAGCACTTACATTTGCCGTTGTATTTTAGCGGACATTGCAAAAAGTTCAGAAATTAATGTGGGGCCCGGCATGTGGGGAGGGGCGCACTACCTTCCAGGAAGTGTTATCCAGAAGCTCTCTGATCCCAGTCCTTTTGGGTTTTTATGGAGACCTCATTCTATAGGCATGATGGGTTAAACCATAGGCTATTGGTGATCAACTCCACCTGAGGCTCTCAACCCTCCCTGGAAATTGGGGTTGAGGCTTTGCCATTCTCAGTCTGACTAAAAGAATTTACCCAAACGGAATTTTGAAACAGATGAGCATAACTGGAATCTTAATTAGATGATTGGATTATCTGGAGCCACACCTTGATATTCCTAACCCGAGCACCCTCATCCAACGAATGCTCCACCCAACTGGCTCCCAAGTCTCTACGTGGTTCCAGAGCAAAAGAATGTTTATACAACGCATATCTCCACCTTTTCTTCAAAGTCTTTTCGCTTACACGGAAAGACTTCTTAAACTGCCATGCATCAGGGTCAGGGGGAGGTCTTGTTACAACGCAGATCTGTGGATCTCCGGGTTTTGATTGTGGCAAGGATGCTGCTGGTGTCAAAGCCACAACGTGGTTGGTTTTCAGTGTTTCAGTGCATACAATTCCTAACATATCTGGCCAAGAAAACTTGTAAGTTCTTAGATTGTCCCAAAGGTGGCGCATGAAATCAAAGCAGGAGAACAGTTTCCCACGAGGTGTAGCCTGGGAAAGTTGGGGGTGACTGATGGAAAGGAGGAGTGAAGCTCCGCCCTTTCCGCTGCTAGGCTGCGCCCGAGGCTATTTAAACCCACCCTGGCTGGCCTGTACTCAGATCTTCGCGGAGCGGATCAGCGGCCGGAGCGTTTGGCGGACTCTGCGTGGACTTGGAGCTCACAGCGTCTTGCGACTTGGAAGCGGATTCAGAGGACAGGACAGAACACTTGGGCAAGTGAATCTCTGTCTGTCTGTCTGTCTGTCTGTCTGTCTGTCTCATTGGTTGGTTGATTTCCATTTCCTTAAGGGGCACATACCTCACACCGCACACACACACACACACACACACACACACGCACACACACGCACACACACTCCTTCTTTCTGCGAGTTAGAAAATTAGTAGGGGCCCCTGGGAGCTGCAGGTTTCCTAATCATGTCTGCACCTAAGAACAGTAGGGTCTTGTCTGGCTCTTCTTATGAACGGTCCCCCAGCCCGGACTCCCCAAGGTCCATGCGAGCTTCACCCAGCTTCTCCCTCTCCCCTATCAGAAACTCAGGCTTAAGGGGAAGCTCCTCACCAGGGATCCGGAGCTACCATTCACCATCCCCTAGGGCTTCACCACACTCACCTCTGTCATCACCAGAATCCCACAAGCTCCCATTTCCCTGTCCTCACCGTGATGGGCAATCAATGAAGCCATTGGGCTCTCCCGTGTCCTCCTCTGAGGATTCCTCAGAGTCCCCACGTTCATCAATAATATACCACATGTTCTTACTGCCATCACCCAGCAGCTCACCCCCAGCTCTCGGGGGGTCTCCTGTGTCTCCCAGCTACTCTCCAAACAACCCCAGATTTCAGCTGGAGTCAGCCCCCCACACCCAGGAATCACCTACAAACTCACGAGCCTCACGGTGCTCCACCCCTGTGTCTTTCATCTCTTCACCCCCAGGCCTCAGGGACTCTCCTGTGGCTCCCAGTTACTCTCCAGCCATCCCCAGGTTCCTGCGGGAGTCAGCCCCATGCACCCAGGAGTCCCCCAGAGACTCACACGTCTCGGGAGAATATGAGCGGTCCCCCAGCCCTGACTCCTCAAGATTCATGCCTGCCTCACCCAGCTTCTCCCTCTCCCCTCCCAGAAACTCAGACCCAAGGGGCAGCTCCTCACCAGGGATGTGGAAGTACTCTACATCACCCCGCAGGGCTTCACCACTCTCACATCCATCATCAACAGAACTCCACAACTTTACGTTTCCCTTTCCTAACCAAGCAGGACAGTCACTCATGTCATTGTGTTCTCCCGTGTCCTCCTCTGGAGATTCTCCACAGTCACCTCATTCATCAATAATATACCATATGTTCTTACTGCCATCATCCAGCAGCTCACCCCCAGCCACCCATGACTCGCCTGTCTGTCCCAGCTACTCTCCAACTACGCCCAGATTTCAGCGGCAGTCTCTACCCCACACCCCAGAAACACCTACAAACTCACAGACCTCAGTGGGATCCTCGCCAGTCTCTCTCACGTCTTCACCCCCAGCCCTTACGGACCCTCCAGTCTGTCCCAGCTACTCTCCAACCACGCCCACATTTCAGCGCAGGTCAGTTCCAGGAACCCAGGGATCAGAACCAAGCCCACCACTTTCACTGAGTTACTCCCCAGTCTCCAGCACGTCTTTATCTCCAACCCTCAGGGACTCGCCTGTCTGTCCCAGCTACTCTCCAAACACGCCCACACTTCAGCGGGAGTTCGTTGCAGGCACCCAGAAATCACCACCAAACTCACCAATTTCACTGCGTTACTCCCCAGTCTCTCTCATGTCTTCACCATCCCTCAGGGACTCTCCCGTCTGTCCCAGCTACTCTCCAACCACGCCCACATTTCAGCTGGAGTCAGTTCCAGGCACCCCGGACTCACCACCAAACTCACCAGTTTCACTCAGTTACTCCTCAGTCTCTAGCACGTCTTTATCTCCAACCCTCAGGGACTCTCCTGTGTGTCCCAGCTACTCTCCAACCACGCCCACACTTCAGCGGGAGTCAGTTCCAGGCACCCAGGAATCACCATCAAACTCACCAATTTCACTGCGTTACTCCCCAGTCTCTCTCATGTCTTCACCATCCCTCAGGGACTCTCCCGTCTGTCCCAGCTACTCTCCAACCACGCCCACATTTCAGCTGGGGTCAGTTCCAGGCACCCCGGAGTCACCACCAAACTCACCAGTTTCACTGAGGTACTCCCCGGTCTCTCTCATGTCTTCACCCCCAGCCCTCAGGGACTCTCCTGTGTGTCCCAGCTACTCTCCATCCATGCCCAGATTTCAGCGGGAGTCCGTTCCAGGCACCCAGGTATCACCACCAAACTCAGCAGTTTCGCTGAGTTACTCCCCAGTCTCTCTCATGTCTTCACCCCCAGCCCCCTGGGACTCTCCTGTCTGTCCCAGCTACTCTCCCACCACGCCCAGATTTCAGCGGGAGTCAGCCTCCCACACTCCGGAATCACCTACAGACTCACAGACTTCACTGAGGTCCTCCCTGGTCTCTCTCAGGTCTTTGCCCTCAGCCCACAGGGACTCTTGTGTCTCTTTCAGCTACTCTCAAAACTTCTCTAGATTCCAGCTGGAGTCAGTTCCAGGCACCCACGATACACCACCGAACTCACGAATTTCACTGACTTACTCCCCAGTCTCCCTCATGTTCTCACCCCCAGCCCTCAGGGACTCTTCTGTCTCTCTCAGCTACTCTCCAACCATCTCCAGATTGCACCTGGAGTCAGCTTCCCGCACCCAGGAATCATCTACAAACTCACGGACTTTACTGCCACCCTCCCCCATTTCTTTCACCTCTTCACCCCCTGCCTTAAGGGACTCTCCTGGGCCTCCCAGCTTCTCTCCAGCCTTCCCCAGATTTCTGCCACAGTCAGCCCCAGGCACCCAGGGCAACCATAGACACTCACAGGCCTCACGAGACTATCTCCCTATGACCTGTACCTACACAGGGATGGCTCTCACGCATCCCTCAGTGACCCCAAACCCATCTCCACTTACACTCAGACACTCCCAGGGCCTGACAGCTACTCCCCGTTATTGTCCTTCAGTTCGAAGCCCTGGCCAATCTACTAGCCCACATGACGCAGTTACCTGGCCATTTCTCCACGGTTCCCGTGAGGGCCCCACGCCCAGCCGCACAAGAGCCCCTCCTGCATTCCGTCCTCACACGCAGGCCTGTCCATCTACTTGCTACTGTCACACCCTTGCCAGCAGAAGAGGCCCCTGTAATGGCCGATATCACCACCCAGTCTATCCTCACCCCACAGCTGTGCAGCGGGTCCCTCCTGCTGGCCCACGTGGCTGCCAGAGCCCATGCTGGCACGACGCTCCAGCAGGTCGGCGTCCCTGCGGGCCACACTACCGGTGACATGGCTAGCATGACCCTCCTTCCTGGCAGTGACACTGTTGATGTGAACCCCAGTTTCACATCTGTCATTTCTAAATAGGACCATTTTCCCTTTTCGCTCTCCCTTCCTTTCACAGGGCTTTTCGTTCTCTCTGTTTCTGCCTCCGTTTCAGATATTTACTCACCTTTTTCTCTCTCACTATGTCTGCCGTGGTCTCCATGAGAGTGCGCCACTTAAGATTCCCCCATTAAAAGTCATGAATTGAGTGGCTTTTAGTATACCTGTGGTTGTGCACATTCAATTATAATTCGCAATCCATTGTACAACGTCTTATCACCCCCGACCAGAGAAAAACCCTGTAGACATTAGTCACTCCTCATTCTGTCTCAAACCCTCTCCCTGACCCTCAGCCCTAGGTAGCAACTACCTAGTGCGATCAATCCCATATGCATAGATTTCCATATTGTGGACATTTCCTATAAACGGAATTGCACAATAGGTGAGCTGTTATGACTGACATAACACGTAGCACAATATTTTCAAGATTCATCCACATTGTAGGCTTACCCACAGGGGGAAAACATTTTTTTGGGGGGTTTTAGTAACACCGGGTGTTTTCTCCTTCCTTTCGTCCTTCTTTTCTTCCTTCCTTCCTTCATTCCTTCCTTCCTTCCTTCCTTCCTTCCTTCTTTCCTGCCTTCCTTCCTTCCTTCCTTCCTTCCTTCCTTCCTCCTACTTCTCTCTTACTCCTTCTGCCCTCTCTCTTTCATATGCCTTAGGTGCATCCCACATTCTGCATTTTTTTGGGGAAATCCACGACAGGTGCAGGAAAATTGTGTTATTGTAACTATTTACCGCTATCTCTCTTTCACGGCTCTCCATCAGTTGTGAACATCTATTGGTTTATCCCAAGTCACTAAGCATATGTTTATTAGGTACACCTGTTTTTCCTTATACAGCTGTTTCTGGAGTCTAGGGTCGCATGCTCATAAACCCAGTGTAACTCAGAAACGCATCTAATAGTCCAATAAACCCATCATAACGTTGAAAAATCATAAATCAAACCATCATAAGTCACGGTTTGTCCGTGGATATGGGCGTCATCAATTCCATTGTATTCAGTCATGCTGTACACCATTAACCACGGCAGACTGACTGGGAGTGGATATTGATACCATTATAAAAGTCAGTTATTAGAGGGATACTTCTTTAACCTGACTGAAGAACTGATCTAATGGCTTTAGTCGAGTGCATGATTATGTGAGATGTTTTGAGACAGAGTAGTACATTTGTGAATGAAATTTTATGGCTTTTTTTCACTTAGTAGGAACCATTGTGTGTGGAAAAGTGAGAAAATTGCTTTCTGCTGTAGAGTCTGGCATTCATTGTAGATTTAAGCTTATTTATCTGGGAGCAAATCTTATTCAATAAAATACTACTCTTTATACTAAGAAACAAAAACAGTGGTGATGTGTGGTCATTATCCTCAGCAAACTAATCCAGGGAAAGAAAACCAAACGCCACATTCTCACTTATAATGGGAGCTGAAAAAGGAGATCACATGGACACAGGAAGGGGAACAACACACACTGGGGCCTTTCGGGGGGCAGAGCGTTAAGAAGAACAGCTACTGCATGCTGGGCTTAATGCCTAGGTGATGGGTTGACAGGTGCAGCAAACCACCATGGCACACGTTTACCTTAGTAACAAATCTGCACATCCTGCACATATACCCCAGAACTTAGAAACGAAACGAAACAAAAGAAAACGAAAAAGCAATAGCAAAACGCTAAAGGCAAACTAAAGTTTCAAACTCAGAACGTGACAGACCAATGTTTGGTTCAAATCATGGTTCTCAACCCAGGTGCCATAAGGTCAGGATAAAGAATTTGATTACATATTGTAAATAAGACATGCAGCAAATGACCAGAAAGATTATTCTCAACATATGTGTGTCTTCTAATTCAATGGTGACGCTACCTACCGGGACATAGCATTAGATTCCAAAGGGCCGGGTCCCGCCACACAGGCCTCCCACACTAATAACAATGGGAAGCCCTACGTGGTTTTACCTGTGCTTCTCAGCAACTGGCTATAAATCAGGTTGCCACCACTCCCAGATTTAGTTGCATTCATTTGCTGGAAGAGCTCACAGCACGCAGGGAAGCACTTACATTTGCCGTTGTATTTTAGCGGACATTGCAAAAAGTTCAGAAATTAATGTGGGGCCCGGCATGTGGGGAGGGGCGCACTACCTTCCAGGAAGTGTTATCCAGAAGCTCTCTGATCCCAGTCCTTTTGGGTTTTTATGGAGACCTCATTCTATAGGCATGATGGGTTAAACCATAGGCTATTGGTGATCAACTCCACCTGAGGCTCTCAACCCTCCCTGGAAATTGGGGTTGAGGCTTTGCCATTCTCAGTCTGACTAAAAGAATTTACCCAAACGGAATTTTGAAACAGATGAGCATAACTGGAATCTTAATTAGATGATTGGATTATCTGGAGCCACACCTTGATATTCCTAACCCGAGCACCCTCATCCAACGAATGCTCCACCCAACTGGCTCCCAAGTCTCTACGTGGTTCCAGAGCAAAAGAATGTTTATACAACGCATATCTCCACCTTTTCTTCAAAGTCTTTTCGCTTACACGGAAAGACTTCTTAAACTGCCATGCATCAGGGTCAGGGGGAGGTCTTGTTACAACGCAGATCTGTGGATCTCCGGGTTTTGATTGTGGCAAGGATGCTGCTGGTGTCAAAACCACAACGTGGGAACCACAGAACCACTAGTTGGTTTTCAGTGTTTCAGTGCATACAATTCCTAACATATCTGGCCAAGAAAACTTGTAAGTTCTTAGATTGTCCCAAAGGTGGCGCATGAAATCAAAGCAGGAGAACAGTTTCCCACGAGGTGTAGCCTGGGAAAGTTGGGGGTGACTGATGGAAAGGAGGAGTGAAGCTCCGCCCTTTCCGCTGCTAGGCTGCGCCCGAGGCTATTTAAACCCACCCTGGCTGGCCTGTACTCAGATCTTCGCGGAGCGGATCAGCGGCCGGAGCGTTTGGCGGACTCTGCGTGGACTTGGAGCTCACAGCGTCTTGCGACTTGGAAGCGGATTCAGAGGACAGGACAGAACACTTGGGCAAGTGAATCTCTGTCTGTCTGTCTGTCTGTCTGTCTGTCTCATTGGTTGGTTGATTTCCATTTTCTTAAGGGGCACATACCTCACACCGCACACACACACACACACACACACGCACACACACGCACACACACTCCTTCTTTCTGCGAGTTAGAAAATTAGTAGGGGCCCCTGGGAGCTGCAGGTTTCCTAATCATGTCTGCACCTAAGAACAGTAGGGTCTTGTCTGGCTCTTCTTATGAACGGTCCCCCAGCCCGGACTCCCCAAGGTCCATGCGAGCTTCACCCAGCTTCTCCCTCTCCCCTATCAGAAACTCAGGCTTAAGGGGAAGCTCCTCACCAGGGATCCGGAGCTACCATTCACCATCCCCTAGGGCTTCACCACACTCACCTCTGTCATCACCAGAATCCCACAAGCTCCCATTTCCCTGTCCTCACCGTGATGGGCAATCAATGAAGCCATTGGGCTCTCCCGTGTCCTCCTCTGAGGATTCCTCAGAGTCCCCACGTTCATCAATAATATACCACATGTTCTTACTGCCATCACCCAGCAGCTCACCCCCAGCTCTCGGGGGGTCTCCTGTGTCTCCCAGCTACTCTCCAAACAACCCCAGATTTCAGCTGGAGTCAGCCCCCCACACCCAGGAATCACCTACAAACTCACGAGCCTCACGGTGCTCCACCCCTGTGTCTTTCATCTCTTCACCCCCAGGCCTCAGGGACTCTCCTGTGGCTCCCAGTTACTCTCCAGCCATCCCCAGGTTCCTGCGGGAGTCAGCCCCATGCACCCAGGAGTCCCCCAGAGACTCACACGTCTCGGGAGAATATGAGCGGTCCCCCAGCCCTGACTCCTCAAGATTCATGCCTGCCTCACCCAGCTTCTCCCTCTCCCCTCCCAGAAACTCAGACCCAAGGGGCAGCTCCTCACCAGGGATGTGGAAGTACTCTACATCACCCCGCAGGGCTTCACCACTCTCACATCCATCATCAACAGAACTCCACAACTTTACGTTTCCCTTTCCTAACCAAGCAGGACAGTCACTCATGTCATTGTGTTCTCCCGTGTCCTCCTCTGGAGATTCTCCACAGTCACCTCATTCATCAATAATATACCATATGTTCTTACTGCCATCATCCAGCAGCTCACCCCCAGCCACCCATGACTCGCCTGTCTGTCCCAGCTACTCTCCAACTACGCCCAGATTTCAGCGGCAGTCTCTACCCCACACCCCAGAAACACCTACAAACTCACAGACCTCAGTGGGATCCTCGCCAGTCTCTCTCACGTCTTCACCCCCAGCCCTTACGGACCCTCCAGTCTGTCCCAGCTACTCTCCAACCACGCCCACATTTCAGCGCGGGTCAGTTCCAGGAACCCAGGGATCACCACCAAGCCCACCACTTTCACTGAGTTACTCCCCAGTCTCCAGCACGTCTTTATCTCCAACCCTCAGGGACTCGCCTGTCTGTCCCAGCTACTCTCCAAACACGCCCACACTTCAGCGGGAGTCAGTTCCAGGCACCCAGAAATCACCACCAAACTCACCAATTTCACGGCGTTACTCCCCAGTCTCTCTCATGTCTTCACCATCCCTCAGGGACTCTCCCGTCTGTCCCAGCTACTCTCCAACCACGCCCACATTTCAGCTGGGGTCAGTTCCAGGCACCCCGGACTCACCACCAAACTCACCAGTTTCACTCAGTTACTCCTCAGGCTCTAGCACGTCTTTATCTCCAACCCTCAGGGACTCTCCTGTGTGTCCCAGCTACTCTCCAACCACGCCCACACTTCAGCGGGAGTCAGTTCCAGGCACCCAGGAATCACCATCAAACTCACCAATTTCACTGCGTTACTCCCCAGTCTCTCTCATGTCTTCACCATCCCTCAGGGACTCTCCCGTCTGTCCCAGCTACTCTCCAACCACGCCCACATTTCAGCTGGGGTCAGTTCCAGGCACCCCGGAGTCACCACCAAACTCACCAGTTTCACTGAGGTACTCCCCGGTCTCTCTCATGTCTTCACCCCCAGCCCTCAGGGACTCTCCTGTGTGTCCCAGCTACTCTCCATCCATGCCCAGATTTCAGCGGGAGTCCGTTCCAGGCACCCAGGTATCACCACCAAACTCAGCAGTTTCGCTGAGTTACTCCCCAGTCTCTCTCATGTCTTCACCCCCAGCCCCCTGGGACTCTCCTGTCTGTCCCAGCTACTCTCCCACCACGCCCAGATTTCAGCGGGAGTCAGCCTCCCACACTCCGGAATCACCTACAGACTCACAGACTTCACTGAGGTCCTCCCTGGTCTCTCTCAGGTCTTTGCCCTCAGCCCACAGGGACTCTTGTGTCTCTTTCAGCTACTCTCAAAACTTCTCTAGATTCCAGCTGGAGTCAGTTCCAGGCACCCACGATACACCACCGAACTCACGAATTTCACTGACTTACTCCCCAGTCTCCCTCATGTTCTCACCCCCAGCCCTCAGGGACTCTTCTGTCTCTCTCAGCTACTCTCCAACCATCTCCAGATTGCACCTGGAGTCAGCTTCCCGCACCCAGGAATCATCTACAAACTCACGGACCTTACTGCCACCCTCCCCCATTTCTTTCACCTCTTCACCCCCTGCCTTAAGGGACTCTCCTGGGCCTCCCAGCTTCTCTCCAGCCTTCCCCAGATTTCTGCCACAGTCAGCCCCAGGCACCCAGGGCAACCATAGACACTCACAGGCCTCACGAGACTATCTCCCTATGACCTGTACCTACACAGGGATGGCTCTCACGCATCCCTCAGTGACCCCAAACCCATCTCCACTTACACTCAGACACTCCCAGGGCCTGACAGCTACTCCCCGTTATTGTCCTTCAGTTCGAAGCCCTGGCCAATCTACTAGCCCACATGACGCAGTTACCTGGCCATTTCTCCACGGTTCCCGTGAGGGCCCCACGCCCAGCCGCACAAGAGCCCCTCCTGCATTCCGTCCTCACACGCAGGCCTGTCCATCTACTTGCTACTGTCACACTCTTGCCAGCAGAAGAGGCCCCTGTAATGGCCGATATCACCACCCAGTCTATCCTCACCCCACAGCTGTGCAGCGGGTCCCTCCTGCTGGCCCACGTGGCTGCCAGAGCCCATGCTGGCACGACGCTCCAGCAGGTCGGCGTCCCTGCGGGCCACACTACCGGTGACATGGCTAGCATGACACTCCTTCCTGGCAGTGACACTGTTGATGTGAACCCCAGTTTCACATCTCTCATTTCTAAATAGGACCATTTTCCCTTTTCGCTCTCCCTTCCTTTCACAGGGCTTTTCGTTCTCTCTGTTTCTGCCTCCGTTTCAGATATTTACTCACCTTTTTCTCTCTCACTATGTCTGCCGTGGTCTCCATGAGAGTGCGCCACTTAAGATTCCCCCATTAAAAGTCATGAATTGAGTGGCTTTTAGTATACCTGTGGTTGTGCACATTCAATTATAATTCGCAATCCATTGTAGAACGTCTTATCACCCCCGACCAGAGAAAAACCCTGTAGACATTAGTCACTCCTCATTCTGTCTCAAACCCTCTCCATGACCCTCAGCCCTAGGTAGCAACTACCTAGTGCAATCAATCCCATATGCATAGATTTCCATATTGTAGACATTTCCTATAAACGGAATTGCACAATAGGTGAGCTGTTATGACTGACATAACACGTAGCACAATATTTTCAAGATTCATCCACATTGTAGGCTTACACACAGGGGGAAAACATTTTTTGGGGGGATTTTAGTAACACCGGGTGTTTTCTCCTTCCTTTCATCCTTCTTTCCTTCCTTCCTTCCTTCCTTCCTTCCTTTCTTCCTTCCTTCTTTCCTGCCTTCCTTCCTTCCTTCCTTCCTTCCTTCCTTCCTTCCTTCCTTCCTCCTACTTCTCTCTTACTCCTTCTGCCCTCTCTCTTTCATATGCCTTAGGTGCATCCCACATTCTGCATTTTTTTGGGGAAATCCACGACAGGTGCAGGAAAATTGTGTTATTGCAACTATTTACCGCTATCTCTCTTTCACGGCTCTCCATCAGTTGTGAACATCTATTGGTTTATCCCAAGTCACTAAGCATATGTTTATTAGGTACACCTGTTTTTCCTTATACAGCTGTTTCTGGAGTCTAGGGTCGCATGCTCATAAACCCAGTGTAACTCAGAAACGCATCTAATAGTCCAATAAACCCATCATAACGTTGAAAAATCATAAATCAAACCATCATAAGTCACGGTTTGTCCGTGGATATGGGCGTCATCAATTCCATTGTATTCAGTCATGCTGTACACCATTAAGCACGGCAGACTGAATGGGAGTGGATATTGATACCATTATAAAAGTCAGTTATCAGAGGGATACTTCTTTAACCTGACTGAAGAACTGATCTAATGGCTTTAGTCGAGTGCATGATTATGTGAGATGTTTTGAGACAGAGTAGTACATTTGTGAATGAAATTTTATGGCTTTTTTTCACTTAGTAGGAACCATTGTGTGTGGAAAAGTGAGAAAATTGCTTTCTGCTGTAGAGTCTGGCATTCATTGTAGATTTAAGCTTATTTATCTGGGAGCAAATCTTATTCAATAAAATACTACTCTTTATACTAAGAAACAAAAACAGTGGTGATGTGTGGTCATTATCCTCAGCAAACTAATCCAGGGAAAGAAAACCAAACGCCACATTCTCACTTATAATGGGAGCTGAAAAAGGAGATCACATGGACACAGGAAGGGGAACAACACACACTGGGGCCTTTCGGGGGGCAGAGCGTTAAGAAGAACAGCTACTGCATGCTGGGCTTAATGCCTAGGTGATGGGTTGACAGGTGCAGCAAACCACCATGGCACACGTTTACCTTAGTAACAAATCTGCACATCCTGCACATATACCCCAGAACTTAGAAACGAAACGAAACAAAAGAAAACGAAAAAGCAATAGCAAAACGCTAAAGGCAAACTAAAGTTTCAAACTCAGAACGTGACAGACCAATGTTTGGTTCAAATCATGGTTCTCAACCCAGGTGCCATAAGGTCAGGATAAAGAATTTGATTACATATTGTAAATAAGACATGCAGCAAATGACCAGAAAGATTATTCTCAACATATGTGTGTCTTCTAATTCAATGGTGACGCTACCTACCGGGACATAGCATTAGATTCCAAAGGGCCGGGTCCCGCCACACAGGCCTCCCACACTAATAACAATGGGAAGCCCTACGTGGTTTTACCTGTGCTTCTCAGCAACTGGCTATAAATCAGGTTGCCACCACTCCCAGATTTAGTTGCATTCATTTGCTGGAAGAGCTCACAGCACGCAGGGAAGCACTTACATTTGCCGTTGTATTTTAGCGGACATTGCAAAAAGTTCAGAAATTAATGTGGGGCCCGGCATGTGGGGAGGGGCGCACTACCTTCCAGGAAGTGTTATCCAGAAGCTCTCTGATCCCAGTCCTTTTGGGTTTTTATGGAGACCTCATTCTATAGGCATGATGGGTTAAACCATAGGCTATTGGTGATCAACTCCACCTGAGGCTCTCAACCCTCCCTGGAAATTGGGGTTGAGGCTTTGCCATTCTCAGTCTGACTAAAAGAATTTACCCAAACGGAATTTTGAAACAGATGAGCATAACTGGAATCTTAATTAGATGATTGGATTATCTGGAGCCACACCTTGATATTCCTAACCCGAGCACCCTCATCCAACGAATGCTCCACCCAACTGGCTCCCAAGTCTCTACGTGGTTCCAGAGCAAAAGAATGTTTATACAACGCATATCTCCACCTTTTCTTCAAAGTCTTTTCGCTTACACGGAAAGACTTCTTAAACTGCCATGCATCAGGGTCAGGGGGAGGTCTTGTTACAACGCAGATCTGTGGATCTCCGGGTTTTGATTGTGGCAAGGATGCTGCTGGTGTCAAAACCACAACGTGGGAACCACAGAACCACTAGTTGGTTTTCAGTGTTTCAGTGCATACAATTCCTAACATATCTGGCCAAGAAAACTTGTAAGTTCTTAGATTGTCCCAAAGGTGGCGCATGAAATCAAAGCAGGAGAACAGTTTCCCACGAGGTGTAGCCTGGGAAAGTTGGGGGTGACTGATGGAAAGGAGGAGTGAAGCTCCGCCCTTTCCGCTGCTAGGCTGCGCCCGAGGCTATTTAAACCCACCCTGGCTGGCCTGTACTCAGATCTTCGCGGAGCGGATCAGCGGCCGGAGCGTTTGGCGGACTCTGCGTGGACTTGGAGCTCACAGCGTCTTGCGACTTGGAAGCGGATTCAGAGGACAGGACAGAACACTTGGGCAAGTGAATCTCTGTCTGTCTGTCTGTCTGTCTGTCTGTCTGTCTCATTGGTTGGTTGATTTCCATTTTCTTAAGGGGCACATACCTCACACCGCACACACACACACACACACACACGCACACACACGCACACACACTCCTTCTTTCTGCGAGTTAGAAAATTAGTAGGGGCCCCTGGGAGCTGCAGGTTTCCTAATCATGTCTGCACCTAAGAACAGTAGGGTCTTGTCTGGCTCTTCTTATGAACGGTCCCCCAGCCCGGACTCCCCAAGGTCCATGCGAGCTTCACCCAGCTTCTCCCTCTCCCCTATCAGAAACTCAGGCTTAAGGGGAAGCTCCTCACCAGGGATCCGGAGCTACCATTCACCATCCCCTAGGGCTTCACCACACTCACCTCTGTCATCACCAGAATCCCACAAGCTCCCATTTCCCTGTCCTCACCGTGATGGGCAATCAATGAAGCCATTGGGCTCTCCCGTGTCCTCCTCTGAGGATTCCTCAGAGTCCCCACGTTCATCAATAATATACCACATGTTCTTACTGCCATCACCCAGCAGCTCACCCCCAGCTCTCGGGGGGTCTCCTGTGTCTCCCAGCTACTCTCCAAACAACCCCAGATTTCAGCTGGAGTCAGCCCCCCACACCCAGGAATCACCTACAAACTCACGAGCCTCACGGTGCTCCACCCCTGTGTCTTTCATCTCTTCACCCCCAGGCCTCAGGGACTCTCCTGTGGCTCCCAGTTACTCTCCAGCCATCCCCAGGTTCCTGCGGGAGTCAGCCCCATGCACCCAGGAGTCCCCCAGAGACTCACACGTCTCGGGAGAATATGAGCGGTCCCCCAGCCCTGACTCCTCAAGATTCATGCCTGCCTCACCCAGCTTCTCCCTCTCCCCTCCCAGAAACTCAGACCCAAGGGGCAGCTCCTCACCAGGGATGTGGAAGTACTCTACATCACCCCGCAGGGCTTCACCACTCTCACATCCATCATCAACAGAACTCCACAACTTTACGTTTCCCTTTCCTAACCAAGCAGGACAGTCACTCATGTCATTGTGTTCTCCCGTGTCCTCCTCTGGAGATTCTCCACAGTCACCTCATTCATCAATAATATACCATATGTTCTTACTGCCATCATCCAGCAGCTCACCCCCAGCCACCCATGACTCGCCTGTCTGTCCCAGCTACTCTCCAACTACGCCCAGATTTCAGCGGCAGTCTCTACCCCACACCCCAGAAACACCTACAAACTCACAGACCTCAGTGGGATCCTCGCCAGTCTCTCTCACGTCTTCACCCCCAGCCCTTACGGACCCTCCAGTCTGTCCCAGCTACTCTCCAACCACGCCCACATTTCAGCGCGGGTCAGTTCCAGGAACCCAGGGATCACCACCAAGCCCACCACTTTCACTGAGTTACTCCCCAGTCTCCAGCACGTCTTTATCTCCAACCCTCAGGGACTCGCCTGTCTGTCCCAGCTACTCTCCAAACACGCCCACACTTCAGCGGGAGTCAGTTCCAGGCACCCAGAAATCACCACCAAACTCACCAATTTCACGGCGTTACTCCCCAGTCTCTCTCATGTCTTCACCATCCCTCAGGGACTCTCCCGTCTGTCCCAGCTACTCTCCAACCACGCCCACATTTCAGCTGGGGTCAGTTCCAGGCACCCCGGACTCACCACCAAACTCACCAGTTTCACTCAGTTACTCCTCAGGCTCTAGCACGTCTTTATCTCCAACCCTCAGGGACTCTCCTGTGTGTCCCAGCTACTCTCCAACCACGCCCACACTTCAGCGGGAGTCAGTTCCAGGCACCCAGGAATCACCATCAAACTCACCAATTTCACTGCGTTACTCCCCAGTCTCTCTCATGTCTTCACCATCCCTCAGGGACTCTCCCGTCTGTCCCAGCTACTCTCCAACCACGCCCACATTTCAGCTGGGGTCAGTTCCAGGCACCCCGGAGTCACCACCAAACTCACCAGTTTCACTGAGGTACTCCCCGGTCTCTCTCATGTCTTCACCCCCAGCCCTCAGGGACTCTCCTGTGTGTCCCAGCTACTCTCCATCCATGCCCAGATTTCAGCGGGAGTCCGTTCCAGGCACCCAGGTATCACCACCAAACTCAGCAGTTTCGCTGAGTTACTCCCCAGTCTCTCTCATGTCTTCACCCCCAGCCCCCTGGGACTCTCCTGTCTGTCCCAGCTACTCTCCCACCACGCCCAGATTTCAGCGGGAGTCAGCCTCCCACACTCCGGAATCACCTACAGACTCACAGACTTCACTGAGGTCCTCCCTGGTCTCTCTCAGGTCTTTGCCCTCAGCCCACAGGGACTCTTGTGTCTCTTTCAGCTACTCTCAAAACTTCTCTAGATTCCAGCTGGAGTCAGTTCCAGGCACCCACGATACACCACCGAACTCACGAATTTCACTGACTTACTCCCCAGTCTCCCTCATGTTCTCACCCCCAGCCCTCAGGGACTCTTCTGTCCCTCTCAGCTACTCTCCACCCATCTCCAGATTGCACCTGGAGTCAGCTTCCCGCACCCAGGAATCATCTACAAACTCACGGACCTTACTGCCACCCTCCCCCATTTCTTTCACCTCTTCACCCCCTGCCTTAAGGGACTCTCCTGGGCCTCCCAGCTTCTCTCCAGCCTTCCCCAGATTTCTGCCACAGTCAGCCCCAGGCACCCAGGGCAACCATAGACACTCACAGGCCTCACGAGACTATCTCCCTATGACCTGTACCTACACAGGGATGGCTCTCACGCATCCCTCAGTGACCCCAAACCCATCTCCACTTACACTCCGACACTCCCAGGGCCTGACAGCTACTCCCCGTTATTGTCCTTCAGTTCGAAGCCCTGGCCAATCTACTAGCCCACATGACGCAGTTACCTGGCCATTTCTCCACGGTTCCCGTGAGGGCCCCACGCCCCGCCGCACAAGAGCCCCTCCTGCATTCCGTCCTCACACGCAGGCCTGTCCATCTACTTGCTACTGTCACACTCTTGCCAGCAGAAGAGGCCCCTGTAATGGCCGATATCACCACCCAGTCTATCCTCACCCCACAGCTGTGCAGCGGGTCCCTCCTGCTGGCCCACGTGGCTGCCAGAGCCCATGCTGGCACGACGCTCCAGCAGGTCGGCGTCCCTGCGGGCCACACTACCGGTGACATGGCTAGCATGACACTCCTTCCTGGCAGTGACACTGTTGATGTGAACCCCAGTTTCACATCTCTCATTTCTAAATAGGACCATTTTCCCTTTTCGCTCTCCCTTCCTTTCACAGGGCTTTTCGTTCTCTCTGTTTCTGCCTCCGTTTCAGATATTTACTCACCTTTTTCTCTCTCACTATGTCTGCCGTGGTCTCCATGAGAGTGCGCCACTTAAGATTCCCCCATTAAAAGTCATGAATTGAGTGGCTTTTAGTATACCTGTGGTTGTGCACATTCAATTATAATTCGCAATCAATTGTACAACGTCTTATCACCCCCGACCAGAGAAAAACCCTGTAGACATTAGTCACTCCTCATTCTGTCTCAAACCCTCTCCATGACCCTCAGCCCTAGGTAGCAACTACCTAGTGCAATCAATCCCATATGCATAGATTTCCATATTGTAGACATTTCCTATAAACGGAATTGCACAATAGGTGAGCTGTTATGACTGACATAACACGTAGCACAATATTTTCAAGATTCATCCACATTGTAGGCTTACCCACAGGGGGAAACCATTTTTGTGGGGGGTTTTAGTAACACCGGGTGTTTTCTCCTTCCTTTCGTCCTTCTTTCCTTCCTTCCTTCCTTCCTTCCTTCTTTCCTGCCTGCCTTCCTTCCTTCCTTCCTTCCTTCCTTCCTGCCTTCCTTCCTTCCTCCTACTTCTCTCTTACTCCTTCTGCCCTCTCTCTTTCATATGCCTTAGGTGCATCCCACATTCTGCATTTTTTTGGGGAAATCCACGACAGGTGCAGGAAAATTGTGTTATTGTAACTATTTACCGCTATCTCTCTTTCACGGCTCTCCATCAGTTGTGAACATCTATTGGTTTATCCCAAGTCACTAAGCATATGTTTATTAGGTACACCTGTTTTTCCTTATACAGCTGTTTCTGGAGTCTAGGGTCGCATGCTCATAAACCCAGTGTAACTCAGAAACGCATCTAATAGTCCAATAAACCCATCATAACGTTGAAAAATCATAAATCAAACCATCATAAGTCACGGTTTGTCCGTGGATATGGGCGTCATCAATTCCATTGTATTCAGTCATGCTGTACACCATTAACCACGGCAGACTGACTGGGAGTGGATATTGATACCATTATAAAAGTCAGTTATTAGAGGGATACATCTTTAACCTGACTGAAAACTGATCTAATGGCTTTAGTCGAGTGCATGATTATGTGAGATGTTTTGAGACAGAGTAGTACATTTGTGAATGAAATTTTATGGCTTTTTTTCACTTAGTAGGAACCATTGTGTGTGGAAAAGTGAGAAAGTTGCTTTCTGCTGTAGAGTCTGGCATTCATTGTAGATTTAAGCTTATTTTTCTGGGAGCAAATCTTATTCAATAAAATACTACTCTTTATACTAAGAAACAAAAACAGTGGTGATGTGTGGTCATTATCCTCAGCAAACTAATCCAGGGAAAGAAAACCAAACGCCACATTCTCACTTATAATGGGAGCTGAAAAAGGAGATCACATGGACACAGGAAGGGGAACAACACACACTGGGGCCTTTCGGGGGGCAGAGCGTTAAGAAGAACAGCTACTGCATGCTGGGCTTAATGCCTAGGTGATGGGTTGACAGGTGCAGCAAACCACCATGGCACACGTTTACCTTAGTAACAAATCTGCACATCCTGCACATATACCCCAGAACTTAGAAACGAAACGAAACAAAAGAAAACGAAAAAGCAATAGCAAAACGCTAAAGGCAAACTAAAGTTTCAAACTCAGAACGTGACAGACCAATGTTTGGTTCAAATCATGGTTCTCAACCCAGGTGCCATAAGGTCAGGATAAAGAATTTGATTACATATTGTAAATAAGACATGCAGCAAATGACCAGAAAGGTTATTCTCAACATATGTGTGTCTTCTAATTCAATGGTGACGCTACCTACCGGGACATAGCATTAGATTCCAAAGGGCCGGGTCCCGCCACACAGGCCTCCCACACTAATAACAATGGGAAGCCCTACGTGGTTTTACCTGTGCTTCTCAGCAACTGGCTATAAATCAGGTTGCCACCACTCCCAGATTTAGTTGCATTCATTTGCTGGAAGAGCTCACAGCACGCAGGGAAGCACTTACATTTGCCGTTGTATTTTAGCGGACATTGCAAAAAGTTCAGAAATTAATGTGGGGCCCGGCATGTGGGGAGGGGCGCACTACCTTCCAGGAAGTGTTATCCAGAAGCTCTCTGATCCCAGTCCTTTTGGGTTTTTATGGAGACCTCATTCTATAGGCATGATGGGTTAAACCATAGGCTATTGGTGATCAACTCCACCTGAGGCTCTCAACCCTCCCTGGAAATTGGGGTTGAGGCTTTGCCATTCTCAGTCTGACTAAAAGAATTTACCCAAACGGAATTTTGAAACAGATGAGCATAACTGGAATCTTAATTAGATGATTGGATTATCTGGAGCCACACCTTGATATTCCTAACCCGAGCACCCTCATCCAACGAATGCTCCACCCAACTGGCTCCCAAGTCTCTACGTGTTTCCAGAGCAAAAGAATGTTTATACAACGCATATCTCCACCTTTTCTTCAAAGTCTTTTCGCTTACACGGAAAGACTTCTTAAACTGCCATGCATCAGGGTCAGGGGGAGGTCTTGTTACAACGCAGATCTGTGGATCTCCGGGTTTTGATTGTGGCAAGGATGCTGCTGGTGTCAAAACCACAACGTGGGAACCACAGAACCACTAGTTGGTTTTCAGTGTTTCAGTGCATACAATTCCTAACATATCTGGCCAAGAAAACTTGTAAGTTCTTAGATTGTCCCAAAGGTGGCGCATGAAATCAAAGCAGGAGAACAGTTTCCCACGAGGTGTAGCCTGGGAAAGTTGGGGGTGACTGATGGAAAGGAGGAGTGAAGCTCCGCCCTTTCCGCTGCTAGGCTGCGCCCGAGGCTATTTAAACCCACCCTGGCTGGCCTGTACTCAGATCTTCGCGGAGCGGATCAGCGGCCGGAGCGTTTGGCGGACTCTGCGTGGACTTGGAGCTCACAGCGTCTTGCGACTTGGAAGCGGATTCAGAGGACAGGACAGAACACTTGGGCAAGTGAATCTCTGTCTGTCTGTCTGTCTGTCTGTCTGTCTGTCTCATTGGTTGGTTGATTTCCATTTTCTTAAGGGGCACATACCTCACACCGCACACACACACACACACACACACACACACGCACACACACGCACACACACTCCTTCTTTCTGCGAGTTAGAAAATTAGTAGGGGCCCCTGGGAGCTGCAGGTTTCCTAATCATGTCTGCACCTAAGAACAGTAGGGTCTTGTCTGGCTCTTCTTATGAACGGTCCCCCAGCCCGGACTCCCCAAGGTCCATGCGAGCTTCACCCAGCTTCTCCCTCTCCCCTATCAGAAACTCAGGCTTAAGGGGAAGCTCCTCACCAGGGATCCGGAGCTACCATTCACCATCCCCTAGGGCTTCACCACACTCACCTCTGTCATCACCAGAATCCCACAAGCTCCCATTTCCCTGTCCTCACCGTGATGGGCAATCAATGAAGCCATTGGGCTCTCCCGTGTCCTCCTCTGAGGATTCCTCAGAGTCCCCACGTTCATCAATAATATACCACATGTTCTTACTGCCATCACCCAGCAGCTCACCCCCAGCTCTCGGGGGGTCTCCTGTGTCTCCCAGCTACTCTCCAAACAACCCCAGATTTCAGCTGGAGTCAGCCCCCCACACCCAGGAATCACCTACAAACTCACGAGCCTCACGGTGCTCCACCCCTGTGTCTTTCATCTCTTCACCCCCAGGCCTCAGGGACTCTCCTGTGGCTCCCAGTTACTCTCCAGCCATCCCCAGGTTCCTGCGGGAGTCAGCCCCATGCACCCAGGAGTCCCCCAGAGACTCACACGTCTCGGGAGAATATGAGCGGTCCCCCAGCCCTGACTCCTCAAGATTCATGCCTGCCTCACCCAGCTTCTCCCTCTCCCCTCCCAGAAACTCAGACCCAAGGGGCAGCTCCTCACCAGGGATGTGGAAGTACTCTACATCACCCCGCAGGGCTTCACCACTCTCACATCCATCATCAACAGAACTCCACAACTTTACGTTTCCCTTTCCTAACCAAGCAGGACAGTCACTCATGTCATTGTGTTCTCCCGTGTCCTCCTCTGGAGATTCTCCACAGTCACCTCATTCATCAATAATATACCATATGTTCTTACTGCCATCATCCAGCAGCTCACCCCCAGCCACCCATGACTCGCCTGTCTGTCCCAGCTACTCTCCAACTACGCCCAGATTTCAGCGGCAGTCTCTACCCCACACCCCAGAAACACCTACAAACTCACAGACCTCAGTGGGATCCTCGCCAGTCTCTCTCACGTCTTCACCCCCAGCCCTTACGGACCCTCCAGTCTGTCCCAGCTACTCTCCAACCACGCCCACATTTCAGCGCGGGTCAGTTCCAGGAACCCAGGGATCACCACCAAGCCCACCACTTTCACTGAGTTACTCCCCAGTCTCCAGCACGTCTTTATCTCCAACCCTCAGGGACTCGCCTGTCTGTCCCAGCTACTCTCCAAACACGCCCACACTTCAGCGGGAGTTCGTTGCAGGCACCCAGAAATCACCACCAAACTCACCAATTTCACGGCGTTACTCCCCAGTCTCTCTCATGTCTTCACCATCCCTCAGGGACTCTCCCGTCTGTCCCAGCTACTCTCCAACCACGCCCACATTTCAGCTGGAGTCAGTTCCAGGCACCCCGGACTCACCACCAAACTCACCAGTTTCACTCAGTTACTCCTCAGTCTCTAGCACGTCTTTATCTCCAACCCTCAGGGACTCTCCTGTGTGTCCCAGCTACTCTCCAACCACGCCCACACTTCAGCGGGAGTCAGTTCCAGGCACCCAGGAATCACCATCAAACTCACCAATTTCACTGCGTTACTCCCCAGTCTCTCTCATGTCTTCACCATCCCTCAGGGACTCTCCCGTCTGTCCCAGCTACTCTCCAACCACGCCCACATTTCAGCTGGGGTCAGTTCCAGGCACCCCGGAGTCACCACCAAACTCACCAGTTTCACTGAGGTACTCCCCGGTCTCTCTCATGTCTTCACCCCCAGCCCTCAGGGACTCTCCTGTGTGTCCCAGCTACTCTCCATCCATGCCCAGATTTCAGCGGGAGTCCGTTCCAGGCACCCAGGTATCACCACCAAACTCAGCAGTTTCGCTGAGTTACTCCCCAGTCTCTCTCATGTCTTCACCCCCAGCCCCCTGGGACTCTCCTGTCTGTCCCAGCTACTCTCCCACCACGCCCAGATTTCAGCGGGAGTCAGCCTCCCACACTCCGGAATCACCTACAGACTCACAGACTTTACTGAGGTCCTCCCTGGTCTCTCTCAGGTCTTTGCCCTCAGCCCACAGGGACTCTTGTGTCTCTTTCAGCTACTCTCAAAACTTCTCTAGATTCCAGCTGGAGTCAGTTCCAGGCACCCACGATACACCACCGAACTCACGAATTTCACTGACTTACTCCCCAGTCTCCCTCATGTTCTCACCCCCAGCCCTCAGGGACTCTTCTGTCTCTCTCAGCTACTCTCCAACCATCTCCAGATTGCACCTGGAGTCAGCTTCCCGCACCCAGGAATCATCTACAAACTCACGGACCTTACTGCCACCCTCCCCCATTTCTTTCACCTCTTCACCCCCTGCCTTAAGGGACTCTCCTGGGCCTCCCAGCTTCTCTCCAGCCTTCCCCAGATTTCTGCCACAGTCAGCCCCAGGCACCCAGGGCAACCATAGACACTCACAGGCCTCACGAGACTATCTCCCTATGACCTGTACCTACACAGGGATGGCTCTCACGCATCCCTCAGTGACCCCAAACACATCTCCACTTACACTCCGACACTCCCAGGGCCTGACAGCTACTCCCCGTTATTGTCCTTCAGTTCGAAGCCCTGGCCAATCTACTAGCCCACATGACGCAGTTACCTGGCCATTTCTCCACGGTTCCCGTGAGGGCCCCACGCCCAGCCGCACAAGAGCCCCTCCTGCATTCCGTCCTCACACGCAGGCCTGTCCATCTACTTGCTACTGTCACACTCTTGCCAGCAGAAGAGGCCCCTGTAATGGCCGATATCACCACCCAGTCTATCCTCACCCCACAGCTGTGCAGCGGGTCCCTCCTGCTGGCCCACGTGGCTGCCAGAGCCCATGCTGGCACGACGCTCCAGCAGGTCGGCGTCCCTGCGGGCCACACTAACGGTGACATGGCTAGCATGACACTCCTTCCTGGCAGTGACACTGTTGATGTGAACCCCAGTTTCACATCTCTCATTTCTAAATAGGACCATTTTCCCTTTTCGCTCTCCCTTCCTTTCACAGGGCTTTTCGTTCTCTCTGTTTCTGCCTCCGTTTCAGATATTTACTCACCTTTTTCTCTCTCACTATGTCTGCCGTGGTCTCCATGAGAGTGCGCCACTTAAGATTCCCCCATTAAAAGTCATGAATTGAGTGGCTTTTAGTATACCTGTGGTTGTGCACATTCAATTATAATTCGCAATCCATTGTACAACGTCTTATCACCCCCGACCAGAGAAAAACCCTGTAGACATTAGTCACTCCTCATTCTGTCTCAAACCCTCTCCCTGACCCTCAGCCCTAGGTAGCAACTACCTAGTGCAATCAATCCCATATGCATAGATTTCCATATTGTAGACATTTCCTATAAACGGAATTGCACAATAGGTGAGCTGTTATGACTGACATAACACGTAGCACAATATTTTCAAGATTCATCCACATTGTAGGCTTACACACAGGGGGAAAACATTTTTTTGGGGGGTTTTAGTAACACCGGGTGTTTTCTCCTTCCTTTCGTCCTTCTTTCCTTCCTTCCTTCCTTCCTTCCTTCCTTCCTTCCTTCCTTCCTTCCTTCTTTCCTGCCTGCCTTCCTTCCTTCCTTCCTTCCTTCCTTCCTCCTACTTCTCTCTTACTCCTTCTGCCCTCTCTCTTTCATATGCCTTAGGTGCATCCCACATTCTGCATTTTATGGGGAAATCCACGACAGGTGCAGGAAAATTGTGTTATTCCAACTATTTACCGCTATCTCTCTTTCACGGCTCTCCATCAGTTGTGAACATCTATTGGTTTATCCCAAGTCACTAAGCATATGTTTATTAGGTACACCTGTTTTTCCTTATACAGCTGTTTCTGGAGTCTAGGGTCGCATGCTCATAAACCCAGTGTAACTCAGAAACGCATCTAATAGTCCAATAAACCCATCATAACGTTGAAAAATCATAAATCAAACCATCATAAGTCACGGTTTGTCCGTGGATATGGGCGTCATCAATTCCATTGTATTCAGTCATGCTGTACACCATTTAGCACGGCAGACTGACTGGGAGTGGATATTGATACCATTATAAAAGTCAGTTATCAGAGGGATACTTCTTTAACCTGACTGAAGAACTGATCTAATGGCTTTAGTCGAGTGCATGATTATGTGAGATGTTTTGAGACAGAGTAGTACATTTGTGAATGAAATTTTATGGCTTTTTTTCACTTAGTAGGAACCATTGTGTGTGGAAAAGTGAGAAAATTGCTTTCTGCTGTAGAGTCTGGCATTCATTGTAGATTTAAGCTTATTTATCTGGGAGCAAATCTTATTCAATAAAATACTACTCTTTATACTAAGAAACAAAAACAGTGGTGATGTGTGGTCATTATCCTCAGCAAACTAATCCAGGGAAAGAAAACCAAACGCCACATTCTCACTTATAATGGGAGCTGAAAAAGGAGATCACATGGACACAGGAAGGGGAACAACACACACTGGGGCCTTTCGGGGGGCAGAGCGTTAAGAAGAACAGCTACTGCATGCTGGGCTTAATGCCTAGGTGATGGGTTGACAGGTGCAGCAAACCACCATGGCACACGTTTACCTTAGTAACAAATCTGCACATCCTGCACATATACCCCAGAACTTAGAAACGAAACGAAACAAAAGAAAACGAAAAAGCAATAGCAAAACGCTAAAGGCAAACTAAAGTTTCAAACTCAGAACGTGACAGACCAATGTTTGGTTCAAATCATGGTTCTCAACCCAGGTGCCATAAGGTCAGGATAAAGAATTTGATTACATATTGTAAATAAGACATGCAGCAAATGACCAGAAAGATTATTCTCAACATATGTGTGTCTTCTAATTCAATGGTGACGCTACCTACCGGGACATAGCATTAGATTCCAAAGGGCCGGGTCCCGCCACACAGGCCTCCCACACTAATAACAATGGGAAGCCCTACGTGGTTTTACCTGTGCTTCTCAGCAACTGGCTATAAATTAGGTTGCCACCACTCCCAGATTTAGTTGCATTCATTTGCTGGAAGAGCTCACAGCACGCAGGGAAGCACTTACATTTGCCGTTGTATTTTAGCGGACATTGCAAAAAGTTCAGAAATTAATGTGGGGCCCGGCATGTGGGGAGGGGCGCACTACCTTCCAGGAAGTGTTATCCAGAAGCTCTCTGATCCCAGTCCTTTTGGGTTTTTATGGAGACCTCATTCTATAGGCATGATGGGTTAAACCATAGACTATTGGTGATCAACTCCACCTGAGGCTCTCAACTCTCCCTGGAAATTGGGGTTGAGGCTTTGCCATTCTCAGTCTGACTAAAAGAATTTACCCAAACGGAATTTTGAAACAGATGAGCATAACTGGAATCTTAATTAGATGATTGGATTATCTGGAGCCACACCTTGATATTCCTAACCTGAGCACCCTCATCCAACGAATGCTCCACCCAACTGGCTCCCAAGTCTCTACGTGGTTCCAGAGCAAAAGAATGTTTATACAACGCATATCTCCACCTTTTCTTCAAAGTCTTTTCGCTTACACGGAAAGACTTCTTAAACTGCCATGCATCAGGGTCAGGGGGAGGTCTTGTTACAACGCAGATCTGTGGATCTCCGGGTTTTGATTGTGGCAAGGATGCTGCTGGTGTCAAAACCACAACGTGGGAACCACAGAACCACTAGTTGGTTTTCAGTGTTTCAGTGCATACAATTCCTAACATATCTGGCCAAGAAAACTTGTAAGTTCTTAGATTGTCCCAAAGGTGGCGCATGAAATCAAAGCAGGAGAACAGTTTCCCACGAGGTGTAGCCTGGGAAAGTTGGGGGTGACTGATGGAAAGGAGGAGTGAAGCTCCGCCCTTTCCGCTGCTAGGCTGCGCCCGAGGCTATTTAAACCCACCCTGGCTGGCCTGTACTCAGATCTTCGCGGAGCGGATCAGCGGCCGGAGCGTTTGGCGGACTCTGCGTGGACTTGGAGCTCACAGCGTCTTGCGACTTGGAAGCGGATTCAGAGGACAGGACAGAACACTTGGGCAAGTGAATCTCTGTCTGTCTGTCTGTCTGTCTGTCTGTCTGTCTGTCTCATTGGTTGGTTGATTTCCATTTACTTAAGGGGCACATACCTCACACCGCACACACACACACACACACACACACACGCACACACACGCACACACACTCCTTCTTTCTGCGAGTTAGAAAATTAGTAGGGGCCCCTGGGAGCTGCAGGTTTCCTAATCATGTCTGCACCTAAGAACAGTAGGGTCTTGTCTGGCTCTTCTTATGAACGGTCCCCCAGCCCGGACTCCCCAAGGTCCATGCGAGCTTCACCCAGCTTCTCCCTCTCCCCTATCAGAAACTCAGGCTTAAGGGGAAGCTCCTCACCAGGGATCCGGAGCTACCATTCACCATCCCCTAGGGCTTCACCACACTCACCTCTGTCATCACCAGAATCCCACAAGCTCCCATTTCCCTGTCCTCACCGTGATGGGCAATCAATGAAGCCATTGGGCTCTCCCGTGTCCTCCTCTGAGGATTCCTCAGAGTCCCCACGTTCATCAATAATATACCACATGTTCTTACTGCCATCACCCAGCAGCTCACCCCCAGCTCTCGGGGGGTCTCCTGTGTCTCCCAGCTACTCTCCAAACAACCCCAGATTTCAGCTGGAGTCAGCCCCCCACACCCAGGAATCACCTACAAACTCACGAGCCTCACGGTGCTCCACCCCTGTGTCTTTCATCTCTTCACCCCCAGGCCTCAGGGACTCTCCTGTGGCTCCCAGTTACTCTCCAGCCATCCCCAGGTTCCTGCGGGAGTCAGCCCCATGCACCCAGGAGTCCCCCAGAGACTCACACGTCTCGGGAGAATATGAGCGGTCCCCCAGCCCTGACTCCTCAAGATTCATGCCTGCCTCACCCAGCTTCTCCCTCTCCCCTCCCAGAAACTCAGACCCAAGGGGCAGCTCCTCACCAGGGATGTGGAAGTACTCTACATCACCCCGCAGGGCTTCACCACTCTCACATCCATCATCAACAGAACTCCACAACTTTACGTTTCCCTTTCCTAACCAAGCAGGACAGTCACTCATGTCATTGTGTTCTCCCGTGTCCTCCTCTGGAGATTCTCCACAGTCACCTCATTCATCAATAATATACCATATGTTCTTACTGCCATCATCCAGCAGCTCACCCCCAGCCACCCATGACTCGCCTGTCTGTCCCAGCTACTCTCCAACTACGCCCAGATTTCAGCGGCAGTCTCTACCCCACACCCCAGAAACACCTACAAACTCACAGACCTCAGTGGGATCCTCGCCAGTCTCTCTCACGTCTTCACCCCCAGCCCTTACGGACCCTCCAGTCTGTCCCAGCTACTCTCCAACCACGCCCACATTTCAGCGCGGGTCAGTTCCAGGAACCCAGGGATCACCACCAAGCCCACCACTTTCACTGAGTTACTCCCCAGTCTCCAGCACGTCTTTATCTCCAACCCTCAGGGACTCGCCTGTCTGTCCCAGCTACTCTCCAAACACGCCCACACTTCAGCGGGAGTTCGTTGCAGGCACCCAGAAATCACCACCAAACTCACCAATTTCACTGCGTTACTCCCCAGTCTCTCTCATGTCTTCACCATCCCTCAGGGACTCTCCCGTCTGTCCCAGCTACTCTCCAACCACGCCCACATTTCAGCTGGAGTCAGTTCCAGGCACCCCGGACTCACCACCAAACTCACCAGTTTCACTCAGTTACTCCTCAGTCTCTAGCACGTCTTTATCTCCAACCCTCAGGGACTCTCCTGTGTGTCCCAGCTACTCTCCAACCACGCCCACACTTCAGCGGGAGTCAGTTCCAGGCACCCAGGAATCACCATCAAACTCACCAATTTCACTGCGTTACTCCCCAGTCTCTCTCATGTCTTCACCATCCCTCAGGGACTCTCCCGTCTGTCCCAGCTACTCTCCAACCACGCCCACATTTCAGCTGGGGTCAGTTCCAGGCACCCCGGAGTCACCACCAAACTCACCAGTTTCACTGAGGTACTCCCCGGTCTCTCTCATGTCTTCACCCCCAGCCCTCAGGGACTCTCCTGTGTGTCCCAGCTACTCTCCATCCATGCCCAGATTTCAGCGGGAGTCCGTTCCAGGCACCCAGGTATCACCACCAAACTCAGCAGTTTCGCTGAGTTACTCCCCAGTCTCTCTCATGTCTTCACCCCCAGCCCCCTGGGACTCTCCTGTCTGTCCCAGCTACTCTCCCACCACGCCCAGATTTCAGCGGGAGTCAGCCTCCCACACTCCGGAATCACCTACAGACTCACAGACTTCACTGAGGTCCTCCCTGGTCTCTCTCAGGTCTTTGCCCTCAGCCCACAGGGACTCTTGTGTCTCTTTCAGCTACTCTCAAAACTTCTCTAGATTCCAGCTGGAGTCAGTTCCAGGCACCCACGATACACCACCGAACTCACGAATTTCACTGACTTACTCCCCAGTCTCCCTCATGTTCTCACCCCCAGCCCTCAGGGACTCTTCTGTCCCTCTCAGCTACTCTCCACCCATCTCCAGATTGCACCTGGAGTCAGCTTCCCGCACCCAGGAATCATCTACAAACTCACGGACCTTACTGCCACCCTCCCCCATTTCTTTCACCTCTTCACCCCCTGCCTTAAGGGACTCTCCTGGGCCTCCCAGCTTCTCTCCAGCCTTCCCCAGATTTCTGCCACAGTCAGCCCCAGGCACCCAGGGCAACCATAGACACTCACAGGCCTCACGAGACTATCTCCCTATGACCTGTACCTACACAGGGATGGCTCTCACGCATCCCTCAGTGACCCCAAACCCATCTCCACTTACACTCCGACACTCCCAGGGCCTGACAGCTACTCCCCGTTATTGTCCTTCAGTTCGAAGCCCTGGCCAATCTACTAGCCCACATGACGCAGTTACCTGGCCATTTCTCCACGGTTCCCGTGAGGGCCCCACGCCCAGCCGCACAAGAGCCCCTCCTGCATTCCGTCCTCACACGCAGGCCTGTCCATCTACTTGCTACTGTCACACTCTTGCCAGCAGAAGAGGCCCCTGTAATGGCCGATATCACCACCCAGTCTATCCTCACCCCACAGCTGTGCAGCGGGTCCCTCCTGCTGGCCCACGTGGCTGCCAGAGCCCATGCTGGCACGACGCTCCAGCAGGTCGGCGTCCCTGCGGGCCACACTACCGGTGACATGGCTAGCATGACCCTCCTTCCTGGCAGTGACACTGTTGATGTGAACCCCAGTTTCACATCTGTCATTTCTAAATAGGACCATTTTCCCTTTTCGCTCTCCCTTCCTTTCACAGGGCTTTTCGTTCTCTCTGTTTCTGCCTCCGTTTCAGATATTTACTCACCTTTTTCTCTCTCACTATGTCTGCCGTGGTCTCCATGAGAGTGCGCCACTTAAGATTCCCCCATTAAAAGTCATGAATTGAGTGGCTTTTAGTATACCTGTGGTTGTGCACATTCAATTATAATTCGCAATCCATTGTAGAACGTCTTATCACCCCCGACCAGAGAAAAACCCTGTAGACATTAGTCACTCCTCATTCTGTCTCAAACCCTCTCCCTGACCCTCAGCCCTAGGTAGCAACTACCTAGTGCCATCAATCCCATATGCATAGATTTCCATATTGTAGACATTTCCTATAAACGGAATTGCACAATAGGTGAGCTGTTATGACTGACATAACACGTAGCACAATATTTTCAAGATTCATCCACATTGTAGGCTTACCCACAGGGGGAAACCATTTTTGTGGGGGGTTTTAGTAACACCGGGTGTTTTCTCCTTCCTTTCGTCCTTCTTTCCTTCCTTCCTTCCTTCCTTCCTTCTTTCCTGCCTGCCTTCCTTCCTTCCTTCCTTCCTTCCTTCCTTCCTTCCTTCCTTCCTCCTACTTCTCTCTTACTCCTTCTGCCCTCTCTCTTTCATATGCCTTAGGTGCATCCCACATTCTGCATTTTTTTGGGGAAATCCACGACAGGTGCAGGAAAATTGTGTTATTGTAACTATTTACCGCTATCTCTCTTTCACGGCTCTCCATCAGTTGTGAACATCTATTGGTTTATCCCAAGTCACTAAGCATATGTTTATTAGGTACACCTGTTTTTCCTTATACAGCTGTTTCTGGAGTCTAGGGTCGCATGCTCATAAACCCAGTGTAACTCAGAAACGCATCTAATAGTCCAATAAACCCATCATAACGTTGAAAAATCATAAATCAAACCATCATAAGTCACGGTTTGTCCGTGGATATGGGCGTCATCAATTCCATTGTATTCAGTCATGCTGTACACCATTAACCACGGCAGACTGACTGGGAGTGGATATTGATACCATTATAAAAGTCAGTTATTAGAGGGATACATCTTTAACCTGACTGAAAACTGATCTAATGGCTTTAGTCGAGTGCATGATTATGTGAGATGTTTTGAGACAGAGTAGTACATTTGTGAATGAAATTTTATGGCTTTTTTTCACTTAGTAGGAACCATTGTGTGTGGAAAAGTGAGAAAGTTGCTTTCTGCTGTAGAGTCTGGCATTCATTGTAGATTTAAGCTTATTTTTCTGGGAGCAAATCTTATTCAATAAAATACTACTCTTTATACTAAGAAACAAAAACAGTGGTGATGTGTGGTCATTATCCTCAGCAAACTAATCCAGGGAAAGAAAACCAAACGCCACATTCTCACTTATAATGGGAGCTGAAAAAGGAGATCACATGGACACAGGAAGGGGAACAACACACACTGGGGCCTTTCGGGGGGCAGAGCGTTAAGAAGAACAGCTACTGCATGCTGGGCTTAATGCCTAGGTGATGGGTTGACAGGTGCAGCAAACCACCATGGCACACGTTTACCTTAGTAACAAATCTGCACATCCTGCACATATACCCCAGAACTTAGAAACGAAACGAAACAAAAGAAAACGAAAAAGCAATAGCAAAACGCTAAAGGCAAACTAAAGTTTCAAACTCAGAACGTGACAGACCAATGTTTGGTTCAAATCATGGTTCTCAACCCAGGTGCCATAAGGTCAGGATAAAGAATTTGATTACATATTGTAAATAAGACATGCAGCAAATGACCAGAAAGGTTATTCTCAACATATGTGTGTCTTCTAATTCAATGGTGACGCTACCTACCGGGACATAGCATTAGATTCCAAAGGGCCGGGTCCCGCCACACAGGCCTCCCACACTAATAACAATGGGAAGCCCTACGTGGTTTTACCTGTGCTTCTCAGCAACTGGCTATAAATCAGGTTGCCACCACTCCCAGATTTAGTTGCATTCATTTGCTGGAAGAGCTCACAGCACGCAGGGAAGCACTTACATTTGCCGTTGTATTTTAGCGGACATTGCAAAAAGTTCAGAAATTAATGTGGGGCCCGGCATGTGGGGAGGGGCGCACTACCTTCCAGGAAGTGTTATCCAGAAGCTCTCTGATCCCAGTCCTTTTGGGTTTTTATGGAGACCTCATTCTATAGGCATGATGGGTTAAACCATAGGCTATTGGTGATCAACTCCACCTGAGGCTCTCAACCCTCCCTGGAAATTGGGGTTGAGGCTTTGCCATTCTCAGTCTGACTAAAAGAATTTACCCAAACGGAATTTTGAAACAGATGAGCATAACTGGAATCTTAATTAGATGATTGGATTATCTGGAGCCACACCTTGATATTCCTAACCCGAGCACCCTCATCCAACGAATGCTCCACCCAACTGGCTCCCAAGTCTCTACGTGTTTCCAGAGCAAAAGAATGTTTATACAACGCATATCTCCACCTTTTCTTCAAAGTCTTTTCGCTTACACGGAAAGACTTCTTAAACTGCCATGCATCAGGGTCAGGGGGAGGTCTTGTTACAACGCAGATCTGTGGATCTCCGGGTTTTGATTGTGGCAAGGATGCTGCTGGTGTCAAAACCACAACGTGGGAACCACAGAACCACTAGTTGGTTTTCAGTGTTTCAGTGCATACAATTCCTAACATATCTGGCCAAGAAAACTTGTAAGTTCTTAGATTGTCCCAAAGGTGGCGCATGAAATCAAAGCAGGAGAACAGTTTCCCACGAGGTGTAGCCTGGGAAAGTTGGGGGTGACTGATGGAAAGGAGGAGTGAAGCTCCGCCCTTTCCGCTGCTAGGCTGCGCCCGAGGCTATTTAAACCCACCCTGGCTGGCCTGTACTCAGATCTTCGCGGAGCGGATCAGCGGCCGGAGCGTTTGGCGGACTCTGCGTGGACTTGGAGCTCACAGCGTCTTGCGACTTGGAAGCGGATTCAGAGGACAGGACAGAACACTTGGGCAAGTGAATCTCTGTCTGTCTGTCTGTCTGTCTGTCTGTCTGTCTCATTGGTTGGTTGATTTCCATTTTCTTAAGGGGCACATACCTCACACCGCACACACACACACACACACACACACACACGCACACACACGCACACACACTCCTTCTTTCTGCGAGTTAGAAAATTAGTAGGGGCCCCTGGGAGCTGCAGGTTTCCTAATCATGTCTGCACCTAAGAACAGTAGGGTCTTGTCTGGCTCTTCTTATGAACGGTCCCCCAGCCCGGACTCCCCAAGGTCCATGCGAGCTTCACCCAGCTTCTCCCTCTCCCCTATCAGAAACTCAGGCTTAAGGGGAAGCTCCTCACCAGGGATCCGGAGCTACCATTCACCATCCCCTAGGGCTTCACCACACTCACCTCTGTCATCACCAGAATCCCACAAGCTCCCATTTCCCTGTCCTCACCGTGATGGGCAATCAATGAAGCCATTGGGCTCTCCCGTGTCCTCCTCTGAGGATTCCTCAGAGTCCCCACGTTCATCAATAATATACCACATGTTCTTACTGCCATCACCCAGCAGCTCACCCCCAGCTCTCGGGGGGTCTCCTGTGTCTCCCAGCTACTCTCCAAACAACCCCAGATTTCAGCTGGAGTCAGCCCCCCACACCCAGGAATCACCTACAAACTCACGAGCCTCACGGTGCTCCACCCCTGTGTCTTTCATCTCTTCACCCCCAGGCCTCAGGGACTCTCCTGTGGCTCCCAGTTACTCTCCAGCCATCCCCAGGTTCCTGCGGGAGTCAGCCCCATGCACCCAGGAGTCCCCCAGAGACTCACACGTCTCGGGAGAATATGAGCGGTCCCCCAGCCCTGACTCCTCAAGATTCATGCCTGCCTCACCCAGCTTCTCCCTCTCCCCTCCCAGAAACTCAGACCCAAGGGGCAGCTCCTCACCAGGGATGTGGAAGTACTCTACATCACCCCGCAGGGCTTCACCACTCTCACATCCATCATCAACAGAACTCCACAACTTTACGTTTCCCTTTCCTAACCAAGCAGGACAGTCACTCATGTCATTGTGTTCTCCCGTGTCCTCCTCTGGAGATTCTCCACAGTCACCTCATTCATCAATAATATACCATATGTTCTTACTGCCATCATCCAGCAGCTCACCCCCAGCCACCCATGACTCGCCTGTCTGTCCCAGCTACTCTCCAACTACGCCCAGATTTCAGCGGCAGTCTCTACCCCACACCCCAGAAACACCTACAAACTCACAGACCTCAGTGGGATCCTCGCCAGTCTCTCTCACGTCTTCACCCCCAGCCCTTACGGACCCTCCAGTCTGTCCCAGCTACTCTCCAACCACGCCCACATTTCAGCGCGGGTCAGTTCCAGGAACCCAGGGATCACCACCAAGCCCACCACTTTCACTGAGTTACTCCCCAGTCTCCAGCACGTCTTTATCTCCAACCCTCGGGGACTCGCCTGTCTGTCCCAGCTACTCTCCAAACACGCCCACACTTCAGCGGGAGTTCGTTGCAGGCACCCAGGAATCACCACCAAACTCACCAATTTCACTGCGTTACTCCCCAGTCTCTCTCATGTCTTCACCATCCCTCAGGGACTCTCCCGTCTGTCCCAGCTACTCTCCAACCACGCCCACATTTCAGCTGGGGTCAGTTCCAGGCACCCCGGAGTCACCACCAAACTCACCAGTTTCACTGAGGTACTCCCCGGTCTCTCTCATGTCTTCACCCCCAGCCCTCAGGGACTCTCCTGTGTGTCCCAGCTACTCTCCATCCATGCCCAGATTTCAGCGGGAGTCCGTTCCAGGCACCCAGGTATCACCACCAAACTCAGCAGTTTCGCTGAGTTACTCCCCAGTCTCTCTCATGTCTTCACCCCCAGCCCCCTGGGACTCTCCTGTCTGTCCCAGCTACTCTCCCACCACGCCCAGATTTCAGCGGGAGTCAGCCTCCCACACTCCGGAATCACCTACAGACTCACAGACTTCACTGAGGTCCTCCCTGGTCTCTCTCAGGTCTTTGCCCTCAGCCCACAGGGACTCTTGTGTCTCTTTCAGCTACTCTCAAAACTTCTCTAGATTCCAGCTGGAGTCAGTTCCAGGCACCCACGATACACCACCGAACTCACGAATTTCACTGACTTACTCCCCAGTCTCCCTCATGTTCTCACCCCCAGCCCTCAGGGACTCTTCTGTCTCTCTCAGCTACTCTCCAACCATCTCCAGATTGCACCTGGAGTCAGCTTCCCGCACCCAGGAATCATCTACAAACTCACGGACCTTACTGCCACCCTCCCCCATTTCTTTCACCTCTTCACCCCCTGCCTTAAGGGACTCTCCTGGGCCTCCCAGCTTCTCTCCAGCCTTCCCCAGATTTCTGCCACAGTCAGCCCCAGGCACCCAGGGCAACCATAGACACTCACAGGCCTCACGAGACTATCTCCCTATGACCTGTACCTACACAGGGATGGCTCTCACGCATCCCTCAGTGACCCCAAACCCATCTCCACTTACACTCAGACACTCCCAGGGCCTGACAGCTACTCCCCGTTATTGTCCTTCAGTTCGAAGCCCTGGCCAATCTACTAGCCCACATGACGCAGTTACCTGGCCATTTCTCCACGGTTCCCGTGAGGGCCCCACGCCCAGCCGCACAAGAGCCCCTCCTGCATTCCGTCCTCACACGCAGGCCTGTCCATCTACTTGCTACTGTCACACTCTTGCCAGCAGAAGAGGCCCCTGTAATGGCCGATATCACCACCCAGTCTATCCTCACCCCACAGCTGTGCAGCGGGTCCCTCCTGCTGGCCCACGTGGCTGCCAGAGCCCATGCTGGCACGACGCTCCAGCAGGTCGGCGTCCCTGCGGGCCACACTACCGGTGACATGGCTAGCATGACCCTCCTTCCTGGCAGTGACACTGTTGATGTGAACCCCAGTTTCACATCTGTCATTTCTAAATAGGACCATTTTCCCTTTTCGCTCTCCCTTCCTTTCACAGGGCTTTTCGTTCTCTCTGTTTCTGCCTCCGTTTCAGATATTTACTCACCTTTTTCTCTCTCACTATGTCTGCCGTGGTCTCCATGAGAGTGCGCCACTTAAGATTCCCCCATTAAAAGTCATGAATTGAGTGGCTTTTAGTATACCTGTGGTTGTGCACATTCAATTATAATTCGCAATCCATTGTAGAACGTCTTATCACCCCCGACCAGAGAAAAACCCTGTAGACATTAGTCACTCCTCATTCTGTCTCAAACCCTCTCCCTGACCCTCAGCCCTAGGTAGCAACTACCTAGTGCCATCAATCCCATATGCATAGATTTCCATATTGTAGACATTTCCTATAAACGGAATTGCACAATAGGTGAGCTGTTATGACTGACATAACACGTAGCACAATATTTTCAAGATTCATCCACATTGTAGGCTTACCCACAGGGGGAAAACATTTTTTTGGGGGGTTTTAGTAACACCGGGTGTTTTCTCCTTCCTTTCGTCCTTCTTTCCTTCCTTCCTTCCTTCCTTCCTTCCTTCCTTCCTTCCTTCCTTCTTTCCTGCCTTCCTTCCTTCCTTCCTTCCTTCCTTCCTTCCTTCCTTCCTTCCTTCCTCCTACTTCTCTCTTACTCCTTCTGCCCTCTCTCTTTCATATGCCTTAGGTGCATCCCACATTCTGCATTTTTTTGGGGAAATCCACGACAGGTGCAGGAAAATTGTGTTATTGTAACTATTTACCGCTATCTCTCTTTCACGGCTCTCCATCAGTTGTGAACATCTATTGGTTTATCCCAAGTCACTAAGCATATGTTTATTAGGTACACCTGTTTTTCCTTATACAGCTGTTTCTGGAGTCTAGGGTCGCATGCTCATAAACCCAGTGTAACTCAGAAACGCATCTAATAGTCCAATAAACCCATCATAACGTTGAAAAATCATAAATCAAACCATCATAAGTCACGGTTTGTCCGTGGATATGGGCGTCATCAATTCCATTGTATTCAGTCATGCTGTACACCATTAACCACGGCAGACTGACTGGGAGTGGATATTGATACCATTATAAAAGTCAGTTATTAGAGGGATACTTCTTTAACCTGACTGAAGAACTGATCTAATGGCTTTAGTCGAGTGCATGATTATGTGAGATGTTTTGAGACAGAGTAGTACATTTGTGAATGAAATTTTATGGCTTTTTTTCACTTAGTAGGAACCATTGTGTGTGGAAAAGTGAGAAAATTGCTTTCTGCTGTAGAGTCTGGCATTCATTGTAGATTTAAGCTTATTTATCTGGGAGCAAATCTTATTCAATAAAATACTACTCTTTATACTAAGAAACAAAAACAGTGGTGATGTGTGGTCATTATCCTCAGCAAACTAATCCAGGGAAAGAAAACCAAACGCCACATTCTCACTTATAATGGGAGCTGAAAAAGGAGATCACATGGACACAGGAAGGGGAACAACACACACTGGGGCCTTTCGGGGGGCAGAGCGTTAAGAAGAACAGCTACTGCATGCTGGGCTTAATGCCTAGGTGATGGGTTGACAGGTGCAGCAAACCACCATGGCACACGTTTACCTTAGTAACAAATCTGCACATCCTGCACATATACCCCAGAACTTAGAAACGAAACGAAACAAAAGAAAACGAAAAAGCAATAGCAAAACGCTAAAGGCAAACTAAAGTTTCAAACTCAGAACGTGACAGACCAATGTTTGGTTCAAATCATGGTTCTCAACCCAGGTGCCATAAGGTCAGGATAAAGAATTTGATTACATATTGTAAATAAGACATGCAGCAAATGACCAGAAAGATTATTCTCAACATATGTGTGTCTTCTAATTCAATGGTGACGCTACCTACCGGGACATAGCATTAGATTCCAAAGGGCCGGGTCCCGCCACACAGGCCTCCCACACTAATAACAATGGGAAGCCCTACGTGGTTTTACCTGTGCTTCTCAGCAACTGGCTATAAATCAGGTTGCCACCACTCCCAGATTTAGTTGCATTCATTTGCTGGAAGAGCTCACAGCACGCAGGGAAGCACTTACATTTGCCGTTGTATTTTAGCGGACATTGCAAAAAGTTCAGAAATTAATGTGGGGCCCGGCATGTGGGGAGGGGCGCACTACCTTCCAGGAAGTGTTATCCAGAAGCTCTCTGATCCCAGTCCTTTTGGGTTTTTATGGAGACCTCATTCTATAGGCATGATGGGTTAAACCATAGGCTATTGGTGATCAACTCCACCTGAGGCTCTCAACCCTCCCTGGAAATTGGGGTTGAGGCTTTGCCATTCTCAGTCTGACTAAAAGAATTTACCCAAACGGAATTTTGAAACAGATGAGCATAACTGGAATCTTAATTAGATGATTGGATTATCTGGAGCCACACCTTGATATTCCTAACCCGAGCACCCTCATCCAACGAATGCTCCACCCAACTGGCTCCCAAGTCTCTACGTGGTTCCAGAGCAAAAGAATGTTTATACAACGCATATCTCCACCTTTTCTTCAAAGTCTTTTCGCTTACACGGAAAGACTTCTTAAACTGCCATGCATCAGGGTCAGGGGGAGGTCTTGTTACAACGCAGATCTGTGGATCTCCGGGTTTTGATTGTGGCAAGGATGCTGCTGGTGTCAAAACCACAACGTGGGAACCACAGAACCACTAGTTGGTTTTCAGTGTTTCAGTGCATACAATTCCTAACATATCTGGCCAAGAAAACTTGTAAGTTCTTAGATTGTCCCAAAGGTGGCGCATGAAATCAAAGCAGGAGAACAGTTTCCCACGAGGTGTAGCCTGGGAAAGTTGGGGGTGACTGATGGAAAGGAGGAGTGAAGCTCCGCCCTTTCCGCTGCTAGGCTGCGCCCGAGGCTATTTAAACCCACCCTGGCTGGCCTGTACTCAGATCTTCGCGGAGCGGATCAGCGGCCGGAGCGTTTGGCGGACTCTGCGTGGACTTGGAGCTCACAGCGTCTTGCGACTTGGAAGCGGATTCAGAGGACAGGACAGAACACTTGGGCAAGTGAATCTCTGTCTGTCTGTCTGTCTGTCTGTCTGTCTGTCTGTCTCATTGGTTGGTTGATTTCCATTTTCTTAAGGGGCACATACCTCACACCGCACACACACACACACACACACACACACACGCACACACACGCACACACACTCCTTCTTTCTGCGAGTTAGAAAATTAGTAGGGGCCCCTGGGAGCTGCAGGTTTCCTAATCATGTCTGCACCTAAGAACAGTAGGGTCTTGTCTGGCTCTTCTTATGAACGGTCCCCCAGCCCGGACTCCCCAAGGTCCATGCGAGCTTCACCCAGCTTCTCCCTCTCCCCTATCAGAAACTCAGGCTTAAGGGGAAGCTCCTCACCAGGGATCCGGAGCTACCATTCACCATCCCCTAGGGCTTCACCACACTCACCTCTGTCATCACCAGAATCCCACAAGCTCCCATTTCCCTGTCCTCACCGTGATGGGCAATCAATGAAGCCATTGGGCTCTCCCGTGTCCTCCTCTGAGGATTCCTCAGAGTCCCCACGTTCATCAATAATATACCACATGTTCTTACTGCCATCACCCAGCAGCTCACCCCCAGCTCTCGGGGGGTCTCCTGTGTCTCCCAGCTACTCTCCAAACAACCCCAGATTTCAGCTGGAGTCAGCCCCCCACACCCAGGAATCACCTACAAACTCACGAGCCTCACGGTGCTCCACCCCTGTGTCTTTCATCTCTTCACCCCCAGGCCTCAGGGACTCTCCTGTGGCTCCCAGTTACTCTCCAGCCATCCCCAGGTTCCTGCGGGAGTCAGCCCCATGCACCCAGGAGTCCCCCAGAGACTCACACGTCTCGGGAGAATATGAGCGGTCCCCCAGCCCTGACTCCTCAAGATTCATGCCTGCCTCACCCAGCTTCTCCCTCTCCCCTCCCAGAAACTCAGACCCAAGGGGCAGCTCCTCACCAGGGATGTGGAAGTACTCTACATCACCCCGCAGGGCTTCACCACTCTCACATCCATCATCAACAGAACTCCACAACTTTACGTTTCCCTTTCCTAACCAAGCAGGACAGTCACTCATGTCATTGTGTTCTCCCGTGTCCTCCTCTGGAGATTCTCCACAGTCACCTCATTCATCAATAATATACCATATGTTCTTACTGCCATCATCCAGCAGCTCACCCCCAGCCACCCATGACTCGCCTGTCTGTCCCAGCTACTCTCCAACTACGCCCAGATTTCAGCGGCAGTCTCTACCCCACACCCCAGAAACACCTACAAACTCACAGACCTCAGTGGGATCCTCGCCAGTCTCTCTCACGTCTTCACCCCCAGCCCTTACGGACCCTCCAGTCTGTCCCAGCTACTCTCCAACCACGCCCACATTTCAGCGCGGGTCAGTTCCAGGAACCCAGGGATCACCACCAAGCCCACCACTTTCACTGAGTTACTCCCCAGTCTCCAGCACGTCTTTATCTCCAACCCTCAGGGACTCGCCTGTCTGTCCCAGCTACTCTCCAAACACGCCCACACTTCAGCGGGAGTTCGTTGCAGGCACCCAGAAATCACCATCAAACTCACCAATTTCACTGCGTTACTCCCCAGTCTCTCTCATGTCTTCACCATCCCTCAGGGACTCTCCCGTCTGTCCCAGCTACTCTCCAACCACGCCCACATTTAAGCTGGGGTCAGTTCCACGCACCCCGGAGTCACCACCAAACTCACCAGTTTCACTGAGGTACTCCCCGGTCTCTCTCATGTCTTCACCCCCAGCCCTCAGGGACTCTCCTGTGTGTCCCAGCTACTCTCCATCCATGCCCAGATTTCAGCGGGAGTCCGTTCCAGGCACCCAGGTATCACCACCAAACTCAGCAGTTTCGCTGAGTTACTCCCCAGTCTCTCTCATGTCTTCACCCCCAGCCCCCTGGGACTCTCCTGTCTGTCCCAGCTACTCTCCCACCACGCCCAGATTTCAGCGGGAGTCAGCCTCCCACACTCCGGAATCACCTACAGACTCACAGACTTCACTGAGGTCCTCCCTGGTCTCTCTCAGGTCTTTGCCCTCAGCCCACAGGGACTCTTGTGTCTCTTTCAGCTACTCTCAAAACTTCTCTAGATTCCAGCTGGAGTCAGTTCCAGGCACCCACGATACACCACCGAACTCACGAATTTCACTGACTTACTCCCCAGTCTCCCTCATGTTCTCACCCCCAGCCCTCAGGGACTCTTCTGTCTCTCTCAGCTACTCTCCAACCATCTCCAGATTGCACCTGGAGTCAGCTTCCCGCACCCAGAAATCATCTACAAACTCACGGACCTTACTGCCACCCTCCCCCATTTCTTTCACCTCTTCACCCCCTGCCTTAAGGGACTCTCCTGGGCCTCCCAGCTTCTCTCCAGCCTTCCCCAGATTTCTGCCACAGTCAGCCCCAGGCACCCAGGGCAACCATAGACACTCACAGGCCTCACGAGACTATCTCCCTATGACCTGTACCTACACAGGGATGGCTCTCACGCATCCCTCAGTGACCCCAAACCCATCTCCACTTACACTCAGACACTCCCAGGGCCTGACAGCTACTCCCCGTTATTGTCCTTCAGTTCGAAGCCCTGGCCAATCTACTAGCCCACACGACGCAGTTACCTGGCCATTTCTCCACGGTTCCCGTGAGGGCCCCACGCCCAGCCGCACAAGAGCCCCTCCTGCATTCCGTCCTCACACGCAGGCCTGTCCATCTACTTGCTACTGTCACACTCTTGCCAGCAGAAGAGGCCCCTGTAATGGCCGATATCACCACCCAGTCTATCCTCACCCCACAGCTGTGCAGCGGGTCCCTCCTGCTGGCCCACGTGGCTGCCAGAGCCCATGCTGGCACGACGCTCCAGCAGGTCGGCGTCCCTGCGGGCCACACTACCGGTGACATGGCTAGCATGACCCTCCTTCCTGGCAGTGACACTGTTGATGTGAACCCCAGTTTCACATCTGTCATTTCTAAATAGGACCATTTTCCCTTTTCGCTCTCCCTTCCTTTCACAGGGCTTTTCGTTCTCTCTGTTTCTGCCTCCGTTTCAGATATTTACTCACCTTTTTCTCTCTCACTATGTCTGCCGTGGTCTCCATGAGAGTGCGCCACTTAAGATTCCCCCATTAAAAGTCATGAATTGAGTGGCTTTTAGTATACCTGTGGTTGTGCACATTCAATTATAATTCGCAATCCATTGTAGAACGTCTTATCACCCCCGACCAGAGAAAAACCCTGTAGACATTAGTCACTCCTCATTCTGTCTCAAACCCTCTCCCTGACCCTCAGCCCTAGGTAGCAACTACCTAGTGCCATCAATCCCATATGCATAGATTTCCATATTGTAGACATTTCCTATAAACGGAATTGCACAATAGGTGAGCTGTTATGACTGACATAACACGTAGCACAATATTTTCAAGATTCATCCACATTGTAGGCTTACCCACAGGGGGAAAACATTTTTTTGGGGGGTTTTAGTAACACCGGGTGTTTTCTCCTTCCTTTCGTCCTTCTTTCCTTCCTTCCTTCCTTCCTTCCTTCCTTCCTTCCTTCCTTCTTTCCTGCCTTCCTTCCTTCCTTCCTTCCTTCCTTCCTTCCTTCCTTCCTTCCTTCCTCCTACTTCTCTCTTACTCCTTCTGCCCTCTCTCTTTCATATGCCTTAGGTGCATCCCACATTCTGCATTTTTTTGGGGAAATCCACGACAGGTGCAGGAAAATTGTGTTATTGTAACTATTTACCGCTATCTCTCTTTCACGGCTCTCCATCAGTTGTGAACATCTATTGGTTTATCCCAAGTCACTAAGCATATGTTTATTAGGTACACCTGTTTTTCCTTATACAGCTGTTTCTGGAGTCTAGGGTCGCATGCTCATAAACCCAGTGTAACTCAGAAACGCATCTAATAGTCCAATAAACCCATCATAACGTTGAAAAATCATAAATCAAACCATCATAAGTCACGGTTTGTCCGTGGATATGGGCGTCATCAATTCCATTGTATTCAGTCATGCTGTACACCATTAACCACGGCAGACTGACTGGGAGTGGATATTGATACCATTATAAAAGTCAGTTATTAGAGGGATACTTCTTTAACCTGACTGAAGAACTGATCTAATGGCTTTAGTCGAGTGCATGATTATGTGAGATGTTTTGAGACAGAGTAGTACATTTGTGAATGAAATTTTATGGCTTTTTTTCACTTAGTAGGAACCATTGTGTGTGGAAAAGTGAGAAAATTGCTTTCTGCTGTAGAGTCTGGCATTCATTGTAGATTTAAGCTTATTTATCTGGGAGCAAATCTTATTCAATAAAATACTACTCTTTATACTAAGAAACAAAAACAGTGGTGATGTGTGGTCATTATCCTCAGCAAACTAATCCAGGGAAAGAAAACCAAACGCCACATTCTCACTTATAATGGGAGCTGAAAAAGGAGATCACATGGACACAGGAAGGGGAACAACACACACTGGGGCCTTTCGGGGGGCAGAGCGTTAAGAAGAACAGCTACTGCATGCTGGGCTTAATGCCTAGGTGATGGGTTGACAGGTGCAGCAAACCACCATGGCACACGTTTACCTTAGTAACAAATCTGCACATCCTGCACATATACCCCAGAACTTAGAAACGAAACGAAACAAAAGAAAACGAAAAAGCAATAGCAAAACGCTAAAGGCAAACTAAAGTTTCAAACTCAGAACGTGACAGACCAATGTTTGGTTCAAATCATGGTTCTCAACCCAGGTGCCATAAGGTCAGGATAAAGAATTTGATTACATATTGTAAATAAGACATGCAGCAAATGACCAGAAAGATTATTCTCAACATATGTGTGTCTTCTAATTCAATGGTGACGCTACCTACCGGGACATAGCATTAGATTCCAAAGGGCCGGGTCCCGCCACACAGGCCTCCCACACTAATAACAATGGGAAGCCCTACGTGGTTTTACCTGTGCTTCTCAGCAACTGGCTATAAATCAGGTTGCCACCACTCCCAGATTTAGTTGCATTCATTTGCTGGAAGAGCTCACAGCACGCAGGGAAGCACTTACATTTGCCGTTGTATTTTAGCGGACATTGCAAAAAGTTCAGAAATTAATGTGGGGCCCGGCATGTGGGGAGGGGCGCACTACCTTCCAGGAAGTGTTATCCAGAAGCTCTCTGATCCCAGTCCTTTTGGGTTTTTATGGAGACCTCATTCTATAGGCATGATGGGTTAAACCATAGGCTATTGGTGATCAACTCCACCTGAGGCTCTCCACCCTCCCTGGAAATTGGGGTTGAGGCTTTGCCATTCTCAGTCTGACTAAAAGAATTTACCCAAACGGAATTTTGAAACAGATGAGCATAACTGGAATCTTAATTAGATGATTGGATTATCTGGAGCCACACCTTGATATTCCTAACCCGAGCACCCTCATCCAACGAATGCTCCACCCAACTGGCTCCCAAGTCTCTACGTGGTTCCAGAGCAAAAGAATGTTTATACAACGCATATCTCCACCTTTTCTTCAAAGTCTTTTCGCTTACACGGAAAGACTTCTTAAACTGCCATGCATCAGGGTCAGGGGGAGGTCTTGTTACAACGCAGATCTGTGGATCTCCGGGTTTTGATTGTGGCAAGGATGCTGCTGGTGTCAAAACCACAACGTGGGAACCACAGAACCACTAGTTGGTTTTCAGTGTTTCAGTGCATACAATTCCTAACATATCTGGCCAAGAAAACTTGTAAGTTCTTAGATTGTCCCAAAGGTGGCGCATGAAATCAAAGCAGGAGAACAGTTTCCTACGAGGTGTAGCCTGGGAAAGTTGGGGGTGACTGATGGAAAGGAGGAGTGAAGCTCCGCCCTTTCCACTGCTAGGCTGCGCCCGAGGCTATTTAAACCCACCCTGGCTGGCCTGTACTCAGATCTTGGCGGAGCGGATCAGCGGCCGGAGCGTTTGGCGGACTCTGCGTGGACTTGGAGCTCACAGCGTCTTGCGACTTGGAAGCGGATTCAGAGGACAGGACAGAACACTTGGGCAAGTGAATCTCTGTCTGTCTGTCTGTCAGTCTGTCTCATTGGTTGGTTGATTTCCATTTTCTTAAGGGGCACATACCTCACACCGCACACACACACACACACACACGCACACACACTGCTTCTTTCTGCGAGTTAGAAAATTAGTAGGGGCCCCTGGGAGCTGCAGGTTTCCTAATCATGTCTTCACCTAAGAACAGTAGGGTCTTGTCTGGCTCTTCTTATGAACGGTCCCCCAGCCCGGACTCCCCAAGGTCCATGCGAGCTTCACCCAGCTTCTCCCTCTCCCCTATCAGAAACTCAGGCTTAAGGGGAAGCTCCTCACCAGGGATCCGGAGCTACCATTCACCATCCCCTAGGGCTTCACCACACTCACCTCTGTCATCACCAGAATCCCACAAGCTCCCATTTCCCTGTCCTCACCGTGATGGGCAATCAATGAAGCCATTGGGCTCTCCCGTGTCCTCCTCTGAGGATTCCTCAGAGTCCCCACGTTCATCAATAATATACCACATGTTCTTACTGCCATCACCCAGCAGCTCACCCCCAGCTCTCGGGGGGTCTCCTGTGTCTCCCAGCTACTCTCCAAACAACCCCAGATTTCAGCTGGAGTCAGCCCCCCACACCCAGGAATCACCTACAAACTCACGAGCCTCACGGTGCTCCACCCCTGTGTCTTTCATCTCTTCACCCCCAGGCCTCAGGGACTCTCCTGTGGCTCCCAGTTACTCTCCAGCCATCCCCAGGTTCCTGCGGGAGTCAGCCCCATGCACCCAGGAGTCCCCCAGAGACTCACACGTCTCAGGAGAATATGAGCGGTCCCCCAGCCCTGACTCCTCAAGATTCATGCCTGCCTCACCCAGCTTCTCCCTCTCCCCTCCCAGAAACTCAGACCCAAGGGGCAGCTCCTCACCAGGGATGTGGAAGTACTCTACATCACCCCGCAGGGCTTCACCACTCTCACATCCATCATCAACAGAACTCCACAACTTTACGTTTCCCTTTCCTAACCAAGCAGGACAGTCACTCATGTCATTGTGTTCTCCCGTGTCCTCCTCTGGAGATTCTCCACAGTCACCTCATTCATCAATAATATACCATATGTTCTTACTGCCATCATCCAGCAGCTCACCCCCAGCCACCCATGACTCGCCTGTCTGTCCCAGCTACTCTCCAACTACGCCCAGATTTCAGCGGCAGTCTCTACCCCACACCCCAGAAACACCTACAAACTCACAGACCTCAGTGGGATCCTCGCCAGTCTCTCTCACGTCTTCACCCCCAGCCCTTACGGACCCTCCAGTCTGTCCCAGCTACTCTCCAACCACGCCCACATTTCAGCGCGGGTCAGTTCCAGGAACCCAGGGATCACCACCAAGCCCACCACTTTCACTGAGTTACTCCCCAGTCTCCAGCACGTCTTTATCTCCAACCCTCAGGGACTCGCCTGTCTGTCCCAGCTACTCTCCAAACACGCCCACACTTCAGCGGGAGTTCGTTGCAGGCACCCAGAAATCACCACCAAACTCACCAATTTCACGGCGTTACTCCCCAGTCTCTCTCATGTCTTCACCATCCCTCAGGGACTCTCCCGTCTGTCCCAACTACTCTCCAACCACGCCCACATTTCAGCTGGAGTCAGTTCCAGGCACCCCGGACTCACCACCAAACTCACCAGTTTCACTCAGTTACTCCTCAGTCTCTAGCACGTCTTTATCTCCAACCCTCAGGGACTCTCCTGTGTGTCCCAGCTACTCTCCAACCACGCCCACACTTCAGCGGGAGTCAGTTCCAGGCACCCAGGAATCACCATCAAACTCACCAATTTCACTGCGTTACTCCCCAGTCTCTCTCATGTCTTCACCATCCCTCAGGGACTCTCCCGTCTGTCCCAGCTACTCTCCAACCACGCCCACATTTCAGCTGGGGTCAGTTCCAGGCACCCCGGAGTCACCACCAAACTCACCAGTTTCACTGAGGTACTCCCCGGTCTCTCTCATGTCTTCACCCCCAGCCCTCAGGGACTCTCCTGTGTGTCCCAGCTACTCTCCATCCATGCCCAGATTTCAGCGGGAGTCCGTTCCAGGCACCCAGGTATCACCACCAAACTCAGCAGTTTCGCTGAGTTACTCCCCAGTCTCTCTCATGTCTTCACCCCCAGCCCCCTGGGACTCTCCTGTCTGTCCCAGCTACTCTCCCACCACGCCCAGATTTCAGCGGGAGTCAGCCTCCCACACTCCGGAATCACCTACAGACTCACAGACTTCACTGAGGTCCTCCCTGGTCTCTCTCAGGTCTTTGCCCTCAGCCCACAGGGACTCTTGTGTCTCTTTCAGCTACTCTCAAAACTTCTCTAGATTCCAGCTGGAGTCAGTTCCAGGCACCCACGATACACCACCGAACTCACGAATTTCACTGACTTACTCCCCAGTCTCCCTCATGTTCTCACCCCCAGCCCTCAGGGACTCTTCTGTCTCTCTCAGCTACTCTCCAACCATCTCCAGATTGCACCTGGAGTCAGCTTCCCGCACCCAGGAATCATCTACAAACTCACGGACCTTACTGCCACCCTCCCCCATTTCTTTCACCTCTTCACCCCCTGCCTTAAGGGACTCTCCTGGGCCTCCCAGCTTCTCTCCAGCCTTCCCCAGATTTCTGCCACAGTCAGCCCCAGGCACCCAGGGCAACCATAGACACTCACAGGCCTCACGAGACTATCTCCCTATGACCTGTACCTACACAGGGATGGCTCTCACGCATCCCTCAGTGACCCCAAACCCATCTCCACTTACACTTAGACAATCCCAGGGCCTGACAGCTACTCCCCGTTATTGTCCTTCAGTTCGAAGCCCTGGCCAATCTACTAGCCCACATGACGCAGTTACCTGGCCATTTCTCCACGGTTCCCGTGAGGGCCCCACGCCCAGCCGCACAAGAGCCCCTCCTGCATTCCGTCCTCACACGCAGGCCTGTCCATCTACTTGCTACTGTCACACTCTTGCCAGCAGAAGAGGCCCCTGTAATGGCCGATATCACCACCCAGTCTATCCTCACCCCACAGCTGTGCAGCGGGTCCCTCCTGCTGGCCCACGTGGCTGCCAGAGCCCATGCTGGCACGACGCTCCAGCAGGTCGGCGTCCCTGCGGGCCACACTACCGGTGACATGGCTAGCATGACCCTCCTTCCTGGCAGTGACACTGTTGATGTGAACCCCAGTTTCACATCTGTCATTTCTAAATAGGACCATTTTCCCTTTTCGCTCTCCCTTCCTTTCACAGGGCTTTTCGTTCTCTCTGTTTCTGCCTCCGTTTCAGATATTTACTCACCTTTTTCTCTCTCACTATGTCTGCCGTGGTCTCCATGAGAGTGCGCCACTTAAGATTCCCCCATTAAAAGTCATGAATTGAGTGGCTTTTAGTATACCTGTGGTTGTGCACATTCAATTATAATTCGCAATCCATTGTACAACGTCTTATCACCCCCGACCAGAGAAAAACCCTGTAGACATTAGTCACTCCTCATTCTGTCTCAAACCCTCTCCCTGACCCTCAGCCCTAGGTAGCAACTACCTAGTGCCATCAATCCCATATGCATAGATTTCCATATTGTAGACATTTCCTATAAACGGAATTGCACAATAGGTGAGCTGTTATGACTGACATAACACGTAGCACAATATTTTCAAGATTCATCCACATTGTAGGCTTACCCACAGGGGGAAACCATTTTTTGGGGGGGTTTTAGTAACACCGGGTGTTTTCTCCTTCCTTTCGTCCTTCTTTCCTTCCTTCCTTCCTTCCTTCCTTCCTTCTTTCCTTCTTTCCTGCCTTCCTTCCTTCCTTCCTTCCTTCTTTCCTTCCTTCCTCCTACTTCTCTCTTACTCCTTCTGCCCTCTCTCTTTCATATGCCTTAGGTGCATCCCACATTCTGCATTTTTTTGGGGAAATCCACGACAGGTGCAGGAAAATTGTGTTATTGTAACTATTTACCGCTATCTCTCTTTCACGGCTCTCCATCAGTTGTGAACATCTATTGGTTTATCCCAAGTCACTAAGCATATGTTTATTAGGTACACCTGTTTTTCCTTATACAGCTGTTTCTGGAGTCTAGGGTCGCATGCTCATAAACCCAGTGTAACTCAGAAACGCATCTAATAGTCCAATAAACCCATCATAACGTTGAAAAATCATAAATCAAACCATCATAAGTCACGGTTTGTCCGTGGATATGGGCGTCATCAATTCCATTGTATTCAGTCATGCTGTACACCATTAACCACGGCAGACTGACTGGGAGTGGATATTGATACCATTATAAAAGTCAGTTATTAGAGGGATACTTCTTTAACCTGACTGAAGAACTGATCTAATGGCTTTAGTCGAGTGCATGATTATGTGAGATGTTTTGAGACAGAGTAGTACATTTGTGAATGAAATTTTATGGCTTTTTTTCACTTAGTAGGAACCATTGTGTGTGGAAAAGTGAGAAAATTGCTTTCTGCTGTAGAGTCTGGCATTCATTGTAGATTTAAGCTTATTTATCTGGGAGCAAATCTTATTCAATAAAATACTACTCTTTATACTAAGAAACAAAAACAGTGGTGATGTGTGGTCATTATCCTCAGCAAACTAATCCAGGGAAAGAAAACCAAACGCCACATTCTCACTTATAATGGGAGCTGAAAAAGGAGATCACATGGACACAGGAAGGGGAACAACACACACTGGGGCCTTTCGGGGGGCAGAGCGTTAAGAAGAACAGCTACTGCATGCTGGGCTTAATGCCTAGGTGATGGGTTGACAGGTGCAGCAAACCACCATGGCACACGTTTACCTTAGTAACAAATCTGCACATCCTGCACATATACCCCAGAACTTAGAAACGAAACGAAACAAAAGAAAACGAAAAAGCAATAGCAAAACGCTAAAGGCAAACTAAAGTTTCAAACTCAGAACGTGACAGACCAATGTTTGGTTCAAATCATGGTTCTCAACCCAGGTGCCATAAGGTCAGGATAAAGAATTTGATTACATATTGTAAATAAGACATGCAGCAAATGACCAGAAAGATTATTCTCAACATATGTGTGTCTTCTAATTCAATGGTGATGCTACCTACCGGGACATAGCATTAGATTCCAAAGGGCCGGGTCCCGCCACACAGGCCTCCCACACTAATAACAATGGGAAGCCCTACGTGGTTTTACCTGTGCTTCTCAGCAACTGGCTATAAATCAGGTTGCCACCACTCCCAGATTTAGTTGCATTCATTTGCTGGAAGAGCTCACAGCACGCAGGGAAGCACTTACATTTGCCGTTGTATTTTAGCGGACATTGCAAAAAGTTCAGAAATTAATGTGGGGCCCGGCATGTGGGGAGGGGCGCACTACCTTCCAGGAAGTGTTATCCAGAAGCTCTCTGATCCCAGTCCTTTTGGGTTTTTATGGAGACCTCATTCTATAGGCATGATGGGTTAAACCATAGGCTATTGGTGATCAACTCCACCTGAGGCTCTCAACCCTCCCTGGAAATTGGGGTTGAGGCTTTGCCATTCTCAGTCTGACTAAAAGAATTTACCCAAACGGAATTTTGAAACAGATGAGCATAACTGGAATCTTAATTAGATGATTGGATTATCTGGAGCCACACCTTGATATTCCTAACCCGAGCACCCTCATCCAACGAATGCTCCACCCAACTGGCTCCCAAGTCTCTACGTGGTTCCAGAGCAAAAGAATGTTTATACAACGCATATCTCCACCTTTTCTTCAAAGTCTTTTCGCTTACACGGAAAGACTTCTTAAACTGCCATGCATCAGGGTCAGGGGGAGGTCTTGTTACAACGCAGATCTGTGGATCTCCGGGTTTTGATTGTGGCAAGGATGCTGCTGGTGTCAAAACCACAACGTGGGAACCACAGAACCACTAGTTGGTTTTCAGTGTTTCAGTGCATACAATTCCTAACATGTCTGGCCAAGAAAACTTGTAAGTTCTTAGATTGTCCCAAAGGTGGCGCATGAAATCAAAGCAGGAGAACAGTTTCCCACGAGGTGTAGCCTGGGAAAGTTGGGGGTGACTGATGGAAAGGAGGAGTGAAGCTCCGCCCTTTCCGCTGCTAGGCTGCGCCCGAGGCTATTTAAACCCACCCTGGCTGGCCTGTACTCAGATCTTCGCGGAGCGGATCAGCGGCCGGAGCGTTTGGCGGACTCTGCGTGGACTTGGAGCTCACAGCGTCTTGCGACTTGGAAGCGGATTCAGAGGACAGGACAGAACACTTGGGCAAGTGAATCTCTGTCTGTCTGTCTGTCTGTCTGTCTCATTGGTTGGTTGATTTCCATTTTCTTAAGGGGCACATACCTCACACCGCACACACACACACACACACACACACACACACGCACACACACGCACACACACTCCTTCTTTCTGCGAGTTAGAAAATTAGTAGGGGCCCCTGGGAGCTGCAGGTTTCCTAATCATGTCTGCACCTAAGAACAGTAGGGTCTTGTCTGGCTCTTCTTATGAACGGTCCCCCAGCCCGGACTCCCCAAGGTCCATGCGAGCTTCACCCAGCTTCTCCCTCTCCCCTATCAGAAACTCAGGCTTAAGGGGAAGCTCCTCACCAGGGATCCGGAGCTACCATTCACCATCCCCTAGGGCTTCACCACACTCACCTCTGTCATCACCAGAATCCCACAAGCTCCCATTTCCCTGTCCTCACCGTGATGGGCAATCAATGAAGCCATTGGGCTCTCCCGTGTCCTCCTCTGAGGATTCCTCAGAGTCCCCACGTTCATCAATAATATACCACATGTTCTTACTGCCATCACCCAGCAGCTCACCCCCAGCTCTCGGGGGGTCTCCTGTGTCTCCCAGCTACTCTCCAAACAACCCCAGATTTCAGCTGGAGTCAGCCCCCCACACCCAGGAATCACCTACAAACTCACGAGCCTCACGGTGCTCCACCCCTGTGTCTTTCATCTCTTCACCCCCAGGCCTCAGGGACTCTCCTGTGGCTCCCAGTTACTCTCCAGCCATCCCCAGGTTCCTGCAGGAGTCAGCCCCATGCACCCAGGAGTCCCCCAGAGACTCACACGTCTCGGGAGAATATGAGCGGTCCCCCAGCCCTGACTCCTCAAGATTCATGCCTGCCTCACCCAGCTTCTCCCTCTCCCCTCCCAGAAACTCAGACCCAAGGGGCAGCTCCTCACCAGGGATGTGGAAGTACTCTACATCACCCCGCAGGGCTTCACCACTCTCACATCCATCATCAACAGAACTCCACAACTTTACGTTTCCCTTTCCTAACCAAGCAGGACAGTCACTCATGTCATTGTGTTCTCCCGTGTCCTCCTCTGGAGATTCTCCACAGTCACCTCATTCATCAATAATATACCATATGTTCTTACTGCCATCATCCAGCAGCTCACCCCCAGCCACCCATGACTCGCCTGTCTGTCCCAGCTACTCTCCAACTACGCCCAGATTTCAGCGGCAGTCTCTACCCCACACCCCAGAAACACCTACAAACTCACAGACCTCAGTGGGATCCTCGCCAGTCTCTCTCACGTCTTCACCCCCAGCCCTTACGGACCCTCCAGTCTGTCCCAGCTACTCTCCAACCACGCCCACATTTCAGCGCGGGTCAGTTCCAGGAACCCAGGGATCACCACCAAGCCCACCACTTTCACTGAGTTACTCCCCAGTCTCCAGCACGTCTTTATCTCCAACCCTCAGGGACTCGCCTGTCTGTCCCAGCTACTCTCCAAACACGCCCACACTTCAGCGGGAGTTCGTTGCAGGCACCCAGAAATCACCACCAAACTCACCAATTTCACGGCGTTACTCCCCAGTCTCTCTCATGTCTTCACCATCCCTCAGGGACTCTCCCGTCTGTCCCAGCTACTCTCCAACCACGCCCACATTTCAGCTGGAGTCAGTTCCAGGCACCCCGGACTCACCACCAAACTCACCAGTTTCACTCAGTTACTCCTCAGTCTCTAGCACGTCTTTATCTCCAACCCTCAGGGACTCTCCTGTGTGTCCCAGCTACTCTCCAACCACGCCCACACTTCAGCGGGAGTCAGTTCCAGGCACCCAGGAATCACCATCAAACTCACCAATTTCACTGCGTTACTCCCCAGTCTCTCTCATGTCTTCACCATCCCTCAGGGACTCTCCCGTCTGTCCCAGCTACTCTCCAACCACGCCCACATTTCAGCTGGGGTCAGTTCCAGGCACCCCGGAGTCACCACCAAACTCACCAGTTTCACTGAGGTACTCCCCGGTCTCTCTCATGTCTTCACCCCCAGCCCTCAGGGACTCTCCTGTGTGTCCCAGCTACTCTCCATCCATGCCCAGATTTCAGCGGGAGTCCGTTCCAGGCACCCAGGTATCACCACCAAACTCAGCAGTTTCGCTGAGTTACTCCCCAGTCTCTCTCATGTCTTCACCCCCAGCCCCCTGGGACTCTCCTGTCTGTCCCAGCTACTCTCCCACCACGCCCAGATTTCAGCGGGAGTCAGCCTCCCACACTCCGGAATCACCTACAGACTCACAGACTTCACTGAGGTCCTCCCTGGTCTCTCTCAGGTCTTTGCCCTCAGCCCACAGGGACTCTTGTGTCTCTTTCAGCTACTCTCAAAACTTCTCTAGATTCCAGCTGGAGTCAGTTCCAGGCACCCACGATACACCACCGAACTCACGAATTTCACTGACTTACTCCCCAGTCTCCCTCATGTTCTCACCCCCAGCCCTCAGGGACTCTTCTGTCTCTCTCAGCTACTCTCCAACCATCTCCAGATTGCACCTGGAGTCAGCTTCCCGCACCCAGGAATCATCTACAAACTCACGGACCTTACTGCCACCCTCCCCCATTTCTTTCACCTCTTCACCCCCTGCCTTAAGGGACTCTCCTGGGCCTCCCAGCTTCTCTCCAGCCTTCCCCAGATTTCTGCCACAGTCAGCCCCAGGCAACCAGGGCAACCATAGACACTCACAGGCCCCACGAGACTATCTCCCTATGACCTGTACCTACACAGGGATGGCTCTCACGCATCCCTCAGTGACCCCAAACCCATCTCCACTTACACTCAGACACTCCCAGGGCCTGACAGCTACTCCCCGTTATTGTCCTTCAGTTCGAAGCCCTGGCCAATCTACTAGCCCACATGACGCAGTTACCTGGCCATTTCTCCACGGTTCCCGTGAGGGCCCCACGCCCAGCCGCACAAGAGCCCCTCCTGCATTCCGTCCTCACACGCAGGCCTGTCCATCTACTTGCTACTGTCACACTCTTGCCAGCAGAAGAGGCCCCTGTAATGGCCGATATCACCACCCAGTCTATCCTCACCCCACAGCTGTGCAGCGGGTCCCTCCTGCTGGCCCACGTGGCTGCCAGAGCCCATGCTGGCACGACGCTCCAGCAGGTCGGCGTCCCTGCGGGCCACACTACCGGTGACATGGCTAGCATGACCCTCCTTCCTGGCAGTGACACTGTTGATGTGAACCCCAGTTTCACATCTGTCATTTCTAAATAGGACCATTTTCCCTTTTCGCTCTCCCTTCCTTTCACAGGGCTTTTCGTTCTCTCTGTTTCTGCCTCCGTTTCAGATATTTACTCACCTTTTTCTCTCTCACTATGTCTGCCGTGGTCTCCATGAGAGTGCGCCACTTAAGATTCCCCCATTAAAAGTCATGAATTGAGTGGCTTTTAGTATACCTGTGGTTGTGCACATTCAATTATAATTCGCAATCCATTGTACAACGTCTTATCACCCCCGACCAGAGAAAAACCCTGTAGACATTAGTCACTCCTCATTCTGTCTCAAACCCTCTCCCTGACCCTCAGCCCTAGGTAGCAACTACCTAGTGCCATCAATCCCATATGCATAGATTTCCATATTGTAGACATTTCCTATAAACGGAATTGCACAATAGGTGAGCTGTTATGACTGACATAACACGTAGCACAATATTTTCAAGATTCATCCACATTGTAGGCTTACCCACAGGGGGAAACCATTTTTTTGGGGGGTTTTAGTAACACCGGGTGTTTTCTCCTTCCTTTCGTCCTTCTTTCCTTCCTTCCTTCCTTCCTACCTTCCTTCCTTCCTTCTTTCCTACCTTCCTTCTTTCCTTCCTTCCTTCCTTCCTTCCTTCCTTCCTTCCTTCCTTCCTCCTACTTCTCTCTTACTCCTTCTGCCCTCTCTCTTTCCTATGCCTTAGGTGCATCCCACATTCTGCATTTTTTTGGGGAAATCCACGACAGGTGCAGGAAGATTGTGTTATTGTAACTATTTACCGCTATCTCTCTTTCACGGCTCTCCATCAGTTGTGAACATCTATTGGTTTATCCCAAGTCACTAAGCATATGTTTATTAGGTACACCTGTTTTTCCTTATACAGCTGTTTCTGGAGTCTAGGGTCGCATGCTCATAAACCCAGTGTAACTCAGAAACGCATCTAATAGTCCAATAAACCCATCATAACGTTGAAAAATCATAAATCAAACCATCATAAGTCACGGTTTGTCCGTGGATATGGGCGTCATCAATTCCATTGTATTCAGTCATGCTGTACACCATTAACCACGGCAGACTGACTGGGAGTGGATATTGATACCATTATAAAAGTCAGTTATTAGAGGGATACTTCTTTAACCTGACTGAAGAACTGATCTAATGGCTTTAGTCGAGTGCATGATTATGTGAGATGTTTTGAGACAGAGTAGTACATTTGTGAATGAAATTTTATGGCTTTTTTTCACTTAGTAGGAACCATTGTGTGTGGAAAAGTGAGAAAATTGCTTTCTGCTGTAGAGTCTGGCATTCATTGTAGATTTAAGCTTCTTTATCTGGGAGCAAATCTTATTCAATAAAATACTACTCTTTATACTAAAAAAACAAAAACAGTGGTGATGTGTGGTCATTATCCTCAGCAAACTAATCCAGGGAAAGAAAACCAAACGCCACATTCTCACTTATAATGGGAGCTGAAAAAGGAGATGACATGGACACAGGAAGGGGAACAACACACACTGGGGCCTTTCGGGGGGCAGAGCGTTAAGAAGAACAGCTACTGCATGCTGGGCTTAATGCCTAGGTGATGGGTTGACAGGTGCAGCAAACCACCATGGCACACGTTTACCTTAGTAACAAATCTGCACATCCTGCACATATACCCCAGAACTTAGAAACGAAACGAAACAAAAGAAAACGAAAAAGCAATAGCAAAACGCTAAAGGCAAACTAAAGTTTCAAACTCAGAACGTGACAGACCCATGTTTGGTTCAAATCATGGTTCTCAACCCAGGTGCCATAAGGTCAGGATAAAGAATTTGATTACATATTGTAAATAAGACATGCAGCAAATGACCAGAAAGATTATTCTCAACATATGTGTGTCTTCTAATTCAATGGTGACGCTACCTACCGGGACATAGCATTAGATTCCAAAGGGCCGGGTCCCGCCACACAGGCCTCCCACACTAATAACAATGGGAAGCCCTACTTGGTTTTACCTGTGCTTCTCAGCAACTGGCTATAAATCAGGTTGCCACCACTCCCAGATTTAGTTGCATTCATTTGCTGGAAGAGCTCACAGCACGCAGGGAAGCACTTACATTTGCCGTTGTATTTTAGCGGACATTGCAAAAAGTTCAGAAATTAATGTGGGGCCCGGCATGTGGGGAGGGGCGCACTACCTTCCAGGAAGTGTTATCCAGAAGCTCTCTGATCCCAGTCCTTTTGGGTTTTTATGGAGACCTCATTCTATAGGCATGATGGGTTAAACCATAGGCTATTGGTGATCAACTCCACCTGAGGCTCTCAACCCTCCCTGGAAATTGGGGTTGAGGCTTTGCCATTCTCAGTCTGACTAAAAGAATTTACCCAAACGGAATTTTGAAACAGATGAGCATAACTGGAATCTTAATTAGATGATTGGATTATCTGGAGCCACACCTTGATATTCCTAACCCGAGCACCCTCATCCAACGAATGCTCCACCCAACTGGCTCCCAAGTCTCTACGTGGTTCCAGAGCAAAAGAATGTTTATACAACGCATATCTCCACCTTTTCTTCAAAGTCTTTTCGCTTACACGGAAAGACTTCTTAAACTGCCATGCATCAGGGTCAGGGGGAGGTCTTGTTACAACGCAGATCTGTGGATCTCCGGGTTTTGATTGTGGCAAGGATGCTGCTGGTGTCAAAACCACAACGTGGGAACCACAGAACCACTAGTTGGTTTTCAGTGTTTCAGTGCATACAATTCCTAACATATCTGGCCAAGAAAACTTGTAAGTTCTTAGATTGTCCCAAAGGTGGCGCATGAAATCAAAGCAGGAGAACAGTTTCCCACGAGGTGTAGCCTGGGAAAGTTGGGGGTGACTGATGGAAAGGAGGAGTGAAGCTCCGCCCTTTCCGCTGCTAGGCTGCGCCCGAGGCTATTTAAACCCACCCTGGCTGGCCTGTACTCAGATCTTCGCGGAGCGGATCAGCGGCCGGAGCGTTTGGCGGACTCTGCGTGGACTTGGAGCTCACAGCGTCTTGCGACTTGGAAGCGGATTCAGAGGACAGGACAGAACACTTGGGCAAGTGAATCTCTGTCTGTCTGTCTGTCTGTCTGTCTGTCTGTCTGTCTCATTGGTTGGTTGATTTCCATTTTCTTAAGGGGCACATACCTCACACCGCACACACACACACACACACACACACGCACACACACGCACACACACTCCTTCTTTCTGCGAGTTAGAAAATTAGTAGGGGCCCCTGGGAGCTGCAGGTTTCCTAATCATGTCTGCACCTAAGAACAGTAGGGTCTTGTCTGGCTCTTCTTATGAACGGTCCCCCAGCCCGGACTCCCCAAGGTCCATGCGAGCTTCACCCAGCTTCTCCCTCTCCCCTATCAGAAACTCAGGCTTAAGGGGAAGCTCCTCACCAGGGATCCGGAGCTACCATTCACCATCCCCTAGGGCTTCACCACACTCACCTCTGTCATCACCAGAATCCCACAAGCTCCCATTTCCCTGTCCTCACCGTGATGGGCAATCAATGAAGCCATTGGGCTCTCCCGTGTCCTCCTCTGAGGATTCCTCAGAGTCCCCACGTTCATCAATAATATACCACATGTTCTTACTGCCATCACCCAGCAGCTCACCCCCAGCTCTCGGGGGGTCTCCTGTGTCTCCCAGCTACTCTCCAAACAACCCCAGATTTCAGCTGGAGTCAGCCCCCCACACCCAGGAATCACCTACAAACTCACGAGCCTCACGGTGCTCCACCCCTGTGTCTTTCATCTCTTCACCCCCAGGCCTCAGGGACTCTCCTGTGGCTCCCAGTTACTCTCCAGCCATCCCCAGGTTCCTGCGGGAGTCAGCCCCATGCACCCAGGAGTCCCCCAGAGACTCACACGTCTCGGGAGAATATGAGCGGTCCCCCAGCCCTGACTCCTCAAGATTCATGCCTGCCTCACCCAGCTTCTCCCTCTCCCCTCCCAGAAACTCAGACCCAAGGGGCAGCTCCTCACCAGGGATGTGGAAGTACTCTACATCACCCCGCAGGGCTTCACCACTCTCACATCCATCATCAACAGAACTCCACAACTTTACGTTTCCCTTTCCTAACCAAGCAGGACAGTCACCCATGTCATTGTGTTCTCCCGTGTCCTCCTCTGGAGATTCTCCACAGTCACCTCATTCATCAATAATATACCATATGTTCTTACTGCCATCATCCAGCAGCTCACCCCCAGCCACCCATGACTCGCCTGTCTGTCCCAGCTACTCTCCAACTACGCCCAGATTTCAGCGGCAGTCTCTACCCCACACCCCAGAAACACCTACAAACTCACAGACCTCAGTGGGATCCTCGCCAGTCTCTCTCACGTCTTCACCCCCAGCCCTTACGGACCCTCCAGTCTGTCCCAGCTACTCTCCAACCACGCCCACATTTCAGCGCGGGTCAGTTCCAGGAACCCAGGGATCACCACCAAGCCCACCACTTTCACTGAGTTACTCCCCAGTCTCCAGCACGTCTTTATCTCCAACCCTCAGGGACTCGCCTGTCTGTCCCAGCTACTCTCCAAACACGCCCACACTTCAGCGGGAGTTCGTTGCAGGCACCCAGAAATCACCACCAAACTCACCAATTTCACTGCGTTACTCCCCAGTCTCTCTCATGTCTTCACCATCCCTCAGGGACTCTCCCGTCTGTCCCAGCTACTCTCCAACCACGCCCACATTTCAGCTGGAGTCAGTTCCAGGCACCCCGGACTCACCACCAAACTCACCAGTTTCACTCAGTTACTCCTCAGTCTCTAGCACGTCTTTATCTCCAACCCTCAGGGACTCTCCTGTGTGTCCCAGCTACTCTCCAACCACGCCCACACTTCAGCGGGAGTCAGTTCCAGGCACCCAGGAATCACCATCAAACTCACCAATTTCACTGCGTTACTCCCCAGTCTCTCTCATGTCTTCACCATCCCTCAGGGACTCTCCCGTCTGTCCCAGCTACTCTCCAACCACGCCCACATTTCAGCTGGGGTCAGTTCCAGGCACCCCGGAGTCACCACCAAACTCACCAGTTTCACTGAGGTACTCCCCGGTCTCTCTCATGTCTTCACCCCCAGCCCTCAGGGACTCTCCTGTGTGTCCCAGCTACTCTCCATCCATGCCCAGATTTCAGCGGGAGTCCGTTCCAGGCACCCAGGTATCACCACCAAACTCAGCAGTTTCGCTGAGTTACTCCCCAGTCTCTCTCATGTCTTCACCCCCAGCCCCCTGGGACTCTCCTGTCTGTCCCAGCTACTCTCCCACCACGCCCAGATTTCAGCGGGAGTCAGCCTCCCACACTCCGGAATCACCTACAGACTCACAGACTTCACTGAGGTCCTCCCTGGTCTCTCTCAGGTCTTTGCCCTCAGCCCACAGGGACTCTTGTGTCTCTTTCAGCTACTCTCAAAACTTCTCTAGATTCCAGCTGGAGTCAGTTCCAGGCACCCACGATACACCACCGAACTCACGAATTTCACTGACTTACTCCCCAGTCTCCCTCATGTTCTCACCCCCAGCCCTCAGGGACTCTTCTGTCTCTCTCAGCTACTCTCCAACCATCTCCAGATTGCACCTGGAGTCAGCTTCCCGCACCCAGGAATCATCTACAAACTCACGGACCTTACTGCCACCCTCCCCCATTTCTTTCACCTCTTCACCCCCTGCCTTAAGGGACTCTCCTGGGCCTCCCAGCTTCTCTCCAGCCTTCCCCAGATTTCTGCCACAGTCAGCCCCAGGCACCCAGGGCAACCATAGACACTCACAGGCCCCACGAGACTATCTCCCTATGACCTGTACCTACACAGGGATGGCTCTCACGCATCCCTCAGTGACCCCAAACCCATCTCCACTTACACTCAGACACTCCCAGGGCCTGACAGCTACTCCCCGTTATTGTCCTTCAGTTCGAAGCCCTGGCCAATCTACTAGCCCACATGACGCAGTTACCTGGCCATTTCTCCACGGTTCCCGTGAGGGCCCCACGCCCAGCCGCACAAGAGCCCCTCCTGCATTCCGTCCTCACACGCAGGCCTGTCCATCTACTTGCTACTGTCACACTCTTGCCAGCAGAAGAGGCCCCTGTAATGGCCGATATCACCACCCAGTCTATCCTCACCCCACAGCTGTGCAGCGGGTCCCTCCTGCTGGCCCACGTGGCTGCCAGAGCCCATGCTGGCACGACGCTCCAGCAGGTCGGCGTCCCTGCGGGCCACACTACCGGTGACATGGCTAGCATGACCCTCCTTCCTGGCAGTGACACTGTTGATGTGAACCCCAGTTTCACATCTGTCATTTCTAAATAGGACCATTTTCCCTTTTCGCTCTCCCTTCCTTTCACAGGGCTTTTCGTTCTCTCTGTTTCTGCCTCCGTTTCAGATATTTACTCACCTTTTTCTCTCTCACTATGTCTGCCGTGGTCTCCATGAGAGTGCGCCACTTAAGATTCCCCCATTAAAAGTCATGAATTGAGTGGCTTTTAGTATACCTGTGGTTGTGCACATTCAATTATAATTCGCAATCCATTGTACAACGTCTTATCACCCCCGACCAGAGAAAAACCCTGTAGACATTAGTCACTCCTCATTCTGTCTCAAACCCTCTCCCTGACCCTCAGCCCTAGGTAGCAACTACCTAGTGCCATCAATCCCATATGCATAGATTTCCATATTGTAGACATTTCCTATAAACGGAATTGCACAATAGGTGAGCTGTTATGACTGACATAACACGTAGCACAATATTTTCAAGATTCATCCACATTGTAGGCTTACCCACAGGGGGAAACCATTTTTTTGGGGGGTTTTAGTAACACCGGGTGTTTTCTCCTTCCTTTCCTCCTTCTTTCCTTCCTTCCTTCCTTCCTACCTTCCTTCCTTCCTTCTTTCCTACCTTCCTTCTTTCCTTCCTTCCTTCCTTCCTTCCTTCCTTCCTTCCTTCCTTCCTCCTACTTCTCTCTTACTCCTTCTGCCCTCTCTCTTTCCTATGCCTTAGGTGCATCCCACATTCTGCATTTTTTTGGGGAAATCCACGACAGGTGCAGGAAGATTGTGTTATTGTAACTATTTACCGCTATCTCTCTTTCACGGCTCTCCATCAGTTGTGAACATCTATTGGTTTATCCCAAGTCACTAAGCATATGTTTATTAGGTACACCTGTTTTTCCTTATACAGCTGTTTCTGGAGTCTAGGGTCGCATGCTCATAAACCCAGTGTAACTCAGAAACGCATCTAATAGTCCAATAAACCCATCATAACGTTGAAAAATCATAAATCAAACCATCATAAGTCACGGTTTGTCCGTGGATATGGGCGTCATCAATTCCATTGTATTCAGTCATGCTGTACACCATTAACCACGGCAGACTGACTGGGAGTGGATATTGATACCATTATAAAAGTCAGTTATTAGAGGGATACTTCTTTAACCTGACTGAAGAACTGATCTAATGGCTTTAGTCGAGTGCATGATTATGTGAGATGTTTTGAGACAGAGTAGTACATTTGTGAATGAAATTTTATGGCTTTTTTTCACTTAGTAGGAACCATTGTGTGTGGAAAAGTGAGAAAGTTGCTTTCTGCTGTAGAGTCTGGCATTCATTGTAGATTTCAGCTTCTTTTTCTGGGAGCAAATCTTATTCAATAAAATACTACTCTTTATACTAAAAAAACAAAAACAGTGGTGATGTGTGGTCATTATCCTCAGCAAACTAATCCAGGGAAAGAAAACCAAACGCCACATTCTCACTTATAATGGGAGCTGAAAAAGGAGATGACATGGACACAGGAAGGGGAACAACACACACTGGGGCCTTTCGGGGGGCAGAGCGTTAAGAAGAACAGCTACTGCATGCTGGGCTTAATGCCTAGGTGATGGGTTGACAGGTGCAGCAAACCACCATGGCACACGTTTACCTTAGTAACAAATCTGCACATCCTGCACATATACCCCAGAACTTAGAAACGAAACGAAACAAAAGAAAACGAAAAAGCAATAGCAAAACGCTAAAGGCAAACTAAAGTTTCAAACTCAGAACGTGACAGACCAATGTTTGGTTCAAATCATGGTTCTCAACCCAGGTGCCATAAGGTCAGGATAAAGAATTTGATTACATATTGTAAATAAGACATGCAGCAAATGACCAGAAAGATTATTCTCAACATATGTGTGTCTTCTAATTCAATGGTGACGCTACCTACCGGGACATAGCATTAGATTCCAAAGGGCCGGGTCCCGCCACACAGGCCTCCCACACTAATAACAATGGGAAGCCCTACTTGGTTTTACCTGTGCTTCTCAGCAACTGGCTATAAATCAGGTTGCCACCACTCCCAGATTTAGTTGCATTCATTTGCTGGAAGAGCTCACAGCACGCAGGGAAGCACTTACATTTGCCGTTGTATTTTAGCGGACATTGCAAAAAGTTCAGAAATTAATGTGGGGCCCGGCATGTGGGGAGGGGCGCACTACCTTCCAGGAAGTGTTATCCAGAAGCTCTCTGATCCCAGTCCTTTTGGGTTTTTATGGAGACCTCATTCTATAGGCATGATGGGTTAAACCATAGGCTATTGGTGATCAACTCCACCTGAGGCTCTCAACCCTCCCTGGAAATTGGGGTTGAGGCTTTGCCATTCTCAGTCTGACTAAAAGAATTTACCCAAACGGAATTTTGAAACAGATGAGCATAACTGGAATCTTAATTAGATGATTGGATTATCTGGAGCCACACCTTGATATTCCTAACCCGAGCACCCTCATCCAACGAATGCTCCACCCAACTGGCTCCCAAGTCTCTACGTGGTTCCAGAGCAAAAGAATGTTTATACAACGCATATCTCCACCTTTTCTTCAAAGTCTTTTCGCTTACACGGAAAGACTTCTTAAACTGCCATGCATCAGGGTCAGGGGGAGGTCTTGTTACAACGCAGATCTGTGGATCTCCGGGTTTTGATTGTGGCAAGGATGCTGCTGGTGTCAAAACCACAACGTGGGAACCACAGAACCACTAGTTGGTTTTCAGTGTTTCAGTGCATACAATTCCTAACATATCTGGCCAAGAAAACTTGTAAGTTCTTAGATTGTCCCAAAGGTGGCGCATGAAATCAAAGCAGGAGAACAGTTTCCCACGAGGTGTAGCCTGGGAAAGTTGGGGGTGACTGATGGAAAGGAGGAGTGAAGCTCCGCCCTTTCCGCTGCTAGGCTGCGCCCGAGGCTATTTAAACCCACCCTGGCTGGCCTGTACTCAGATCTTCGCGGAGCGGATCAGCGGCCGGAGCGTTTGGCGGACTCTGCGTGGACTTGGAGCTCACAGCGTCTTGCGACTTGGAAGCGGATTCAGAGGACAGGACAGAACACTTGGGCAAGTGAATCTCTGTCTGTCTGTCTGTCTGTCTGTCTGTCTGTCTGTCTCATTGGTTGGTTGATTTCCATTTTCTTAAGGGGCACATACCTCACACCGCACACACACACACACACACACACACACGCACACACACGCACACACACTCCTTCTTTCTGCGAGTTAGAAAATTAGTAGGGGCCCCTGGGAGCTGCAGGTTTCCTAATCATGTCTGCACCTAAGAACAGTAGGGTCTTGTCTGGCTCTTCTTATGAACGGTCCCCCAGCCCGGACTCCCCAAGGTCCATGCGAGCTTCACCCAGCTTCTCCCTCTCCCCTATCAGAAACTCAGGCTTAAGGGGAAGCTCCTCACCAGGGATCCGGAGCTACCATTCACCATCCCCTAGGGCTTCACCACACTCACCTCTGTCATCACCAGAATCCCACAAGCTCCCATTTCCCTGTCCTCACCGTGATGGGCAATCAATGAAGCCATTGGGCTCTCCCGTGTCCTCCTCTGAGGATTCCTCAGAGTCCCCACGTTCATCAATAATATACCACATGTTCTTACTGCCATCACCCAGCAGCTCACCCCCAGCTCTCGGGGGGTCTCCTGTGTCTCCCAGCTACTCTCCAAACAACCCCAGATTTCAGCTGGAGTCAGCCCCCCACACCCAGGAATCACCTACAAACTCACGAGCCTCACGGTGCTCCACCCCTGTGTCTTTCATCTCTTCACCCCCAGGCCTCAGGGACTCTCCTGTGGCTCCCAGTTACTCTCCAGCCATCCCCAGGTTCCTGCGGGAGTCAGCCCCATGCACCCAGGAGTCCCCCAGAGACTCACACGTCTCGGGAGAATATGAGCGGTCCCCCAGCCCTGACTCCTCAAGATTCATGCCTGCCTCACCCAGCTTCTCCCTCTCCCCTCCCAGAAACTCAGACCCAAGGGGCAGCTCCTCACCAGGGATGTGGAAGTACTCTACATCACCCCGCAGGGCTTCACCACTCTCACATCCATCATCAACAGAACTCCACAACTTTACGTTTCCCTTTCCTAACCAAGCAGGACAGTCACTCATGTCATTGTGTTCTCCCGTGTCCTCCTCTGGAGATTCTCCACAGTCACCTCATTCATCAATAATATACCATATGTTCTTACTGCCATCATCCAGCAGCTCACCCCCAGCCACCCATGACTCGCCTGTCTGTCCCAGCTACTCTCCAACTACGCCCAGATTTCAGCGGCAGTCTCTACCCCACACCCCAGAAACACCTACAAACTCACAGACCTCAGTGGGATCCTCGCCAGTCTCTCTCACGTCTTCACCCCCAGCCCTTACGGACCCTCCAGTCTGTCCCAGCTACTCTCCAACCACGCCCACATTTCAGCGCGGGTCAGTTCCAGGAACCCAGGGATCACCACCAAGCCCACCACTTTCACTGAGTTACTCCCCAGTCTCCAGCACGTCTTTATCTCCAACCCTCAGGGACTCGCCTGTCTGTCCCAGCTACTCTCCAAACACGCCCACACTTCAGCGGGAGTTCGTTGCAGGCACCCAGAAATCACCACCAAACTCACCAATTTCACTGCGTTACTCCCCAGTCTCTCTCATGTCTTCACCATCCCTCAGGGACTCTCCCGTCTGTCCCAGCTACTCTCCAACCACGCCCACATTTCAGCTGGAGTCAGTTCCAGGCACCCCGGACTCACCACCAAACTCACCAGTTTCACTCAGTTACTCCTCAGTCTCTAGCACGTCTTTATCTCCAACCCTCAGGGACTCTCCTGTGTGTCCCAGCTACTCTCCAACCACGCCCACACTTCAGCGGGAGTCAGTTCCAGGCACCCAGGAATCACCATCAGACTCACCAATTTCACTGCGTTACTCCCCAGTCTCTCTCATGTCTTCACCATCCCTCAGGGACTCTCCCGTCTGTCCCAGCTACTCTCCAACCACGCCCACATTTCAGCTGGGGTCAGTTCCAGGCACCCCGGAGTCACCACCAAACTCACCAGTTTCACTGAGGTACTCCCCGGTCTCTCTCATGTCTTCACCCCCAGCCCTCAGGGACTCTCCTGTGTGTCCCAGCTACTCTCCATCCATGCCCAGATTTCAGCGGGAGTCCGTTCCAGGCACCCAGGTATCACCACCAAACTCAGCAGTTTCGCTGAGTTACTCCCCAGTCTCTCTCATGTCTTCACCCCCAGCCCCCTGGGACTCTCCTGTCTGTCCCAGCTACTCTCCCACCACGCCCAGATTTCAGCGGGAGTCAGCCTCCCACACTCCGGAATCACCTACAGACTCACAGACTTCACTGAGGTCCTCCCTGGTCTCTCTCAGGTCTTTGCCCTCAGCCCACAGGGACTCTTGTGTCTCTTTCAGCTACTCTCAAAACTTCTCTAGATTCCAGCTGGAGTCAGTTCCAGGCACCCACGATACACCACCGAACTCACGAATTTCACTGACTTACTCCCCAGTCTCCCTCATGTTCTCACCCCCAGCCCTCAGGGACTCTTCTGTCTCTCTCAGCTACTCTCCAACCATCTCCAGATTGCACCTGGAGTCAGCTTCCCGCACCCAGGAATCATCTACAAACTCACGGACCTTACTGCCACCCTCCCCCATTTCTTTCACCTCTTCACCCCCTGCCTTAAGGGACTCTCCTGGGCCTCCCAGCTTCTCTCCAGCCTTCCCCAGATTTCTGCCACAGTCAGCCCCAGGCACCCAGGGCAACCATAGACACTCACAGGCCCCACGAGACTATCTCCCTATGACCTGTACCTACACAGGGATGGCTCTCACGCATCCCTCAGTGACCCCAAACCCATCTCCACTTACACTCAGACACTCCCAGGGCCTGACAGCTACTCCCCGTTATTGTCCTTCAGTTCGAAGCCCTGGCCAATCTACTAGCCCACATGACGCAGTTACCTGGCCATTTCTCCACGGTTCCCGTGAGGGCCCCACGCCCAGCCGCACAAGAGCCCCTCCTGCATTCCGTCCTCACACGCAGGCCTGTCCATCTACTTGCTACTGTCACACTCTTGCCAGCAGAAGAGGCCCCTGTAATGGCCGATATCACCACCCAGTCTATCCTCACCCCACAGCTGTGCAGCGGGTCCCTCCTGCTGGCCCACGTGGCTGCCAGAGCCCATGCTGGCACGACGCTCCAGCAGGTCGGCGTCCCTGCGGGCCACACTACCGGTGACATGGCTAGCATGACCCTCCTTCCTGGCAGTGACACTGTTGATGTGAACCCCAGTTTCACATCTGTCATTTCTAAATAGGACCATTTTCCCTTTTCGCTCTCCCTTCCTTTCACAGGGCTTTTCGTTCTCTCTGTTTCTGCCTCCGTTTCAGATATTTACTCACCTTTTTCTCTCTCACTATGTCTGCCGTGGTCTCCATGAGAGTGCGCCACTTAAGATTCCCCCATTAAAAGTCATGAATTGAGTGGCTTTTAGTATACCTGTGGTTGTGCACATTCAATTATAATTCGCAATCCATTGTACAACGTCTTATCACCCCCGACCAGAGAAAAACCCTGTAGACATTAGTCACTCCTCATTCTGTCTCAAACCCTCTCCCTGACCCTCAGCCCTAGGTAGCAACTACCTAGTGCCATCAATCCCATATGCATAGATTTCCATATTGTAGACATTTCCTATAAACGGAATTGCACAATAGGTGAGCTGTTATGACTGACATAACACGTAGCACAATATTTTCAAGATTCATCCACATTGTAGGCTTACCCACAGGGGGAAACCATTTTTTTGGGGGGTTTTAGTAACACCGGGTGTTTTCTCCTTCCTTTCCTCCTTCTTTCCTTCCTTCCTTCCTTCCTACCTTCCTTCCTTCCTTCTTTCCTACCTTCCTTCTTTCCTTCCTTCCTTCCTTCCTTCCTTCCTTCCTCCTACTTCTCTCTTACTCCTTCTGCCCTCTCTCTTTCATATGCCTTAGGTGCATCCCACATTCTGCATTTTTTTGGGGAAATCCACGACAGGTGCAGGAAAATTGTGTTATTGTAACTATTTACCGCTATCTCTCTTTCACGGCTCTCCATCAGTTGTGAACATCTATTGGTTTATCCCAAGTCACTAAGCATATGTTTATTAGGTACACCTGTTTTTCCTTATACAGCTGTTTCTGGAGTCTAGGGTCGCATGCTCATAAACCCAGTGTAACTCAGAAACGCATCTAATAGTCCAATAAACCCATCATAACGTTGAAAAATCATAAATCAAACCATCATAAGTCACGGTTTGTCCGTGGATATGGGCGTCATCAATTCCATTGTATTCAGTCATGCTGTACACCATTAAGCACGGCAGACTGACTGGGAGTGGATATTGATACCATTATAAAAGTCAGTTATTAGAGGGATACTTCTTTAACCTGACTGAAGAACTGATCTAATGGCTTTAGTCGAGTGCATGATTATGTGAGATGTTTTGAGACAGAGTAGTACATTTGTGAATGAAATTTTATGGCTTTTTTTCACTTAGTAGGAACCATTGTGTGTGGAAAAGTGAGAAAATTGCTTTCTGCTGTAGAGTCTGGCATTCATTGTAGATTTAAGCTTATTTATCTGGGAGCAAATCTTATTCAATAAAATACTACTCTTTATACTAAGAAACAAAAACAGTGGTGATGTGTGGTCATTATCCTCAGCAAACTAATCCAGGGAAAGAAAACCAAACGCCACATTCTCACTTATAATGGGAGCTGAAAAAGGAGATCACATGGACACATGAAGGGGAACAACACACACTGGGGCCTTTCGGGGGGCAGAGCGTTAAGAAGAACAGCTACTGCATGCTGGGCTTAATGCCTAGGTGATGGGTTGACAGGTGCAGCAAACCACCATGGCACACGTTTACCTTAGTAACAAATCTGCACATCCTGCACATATACCCCAGAACTTAGAAACGAAACGAAACAAAAGAAAACGAAAAAGCAATAGCAAAACGCTAAAGGCAAACTAAAGTTTCAAACTCAGAACGTGACAGACCAATGTTTGGTTCAAATCATGGTTCTCAACCCAGGTGCCATAAGGTCAGGATAAAGAATTTGATTACATATTGTAAATAAGACATGCAGCAAATGACCAGACAGGTGATTCTCAACATATGTGTGTCTTCTAATTCAATGGTGACGCTACCTACCGGGACATAGCATTAGATTCCAAAGGGCCGGGTCCCGCCACACAGGCCTCCCACACTAATAACAATGGGAAGCCCTACGTGGTTTTACCTGTGCTTCTCAGCAACTGGCTATAAATCAGGTTGCCACCACTCCCAGATTTAGTTGCATTCATTTGCTGGAAGAGCTCACAGCACGCAGGGAAGCACTTACATTTGCCGTTGTATTTTAGCGGACATTGCAAAAAGTTCAGAAATTAATGTGGGGCCCGGCATGTGGGGAGGGGCGCACTACCTTCCAGGAAGTGTTATCCAGAAGCTCTCTGATCCCAGTCCTTTTGGGTTTTTATGGAGACCTCATTCTATAGGCATGATGGGTTAAACCATAGGCTATTGGTGATCAACTCCACCTGAGGCTCTCAACCCTCCCTGGAAATTGGGGTTGAGGCTTTGCCATTCTCAGTCTGACTAAAAGAATTTACCCAAACGGAATTTTGAAACAGATGAGCATAACTGGAATCTTAATTAGATGATTGGATTATCTGGAGCCACACCTTGATATTCCTAACCCGAGCACCCTCATCCAACGAATGCTCCACCCAACTGGCTCCCAAGTCTCTACGTGTTTCCAGAGCAAAAGAATGTTTATACAACGCATATCTCCACCTTTTCTTCAAAGTCTTTTCGCTTACACGGAAAGACTTCTTAAACTGCCATGCATCAGGGTCAGGGGGAGGTCTTGTTACAACGCAGATCTGTGGATCTCCGGGTTTTGATTGTGGCAAGGATGCTGCTGGTGTCAAAGCCACAACGTGGTTGGTTTTCAGTGTTTCAGTGCATACAATTCCTAACATATCTGGCCAAGAAAACTTGTAAGTTCTTAGATTGTCCCAAAGGTGGCGCATGAAATCAAAGCAGGAGAACAGTTTCCCACGAGGTGTAGCCTGGGAAAGTTGGGGGTGACTGATGGAAAGGAGGAGTGAAGCTCTGCCCTTTCCGCTGCTAGGCTGCGCCCGAGGCTATTTAAACCCACCCTGGCTGGCCTGTACTCAGATCTTCGCGGAGCGGATCAGCGGCCGGAGCGTTTGGCGGACTCTGCGTGGACTTGGAGCTCACAGCGTCTTGCGACTTGGAAGCGGATTCAGAGGACAGGACAGAACACTTGGGCAAGTGAATCTCTGTCTGTCTGTCTGTCTGTCTGTCTGTCTGTCTCATTGGTTGGTTGATTTCCATTTCCTTAAGGGGCACATACCTCACACCGCACACACACACACACACACACACACACACACACACACGCACACACACGCACACACACTCCTTCTTTCTGCGAGTTAGAAAATTAGTAGGGGCCCCTGGGAGCTGCAGGTTTCCTAATCATGTCTGCACCTAAGAACAGTAGGGTCTTGTCTGGCTCTTCTTATGAACGGTCCCCCAGCCCGGACTCCCCAAGGTCCATGCGAGCTTCACCCAGCTTCTCCCTCTCCCCTATCAGAAACTCAGGCTTAAGGGGAAGCTCCTCACCAGGGATCCGGAGCTACCATTCACCATCCCCTAGGGCTTCACCACACTCACCTCTGTCATCACCAGAATCCCACAAGCTCCCATTTCCCTGTCCTCACCGTGATGGGCAATCAATGAAGCCATTGGGCTCTCCCGTGTCCTCCTCTGAGGATTCCTCAGAGTCCCCACGTTCATCAATAATATACCACATGTTCTTACTGCCATCACCCAGCAGCTCACCCCCAGCTCTCGGGGGGTCTCCTGTGTCTCCCAGCTACTCTCCAAACAACCCCAGATTTCAGCTGGAGTCAGCCCCCCACACCCAGGAATCACCTACAAACTCACGAGCCTCACGGTGCTCCACCCCTGTGTCTTTCATCTCTTCACCCCCAGGCCTCAGGGACTCTCCTGTGGCTCCCAGTTACTCTCCAGCCATCCCCAGGTTCCTGCGGGAGTCAGCCCCATGCACCCAGGAGTCCCCCAGAGACTCACACGTCTCGGGAGAATATGAGCGGTCCCCCAGCCCTGACTCCTCAAGATTCATGCCTGCCTCACCCAGCTTCTCCCTCTCCCCTCCCAGAAACTCAGACCCAAGGGGCAGCTCCTCACCAGGGATGTGGAAGTACTCTACATCACCCCGCAGGGCTTCACCACTCTCACATCCATCATCAACAGAACTCCACAACTTTACGTTTCCCTTTCCTAACCAAGCAGGACAGTCACTCATGTCATTGTGTTCTCCCGTGTCCTCCTCTGGAGATTCTCCACAGTCACCTCATTCATCAATAATATACCATATGTTCTTACTGCCATCATCCAGCAGCTCACCCCCAGCCACCCATGACTCGCCTGTCTGTCCCAGCTACTCTCCAACTACGCCCAGATTTCAGCGGCAGTCTCTACCCCACACCCCAGAAACACCTACAAACTCACAGACCTCAGTGGGATCCTCGCCAGTCTCTCTCACGTCTTCACCCCCAGCCCTTACGGACCCTCCAGTCTGTCCCAGCTACTCTCCAACCACGCCCACATTTCAGCGCGGGTCAGTTCCAGGAACCCAGGGATCACCACCAAGCCCACCACTTTCACTGAGTTACTCCCCAGTCTCCAGCACGTCTTTATCTCCAACCCTCAGGGACTCGCCTGTCTGTCCCAGCTACTCTCCAAACACGCCCACACTTCAGCGGGAGTTCGTTGCAGGCACCCAGAAATCACCACCAAACTCACCAATTTCACGGCGTTACTCCCCAGTCTCTCTCATGTCTTCACCATCCCTCAGGGACTCTCCCGTCTGTCCCAGCTACTCTCCAACCACGCCCACATTTCAGCTGGAGTCAGTTCCAGGCACCCCGGACTCACCACCAAACTCACCAGTTTCACTCAGTTACTCCTCAGTCTCTAGCACGTCTTTATCTCCAACCCTCAGGGACTCTCCTGTGTGTCCCAGCTACTCTCCAACCACGCCCACACTTCAGCGGGAGTCAGTTCCAGGCACCCAGGAATCACCATCAGACTCACCAATTTCACTGCGTTACTCCCCAGTCTCTCTCATGTCTTCACCATCCCTCAGGGACTCTCCCGTCTGTCCCAGCTACTCTCCAACCACGCCCACATTTCAGCTGGGGTCAGTTCCAGGCACCCCGGAGTCACCACCAAACTCACCAGTTTCACTGAGGTACTCCCCGGTCTCTCTCATGTCTTCACCCCCAGCCCTCAGGGACTCTCCTGTGTGTCCCAGCTACTCTCCATCCATGCCCAGATTTCAGCGGGAGTCCGTTCCAGGCACCCAGGTATCACCACCAAACTCAGCAGTTTCGCTGAGTTACTCCCCAGTCTCTCTCATGTCTTCACCCCCAGCCCCCTGGGACTCTCCTGTCTGTCCCAGCTACTCTCCCACCACGCCCAGATTTCAGCGGGAGTCAGCCTCCCACACTCCGGAATCACCTACAGACTCACAGACTTCACTGAGGTCCTCCCTGGTCTCTCTCAGGTCTTTGCCCTCAGCCCACAGGGACTCTTGTGTCTCTTTCAGCTACTCTCAAAACTTCTCTAGATTCCAGCTGGAGTCAGTTCCAGGCACCCACGATACACCACCGAACTCACGAATTTCACTGACTTACTCCCCAGTCTCCCTCATGTTCTCACCCCCAGCCCTCAGGGACTCTTCTGTCTCTCTCAGCTACTCTCCAACCATCTCCAGATTGCACCTGGAGTCAGCTTCCCGCACCCAGGAATCATCTACAAACTCACGGACCTTACTGCCACCCTCCCCCATTTCTTTCACCTCTTCACCCCCTGCCTTAAGGGACTCTCCTGGGCCTCCCAGCTTCTCTCCAGCCTTCCCCAGATTTCTGCCACAGTCAGCCCCAGGCACCCAGGGCAACCATAGACACTCACAGGCCTCACGAGACTATCTCCCTATGACCTGTACCTACACAGGGATGGCTCTCACCCATCCCTCAGTGACCCCAAACCCATCTCCACTTACACTCAGACACTCCCAGGGCCTGACAGCTACTCCCCGTTATTGTCCTTCAGTTCGAAGCCCTGGCCAATCTACTAGCCCACATGACGCAGTTACCTGGCCATTTCTCCACGGTTCCCGTGAGGGCCCCACGCCCAGCCGCACAAGAGCCCCTCCTGCATTCCGTCCTCACACGCAGGCCTGTCCATCTACTTGCTACTGTCACACTCTTGCCAGCAGAAGAGGCCCCTGTAATGGCCGATATCACCACCCAGTCTATCCTCACCCCACAGCTGTGCAGCGGGTCCCTCCTGCTGGCCCACGTGGCTGCCAGAGCCCATGCTGGCACGACGCTCCAGCAGGTCGGCGTCCCTGCGGGCCACACTACCGGTGACATGGCTAGCATGACCCTCCTTCCTGGCAGTGACACTGTTGATGTGAACCCCAGTTTCACATCTGTCATTTCTAAATAGGACCATTTTCCCTTTTCGCTCTCCCTTCCTTTCACAGGGCTTTTCGTTCTCTCTGTTTCTGCCTCCGTTTCAGATATTTACTCACCTTTTTCTCTCTCACTATGTCTGCCGTGGTCTCCATGAGAGTGCGCCACTTAAGATTCCCCCATTAAAAGTCATGAATTGAGTGGCTTTTAGTATACCTGTGGTTGTGCACATTCAATTATAATTCGCAATCCATTGTAGAACGTCTTATCACCCCCGACCAGAGAAAAACCCTGTAGACATTAGTCACTCCTCATTCTGTCTCAAACCCTCTCCCTGACCCTCAGCCCTAGGTAGCAACTACCTAGTGCCATCAATCCCATATGCATAGATTTCCATATTGTAGACATTTCCTATAAACGGAATTGCACAATAGGTGAGCTGTTATGACTGACATAACACGTAGCACAATATTTTCAAGATTCATCCACATTGTAGGCTTACCCACAGGGGGAAACCATTTTTTTGGGGGGTTTTAGTAACACCGGGTGTTTTCTCCTTCCTTTTGTCCTTCTTTCCTTCCTTCCTTCCTTCTTTCCTACCTTCCTTCTTTCCTTCCTTCCTTCCTTCCTTCCTTCCTTCCTTCCTTCCTTCCTCCTACTTCTCTCTTACTCCTTCTGCCCTCTCTCTTTCATATGCCTTAGGTGCATCCCACATTCTGCATTTTTTTGGGGAAATCCACGACAGGTGCAGGAAGATTGTGTTATTGTAACTATTTACCGCTATCTCTCTTTCACGGCTCTCCATCAGTTGTGAACATCTATTGGTTTATCCCAAGTCACTAAGCATATGTTTATTAGGTACACCTGTTTTTCCTTATACAGCTGTTTCTGGAGTCTAGGGTCGCATGCTCATAAACCCAGTGTAACTCAGAAACGCATCTAATAGTCCAATAAACCCATCATAACGTTGAAAAATCATAAATCAAACCATCATAAGTCACGGTTTGTCCGTGGATATGGGCGTCATCAATTCCATTGTATTCAGTCATGCTGTACACCATTAACCACGGCAGACTGACTGGGAGTGGATATTGATACCATTATAAAAGTCAGTTATTAGAGGGATACTTCTTTAACCTGACTGAAGAACTGATCTAATGGCTTTAGTCGAGTGCATGATTATGTGAGATGTTTTGAGACAGAGTAGTACATTTGTGAATGAAATTTTATGGCTTTTTTTCACTTAGTAGGAACCATTGTGTGTGGAAAAGTGAGAAAGTTGCTTTCTGCTGTAGAGTCTGGCATTCATTGTAGATTTAAGCTTATTTTTCTGGGAGCAAATCTTATTCAATAAAATACTACTCTTTATACTAAGAAACAAAAACAGTGGTGATGTGTGGTCATTATCCTCAGCAAACTAATCCAGGGAAAGAAAACCAAACGCCACATTCTCACTTATAATGGGAGCTGAAAAAGGAGATCACATGGACACAGGAAGGGGAACAACACACACTGGGGCCTTTCGGGGGGCAGAGCGTTAAGAAGAACAGCTACTGCATGCTGGGCTTAATGCCTAGGTGATGGGTTGACAGGTGCAGCAAACCACCATGGCACACGTTTACCTTAGTAACAAATCTGCACATCCTGCACATATACCCCAGAACTTAGAAACGAAACGAAACAAAAGAAAACGAAAAAGCAATAGCAAAACGCTAAAGGCAAACTAAAGTTTCAAACTCAGAACGTGACAGACCAATGTTTGGTTCAAATCATGGTTCTCAACCCAGGTGCCATAAGGTCAGGATAAAGAATTTGATTACATATTGTAAATAAGACATGCAGCAAATGACCAGACAGGTGATTCTCAACATATGTGTGTCTTCTAATTCAATGGTGACGCTACCTACCGGGACATAGCATTAGATTCCAAAGGGCCGGGTCCCGCCACACAGGCCTCCCACACTAATAACAATGGGAAGCCCTACGTGGTTTTACCTGTGCTTCTCAGCAACTGGCTATAAATCAGGTTGCCACCACTCCCAGATTTAGTTGCATTCATTTGCTGGAAGAGCTCACAGCACGCAGGGAAGCACTTACATTTGCCGTTGTATTTTAGCGGACATTGCAAAAAGTTCAGAAATTAATGTGGGGCCCGGCATGTGGGGAGGGGCGCACTACCTTCCAGGAAGTGTTATCCAGAAGCTCTCTGATCCCAGTCCTTTTGGGTTTTTATGGAGACCTCATTCTATAGGCATGATGGGTTAAACCATAGGCTATTGGTGATCAACTCCACCTGAGGCTCTCAACCCTCCCTGGAAATTGGGGTTGAGGCTTTGCCATTCTCAGTCTGACTAAAAGAATTTACCCAAACGGAATTTTGAAACAGATGAGCATAACTGGAATCTTAATTAGATGATTGGATTATCTGGAGCCACACCTTGATATTCCTAACCCGAGCACCCTCATCCAACGAATGCTCCACCCAACTGGCTCCCAAGTCTCTACGTGGTTCCAGAGCAAAAGAATGTTTATACAACGCATATCTCCACCTTTTCTTCAAAGTCTTTTCGCTTACACGGAAAGACTTCTTAAACTGCCATGCATCAGGGTCAGGGGGAGGTCTTGTTACAACGCAGATCTGTGGATCTCCGGGTTTTGATTGTGGCAAGGATGCTGCTGGTGTCAAAGCCACAACGTGGTTGGTTTTCAGTGTTTCAGTGCATACAATTCCTAACATATCTGGCCAAGAAAACTTGTAAGTTCTTAGATTGTCCCAAAGGTGGCGCATGAAATCAAAGCAGGAGAACAGTTTCCCACGAGGTGTAGCCTGGGAAAGTTGGGGGTGACTGATGGAAAGGAGGAGTGAAGCTCCGCCCTTTCCGCTGCTAGGCTGCGCCCGAGGCTATTTAAACCCACCCTGGCTGGCCTGTACTCAGATCTTCGCGGAGCGGATCAGCGGCCGGAGCGTTTGGCGGACTCTGCGTGGACTTGGAGCTCACAGCGTCTTGCGACTTGGAAGCGGATTCAGAGGACAGGACAGAACACTTGGGCAAGTGAATCTCTGTCTGTCTGTCTGTCTGTCTGTCTGTCTGTCTCATTGGTTGGTTGATTTCCATTTCCTTAAGGGGCACATACCTCACACCGCACACACACACACACACACACACACGCACACACACGCACACACACTCCTTCTTTCTGCGAGTTAGAAAATTAGTAGGGGCCCCTGGGAGCTGCAGGTTTCCTAATCATGTCTGCACCTAAGAACAGTAGGGTCTTGTCTGGCTCTTCTTATGAACGGTCCCCCAGCCCGGACTCCCCAAGGTCCATGCGAGCTTCACCCAGCTTCTCCCTCTCCCCTATCAGAAACTCAGGCTTAAGGGGAAGCTCCTCACCAGGGATCCGGAGCTACCATTCACCATCCCCTAGGGCTTCACCACACTCACCTCTGTCATCACCAGAATCCCACAAGCTCCCATTTCCCTGTCCTCACCGTGATGGGCAATCAATGAAGCCATTGGGCTCTCCCGTGTCCTCCTCTGAGGATTCCTCAGAGTCCCCACGTTCATCAATAATATACCACATGTTCTTACTGCCATCACCCAGCAGCTCACCCCCAGCTCTCGGGGGGTCTCCTGTGTCTCCCAGCTACTCTCCAAACAACCCCAGATTTCAGCTGGAGTCAGCCCCCCACACCCAGGAATCACCTACAAACTCACGAGCCTCACGGTGCTCCACCCCTGTGTCTTTCATCTCTTCACCCCCAGGCCTCAGGGACTCTCCTGTGGCTCCCAGTTACTCTCCAGCCATCCCCAGGTTCCTGCGGGAGTCAGCCCCATGCACCCAGGAGTCCCCCAGAGACTCACACGTCTCGGGAGAATATGAGCGGTCCCCCAGCCCTGACTCCTCAAGATTCATGCCTGCCTCACCCAGCTTCTCCCTCTCCCCTCCCAGAAACTCAGACCCAAGGGGCAGCTCCTCACCAGGGATGTGGAAGTACTCTACATCACCCCGCAGGGCTTCACCACTCTCACATCCATCATCAACAGAACTCCACAACTTTACGTTTCCCTTTCCTAACCAAGCAGGACAGTCACTCATGTCATTGTGTTCTCCCGTGTCCTCCTCTGGAGATTCTCCACAGTCACCTCATTCATCAATAATATACCATATGTTCTTACTGCCATCATCCAGCAGCTCACCCCCAGCCACCCATGACTCGCCTGTCTGTCCCAGCTACTCTCCAACTACGCCCAGATTTCAGCGGCAGTCTCTACCCCACACCCCAGAAACACCTACAAACTCACAGACCTCAGTGGGATCCTCGCCAGTCTCTCTCACGTCTTCACCCCCAGCCCTTACGGACCCTCCAGTCTGTCCCAGCTACTCTCCAACCACGCCCACATTTCAGCGCAGGTCAGTTCCAGGAACCCAGGGATCACCACCAAGCCCACCACTTTCACTGAGTTACTCCCCAGTCTCCAGCACGTCTTTATCTCCAACCCTCAGGGACTCGCCTGTCTGTCCCAGCTACTCTCCAAACACGCCCACACTTCAGCGGGAGTTTGTTGCAGGCACCCAGAAATCACCACCAAACTCACCAATTTCACTGCGTTACTCCCCAGTCTCTCTCATGTCTTCACCATCCCTCAGGGACTCTCCCGTCTGTCCCAGCTACTCTCCAACCACGCCCACATTTCAGCTGGAGTCAGTTCCAGGCACCCCGGACTCACCACCAAACTCACCAGTTTCACTCAGTTACTCCTCAGTCTCTAGCACGTCTTTATCTCCAACCCTCAGGGACTCTCCTGTGTGTCCCAGCTACTCTCCAACCACGCCCACACTTCAGCGGGAGTCAGTTCCAGGCACCCAGGAATCACCATCAAACTCACCAATTTCACTGCGTTACTCCCCAGTCTCTCTCATGTCTTCACCATCCCTCAGGGACTCTCCCGTCTGTCCCAGCTACTCTCCAACCACGCCCACATTTCAGCTGGGGTCAGTTCCAGGCACCCCGGAGTCACCACCAAACTCACCAGTTTCACTGAGGTACTCCCCGGTCTCTCTCATGTCTTCACCCCCAGCCCTCAGGGACTCTCCTGTGTGTCCCAGCTACTCTCCATCCATGCCCAGATTTCAGCGGGAGTCCGTTCCAGGCACCCAGGTATCACCACCAAACTCAGCAGTTTCGCTGAGTTACTCCCCAGTCTCTCTCATGTCTTCACCCCCAGCCCCCTGGGACTCTCCTGTCTGTCCCAGCTACTCTCCCACCACGCCCAGATTTCAGCGGGAGTCAGCCTCCCACACTCCGGAATCACCTACAGACTCACAGACTTCACTGAGGTCCTCCCTGGTCTCTCTCAGGTCTTTGCCCTCAGCCCACAGGGACTCTTGTGTCTCTTTCAGCTACTCTCAAAACTTCTCTAGATTCCAGCTGGAGTCAGTTCCAGGCACCCACGATACACCACCGAACTCACGAATTTCACTGACTTACTCCCCAGTCTCCCTCATGTTCTCACCCCCAGCCCTCAGGGACTCTTCTGTCTCTCTCAGCTACTCTCCAACCATCTCCAGATTGCACCTGGAGTCAGCTTCCCGCACCCAGGAATCATCTACAAACTCACGGACCTTACTGCCACCCTCCCCCATTTCTTTCACCTCTTCACCCCCTGCCTTAAGGGACTCTCCTGGGCCTCCCAGCTTCTCTCCAGCCTTCCCCAGATTTCTGCCACAGTCAGCCCCAGGCACCCAGGGCAACCATAGACACTCACAGGCCTCACGAGACTATCTCCCTATGACCTGTACCTACACAGGGATGGCTCTCACGCATCCCTCAGTGACCCCAAACCCATCTCCACTTACACTCAGACACTCCCAGGGCCTGACAGCTACTCCCCGTTATTGTCCTTCAGTTCGAAGCCCTGGCCAATCTACTAGCCCACATGACGCAGTTACCTGGCCATTTCTCCACGGTTCCCGTGAGGGCCCCACGCCCAGCCGCACAAGAGCCCCTCCTGCATTCCGTCCTCACACGCAGGCCTGTCCATCTACTTGCTACTGTCACACTCTTGCCAGCAGAAGAGGCCCCTGTAATGGCCGATATCACCACCCAGTCTATCCTCACCCCACAGCTGTGCAGCGGGTCCCTCCTGCTGGCCCACGTGGCTGCCAGAGCCCATGCTGGCACGACGCTCCAGCAGGTCGGCGTCCCTGCGGGCCACACTACCGGTGACATGGCTAGCATGACCCTCCTTCCTGGCAGTGACACTGTTGATGTGAACCCCAGTTTCACATCTGTCATTTCTAAATAGGACCATTTTCCCTTTTCGCTCTCCCTTCCTTTCACAGGGCTTTTCGTTCTCTCTGTTTCTGCCTCCGTTTCAGATATTTACTCACCTTTTTCTCTCTCACTATGTCTGCCGTGGTCTCCATGAGAGTGCGCCACTTAAGATTCCCCCATTAAAAGTCATGAATTGAGTGGCTTTTAGTATACCTGTGGTTGTGCACATTCAATTATAATTCGCAATCCATTGTAGAACGTCTTATCACCCCCGACCAGAGAAAAACCCTGTAGACATTAGTCACTCCTCATTCTGTCTCAAACCCTCTCCCTGACCCTCAGCCCTAGGTAGCAACTACCTAGTGCCATCAATCCCATATGCATAGATTTCCATATTGTAGACATTTCCTATAAACGGAATTGCACAATAGGTGAGCTGTTATGACTGACATAACACGTAGCACAATATTTTCAAGATTCATCCACATTGTAGGCTTACCCACAGGGGGAAACCATTTTTTTGGGGGGTTTTAGTAACACCGGGTGTTTTCTCCTTCCTTTCGTCCTTCTTTCCTTCCTTCCTTCCTTCCTTCCTTCCTTCCTTCCTTCTTTCCTGCCTTCCTTCCTTCCTTCCTTCCTTCCTTCCTTCCTTCCTCCTACTTCTCTCTTACTCCTTCTGCCCTCTCTCTTTCCTATGCCTTAGGTGCATCCCACATTCTGCATTTTTTTGGGGAAATCCACGACAGGTGCAGGAAGATTGTGTTATTGTAAGTATTTACCGCTATCTCTCTTTCACGGCTCTCCATCAGTTGTGAACATCTATTGGTTTATCCCAAGTCACTAAGCATATGTTTATTAGGTACACCTGTTTTTCCTTATACAGCTGTTTCTGGAGTCTAGGGTCGCATGCTCATAAACCCAGTGTAACTCAGAAACGCATCTAATAGTCCAATAAACCCATCATAACGTTGAAAAATCATAAATCAAACCATCATAAGTCACGGTTTGTCCGTGGATATGGGCGTCATCAATTCCATTGTATTCAGTCATGCTGTACACCATTAACCACGGCAGACTGACTGGGAGTGGATATTGATACCATTATAAAAGTCAGTTATTAGAGGGATACTTCTTTAACCTGACTGAAGAACTGATCTAATGGCTTTAGTCGAGTGCATGATTATGTGAGATGTTTTGAGACAGAGTAGTACATTTGTGAATGAAATTTTATGGCTTTTTTTCACTTAGTAGGAACCATTGTGTGTGGAAAAGTGAGAAAGTTGCTTTCTGCTGTAGAGTCTGGCATTCATTGTAGATTTAAGCTTATTTTTCTGGGAGCAAATCTTATTCAATAAAATACTACTCTTTATACTAAGAAACAAAAACAGTGGTGATGTGTGGTCATTATCCTCAGCAAACTAATCCAGGGAAAGAAAACCAAACGCCACATTCTCACTTATAATGGGAGCTGAAAAAGGAGATCACATGGACACATGAAGGGGAACAACACACACTGGGGCCTTTCGGGGGGCAGAGCGTTAAGAAGAACAGCTACTGCATGCTGGGCTTAATGCCTAGGTGATGGGTTGACAGGTGCAGCAAACCACCATGGCACACGTTTACCTTAGTAACAAATCTGCACATCCTGCACATATAGCCCAGAACTTAGAAACGAAACGAAACAAAAGAAAACGAAAAAGCAATAGCAAAACGCTAAAGGCAAACTAAAGTTTCAAACTCAGAACGTGACAGACCAATGTTTGGTTCAAATCATGGTTCTCAACCCAGGTGCCATAAGGTCAGGATAAAGAATTTGATTACATATTGTAAATAAGACATGCAGCAAATGACCAGACAGGTGATTCTCAACATATGTGTGTCTTCTAATTCAATGGTGACGCTACCTACCGGGACATAGCATTAGATTCCAAAGGGCCGGGTCCCGCCACACAGGCCTCCCACACTAATAACAATGGGAAGCCCTACGTGGTTTTACCTGTGCTTCTCAGCAACTGGCTATAAATCAGGTTGCCACCACTCCCAGATTTAGTTGCATTCATTTGCTGGAAGAGCTCACAGCACGCAGGGAAGCACTTACATTTGCCGTTGTATTTTAGCGGACATTGCAAAAAGTTCAGAAATTAATGTGGGGCCCGGCATGTGGGGAGGGGCGCACTACCTTCCAGGAAGTGTTATCCAGAAGCTCTCTGATCCCAGTCCTTTTGGGTTTTTATGGAGACCTCATTCTATAGGCATGATGGGTTAAACCATAGGCTATTGGTGATCAACTCCACCTGAGGCTCTCAACCCTCCCTGGAAATTGGGGTTGAGGCTTTGCCATTCTCAGTCTGACTAAAAGAATTTACCCAAACGGAATTTTGAAACAGATGAGCATAACTGGAATCTTAATTAGATGATTGGATTATCTGGAGCCACACCTTGATATTCCTAACCCGAGCACCCTCATCCAACGAATGCTCCACCCAACTGGCTCCCAAGTCTCTACGTGTTTCCAGAGCAAAAGAATGTTTATACAACGCATATCTCCACCTTTTCTTCAAAGTCTTTTCGCTTACACGGAAAGACTTCTTAAACTGCCATGCATCAGGGTCAGGGGGAGGTCTTGTTACAACGCAGATCTGTGGATCTCCGGGTTTTGATTGTGGCAAGGATGCTGCTGGTGTCAAAGCCACAACGTGGTTGGTTTTCAGTGTTTCAGTGCATACAATTCCTAACATATCTGGCCAAGAAAACTTGTAAGTTCTTAGATTGTCCCAAAGGTGGCGCATGAAATCAAAGCAGGAGAACAGTTTCCCACGAGGTGTAGCCTGGGAAAGTTGGGGGTGACTGATGGAAAGGAGGAGTGAAGCTCCGCCCTTTCCGCTGCTAGGCTGCGCCCGAGGCTATTTAAACCCACCCTGGCTGGCCTGTACTCAGATCTTCGCGGAGCGGATCAGCGGCCGGAGCGTTTGGCGGACTCTGCGTGGACTTGGAGCTCACAGCGTCTTGCGACTTGGAAGCGGATTCAGAGGACAGGACAGAACACTTGGGCAAGTGAATCTCTGTCTGTCTGTCTGTCTGTCTGTCTGTCTGTCTCATTGGTTGGTTGATTTCCATTTCCTTAAGGGGCACATACCTCACACCGCACACACACACACACACACACACACACACACGCACACACACGCACACACACTCCTTCTTTCTGCGAGTTAGAAAATTAGTAGGGGCCCCTGGGAGCTGCAGGTTTCCTAATCATGTCTGCACCTAAGAACAGTAGGGTCTTGTCTGGCTCTTCTTATGAACGGTCCCCCAGCCCGGACTCCCCAAGGTCCATGCGAGCTTCACCCAGCTTCTCCCTCTCCCCTATCAGAAACTCAGGCTTAAGGGGAAGCTCCTCACCAGGGATCCGGAGCTACCATTCACCATCCCCTAGGGCTTCACCACACTCACCTCTGTCATCACCAGAATCCCACAAGCTCCCATTTCCCTGTCCTCACCGTGATGGGCAATCAATGAAGCCATTGGGCTCTCCCGTGTCCTCCTCTGAGGATTCCTCAGAGTCCCCACGTTCATCAATAATATACCACATGTTCTTACTGCCATCACCCAGCAGCTCACCCCCAGCTCTCGGGGGGTCTCCTGTGTCTCCCAGCTACTCTCCAAACAACCCCAGATTTCAGCTGGAGTCAGCCCCCCACACCCAGGAATCACCTACAAACTCACGAGCCTCACGGTGCTCCACCCCTGTGTCTTTCATCTCTTCACCCCCAGGCCTCAGGGACTCTCCTGTGGCTCCCAGTTACTCTCCAGCCATCCCCAGGTTCCTGCGGGAGTCAGCCCCATGCACCCAGGAGTCCCCCAGAGACTCACACGTCTCGGGAGAATATGAGCGGTCCCCCAGCCCTGACTCCTCAAGATTCATGCCTGCCTCACCCAGCTTCTCCCTCTCCCCTCCCAGAAACTCAGACCCAAGGGGCAGCTCCTCACCAGGGATGTGGAAGTACTCTACATCACCCCGCAGGGCTTCACCACTCTCACATCCATCATCAACAGAACTCCACAACTTTACGTTTCCCTTTCCTAACCAAGCAGGACAGTCACTCATGTCATTGTGTTCTCCCGTGTCCTCCTCTGGAGATTCTCCACAGTCACCTCATTCATCAATAATATACCATATGTTCTTACTGCCATCATCCAGCAGCTCACCCCCAGCCACCCATGACTCGCCTGTCTGTCCCAGCTACTCTCCAACTACGCCCAGATTTCAGCGGCAGTCTCTACCCCACACCCCAGAAACACCTACAAACTCACAGACCTCAGTGGGATCCTCGCCAGTCTCTCTCACGTCTTCACCCCCAGCCCTTACGGACCCTCCAGTCTGTCCCAGCTACTCTCCAACCACGCCCACATTTCAGCGCGGGTCAGTTCCAGGAACCCAGGGATCACCACCAAGCCCACCACTTTCACTGAGTTACTCCCCAGTCTCCAGCACGTCTTTATCTCCAACCCTCAGGGACTCGCCTGTCTGTCCCAGCTACTCTCCAAACACGCCCACACTTCAGCGGGAGTTCGTTGCAGGCACCCAGAAATCACCACCAAACTCACCAATTTCACGGCGTTACTCCCCAGTCTCTCTCATGTCTTCACCATCCCTCAGGGACTCTCCCGTCTGTCCCAGCTACTCTCCAACCACGCCCACATTTCAGCTGGAGTCAGTTCCAGGCACCCCGGACTCACCACCAAACTCACCAGTTTCACTCAGTTACTCCTCAGTCTCTAGCACGTCTTTATCTCCAACCCTCAGGGACTCTCCTGTGTGTCCCAGCTACTCTCCAACCACGCCCACACTTCAGCGGGAGTCAGTTCCAGGCACCCAGGAATCACCATCAAACTCACCAATTTCACTGCGTTACTCCCCAGTCTCTCTCATGTCTTCACCATCCCTCAGGGACTCTCCCGTCTGTCCCAGCTACTCTCCAACCACGCCCACATTTCAGCTGGGGTCAGTTCCAGGCACCCCGGAGTCACCACCAAACTCACCAGTTTCACTGAGGTACTCCCCGGTCTCTCTCATGTCTTCACCCCCAGCCCTCAGGGACTCTCCTGTGTGTCCCAGCTACTCTCCATCCATGCCCAGATTTCAGCGGGAGTCCGTTCCAGGCACCCAGGTATCACCACCAAACTCAGCAGTTTCGCTGAGTTACTCCCCAGTCTCTCTCATGTCTTCACCCCCAGCCCCCTGGGACTCTCCTGTCTGTCCCAGCTACTCTCCCACCACGCCCAGATTTCAGCGGGAGTCAGCCTCCCACACTCCGGAATCACCTACAGACTCACAGACTTCACTGAGGTCCTCCCTGGTCTCTCTCAGGTCTTTGCCCTCAGCCCACAGGGACTCTTGTGTCTCTTTCAGCTACTCTCAAAACTTCTCTAGATTCCAGCTGGAGTCAGTTCCAGGCACCCACGATACACCACCGAACTCACGAATTTCACTGACTTACTCCCCAGTCTCCCTCATGTTCTCACCCCCAGCCCTCAGGGACTCTTCTGTCTCTCTCAGCTACTCTCCAACCATCTCCAGATTGCACCTGGAGTCAGCTTCCCGCACCCAGGAATCATCTACAAACTCACGGACCTTACTGCCACCCTCCCCCATTTCTTTCACCTCTTCACCCCCTGCCTTAAGGGACTCTCCTGGGCCTCCCAGCTTCTCTCCAGCCTTCCCCAGATTTCTGCCACAGTCAGCCCCAGGCACCCAGGGCAACCATAGACACTCACAGGCCTCACGAGACTATCTCCCTATGACCTGTACCTACACAGGGATGGCTCTCACCCATCCCTCAGTGACCCCAAACCCATCTCCACTTACACTCAGACACTCCCAGGGCCTGACAGCTACTCCCCGTTATTGTCCTTCAGTTCGAAGCCCTGGCCAATCTACTAGCCCACATGACGCAGTTACCTGGCCATTTCTCCACGGTTCCCGTGAGGGCCCCACGCCCAGCCGCACAAGAGCCCCTCCTGCATTCCGTCCTCACACGCAGGCCTGTCCATCTACTTGCTACTGTCACACTCTTGCCAGCAGAAGAGGCCCCTGTAATGGCCGATATCACCACCCAGTCTATCCTCACCCCACAGCTGTGCAGCGGGTCCCTCCTGCTGGCCCACGTGGCTGCCAGAGCCCATGCTGGCACGACGCTCCAGCAGGTCGGCGTCCCTGCGGGCCACACTACCGGTGACATGGCTAGCATGACCCTCCTTCCTGGCAGTGACACTGTTGATGTGAACCCCAGTTTCACATCTGTCATTTCTAAATAGGACCATTTTCCCTTTTCGCTCTCCCTTCCTTTCACAGGGCTTTTCGTTCTCTCTGTTTCTGCCTCCGTTTCAGATATTTACTCACCTTTTTCTCTCTCACTATGTCTGCCGTGGTCTCCATGAGAGTGCGCCACTTAAGATTCCCCCATTAAAAGTCATGAATTGAGTGGCTTTTAGTATACCTGTGGTTGTGCACATTCAATTATAATTCGCAATCCATTGTAGAACGTCTTATCACCCCCGACCAGAGAAAAACCCTGTAGACATTAGTCACTCCTCATTCTGTCTCAAACCCTCTCCCTGACCCTCAGCCCTAGGTAGCAACTACCTAGTGCCATCAATCCCATATGCATAGATTTCCATATTGTAGACATTTCCTATAAACGGAATTGCACAATAGGTGAGCTGTTATGACTGACATAACACGTAGCACAATATTTTCAAGATTCATCCACATTGTAGGCTTACCCACAGGGGGAAACCATTTTTTTGGGGGGTTTTAGTAACACCGGGTGTTTTCTCCTTCCTTTTGTCCTTCTTTCCTTCCTTCCTTCCTTCTTTCCTACCTTCCTTCTTTCCTTCCTTCCTTCCTTCCTTCCTTCCTTCCTTCCTTCCTTCCTCCTACTTCTCTCTTACTCCTTCTGCCCTCTCTCTTTCATATGCCTTAGGTGCATCCCACATTCTGCATTTTTTTGGGGAAATCCACGACAGGTGCAGGAAGATTGTGTTATTGTAACTATTTACCGCTATCTCTCTTTCACGGCTCTCCATCAGTTGTGAACATCTATTGGTTTATCCCAAGTCACTAAGCATATGTTTATTAGGTACACCTGTTTTTCCTTATACAGCTGTTTCTGGAGTCTAGGGTCGCATGCTCATAAACCCAGTGTAACTCAGAAACGCATCTAATAGTCCAATAAACCCATCATAACGTTGAAAAATCATAAATCAAACCATCATAAGTCACGGTTTGTCCGTGGATATGGGCGTCATCAATTCCATTGTATTCAGTCATGCTGTACACCATTAACCACGGCAGACTGACTGGGAGTGGATATTGATACCATTATAAAAGTCAGTTATTAGAGGGATACTTCTTTAACCTGACTGAAGAACTGATCTAATGGCTTTAGTCGAGTGCATGATTATGTGAGATGTTTTGAGACAGAGTAGTACATTTGTGAATGAAATTTTATGGCTTTTTTTCACTTAGTAGGAACCATTGTGTGTGGAAAAGTGAGAAAGTTGCTTTCTGCTGTAGAGTCTGGCATTCATTGTAGATTTAAGCTTATTTTTCTGGGAGCAAATCTTATTCAATAAAATACTACTCTTTATACTAAGAAACAAAAACAGTGGTGATGTGTGGTCATTATCCTCAGCAAACTAATCCAGGGAAAGAAAACCAAACGCCACATTCTCACTTATAATGGGAGCTGAAAAAGGAGATCACATGGACACATGAAGGGGAACAACACACACTGGGGCCTTTCGGGGGGCAGAGCGTTAAGAAGAACAGCTACTGCATGCTGGGCTTAATGCCTAGGTGATGGGTTGACAGGTGCAGCAAACCACCATGGCACACGTTTACCTTAGTAACAAATCTGCACATCCTGCACATATACCCCAGAACTTAGAAACGAAACGAAACAAAAGAAAACGAAAAAGCAATAGCAAAACGCTAAAGGCAAACTAAAGTTTCAAACTCAGAACGTGACAGACCAATGTTTGGTTCAAATCATGGTTCTCAACCCAGGTGCCATAAGGTCAGGATAAAGAATTTGATTACATATTGTAAATAAGACATGCAGCAAATGACCAGACAGGTGATTCTCAACATATGTGTGTCTTCTAATTCAATGGTGACGCTACCTACCGGGACATAGCATTAGATTCCAAAGGGCCGGGTCCCGCCACACAGGCCTCCCACACTAATAACAATGGGAAGCCCTACGTGGTTTTACCTGTGCTTCTCAGCAACTGGCTATAAATCAGGTTGCCACCACTCCCAGATTTAGTTGCATTCATTTGCTGGAAGAGCTCACAGCACGCAGGGAAGCACTTACATTTGCCGTTGTATTTTAGCGGACATTGCAAAAAGTTCAGAAATTAATGTGGGGCCCGGCATGTGGGGAGGGGCGCACTACCTTCCAGGAAGTGTTATCCAGAAGCTCTCTGATCCCAGTCCTTTTGGGTTTTTATGGAGACCTCATTCTATAGGCATGATGGGTTAAACCATAGGCTATTGGTGATCAACTCCACCTGAGGCTCTCAACCCTCCCTGGAAATTGGGGTTGAGGCTTTGCCATTCTCAGTCTGACTAAAAGAATTTACCCAAACGGAATTTTGAAACAGATGAGCATAACTGGAATCTTAATTAGATGATTGGATTATCTGGAGCCACACCTTGATATTCCTAACCCGAGCACCCTCATCCAACGAATGCTCCACCCAACTGGCTCCCAAGTCTCTACGTGTTTCCAGAGCAAAAGAATGTTTATACAACGCATATCTCCACCTTTTCTTCAAAGTCTTTTCGCTTACACGGAAAGACTTCTTAAACTGCCATGCATCAGGGTCAGGGGGAGGTCTTGTTACAACGCAGATCTGTGGATCTCCGGGTTTTGATTGTGGCAAGGATGCTGCTGGTGTCAAAGCCACAACGTGGTTGGTTTTCAGTGTTTCAGTGCATACAATTCCTAACATATCTGGCCAAGAAAACTTGTAAGTTCTTAGATTGTCCCAAAGGTGGCGCATGAAATCAAAGCAGGAGAACAGTTTCCCACGAGGTGTAGCCTGGGAAAGTTGGGGGTGACTGATGGAAAGGAGGAGTGAAGCTCCGCCCTTTCCGCTGCTAGGCTGCGCCCGAGGCTATTTAAACCCACCCTGGCTGGCCTGTACTCAGATCTTCGCGGAGCGGATCAGCGGCCGGAGCGTTTGGCGGACTCTGCGTGGACTTGGAGCTCACAGCGTCTTGCGACTTGGAAGCGGATTCAGAGGACAGGACAGAACACTTGGGCAAGTGAATCTCTGTCTGTCTGTCTGTCTGTCTGTCTGTCTGTCTCATTGGTTGGTTGATTTCCATTTCCTTAAGGGGCACATACCTCACACCGCACACACACACACACACACACACACACGCACACACACGCACACACACTCCTTCTTTCTGCGAGTTAGAAAATTAGTAGGGGCCCCTGGGAGCTGCAGGTTTCCTAATCATGTCTGCACCTAAGAACAGTAGGGTCTTGTCTGGCTCTTCTTATGAACGGTCCCCCAGCCCGGACTCCCCAAGGTCCATGCGAGCTTCACCCAGCTTCTCCCTCTCCCCTATCAGAAACTCAGGCTTAAGGGGAAGCTCCTCACCAGGGATCCGGAGCTACCATTCACCATCCCCTAGGGCTTCACCACACTCACCTCTGTCATCACCAGAATCCCACAAGCTCCCATTTCCCTGTCCTCACCGTGATGGGCAATCAATGAAGCCATTGGGCTCTCCCGTGTCCTCCTCTGAGGATTCCGCAGAGTCCCCACGTTCATCAATAATATACCACATGTTCTTACTGCCATCACCCAGCAGCTCACCCCCAGCTCTCGGGGGGTCTCCTGTGTCTCCCAGCTACTCTCCAAACAACCCCAGATTTCAGCTGGAGTCAGCCCCCCACACCCAGGAATCACCTACAAACTCACGAGCCTCACGGTGCTCCACCCCTGTGTCTTTCATCTCTTCACCCCCAGGCCTCAGGGACTCTCCTGTGGCTCCCAGTTACTCTCCAGCCATCCCCAGGTTCCTGCGGGAGTCAGCCCCATGCACCCAGGAGTCCCCCAGAGACTCACACGTCTCGGGAGAATATGAGCGGTCCCCCAGCCCTGACTCCTCAAGATTCATGCCTGCCTCACCCAGCTTCTCCCTCTCCCCTCCCAGAAACTCAGACCCAAGGGGCAGCTCCTCACCAGGGATGTGGAAGTACTCTACATCACCCCGCAGGGCTTCACCACTCTCACATCCATCATCAACAGAACTCCACAACTTTACGTTTCCCTTTCCTAACCAAGCAGGACAGTCACTCATGTCATTGTGTTCTCCCGTGTCCTCCTCTGGAGATTCTCCACAGTCACCTCATTCATCAATAATATACCATATGTTCTTACTGCCATCATCCAGCAGCTCACCCCCAGCCACCCATGACTCGCCTGTCTGTCCCAGCTACTCTCCAACTACGCCCAGATTTCAGCAGCAGTCTCTACCCCACACCCCAGAAACACCTACAAACTCACAGACCTCAGTGGGATCCTCGCCAGTCTCTCTCACGTCTTCACCCCCAGCCCTTACGGACCCTCCAGTCTGTCCCAGCTACTCTCCAACCACGCCCACATTTCAGCGCGGGTCAGTTCCAGGAACCCAGGGATCACCACCAAGCCCACCACTTTCACTGAGTTACTCCCCAGTCTCCAGCACGTCTTTATCTCCAACCCTCAGGGACTCGCCTGTCTGTCCCAGCTACTCTCCAAACACGCCCACACTTCAGCGGGAGTTCGTTGCAGGCACCCAGAAATCACCACCAAACTCACCAATTTCACGGCGTTACTCCCCAGTCTCTCTCATGTCTTCACCATCCCTCAGGGACTCTCCCGTCTGTCCCAGCTACTCTCCAACCACGCCCACATTTCAGCTGGAGTCAGTTCCAGGCACCCCGGACTCACCACCAAACTCACCAGTTTCACTCAGTTACTCCTCAGTCTCTAGCACGTCTTTATCTCCAACCCTCAGGGACTCTCCTGTGTGTCCCAGCTACTCTCCAACCACGCCCACACTTCAGCGGGAGTCAGTTCCAGGCACCCAGGAATCACCATCAAACTCACCAATTTCACTGCGTTACTCCCCAGTCTCTCTCATGTCTTCACCATCCCTCAGGGACTCTCCCGTCTGTCCCAGCTACTCTCCAACCACGCCCACATTTCAGCTGGGGTCAGTTCCAGGCACCCCGGAGTCACCACCAAACTCACCAGTTTCACTGAGGTACTCCCCGGTCTCTCTCATGTCTTCACCCCCAGCCCTCAGGGACTCTCCTGTGTGTCCCAGCTACTCTCCATCCATGCCCAGATTTCAGCGGGAGTCCGTTCCAGGCACCCAGGTATCACCACCAAACTCAGCAGTTTCGCTGAGTTACTCCCCAGTCTCTCTCATGTCTTCACCCCCAGCCCCCTGGGACTCTCCTGTCTGTCCCAGCTACTCTCCCACCACGCCCAGATTTCAGCGGGAGTCAGCCTCCCACACTCCGGAATCACCTACAGACTCACAGACTTCACTGAGGTCCTCCCTGGTCTCTCTCAGGTCTTTGCCCTCAGCCCACAGGGACTCTTGTGTCTCTTTCAGCTACTCTCAAAACTTCTCTAGATTCCAGCTGGAGTCAGTTCCAGGCACCCACGATACACCACCGAACTCACGAATTTCACTGACTTACTCCCCAGTCTCCCTCATGTTCTCACCCCCAGCCCTCAGGGACTCTTCTGTCTCTCTCAGCTACTCTCCAACCATCTCCAGATTGCACCTGGAGTCAGCTTCCCGCACCCAGGAATCATCTACAAACTCACGGACCTTACTGCCACCCTCCCCCATTTCTTTCACCTCTTCACCCCCTGCCTTAAGGGACTCTCCTGGGCCTCCCAGCTTCTCTCCAGCCTTCCCCAGATTTCTGCCACAGTCAGCCCCAGGCACCCAGGGCAACCATAGACACTCACAGGCCTCACGAGACTATCTCCCTATGACCTGTACCTACACAGGGATGGCTCTCACGCATCCCTCAGTGACCCCAAACCCATCTCCACTTACACTCAGACACTCCCAGGGCCTGACAGCTACTCCCCGTTATTGTCCTTCAGTTCGAAGCCCTGGCCAATCTACTAGCCCACATGACGCAGTTACCTGGCCATTTCTCCACGGTTCCCGTGAGGGCCCCACGCCCAGCCGCACAAGAGCCCCTCCTGCATTCCGTCCTCACACGCAGGCCTGTCCATCTACTTGCTACTGTCACACTCTTGCCAGCAGAAGAGGCCCCTGTAATGGCCGATATCACCACCCAGTCTATCCTCACCCCACAGCTGTGCAGCGGGTCCCTCCTGCTGGCCCACGTGGCTGCCAGAGCCCATGCTGGCACGACGCTCCAGCAGGTCGGCGTCCCTGCGGGCCACACTACCGGTGACATGGCTAGCATGACCCTCCTTCCTGGCAGTGACACTGTTGATGTGAACCCCAGTTTCACATCTGTCATTTCTAAATAGGACCATTTTCCCTTTTCGCTCTCCCTTCCTTTCACAGGGCTTTTCGTTCTCTCTGTTTCTGCCTCCGTTTCAGATATTTACTCACCTTTTTCTCTCTCACTATGTCTGCCGTGGTCTCCATGAGAGTGCGCCACTTAAGATTCCCCCATTAAAAGTCATGAATTGAGTGGCTTTTAGTATACCTGTGGTTGTGCACATTCAATTATAATTCGCAATCCATTGTAGAACGTCTTATCACCCCCGACCAGAGAAAAACCCTGTAGACATTAGTCACTCCTCATTCTGTCTCAAACCCTCTCCCTGACCCTCAGCCCTAGGTAGCAACTACCTAGTGCCATCAATCCCATATGCATAGATTTCCATATTGTAGACATTTCCTATAAACGGAATTGCACAATAGGTGAGCTGTTATGACTGACATAACACGTAGCACAATATTTTCAAGATTCATCCACATTGTAGGCTTACCCACAGGGGGAAACCATTTTTTTGGGGGGTTTTAGTAACACCGGGTGTTTTCTCCTTCCTTTCGTCCTTCTTTCCTTCCTTCCTTCCTTCCTTCCTTCCTTCCTTCCTTCCTTCTTTCCTGCCTTCCTTCCTTCCTTCCTTCCTTCCTTCCTTCCTTCCTTCCTCCTACTTCTCTCTTACTCCTTCTGCCCTCTCTCTTTCATATGCCTTAGGTGCATCCCACATTCTGCATTTTTTTGGGGAAATCCACGACAGGTGCAGGAAAATTGTGTTATTGTAACTATTTACCGCTATCTCTCTTTCACGGCTCTCCATCAGTTGTGAACATCTATTGGTTTATCCCAAGTCACTAAGCATATGTTTATTAGGTACACCTGTTTTTCCTTATACAGCTGTTTCTGGAGTCTAGGGTCGCATGCTCATAAACCCAGTGTAACTCAGAAACGCATCTAATAGTCCAATAAACCCATCATAACGTTGAAAAATCATAAATCAAACCATCATAAGTCACGGTTTGTCCGTGGATATGGGCGTCATCAATTCCATTGTATTCAGTCATGCTGTACACCATTAACCACGGCAGACTGACTGGGAGTGGATATTGATACCATTATAAAAGTCAGTTATTAGAGGGATACTTCTTTAACCTGACTGAAGAACTGATCTAATGGCTTTAGTCGAGTGCATGATTATGTGAGATGTTTTGAGACAGAGTAGTACATTTGTGAATGAAATTTTATGGCTTTTTTTCACTTAGTAGGAACCATTGTGTGTGGAAAAGTGAGAAAATTGCTTTCTGCTGTAGAGTCTGGCATTCATTGTAGATTTAAGCTTATTTATCTGGGAGCAAATCTTATTCAATAAAATACTACTCTTTATACTAAGAAACAAAAACAGTGGTGATGTGTGGTCATTATCCTCAGCAAACTAATCCAGGGAAAGAAAACCAAACGCCACATTCTCACTTATAATGGGAGCTGAAAAAGGAGATCACATGGACACATGAAGGGGAACAACACACACTGGGGCCTTTCGGGGGGCAGAGCGTTAAGAAGAACAGCTACTGCATGCTGGGCTTAATGCCTAGGTGATGGGTTGACAGGTGCAGCAAACCACCATGGCACACGTTTACCTTAGTAACAAATCTGCACAACCTGCACATATACCCCAGAACTTAGAAACGAAACGAAACAAAAGAAAACGAAAAAGCAATAGCAAAACGCTAAAGGCAAACTAAAGTTTCAAACTCAGAACGTGACAGACCAATGTTTGGTTCAAATCATGGTTCTCAACCCAGGTGCCATAAGGTCAGGATAAAGAATTTGATTACATATTGTAAATAAGACATGCAGCAAATGACCAGAAAGATTATTCTCAACATATGTGTGTCTTCTAATTCAATGGTGACGCTACCTACCGGGACATAGCATTAGATTCCAAAGGGCCGGGTCCCGCCACACAGGCCTCCCACACTAATAACAATGGGAAGCCCTACGTGGTTTTACCTGTGCTTCTCAGCAACTGGCTATAAATCAGGTTGCCACCACTCCCAGATTTAGTTGCATTCATTTGCTGGAAGAGCTCACAGCACGCAGGGAAGCACTTACATTTGCCGTTGTATTTTAGCGGACATTGCAAAAAGTTCAGAAATTAATGTGGGGCCCGGCATGTGGGGAGGGGCGCACTACCTTCCAGGAAGTGTTATCCAGAAGCTCTCTGATCCCAGTCCTTTTGGGTTTTTATGGAGACCTCATTCTATAGGCATGATGGGTTAAACCATAGGCTATTGGTGATCAACTCCACCTGAGGCTCTCAACCCTCCCTGGAAATTGGGGTTGAGGCTTTGCCATTCTCAGTCTGACTAAAAGAATTTACCCAAACGGAATTTTGAAACAGATGAGCATAACTGGAATCTTAATTAGATGATTGGATTATCTGGAGCCACACCTTGATATTCCTAACCCGAGCACCCTCATCCAACGAATGCTCCACCCAACTGGCTCCCAAGTCTCTACGTGTTTCCAGAGCAAAAGAATGTTTATACAACGCATATCTCCACCTTTTCTTCAAAGTCTTTTCGCTTACACGGAAAGACTTCTTAAACTGCCATGCATCAGGGTCAGGGGGAGGTCTTGTTACAACGCAGATCTGTGGATCTCCGGGTTTTGATTGTGGCAAGGATGCTGCTGGTGTCAAAGCCACAACGTGGTTGGTTTTCAGTGTTTCAGTGCATACAATTCCTAACATATCTGGCCAAGAAAACTTGTAAGTTCTTAGATTGTCCCAAAGGTGGCGCATGAAATCAAAGCAGGAGAACAGTTTCCCACGAGGTGTAGCCTGGGAAAGTTGGGGGTGACTGATGGAAAGGAGGAGTGAAGCTCTGCCCTTTCCGCTGCTAGGCTGCGCCCGAGGCTATTTAAACCCACCCTGGCTGGCCTGTACTCAGATCTTCGCGGAGCGGATCAGCGGCCGGAGCGTTTGGCGGACTCTGCGTGGACTTGGAGCTCACAGCGTCTTGCGACTTGGAAGCGGATTCAGAGGACAGGACAGAACACTTGGGCAAGTGAATCTCTGTCTGTCTGTCTGTCTGTCTGTCTGTCTCATTGGTTGGTTGATTTCCATTTCCTTAAGGGGCACATACCTCACACCGCACACACACACACACACACACACACACACACACACACGCACACACACGCACACACACTCCTTCTTTCTGCGAGTTAGAAAATTAGTAGGGGCCCCTGGGAGCTGCAGGTTTCCTAATCATGTCTGCACCTAAGAACAGTAGGGTCTTGTCTGGCTCTTCTTATGAACGGTCCCCCAGCCCGGACTCCCCAAGGTCCATGCGAGCTTCACCCAGCTTCTCCCTCTCCCCTATCAGAAACTCAGGCTTAAGGGGAAGCTCCTCACCAGGGATCCGGAGCTACCATTCACCATCCCCTAGGGCTTCACCACACTCACCTCTGTCATCACCAGAATCCCACAAGCTCCCATTTCCCTGTCCTCACCGTGATGGGCAATCAATGAAGCCATTGGGCTCTCCCGTGTCCTCCTCTGAGGATTCCTCAGAGTCCCCACGTTCATCAATAATATACCACATGTTCTTACTGCCATCACCCAGCAGCTCACCCCCAGCTCTCGGGGGGTCTCCTGTGTCTCCCAGCTACTCTCCAAACAACCCCAGATTTCAGCTGGAGTCAGCCCCCCACACCCAGGAATCACCTACAAACTCACGAGCCTCACGGTGCTCCACCCCTGTGTCTTTCATCTCTTCACCCCCAGGCCTCAGGGACTCTCCTGTGGCTCCCAGTTACTCTCCAGCCATCCCCAGGTTCCTGCGGGAGTCAGCCCCATGCACCCAGGAGTCCCCCAGAGACTCACACGTCTCGGGAGAATATGAGCGGTCCCCCAGCCCTGACTCCTCAAGATTCATGCCTGCCTCACCCAGCTTCTCCCTCTCCCCTCCCAGAAACTCAGACCCAAGGGGCAGCTCCTCACCAGGGATGTGGAAGTACTCTACATCACCCCGCAGGGCTTCACCACTCTCACATCCATCATCAACAGAACTCCACAACTTTACGTTTCCCTTTCCTAACCAAGCAGGACAGTCACTCATGTCATTGTGTTCTCCCGTGTCCTCCTCTGGAGATTCTCCACAGTCACCTCATTCATCAATAATATACCATATGTTCTTACTGCCATCATCCAGCAGCTCACCCCCAGCCACCCATGACTCGCCTATCTGTCCCAGCTACTCTCCAACTACGCCCAGATTTCAGCGGCAGTCTCTACCCCACACCCCAGAAACACCTACAAACTCACAGACCTCAGTGGGATCCTCGCCAGTCTCTCTCACGTCTTCACCCCCAGCCCTTACGGACCCTCCAGTCTGTCCCAGCTACTCTCCAACCACGCCCACATTTCAGCGCGGGTCAGTTCCAGGAACCCAGGGATCACCACCAAGCCCACCACTTTCACTGAGTTACTCCCCAGTCTCCAGCACGTCTTTATCTCCAACCCTCAGGGACTCGCCTGTCTGTCCCAGCTACTCTCCAAACACGCCCACACTTCAGCGGGAGTTCGTTGCAGGCACCCAGAAATCACCACCAAACTCACCAATTTCACGGCGTTACTCCCCAGTCTCTCTCATGTCTTCACCATCCCTCAGGGACTCTCCCGTCTGTCCCAGCTACTCTCCAACCACGCCCACATTTCAGCTGGAGTCAGTTCCAGGCACCCCGGACTCACCACCAAACTCACCAGTTTCACTCAGTTACTCCTCAGTCTCTAGCACGTCTTTATCTCCAACCCTCAGGGACTCTCCTGTGTGTCCCAGCTACTCTCCAACCACGCCCACACTTCAGCGGGAGTCAGTTCCAGGCACCCAGGAATCACCATCAAACTCACCAATTTCACTGCGTTACTCCCCAGTCTCTCTCATGTCTTCACCATCCCTCAGGGACTCTCCCGTCTGTCCCAGCTACTCTCCAACCACGCCCACATTTCAGCTGGGGTCAGTTCCAGGCACCCCGGAGTCACCACCAAACTCACCAGTTTCACTGAGGTACTCCCCGGTCTCTCTCATGTCTTCACCCCCAGCCCTCAGGGACTCTCCTGTGTGTCCCAGCTACTCTCCATCCATGCCCAGATTTCAGCGGGAGTCCGTTCCAGGCACCCAGGTATCACCACCAAACTCAGCAGTTTCGCTGAGTTACTCCCCAGTCTCTCTCATGTCTTCACCCCCAGCCCCCTGGGACTCTCCTGTCTGTCCCAGCTACTCTCCCACCACGCCCAGATTTCAGCGGGAGTCAGCCTCCCACACTCCGGAATCACCTACAGACTCACAGACTTCACTGAGGTCCTCCCTGGTCTCTCTCAGGTCTTTGCCCTCAGCCCACAGGGACTCTTGTGTCTCTTTCAGCTACTCTCAAAACTTCTCTAGATTCCAGCTGGAGTCAGTTCCAGGCACCCACGATACACCACCGAACTCACGAATTTCACTGACTTACTCCCCAGTCTCCCTCATGTTCTCACCCCCAGCCCTCAGGGACTCTTCTGTCTCTCTCAGCTACTCTCCAACCATCTCCAGATTGCACCTGGAGTCAGCTTCCCGCACCCAGGAATCATCTACAAACTCACGGACCTTACTGCCACCCTCCCCCATTTCTTTCACCTCTTCACCCCCTGCCTTAAGGGACTCTCCTGGGCCTCCCAGCTTCTCTCCAGCCTTCCCCAGATTTCTGCCACAGTCAGCCCCAGGCACCCAGGGCAACCATAGACACTCACAGGCCTCACGAGACTATCTCCCTATGACCTGTACCTACACAGGGATGGCTCTCACCCATCCCTCAGTGACCCCAAACCCATCTCCACTTACACTCAGACACTCCCAGGGCCTGACAGCTACTCCCCGTTATTGTCCTTCAGTTCGAAGCCCTGGCCAATCTACTAGCCCACATGACGCAGTTACCTGGCCATTTCTCCACGGTTCCCGTGAGGGCCCCACGCCCAGCCGCACAAGAGCCCCTCCTGCATTCCGTCCTCACACGCAGGCCTGTCCATCTACTTGCTACTGTCACACTCTTGCCAGCAGAAGAGGCCCCTGTAATGGCCGATATCACCACCCAGTCTATCCTCACCCCACAGCTGTGCAGCGGGTCCCTCCTGCTGGCCCACGTGGCTGCCAGAGCCCATGCTGGCACGACGCTCCAGCAGGTCGGCGTCCCTGCGGGCCACACTACCGGTGACATGGCTAGCATGACCCTCCTTCCTGGCAGTGACACTGTTGATGTGAACCCCAGTTTCACATCTGTCATTTCTAAATAGGACCATTTTCCCTTTTCGCTCTCCCTTCCTTTCACAGGGCTTTTCGTTCTCTCTGTTTCTGCCTCCGTTTCAGATATTTACTCACCTTTTTCTCTCTCACTATGTCTGCCGTGGTCTCCATGAGAGTGCGCCACTTAAGATTCCCCCATTAAAAGTCATGAATTGAGTGGCTTTTAGTATACCTGTGGTTGTGCACATTCAATTATAATTCGCAATCCATTGTAGAACGTCTTATCACCCCCGACCAGAGAAAAACCCTGTAGACATTAGTCACTCCTCATTCTGTCTCAAACCCTCTCCCTGACCCTCAGCCCTAGGTAGCAACTACCTAGTGCCATCAATCCCATATGCATAGATTTCCATATTGTAGACATTTCCTATAAACGGAATTGCACAATAGGTGAGCTGTTATGACTGACATAACACGTAGCACAATATTTTCAAGATTCATCCACATTGTAGGCTTACCCACAGGGGGAAACCATTTTTTGGGGGGGTTTTAGTAACACCGGGTGTTTTCTCCTTCCTTTTGTCCTTCTTTCCTTCCTTCCTTCCTTCTTTCCTACCTTCCTTCTTTCCTTCCTTCCTTCCTTCCTTCCTTCCTTCCTTCCTCCTACTTCTCTCTTACTCCTTCTGCCCTCTCTCTTTCCTATGCCTTAGGTGCATCCCACATTCTGCATTTTTTTGGGGAAATCCACGACAGGTGCAGGAAGATTGTGTTATTGTAAGTATTTACCGCTATCTCTCTTTCACGGCTCTCCATCAGTTGTGAACATCTATTGGTTTATCCCAAGTCACTAAGCATATGTTTATTAGGTACACCTGTTTTTCCTTATACAGCTGTTTCTGGAGTCTAGGGTCGCATGCTCATAAACCCAGTGTAACTCAGAAACGCATCTAATAGTCCAATAAACCCATCATAACGTTGAAAAATCATAAATCAAACCATCATAAGTCACGGTTTGTCCGTGGATATGGGCGTCATCAATTCCATTGTATTCAGTCATGCTGTACACCATTAACCACGGCAGACTGACTGGGAGTGGATATTGATACCATTATAAAAGTCAGTTATTAGAGGGATACTTCTTTAACCTGACTGAAGAACTGATCTAATGGCTTTAGTCGAGTGCATGATTATGTGAGATGTTTTGAGACAGAGTAGTACATTTGTGAATGAAATTTTATGGCTTTTTTTCACTTAGTAGGAACCATTGTGTGTGGAAAAGTGAGAAAGTTGCTTTCTGCTGTAGAGTCTGGCATTCATTGTAGATTGAAGCTTATTTTTCTGGGAGCAAATCTTATTCAATAAAATACTACTCTTTATACTAAGAAACAAAAACAGTGGTGATGTGTGGTCATTATCCTCAGCAAACTAATCCAGGGAAAGAAAACCAAACGCCACATTCTCACTTATAATGGGAGCTGAAAAAGGAGATCACATGGACACATGAAGGGGAACAACACACACTGGGGCCTTTCGGGGGGCAGAGCGTTAAGAAGAACAGCTACTGCATGCTGGGCTTAATGCCTAGGTGATGGGTTGACAGGTGCAGCAAACCACCATGGCACACGTTTACCTTAGTAACAAATCTGCACATCCTGCACATATACCCCAGAACTTAGAAACGAAACGAAACAAAAGAAAACGAAAAAGCAATAGCAAAACGCTAAAGGCAAACTAAAGTTTCAAACTCAGAACGTGACAGACCAATGTTTGGTTCAAATCATGGTTCTCAACCCAGGTGCCATAAGGTCAGGATAAAGAATTTGATTACATATTGTAAATAAGACATGCAGCAAATGACCAGACAGGTGATTCTCAACATATGTGTGTCTTCTAATTCAATGGTGACGCTACCTACCGGGACATAGCATTAGATTCCAAAGGGCCGGGTCCCGCCACACAGGCCTCCCACACTAATAACAATGGGAAGCCCTACGTGGTTTTACCTGTGCTTCTCAGCAACTGGCTATAAATCAGGTTGCCACCACTCCCAGATTTAGTTGCATTCATTTGCTGGAAGAGCTCACAGCACGCAGGGAAGCACTTACATTTGCCGTTGTATTTTAGCGGACATTGCAAAAAGTTCAGAAATTAATGTGGGGCCCGGCATGTGGGGAGGGGCGCACTACCTTCCAGGAAGTGTTATCCAGAAGCTCTCTGATCCCAGTCCTTTTGGGTTTTTATGGAGACCTCATTCTATAGGCATGATGGGTTAAACCATAGGCTATTGGTGATCAACTCCACCTGAGGCTCTCAACCCTCCCTGGAAATTGGGGTTGAGGCTTTGCCATTCTCAGTCTGACTAAAAGAATTTACCCAAACGGAATTTTGAAACAGATGAGCATAACTGGAATCTTAATTAGATGATTGGATTATCTGGAGCCACACCTTGATATTCCTAACCCGAGCACCCTCATCCAACGAATGCTCCACCCAACTGGCTCCCAAGTCTCTACGTGTTTCCAGAGCAAAAGAATGTTTATACAACGCATATCTCCACCTTTTCTTCAAAGTCTTTTCGCTTACACGGAAAGACTTCTTAAACTGCCATGCATCAGGGTCAGGGGGAGGTCTTGTTACAACGCAGATCTGTGGATCTCCGGGTTTTGATTGTGGCAAGGATGCTGCTGGTGTCAAAGCCACAACGTGGTTGGTTTTCAGTGTTTCAGTGCATACAATTCCTAACATATCTGGCCAAGAAAACTTGTAAGTTCTTAGATTGTCCCAAAGGTGGCGCATGAAATCAAAGCAGGAGAACAGTTTCCCACGAGGTGTAGCCTGGGAAAGTTGGGGGTGACTGATGGAAAGGAGGAGTGAAGCTCCGCCCTTTCCGCTGCTAGGCTGCGCCCGAGGCTATTTAAACCCACCCTGGCTGGCCTGTACTCAGATCTTCGCGGAGCGGATCAGCGGCCGGAGCGTTTGGCGGACTCTGCGTGGACTTGGAGCTCACAGCGTCTTGCGACTTGGAAGCGGATTCAGAGGACAGGACAGAACACTTGGGCAAGTGAATCTCTGTCTGTCTGTCTGTCTGTCTGTCTGTCTGTCTCATTGGTTGGTTGATTTCCATTTCCTTAAGGGGCACATACCTCACACCGCACACACACACACACACACACACACACACACACACACACGCACACACACTCCTTCTTTCTGCGAGTTAGAAAATTAGTAGGGGCCCCTGGGAGCTGCAGGTTTCCTAATCATGTCTGCACCTAAGAACAGTAGGGTCTTGTCTGGCTCTTCTTATGAACGGTCCCCCAGCCCGGACTCCCCAAGGTCCATGCGAGCTTCACCCAGCTTCTCCCTCTCCCCTATCAGAAACTCAGGCTTAAGGGGAAGCTCCTCACCAGGGATCCGGAGCTACCATTCACCATCCCCTAGGGCTTCACCACACTCACCTCTGTCATCACCAGAATCCCACAAGCTCCCATTTCCCTGTCCTCACCGTGATGGGCAATCAATGAAGCCATTGGGCTCTCCCGTGTCCTCCTCTGAGGATTCCTCAGAGTCCCCACGTTCATCAATAATATACCACATGTTCTTACTGCCATCACCCAGCAGCTCACCCCCAGCTCTCGGGGGGTCTCCTGTGTCTCCCAGCTACTCTCCAAACAACCCCAGATTTCAGCTGGAGTCAGCCCCCCACACCCAGGAATCACCTACAAACTCACGAGCCTCACGGTGCTCCACCCCTGTGTCTTTCATCTCTTCACCCCCAGGCCTCAGGGACTCTCCTGTGGCTCCCAGTTACTCTCCAGCCATCCCCAGGTTCCTGCGGGAGTCAGCCCCATGCACCCAGGAGTCCCCCAGAGACTCACACGTCTCGGGAGAATATGAGCGGTCCCCCAGCCCTGACTCCTCAAGATTCATGCCTGCCTCACCCAGCTTCTCCCTCTCCCCTCCCAGAAACTCAGACCCAAGGGGCAGCTCCTCACCAGGGATGTGGAAGTACTCTACATCACCCCGCAGGGCTTCACCACTCTCACATCCATCATCAACAGAACTCCACAACTTTACGTTTCCCTTTCCTAACCAAGCAGGACAGTCACTCATGTCATTGTGTTCTCCCGTGTCCTCCTCTGGAGATTCTCCACAGTCACCTCATTCATCAATAATATACCATATGTTCTTACTGCCATCATCCAGCAGCTCACCCCCAGCCACCCATGACTCGCCTGTCTGTCCCAGCTACTCTCCAACTACGCCCAGATTTCAGCGGCAGTCTCTACCCCACACCCCAGAAACACCTACAAACTCACAGACCTCAGTGGGATCCTCGCCAGTCTCTCTCACGTCTTCACCCCCAGCCCTTACGGACCCTCCAGTCTGTCCCAGCTACTCTCCAACCACGCCCACATTTCAGCGCAGGTCAGTTCCAGGAACCCAGGGATCACCACCAAGCCCACCACTTTCACTGAGTTACTCCCCAGTCTCCAGCACGTCTTTATCTCCAACCCTCAGGGACTCGCCTGTCTGTCCCAGCTACTCTCCAAACACGCCCACACTTCAGCGGGAGTTCGTTGCAGGCACCCAGAAATCACCACCAAACTCACCAATTTCACGGCGTTACTCCCCAGTCTCTCTCATGTCTTCACCATCCCTCAGGGACTCTCCCGTCTGTCCCAGCTACTCTCCAACCACGCCCACATTTCAGCTGGAGTCAGTTCCAGGCACCCCGGACTCACCACCAAACTCACCAGTTTCACTCAGTTACTCCTCAGTCTCTAGCACGTCTTTATCTCCAACCCTCAGGGACTCTCCTGTGTGTCCCAGCTACTCTCCAACCACGCCCACACTTCAGCGGGAGTCAGTTCCAGGCACCCAGGAATCACCATCAAACTCACCAATTTCACTGCGTTACTCCCCAGTCTCTCTCATGTCTTCACCATCCCTCAGGGACTCTCCCGTCTGTCCCAGCTACTCTCCAACCACGCCCACATTTCAGCTGGGGTCAGTTCCAGGCACCCCGGAGTCACCACCAAACTCACCAGTTTCACTGAGGTACTCCCCGGTCTCTCTCATGTCTTCACCCCCAGCCCTCAGGGACTCTCCTGTGTGTCCCAGCTACTCTCCATCCATGCCCAGATTTCAGCGGGAGTCCGTTCCAGGCACCCAGGTATCACCACCAAACTCAGCAGTTTCGCTGAGTTACTCCCCAGTCTCTCTCATGTCTTCACCCCCAGCCCCCTGGGACTCTCCTGTCTGTCCCAGCTACTCTCCCACCACGCCCAGATTTCAGCGGGAGTCAGCCTCCCACACTCCGGAATCACCTACAGACTCACAGACTTCACTGAGGTCCTCCCTGGTCTCTCTCAGGTCTTTGCCCTCAGCCCACAGGGACTCTTGTGTCTCTTTCAGCTACTCTCAAAACTTCTCTAGATTCCAGCTGGAGTCAGTTCCAGGCACCCACGATACACCACCGAACTCACGAATTTCACTGACTTACTCCCCAGTCTCCCTCATGTTCTCACCCCCAGCCCTCAGGGACTCTTCTGTCTCTCTCAGCTACTCTCCAACCATCTCCAGATTGCACCTGGAGTCAGCTTCCCGCACCCAGGAATCATCTACAAACTCACGGACCTTACTGCCACCCTCCCCCATTTCTTTCACCTCTTCACCCCCTGCCTTAAGGGACTCTCCTGGGCCTCCCAGCTTCTCTCCAGCCTTCCCCAGATTTCTGCCACAGTCAGCCCCAGGCACCCAGGGCAACCATAGACACTCACAGGCCTCACGAGACTATCTCCCTATGACCTGTACCTACACAGGGATGGCTCTCACCCATCCCTCAGTGACCCCAAACCCATCTCCACTTACACTCAGACACTCCCAGGGCCTGACAGCTACTCCCCGTTATTGTCCTTCAGTTCGAAGCCCTGGCCAATCTACTAGCCCACATGACGCAGTTACCTGGCCATTTCTCCACGGTTCCCGTGAGGGCCCCACGCCCAGCCGCACAAGAGCCCCTCCTGCATTCCGTCCTCACACGCAGGCCTGTCCATCTACTTGCTACTGTCACACTCTTGCCAGCAGAAGAGGCCCCTGTAATGGCCGATATCACCACCCAGTCTATCCTCACCCCACAGCTGTGCAGCGGGTCCCTCCTGCTGGCCCACGTGGCTGCCAGAGCCCATGCTGGCACGACGCTCCAGCAGGTCGGCGTCCCTGCGGGCCACACTACCGGTGACATGGCTAGCATGACCCTCCTTCCTGGCAGTGACACTGTTGATGTGAACCCCAGTTTCACATCTGTCATTTCTAAATAGGACCATTTTCCCTTTTCGCTCTCCCTTCCTTTCACAGGGCTTTTCGTTCTCTCTGTTTCTGCCTCCGTTTCAGATATTTACTCACCTTTTTCTCTCTCACTATGTCTGCCGTGGTCTCCATGAGAGTGCGCCACTTAAGATTCCCCCATTAAAAGTCATGAATTGAGTGGCTTTTAGTATACCTGTGGTTGTGCACATTCAATTATAATTCGCAATCCATTGTAGAACGTCTTATCACCCCCGACCAGAGAAAAACCCTGTAGACATTAGTCACTCCTCATTCTGTCTCAAACCCTCTCCCTGACCCTCAGCCCTAGGTAGCAACTACCTAGTGCCATCAATCCCATATGCATAGATTTCCATATTGTAGACATTTCCTATAAACGGAATTGCACAATAGGTGAGCTGTTATGACTGACATAACACGTAGCACAATATTTTCAAGATTCATCCACATTGTAGGCTTACCCACAGGGGGAAACCATTTTTTTGGGGGGTTTTAGTAACACCGGGTGTTTTCTCCTTCCTTTTGTCCTTCTTTCCTTCCTTCCTTCCTTCTTTCCTACCTTCCTTCTTTCCTTCCTTCCTTCCTTCCTTCCTTCCTTCCTTCCTTCCTCCTACTTCTCTCTTACTCCTTCTGCCCTCTCTCTTTCCTATGCCTTAGGTGCATCCCACATTCTGCATTTTTTTGGGGAAATCCACGACAGGTGCAGGAAGATTGTGTTATTGTAACTATTTACCGCTATCTCTCTTTCACGGCTCTCCATCAGTTGTGAACATCTATTGGTTTATCCCAAGTCACTAAGCATATGTTTATTAGGTACACCTGTTTTTCCTTATACAGCTGTTTCTGGAGTCTAGGGTCGCATGCTCATAAACCCAGTGTAACTCAGAAACGCATCTAATAGTCCAATAAACCCATCATAACGTTGAAAAATCATAAATCAAACCATCATAAGTCACGGTTTGTCCGTGGATATGGGCGTCATCAATTCCATTGTATTCAGTCATGCTGTACACCATTAACCACGGCAGACTGACTGGGAGTGGATATTGATACCATTATAAAAGTCAGTTATTAGAGGGATACTTCTTTAACCTGACTGAAGAACTGATCTAATGGCTTTAGTCGAGTGCATGATTATGTGAGATGTTTTGAGACAGAGTAGTACATTTGTGAATGAAATTTTATGGCTTTTTTTCACTTAGTAGGAACCATTGTGTGTGGAAAAGTGAGAAAGTTGCTTTCTGCTGTAGAGTCTGGCATTCATTGTAGATTGAAGCTTATTTTTCTGGGAGCAAATCTTATTCAATAAAATACTACTCTTTATACTAAGAAACAAAAACAGTGGTGATGTGTGGTCATTATCCTCAGCAAACTAATCCAGGGAAAGAAAACCAAACGCCACATTCTCACTTATAATGGGAGCTGAAAAAGGAGATCACATGGACACATGAAGGGGAACAACACACACTGGGGCCTTTCGGGGGGCAGAGCGTTAAGAAGAACAGCTACTGCATGCTGGGCTTAATGCCTAGGTGATGGGTTGACAGGTGCAGCAAACCACCATGGCACACGTTTACCTTAGTAACAAATCTGCACATCCTGCACATATACCCCAGAACTTAGAAACGAAACGAAACAAAAGAAAACGAAAAAGCAATAGCAAAACGCTAAAGGCAAACTAAAGTTTCAAACTCAGAACGTGACAGACCAATGTTTGGTTCAAATCATGGTTCTCAACCCAGGTGCCATAAGGTCAGGATAAAGAATTTGATTACATATTGTAAATAAGACATGCAGCAAATGACCAGACAGGTGATTCTCAACATATGTGTGTCTTCTAATTCAATGGTGACGCTACCTACCGGGACATAGCATTAGATTCCAAAGGGCCGGGTCCCGCCACACAGGCCTCCCACACTAATAACAATGGGAAGCCCTACGTGGTTTTACCTGTGCTTCTCAGCAACTGGCTATAAATCAGGTTGCCACCACTCCCAGATTTAGTTGCATTCATTTGCTGGAAGAGCTCACAGCACGCAGGGAAGCACTTACATTTGCCGTTGTATTTTAGCGGACATTGCAAAAAGTTCAGAAATTAATGTGGGGCCCGGCATGTGGGGAGGGGCGCACTACCTTCCAGGAAGTGTTATCCAGAAGCTCTCTGATCCCAGTCCTTTTGGGTTTTTATGGAGACCTCATTCTATAGGCATGATGGGTTAAACCATAGGCTATTGGTGATCAACTCCACCTGAGGCTCTCAACCCTCCCTGGAAATTGGGGTTGAGGCTTTGCCATTCTCAGTCTGACTAAAAGAATTTACCCAAACGGAATTTTGAAACAGATGAGCATAACTGGAATCTTAATTAGATGATTGGATTATCTGGAGCCACACCTTGATATTCCTAACGCGAGCACCCTCATCCAACGAATGCTCCACCCAACTGGCTCCCAAGTCTCTACGTGGTTCCAGAGCAAAAGAATGTTTATACAACGCATATCTCCACCTTTTCTTCAAAGTCTTTTCGCTTACACGGAAAGACTTCTTAAACTGCCATGCATCAGGGTCAGGGGGAGGTCTTGTTACAACGCAGATCTGTGGATCTCCGGGTTTTGATTGTGGCAAGGATGCTGCTGGTGTCAAAGCCACAACGTGGTTGGTTTTCAGTGTTTCAGTGCATACAATTCCTAACATATCTGGCCAAGAAAACTTGTAAGTTCTTAGATTGTCCCAAAGGTGGCGCATGAAATCAAAGCAGGAGAACAGTTTCCCACGAGGTGTAGCCTGGGAAAGTTGGGGGTGACTGATGGAAAGGAGGAGTGAAGCTCCGCCCTTTCCGCTGCTAGGCTGCGCCCGAGGCTATTTAAACCCACCCTGGCTGGCCTGTACTCAGATCTTCGCGGAGCGGATCAGCGGCCGGAGCGTTTGGCGGACTCTGCGTGGACTTGGAGCTCACAGCGTCTTGCGACTTGGAAGCGGATTCAGAGGACAGGACAGAACACTTGGGCAAGTGAATCTCTGTCTGTCTGTCTGTCTGTCTGTCTGTCTGTCTCATTGGTTGGTTGATTTCCATTTCCTTAAGGGGCACATACCTCACACCGCACACACACACACACACACACACACACACGCACACACACGCACACACACTCCTTCTTTCTGCGAGTTAGAAAATTAGTAGGGGCCCCTGGGAGCTGCAGGTTTCCTAATCATGTCTGCACCTAAGAACAGTAGGGTCTTGTCTGGCTCTTCTTATGAACGGTCCCCCAGCCCGGACTCCCCAAGGTCCATGCGAGCTTCACCCAGCTTCTCCCTCTCCCCTATCAGAAACTCAGGCTTAAGGGGAAGCTCCTCACCAGGGATCCGGAGCTACCATTCACCATCCCCTAGGGCTTCACCACACTCACCTCTGTCATCACCAGAATCCCACAAGCTCCCATTTCCCTGTCCTCACCGTGATGGGCAATCAATGAAGCCATTGGGCTCTCCCGTGTCCTCCTCTGAGGATTCCTCAGAGTCCCCACGTTCATCAATAATATACCACATGTTCTTACTGCCATCACCCAGCAGCTCACCCCCAGCTCTCGGGGGGTCTCCTGTGTCTCCCAGCTACTCTCCAAACAACCCCAGATTTCAGCTGGAGTCAGCCCCCCACACCCAGGAATCACCTACAAACTCACGAGCCTCACGGTGCTCCACCCCTGTGTCTTTCATCTCTTCACCCCCAGGCCTCAGGGACTCTCCTGTGGCTCCCAGTTACTCTCCAGCCATCCCCAGGTTCCTGCGGGAGTCAGCCCCATGCACCCAGGAGTCCCCCAGAGACTCACACGTCTCGGGAGAATATGAGCGGTCCCCCAGCCCTGACTCCTCAAGATTCATGCCTGCCTCACCCAGCTTCTCCCTCTCCCCTCCCAGAAACTCAGACCCAAGGGGCAGCTCCTCACCAGGGATGTGGAAGTACTCTACATCACCCCGCAGGGCTTCACCACTCTCACATCCATCATCAACAGAACTCCACAACTTTACGTTTCCCTTTCCTAACCAAGCAGGACAGTCACTCATGTCATTGTGTTCTCCCGTGTCCTCCTCTGGAGATTCTCCACAGTCACCTCATTCATCAATAATATACCATATGTTCTTACTGCCATCATCCAGCAGCTCACCCCCAGCCACCCATGACTCGCCTGTCTGTCCCAGCTACTCTCCAACTACGCCCAGATTTCAGCGGCAGTCTCTACCCCACACCCCAGAAACACCTACAAACTCACAGACCTCAGTGGGATCCTCGCCAGTCTCTCTCACGTCTTCACCCCCAGCCCTTACGGACCCTCCAGTCTGTCCCAGCTACTCTCCAACCACGCCCACATTTCAGCGCAGGTCAGTTCCAGGAACCCAGGGATCACCACCAAGCCCACCACTTTCACTGAGTTACTCCCCAGTCTCCAGCACGTCTTTATCTCCAACCCTCAGGGACTCGCCTGTCTGTCCCAGCTACTCTCCAAACACGCCCACACTTCAGCGGGAGTTCGTTGCAGGCACCCAGAAATCACCACCAAACTCACCAATTTCACTGCGTTACTCCCCAGTCTCTCTCATGTCTTCACCATCCCTCAGGGACTCTCCTGTCTGTCCCAGCTACTCTCCAACCACGCCCACATTTCAGCTGGAGTCAGTTCCAGGCACCCCGGACTCACCACCAAACTCACCAGTTTCACTCAGTTACTCCTCAGTCTCTAGCACGTCTTTATCTCCAACCCTCAGGGACTCTCCTGTGTGTCCCAGCTACTCTCCAACCACGCCCACACTTCAGCGGGAGTCAGTTCCAGGCACCCAGGAATCACCATCAAACTCACCAATTTCACTGCGTTACTCCCCAGTCTCTCTCATGTCTTCACCATCCCTCAGGGACTCTCCCGTCTGTCCCAGCTACTCTCCAACCACGCCCACATTTCAGCTGGGGTCAGTTCCAGGCACCCCGGAGTCACCACCAAACTCACCAGTTTCACTGAGGTACTCCCCGGTCTCTCTCATGTCTTCACCCCCAGCCCTCAGGGACTCTCCTGTGTGTCCCAGCTACTCTCCATCCATGCCCAGATTTCAGCGGGAGTCCGTTCCAGGCACCCAGGTATCACCACCAAACTCAGCAGTTTCGCTGAGTTACTCCCCAGTCTCTCTCATGTCTTCACCCCCAGCCCCCTGGGACTCTCCTGTCTGTCCCAGCTACTCTCCCACCACGCCCAGATTTCAGCGGGAGTCAGCCTCCCACACTCCGGAATCACCTACAGACTCACAGACTTCACTGAGGTCCTCCCTGGTCTCTCTCAGGTCTTTGCCCTCAGCCCACAGGGACTCTTGTGTCTCTTTCAGCTACTCTCAAAACTTCTCTAGATTCCAGCTGGAGTCAGTTCCAGGCACCCACGATACACCACCGAACTCACGAATTTCACTGACTTACTCCCCAGTCTCCCTCATGTTCTCACCCCCAGCCCTCAGGGACTCTTCTGTCTCTCTCAGCTACTCTCCAACCATCTCCAGATTGCACCTGGAGTCAGCTTCCCGCACCCAGGAATCATCTACAAACTCACGGACCTTACTGCCACCCTCCCCCATTTCTTTCACCTCTTCACCCCCTGCCTTAAGGGACTCTCCTGGGCCTCCCAGCTTCTCTCCAGCCTTCCCCAGATTTCTGCCACAGTCAGCCCCAGGCACCCAGGGCAACCATAGACACTCACAGGCCTCACGAGACTATCTCCCTATGACCTGTACCTACACAGGGATGGCTCTCACCCATCCCTCAGTGACCCCAAACCCATCTCCACTTACACTCAGACACTCCCAGGGCCTGACAGCTACTCCCCGTTATTGTCCTTCAGTTCGAAGCCCTGGCCAATCTACTAGCCCACATGACGCAGTTACCTGGCCATTTCTCCACGGTTCCCGTGAGGGCCCCACGCCCAGCCGCACAAGAGCCCCTCCTGCATTCCGTCCTCACACGCAGGCCTGTCCATCTACTTGCTACTGTCACACTCTTGCCAGCAGAAGAGGCCCCTGTAATGGCCGATATCACCACCCAGTCTATCCTCACCCCACAGCTGTGCAGCGGGTCCCTCCTGCTGGCCCACGTGGCTGCCAGAGCCCATGCTGGCACGACGCTCCAGCAGGTCGGCGTCCCTGCGGGCCACACTACCGGTGACATGGCTAGCATGACCCTCCTTCCTGGCAGTGACACTGTTGATGTGAACCCCAGTTTCACATCTGTCATTTCTAAATAGGACCATTTTCCCTTTTCGCTCTCCCTTCCTTTCACAGGGCTTTTCGTTCTCTCTGTTTCTGCCTCCGTTTCAGATATTTACTCACCTTTTTCTCTCTCACTATGTCTGCCGTGGTCTCCATGAGAGTGCGCCACTTAAGATTCCCCCATTAAAAGTCATGAATTGAGTGGCTTTTAGTATACCTGTGGTTGTGCACATTCAATTATAATTCGCAATCCATTGTACAACGTCTTATCACCCCCGACCAGAGAAAAACCCTGTAGACATTAGTCACTCCTCATTCTGTCTCAAACCCTCTCCCTGACCCTCAGCCCTAGGTAGCAACTACCTAGTGCCATCAATCCCATATGCATAGATTTCCATATTGTAGACATTTCCTATAAACGGAATTGCACAATAGGTGAGCTGTTATGACTGACATAACACGTAGCACAATATTTTCAAGATTCATCCACATTGTAGGCTTACCCACAGGGGGAAACCATTTTTTTGGGGGGTTTTAGTAACACCGGGTGTTTTCTCCTTCCTTTCGTCCTTCTTTCCTTCCTTCCTTCCTTCCTTCTTTCCTACATTCCTTCTTTCCTTCCTTCCTTCCTTCCTTCCTTCCTTCCTCCTACTTCTCTCTTACTCCTTCTGCCCTCTCTCTTTCCTATGCCTTAGGTGCATCCCACATTCTGCATTTTTTTGGGGAAATCCACGACAGGTGCAGGAAGATTGTGTTATTGTAACTATTTACCGCTATCTCTCTTTCACGGCTCTCCATCAGTTGTGAACATCTATTGGTTTATCCCAAGTCACTAAGCATATGTTTATTAGGTACACCTGTTTTTCCTTATACAGCTGTTTCTGGAGTCTAGGGTCGCATGCTCATAAACCCAGTGTAACTCAGAAACGCATCTAATAGTCCAATAAACCCATCATAACGTTGAAAAATCATAAATCAAACCATCATAAGTCACGGTTTGTCCGTGGATATGGGCGTCATCAATTCCATTGTATTCAGTCATGCTGTACACCATTAACCACGGCAGACTGACTGGGAGTGGATATTGATACCATTATAAAAGTCAGTTATTAGAGGGATACTTCTTTAACCTGACTGAAGAACTGATCTAATGGCTTTAGTCGAGTGCATGATTATGTGAGATGTTTTGAGACAGAGTAGTACATTTGTGAATGAAATTTTATGGCTTTTTTTCACTTAGTAGGAACCATTGTGTGTGGAAAAGTGAGAAAGTTGCTTTCTGCTGTAGAGTCTGGCATTCATTGTAGATTTAAGCTTATTTTTCTGGGAGCAAATCTTATTCAATAAAATACTACTCTTTATACTAAGAAACAAAAACAGTGGTGATGTGTGGTCATTATCCTCAGCAAACTAATCCAGGGAAAGAAAACCAAACGCCACATTCTCACTTATAATGGGAGCTGAAAAAGGAGATCACATGGACACAGGAAGGGGAACAACACACACTGGGGCCTTTCGGGGGGCAGAGCGTTAAGAAGAACAGCTACTGCATGCTGGGCTTAATGCCTAGGTGATGGGTTGACAGGTGCAGCAAACCACCATGGCACACGTTTACCTTAGTAACAAATCTGCACATCCTGCACATATACCCCAGAACTTAGAAACGAAACGAAACAAAAGAAAACGAAAAAGCAATAGCAAAACGCTAAAGGCAAACTAAAGTTTCAAACTCAGAACGTGACAGACCAATGTTTGGTTCAAATCATGGTTCTCAACCCAGGTGCCATAAGGTCAGGATAAAGAATTTGATTACATATTGTAAATAAGACATGCAGCAAATGACCAGACAGGTGATTCTCAACATATGTGTGTCTTCTAATTCAATGGTGACGCTACCTACCGGGACATAGCATTAGATTCCAAAGGGCCGGGTCCCGCCACACAGGCCTCCCACACTAATAACAATGGGAAGCCCTACGTGGTTTTACCTGTGCTTCTCAGCAACTGGCTATAAATCAGGTTGCCACCACTCCCAGATTTAGTTGCATTCATTTGCTGGAAGAGCTCACAGCACGCAGGGAAGCACTTACATTTGCCGTTGTATTTTAGCGGACATTGCAAAAAGTTCAGAAATTAATGTGGGGCCCGGCATGTGGGGAGGGGCGCACTACCTTCCAGGAAGTGTTATCCAGAAGCTCTCTGATCCCAGTCCTTTTGGGTTTTTATGGAGACCTCATTCTATAGGCATGATGGGTTAAACCATAGGCTATTGGTGATCAACTCCACCTGAGGCTCTCAACCCTCCCTGGAAATTGGGGTTGAGGCTTTGCCATTCTCAGTCTGACTAAAAGAATTTACCCAAACGGAATTTTGAAACAGATGAGCATAACTGGAATCTTAATTAGATGATTGGATTATCTGGAGCCACACCTTGATATTCCTAACGCGAGCACCCTCATCCAACGAATGCTCCACCCAACTGGCTCCCAAGTCTCTACGTGGTTCCAGAGCAAAAGAATGTTTATACAACGCATATCTCCACCTTTTCTTCAAAGTCTTTTCGCTTACACGGAAAGACTTCTTAAACTGCCATGCATCAGGGTCAGGGGGAGGTCTTGTTACAACGCAGATCTGTGGATCTCCGGGTTTTGATTGTGGCAAGGATGCTGCTGGTGTCAAAGCCACAACGTGGTTGGTTTTCAGTGTTTCAGTGCATACAATTCCTAACATATCTGGCCAAGAAAACTTGTAAGTTCTTAGATTGTCCCAAAGGTGGCGCATGAAATCAAAGCAGGAGAACAGTTTCCCACGAGGTGTAGCCTGGGAAAGTTGGGGGTGACTGATGGAAAGGAGGAGTGAAGCTCCGCCCTTTCCGCTGCTAGGCTGCGCCCGAGGCTATTTAAACCCACCCTGGCTGGCCTGTACTCAGATCTTCGCGGAGCGGATCAGCGGCCGGAGCGTTTGGCGGACTCTGCGTGGACTTGGAGCTCACAGCGTCTTGCGACTTGGAAGCGGATTCAGAGGACAGGACAGAACACTTGGGCAAGTGAATCTCTGTCTGTCTGTCTGTCTGTCTGTCTGTCTGTCTGTCTCATTGGTTGGTTGATTTCCATTTCCTTAAGGGGCACATACCTCACACCGCACACACACACACACACACACACACACACGCACACACACGCACACACACTCCTTCTTTCTGCGAGTTAGAAAATTAGTAGGGGCCCCTGGGAGCTGCAGGTTTCCTAATCATGTCTGCACCTAAGAACAGTAGGGTCTTGTCTGGCTCTTCTTATGAACGGTCCCCCAGCCCGGACTCCCCAAGGTCCATGCGAGCTTCACCCAGCTTCTCCCTCTCCCCTATCAGAAACTCAGGCTTAAGGGGAAGCTCCTCACCAGGGATCCGGAGCTACCATTCACCATCCCCTAGGGCTTCACCACACTCACCTCTGTCATCACCAGAATCCCACAAGCTCCCATTTCCCTGTCCTCACCGTGATGGGCAATCAATGAAGCCATTGGGCTCTCCCGTGTCCTCCTCTGAGGATTCCTCAGAGTCCCCACGTTCATCAATAATATACCACATGTTCTTACTGCCATCACCCAGCAGCTCACCCCCAGCTCTCGGGGGGTCTCCTGTGTCTCCCAGCTACTCTCCAAACAACCCCAGATTTCAGCTGGAGTCAGCCCCCCACACCCAGGAATCACCTACAAACTCACGAGCCTCACGGTGCTCCACCCCTGTGTCTTTCATCTCTTCACCCCCAGGCCTCAGGGACTCTCCTGTGGCTCCCAGTTACTCTCCAGCCATCCCCAGGTTCCTGCGGGAGTCAGCCCCATGCACCCAGGAGTCCCCCAGAGACTCACACGTCTCGGGAGAATATGAGCGGTCCCCCAGCCCTGACTCCTCAAGATTCATGCCTGCCTCACCCAGCTTCTCCCTCTCCCCTCCCAGAAACTCAGACCCAAGGGGCAGCTCCTCACCAGGGATGTGGAAGTACTCTACATCACCCCGCAGGGCTTCACCACTCTCACATCCATCATCAACAGAACTCCACAACTTTACGTTTCCCTTTCCTAACCAAGCAGGACAGTCACTCATGTCATTGTGTTCTCCCGTGTCCTCCTCTGGAGATTCTCCACAGTCACCTCATTCATCAATAATATACCATATGTTCTTACTGCCATCATCCAGCAGCTCACCCCCAGCCACCCATGACTCGCCTGTCTGTCCCAGCTACTCTCCAACTACGCCCAGATTTCAGCGGCAGTCTCTACCCCACACCCCAGAAACACCTACAAACTCACAGACCTCAGTGGGATCCTCGCCAGTCTCTCTCACGTCTTCACCCCCAGCCCTTACGGACCCTCCAGTCTGTCCCAGCTACTCTCCAACCACGCCCACATTTCAGCGCAGGTCAGTTCCAGGAACCCAGGGATCACCACCAAGCCCACCACTTTCACTGAGTTACTCCCCAGTCTCCAGCACGTCTTTATCTCCAACCCTCAGGGACTCGCCTGTCTGTCCCAGCTACTCTCCAAACACGCCCACACTTCAGCGGGAGTTCGTTGCAGGCACCCAGAAATCACCACCAAACTCACCAATTTCACTGCGTTACTCCCCAGTCTCTCTCATGTCTTCACCATCCCTCAGGGACTCTCCCGTCTGTCCCAGCTACTCTCCAACCACGCCCACATTTCAGCTGGAGTCAGTTCCAGGCACCCCGGACTCACCACCAAACTCACCAGTTTCACTCAGTTACTCCTCAGTCTCTAGCACGTCTTTATCTCCAACCCTCAGGGACTCTCCTGTGTGTCCCAGCTACTCTCCAACCACGCCCACACTTCAGCGGGAGTCAGTTCCAGGCACCCAGGAATCACCATCAAACTCACCAATTTCACTGCGTTACTCCCCAGTCTCTCTCATGTCTTCACCATCCCTCAGGGACTCTCCCGTCTGTCCCAGCTACTCTCCAACCACGCCCACATTTCAGCTGGGGTCAGTTCCAGGCACCCCGGAGTCACCACCAAACTCACCAGTTTCACTGAGGTACTCCCCGGTCTCTCTCATGTCTTCACCCCCAGCCCTCAGGGACTCTCCTGTGTGTCCCAGCTACTCTCCATCCATGCCCAGATTTCAGCGGGAGTCCGTTCCAGGCACCCAGGTATCACCACCAAACTCAGCAGTTTCGCTGAGTTACTCCCCAGTCTCTCTCATGTCTTCACCCCCAGCCCCCTGGGACTCTCCTGTCTGTCCCAGCTACTCTCCCACCACGCCCAGATTTCAGCGGGAGTCAGCCTCCCACACTCCGGAATCACCTACAGACTCACAGACTTCACTGAGGTCCTCCCTGGTCTCTCTCAGGTCTTTGCCCTCAGCCCACAGGGACTCTTGTGTCTCTTTCAGCTACTCTCAAAACTTCTCTAGATTCCAGCTGGAGTCAGTTCCAGGCACCCACGATACACCACCGAACTCACGAATTTCACTGACTTACTCCCCAGTCTCCCTCATGTTCTCACCCCCAGCCCTCAGGGACTCTTCTGTCTCTCTCAGCTACTCTCCAACCATCTCCAGATTGCACCTGGAGTCAGCTTCCCGCACCCAGGAATCATCTACAAACTCACGGACCTTACTGCCACCCTCCCCCATTTCTTTCACCTCTTCACCCCCTGCCTTAAGGGACTCTCCTGGGCCTCCCAGCTTCTCTCCAGCCTTCCCCAGATTTCTGCCACAGTCAGCCCCAGGCACCCAGGGCAACCATAGACACTCACAGGCCTCACGAGACTATCTCCCTATGACCTGTACCTACACAGGGATGGCTCTCACCCATCCCTCAGTGACCCCAAACCCATCTCCACTTACACTCAGACACTCCCAGGGCCTGACAGCTACTCCCCGTTATTGTCCTTCAGTTCGAAGCCCTGGCCAATCTACTAGCCCACATGACGCAGTTACCTGGCCATTTCTCCACGGTTCCCGTGAGGGCCCCACGCCCAGCCGCACAAGAGCCCCTCCTGCATTCCGTCCTCACACGCAGGCCTGTCCATCTACTTGCTACTGTCACACTCTTGCCAGCAGAAGAGGCCCCTGTAATGGCCGATATCACCACCCAGTCTATCCTCACCCCACAGCTGTGCAGCGGGTCCCTCCTGCTGGCCCACGTGGCTGCCAGAGCCCATGCTGGCACGACGCTCCAGCAGGTCGGCGTCCCTGCGGGCCACACTACCGGTGACATGGCTAGCATGACCCTCCTTCCTGGCAGTGACACTGTTGATGTGAACCCCAGTTTCACATCTGTCATTTCTAAATAGGACCATTTTCCCTTTTCGCTCTCCCTTCCTTTCACAGGGCTTTTCGTTCTCTCTGTTTCTGCCTCCGTTTCAGATATTTACTCACCTTTTTCTCTCTCACTATGTCTGCCGTGGTCTCCATGAGAGTGCGCCACTTAAGATTCCCCCATTAAAAGTCATGAATTGAGTGGCTTTTAGTATACCTGTGGTTGTGCACATTCAATTATAATTCGCAATCCATTGTACAACGTCTTATCACCCCCGACCAGAGAAAAACCCTGTAGACATTAGTCACTCCTCATTCTGTCTCAAACCCTCTCCCTGACCCTCAGCCCTAGGTAGCAACTACCTAGTGCCATCAATCCCATATGCATAGATTTCCATATTGTAGACATTTCCTATAAACGGAATTGCACAATAGGTGAGCTGTTATGACTGACATAACACGTAGCACAATATTTTCAAGATTCATCCACATTGTAGGCTTACCCACAGGGGGAAACCATTTTTTTGGGGGGTTTTAGTAACACCGGGTGTTTTCTCCTTCCTTTCGTCCTTCTTTCCTTCCTTCCTTCCTTCCTTCTTTCCTACATTCCTTCTTTCCTTCCTTCCTTCCTTCCTTCCTTCCTTCCTCCTACTTCTCTCTTACTCCTTCTGCCCTCTCTCTTTCCTATGCCTTAGGTGCATCCCACATTCTGCATTTTTTTGGGGAAATCCACGACAGGTGCAGGAAGATTGTGTTATTGTAACTATTTACCGCTATCTCTCTTTCACGGCTCTCCATCAGTTGTGAACATCTATTGGTTTATCCCAAGTCACTAAGCATATGTTTATTAGGTACACCTGTTTTTCCTTATACAGCTGTTTCTGGAGTCTAGGGTCGCATGCTCATAAACCCAGTGTAACTCAGAAACGCATCTAATAGTCCAATAAACCCATCATAACGTTGAAAAATCATAAATCAAACCATCATAAGTCACGGTTTGTCCGTGGATATGGGCGTCATCAATTCCATTGTATTCAGTCATGCTGTACACCATTAACCATGGCAGACTGACTGGGAGTGGATATTGATACCATTATAAAAGTCAGTTATTAGAGGGATACTTCTTTAACCTGACTGAAGAACTGATCTAATGGCTTTAGTCGAGTGCATGATTATGTGAGATGTTTTGAGACAGAGTAGTACATTTGTGAATGAAATTTTATGGCTTTTTTTCACTTAGTAGGAACCATTGTGTGTGGAAAAGTGAGAAAGTTGCTTTCTGCTGTAGAGTCTGGCATTCATTGTAGATTTAAGCTTATTTTTCTGGGAGCAAATCTTATTCAATAAAATACTACTCTTTATACTAAGAAACAAAAACAGTGGTGATGTGTGGTCATTATCCTCAGCAAACTAATCCAGGGAAAGAAAACCAAACGCCACATTCTCACTTATAATGGGAGCTGAAAAAGGAGATCACATGGACACATGAAGGGGAACAACACACACTGGGGCCTTTCGGGGGGCAGAGCGTTAAGAAGAACAGCTACTGCATGCTGGGCTTAATGCCTAGGTGATGGGTTGACAGGTGCAGCAAACCACCATGGCACACGTTTACCTTAGTAACAAATCTGCACATCCTGCACATATACCCCAGAACTTAGAAACGAAACGAAACAAAAGAAAACGAAAAAGCAATAGCAAAACGCTAAAGGCAAACTAAAGTTTCAAACTCAGAACGTGACAGACCAATGTTTGGTTCAAATCATGGTTCTCAACCCAGGTGCCATAAGGTCAGGATAAAGAATTTGATTACATATTGTAAATAAGACATGCAGCAAATGACCAGACAGGTGATTCTCAACATATGTGTGTCTTCTAATTCAATGGTGACGCTACCTACCGGGACATAGCATTAGATTCCAAAGGGCCGGGTCCCGCCACACAGGCCTCCCACACTAATAACAATGGGAAGCCCTACGTGGTTTTACCTGTGCTTCTCAGCAACTGGCTATAAATCAGGTTGCCACCACTCCCAGATTTAGTTGCATTCATTTGCTGGAAGAGCTCACAGCACGCAGGGAAGCACTTACATTTGCCGTTGTATTTTAGCGGACATTGCAAAAAGTTCAGAAATTAATGTGGGGCCCGGCATGTGGGGAGGGGCGCACTACCTTCCAGGAAGTGTTATCCAGAAGCTCTCTGATCCCAGTCCTTTTGGGTTTTTATGGAGACCTCATTCTATAGGCATGATGGGTTAAACCATAGGCTATTGGTGATCAACTCCACCTGAGGCTCTCAACCCTCCCTGGAAATTGGGGTTGAGGCTTTGCCATTCTCAGTCTGACTAAAAGAATTTACCCAAACGGAATTTTGAAACAGATGAGCATAACTGGAATCTTAATTAGATGATTGGATTATCTGGAGCCACACCTTGATATTCCTAACCCGAGCACCCTCATCCAACGAATGCTCCACCCAACTGGCTCCCAAGTCTCTACGTGTTTCCAGAGCAAAAGAATGTTTATACAACGCATATCTCCACCTTTTCTTCAAAGTCTTTTCGCTTACACGGAAAGACTTCTTAAACTGCCATGCATCAGGGTCAGGGGGAGGTCTTGTTACAACGCAGATCTGTGGATCTCCGGGTTTTGATTGTGGCAAGGATGCTGCTGGTGTCAAAGCCACAACGTGGTTGGTTTTCAGTGTTTCAGTGCATACAATTCCTAACATATCTGGCCAAGAAAACTTGTAAGTTCTTAGATTGTCCCAAAGGTGGCGCATGAAATCAAAGCAGGAGAACAGTTTCCCACGAGGTGTAGCCTGGGAAAGTTGGGGGTGACTGATGGAAAGGAGGAGTGAAGCTCCGCCCTTTCCGCTGCTAGGCTGCGCCCGAGGCTATTTAAACCCACCCTGGCTGGCCTGTACTCAGATCTTCGCGGAGCGGATCAGCGGCCGGAGCGTTTGGCGGACTCTGCGTGGACTTGGAGCTCACAGCGTCTTGCGACTTGGAAGCGGATTCAGAGGACAGGACAGAACACTTGGGCAAGTGAATCTCTGTCTGTCTGTCTGTCTGTCTGTCTGTCTGTCTCATTGGTTGGTTGATTTCCATTTCCTTAAGGGGCACATACCTCACACCGCACACACACACACACACACACACACACACGCACACACACGCACACACACTCCTTCTTTCTGCGAGTTAGAAAATTAGTAGGGGCCCCTGGGAGCTGCAGGTTTCCTAATCATGTCTGCACCTAAGAACAGTAGGGTCTTGTCTGGCTCTTCTTATGAACGGTCCCCCAGCCCGGACTCCCCAAGGTCCATGCGAGCTTCACCCAGCTTCTCCCTCTCCCCTATCAGAAACTCAGGCTTAAGGGGAAGCTCCTCACCAGGGATCCGGAGCTACCATTCACCATCCCCTAGGGCTTCACCACACTCACCTCTGTCATCACCAGAATCCCACAAGCTCCCATTTCCCTGTCCTCACCGTGATGGGCAATCAATGAAGCCATTGGGCTCTCCCGTGTCCTCCTCTGAGGATTCCTCAGAGTCCCCACGTTCATCAATAATATACCACATGTTCTTACTGCCATCACCCAGCAGCTCACCCCCAGCTCTCGGGGGGTCTCCTGTGTCTCCCAGCTACTCTCCAAACAACCCCAGATTTCAGCTGGAGTCAGCCCCCCACACCCAGGAATCACCTACAAACTCACGAGCCTCACGGTGCTCCACCCCTGTGTCTTTCATCTCTTCACCCCCAGGCCTCAGGGACTCTCCTGTGGCTCCCAGTTACTCTCCAGCCATCCCCAGGTTCCTGCGGGAGTCAGCCCCATGCACCCAGGAGTCCCCCAGAGACTCACACGTCTCGGGAGAATATGAGCGGTCCCCCAGCCCTGACTCCTCAAGATTCATGCCTGCCTCACCCAGCTTCTCCCTCTCCCCTCCCAGAAACTCAGACCCAAGGGGCAGCTCCTCACCAGGGATGTGGAAGTACTCTACATCACCCCGCAGGGCTTCACCACTCTCACATCCATCATCAACAGAACTCCACAACTTTACGTTTCCCTTTCCTAACCAAGCAGGACAGTCACTCATGTCATTGTGTTCTCCCGTGTCCTCCTCTGGAGATTCTCCACAGTCACCTCATTCATCAATAATATACCATATGTTCTTACTGCCATCATCCAGCAGCTCACCCCCAGCCACCCATGACTCGCCTGTCTGTCCCAGCTACTCTCCAACTACGCCCAGATTTCAGCGGCAGTCTCTACCCCACACCCCAGAAACACCTACAAACTCACAGACCTCAGTGGGATCCTCGCCAGTCTCTCTCACGTCTTCACCCCCAGCCCTTACGGACCCTCCAGTCTGTCCCAGCTACTCTCCAACCACGCCCACATTTCAGCGCGGGTCAGTTCCAGGAACCCAGGGATCACCACCAAGCCCACCACTTTCACTGAGTTACTCCCCAGTCTCCAGCACGTCTTTATCTCCAACCCTCAGGGACTCGCCTGTCTGTCCCAGCTACTCTCCAAACACGCCCACACTTCAGCGGGAGTTCGTTGCAGGCACCCAGAAATCACCACCAAACTCACCAATTTCACTGCGTTACTCCCCAGTCTCTCTCATGTCTTCACCATCCCTCAGGGACTCTCCCGTCTGTCCCAGCTACTCTCCAACCACGCCCACATTTCAGCTGGAGTCAGTTCCAGGCACCCCGGACTCACCACCAAACTCACCAGTTTCACTCAGTTACTCCTCAGTCTCTAGCACGTCTTTATCTCCAACCCTCAGGGACTCTCCTGTGTGTCCCAGCTACTCTCCAACCACGCCCACACTTCAGCGGGAGTCAGTTCCAGGCACCCAGGAATCACCATCAAACTCACCAATTTCACTGCGTTACTCCCCAGTCTCTCTCATGTCTTCACCATCCCTCAGGGACTCTCCCGTCTGTCCCAGCTACTCTCCAACCACGCCCACATTTCAGCTGGGGTCAGTTCCAGGCACCCCGGAGTCACCACCAAACTCACCAGTTTCACTGAGGTACTCCCCGGTCTCTCTCATGTCTTCACCCCCAGCCCTCAGGGACTCTCCTGTGTGTCCCAGCTACTCTCCATCCATGCCCAGATTTCAGCGGGAGTCCGTTCCAGGCACCCAGGTATCACCACCAAACTCAGCAGTTTCGCTGAGTTACTCCCCAGTCTCTCTCATGTCTTCACCCCCAGCCCCCTGGGACTCTCCTGTCTGTCCCAGCTACTCTCCCACCACGCCCAGATTTCAGCGGGAGTCAGCCTCCCACACTCCGGAATCACCTACAGACTCACAGACTTCACTGAGGTCCTCCCTGGTCTCTCTCAGGTCTTTGCCCTCAGCCCACAGGGACTCTTGTGTCTCTTTCAGCTACTCTCAAAACTTCTCTAGATTCCAGCTGGAGTCAGTTCCAGGCACCCACGATACACCACCGAACTCACGAATTTCACTGACTTACTCCCCAGTCTCCCTCATGTTCTCACCCCCAGCCCTCAGGGACTCTTCTGTCTCTCTCAGCTACTCTCCAACCATCTCCAGATTGCACCTGGAGTCAGCTTCCCGCACCCAGGAATCATCTACAAACTCACGGACCTTACTGCCACCCTCCCCCATTTCTTTCACCTCTTCACCCCCTGCCTTAAGGGACTCTCCTGGGCCTCCCAGCTTCTCTCCAGCCTTCCCCAGATTTCTGCCACAGTCAGCCCCAGGCACCCAGGGCAACCATAGACACTCACAGGCCTCACGAGACTATCTCCCTATGACCTGTACCTACACAGGGATGGCTCTCACGCATCCCTCAGTGACCCCAAACCCATCTCCACTTACACTCAGACACTCCCAGGGCCTGACAGCTACTCCCCGTTATTGTCCTTCAGTTCGAAGCCCTGGCCAATCTACTAGCCCACATGACGCAGTTACCTGGCCATTTCTCCACGGTTCCCGTGAGGGCCCCACGCCCAGCCGCACAAGAGCCCCTCCTGCATTCCGTCCTCACACGCAGGCCTGTCCATCTACTTGCTACTGTCACACTCTTGCCAGCAGAAGAGGCCCCTGTAATGGCCGATATCACCACCCAGTCTATCCTCACCCCACAGCTGTGCAGCGGGTCCCTCCTGCTGGCCCACGTGGCTGCCAGAGCCCATGCTGGCACGACGCTCCAGCAGGTCGGCGTCCCTGCGGGCCACACTACCGGTGACATGGCTAGCATGACCCTCCTTCCTGGCAGTGACACTGTTGATGTGAACCCCAGTTTCACATCTGTCATTTCTAAATAGGACCATTTTCCCTTTTCGCTCTCCCTTCCTTTCACAGGGCTTTTCGTTCTCTCTGTTTCTGCCTCCGTTTCAGATATTTACTCACCTTTTTCTCTCTCACTATGTCTGCCGTGGTCTCCATGAGAGTGCGCCACTTAAGATTCCCCCATTAAAAGTCATGAATTGAGTGGCTTTTAGTATACCTGTGGTTGTGCACATTCAATTATAATTCGCAATCCATTGTACAACGTCTTATCACCCCCGACCAGAGAAAAACCCTGTAGACATTAGTCACTCCTCATTCTGTCTCAAACCCTCTCCCTGACCCTCAGCCCTAGGTAGCAACTACCTAGTGCCATCAATCCCATATGCATAGATTTCCATATTGTAGACATTTCCTATAAACGGAATTGCACAATAGGTGAGCTGTTATGACTGACATAACACGTAGCACAATATTTTCAAGATTCATCCACATTGTAGGCTTACCCACAGGGGGAAACCATTTTTTTGGGGGGTTTTAGTAACACCGGGTGTTTTCTCCTTCCTTTCGTCCTTCTTTCCTTCCTTCCTTCCTTCCTTCTTTCCTACATTCCTTCTTTCCTTCCTTCCTTCCTTCCTTCCTTCCTTCCTTCCTCCTACTTCTCTCTTACTCCTTCTGCCCTCTCTCTTTCCTATGCCTTAGGTGCATCCCACATTCTGCATTTATTTGGGGAAATCCACGACAGGTGCAGGAAGATTGTGTTATTGTAACTATTTACCGCTATCTCTCTTTCACGGCTCTCCATCAGTTGTGAACATCTATTGGTTTATCCCAAGTCACTAAGCATATGTTTATTAGGTACACCTGTTTTTCCTTATACAGCTGTTTCTGGAGTCTAGGGTCGCATGCTCATAAACCCAGTGTAACTCAGAAACGCATCTAATAGTCCAATAAACCCATCATAACGTTGAAAAATCATAAATCAAACCATCATAAGTCACGGTTTGTCCGTGGATATGGGCGTCATCAATTCCATTGTATTCAGTCATGCTGTACACCATTAACCACGGCAGACTGACTGGGAGTGGATATTGATACCATTATAAAAGTCAGTTATTAGAGGGATACTTCTTTAACCTGACTGAAGAACTGATCTAATGGCTTTAGTCGAGTGCATGATTATGTGAGATGTTTTGAGACAGAGTAGTACATTTGTGAATGAAATTTTATGGCTTTTTTTCACTTAGTAGGAACCATTGTGTGTGGAAAAGTGAGAAAGTTGCTTTCTGCTGTAGAGTCTGGCATTCATTGTAGATTTAAGCTTATTTTTCTGGGAGCAAATCTTATTCAATAAAATACTACTCTTTATACTAAAAAAACAAAAACAGTGGTGATGTGTGGTCATTATCCTCAGCAAACTAATCCAGGGAAAGAAAACCAAACGCCACATTCTCACTTATAATGGGAGCTGAAAAAGGAGATCACATGGACACAGGAAGGGGAACAACACACACTGGGGCCTTTCGGGGGGCAGAGCGTTAAGAAGAACAGCTACTGCATGCTGGGCTTAATGCCTAGGTGATGGGTTGACAGGTGCAGCAAACCACCATGGCACACGTTTACCTTAGTAACAAATCTGCACATCCTGCACATATACCCCAGAACTTAGAAACGAAACGAAACAAAAGAAAACGAAAAAGCAATAGCAAAACGCTAAAGGCAAACTAAAGTTTCAAACTCAGAACGTGACAGACCAATGTTTGGTTCAAATCATGGTTCTCAACCCAGGTGCCATAAGGTCAGGATAAAGAATTTGATTACATATTGTAAATAAGACATGCAGCAAATGACCAGAAAGATTATTCTCAACATATGTGTGTCTTCTAATTCAATGGTGACGCTACCTACCGGGACATAGCATTAGATTCCAAAGGGCCGGGTCCCGCCACACAGGCCTCCCACACTAATAACAATGGGAAGCATTGTAAAACGTGGTTTTACCTGTGCTTCTCAGCAACTGGCTATAAATCAGGTTGCCACCACTCCCAGATTTAGTTGCATTCATTTGCTGGAAGAGCTCACAGCACGCAGGGAAGCACTTACATTTGCCGTTGTATTTTAGCGGACATTGCAAAAAGTTCAGAAATTAATGTGGGGCCCGGCATGTGGGGAGGGGCGCACTACCTTCCAGGAAGTGTTATCCAGAAGCTCTCTGATCCCAGTCCTTTTGGGTTTTTATGGAGACCTCATTCTATAGGCATGATGGGTTAAACCATAGGCTATTGGTGATCAACTCCACCTGAGGCTCTCAACCCTCCCTGGAAATTGGGGTTGAGGCTTTGCCATTCTCAGTCTGACTAAAAGAATTTACCCAAACGGAATTTTGAAACAGATGAGCATAACTGGAATCTTAATTAGATGATTGGATTATCTGGAGCCACACCTTGATATTCCTAACCCGAGCACCCTCATCCAACGAATGCTCCACCCAACTGGCTCCCAAGTCTCTACGTGGTTCCAGAGCAAAAGAATGTTTATACAACGCATATCTCCACCTTTTCTTCAAAGTCTTTTCGCTTACACGGAAAGACTTCTTAAACTGCCATGCATCAGGGTCAGGGGGAGGTCTTGTTACAACGCAGATCTGTGGATCTCCGGGTTTTGATTGTGGCAAGGATGCTGCTGGTGTCAAAACCACAACGTGGGAACCACAGAACCACTAGTTGGTTTTCAGTGTTTCAGTGCATACAATTCCTAACATATCTGGCCAAGAAAACTTGTAAGTTCTTAGATTGTCCCAAAGGTGGCGCATGAAATCAAAGCAGGAGAACAGTTTCCCACGAGGTGTAGCCTGGGAAAGTTGGGGGTGACTGATGGAAAGGAGGAGTGAAGCTCCGCCCTTTCCGCTGCTAGGCTGCGCCCGAGGCTATTTAAACCCACCCTGGCTGGCCTGTACTCAGATCTTCGCGGAGCGGATCAGCGGCCGGAGCGTTTGGTGGACTCTGCATGGACTTGGAGCTCACAGCGTCTTGCGACTGGGAAGCGGATTCAGAGGACAGGACAGAACACTTGGGCAAGTGAATCTCTGTCTGTCTGTCTGTCTGTCTCATTGGTTGGTTGATTTCCATTTTCTTAAGGGGCACATACCTCACACCGCACACACACACACACACACACACACACGCACACACACGCACACACACTCCTTCTTTCTGCGAGTTAGAAAATTAGTAGGGGCCCCTGGGAGCTGCAGGTTTCCTAATCATGTCTGCACCTAAGAACAGTAGGGTCTTGTCTGGCTCTTCTTATGAACGGTCCCCCAGCCCGGACTCCCCAAGGTCCATGCGAGCTTCACCCAGCTTCTCCCTCTCCCCTATCAGAAACTCAGGCTTAAGGGGAAGCTCCTCACCAGGGATCCGGAGCTACCATTCACCATCCCCTAGGGCTTCACCACACTCACCTCTGTCATCACCAGAATCCCACAAGCTCCCATTTCCCTGTCCTCACCGTGATGGGCAATCAATGAAGCCATTGGGCTCTCCCGTGTCCTCCTCTGAGGATTCCTCAGAGTCCCCACGTTCATCAATAATATACCACATGTTCTTACTGCCATCACCCAGCAGCTCACCCCCATCTCTCACCCAGGGCAACCGTAGACACTCACAGGCCTCACGAGACTATCTCCCTATGACCTGTACCTACACAGGGATGGCTCTCACGCATCCCTCAGTGACCCCAAACCCATCTCCACTTACACTCAGACACTCCCAGGGCCTGACAGCTACTCCCCGTTATTGTCCTTCAGTTCGAAGCCCTGGCCAATCTACTAGCCCACATGACGCAGTTACCTGGCCATTTCTCCACGGTTCCCGTGAGGGCCCCACGCCCAGCCGCACAAGAGCCCCTCCTGCATTCCGTCCTCACACGCAGGCCTGTCCATCTACTTGCTACTGTCACACTCTTGCCAGCAGAAGAGGCCCCTGTAATGGCCGATATCACCACCCAGTCTATCCTCACCCCACAGCTGTGCAGCGGGTCCCTCCTGCTGGCCCACGTGGCTGCCAGAGCCCATGCTGGCACGACGCTCCAGCAGGTCGGCGTCCCTGCGGGCCACACTACCGGTGACATGGCTAGCATGACCCTCCTTCCTGGCAGTGACACTGTTGATGTGAACCCCAGTTTCACATCTGTCATTTCTAAATAGGACCATTTTCCCTTTTCGCTCTCCCTTCCTTTCACAGGGCTTTTCGTTCTCTCTGTTTCTGCCTCCGTTTCAGATATTTACTCACCTTTTTCTCTCTCACTATGTCTGCCGTGGTCTCCATGAGAGTGCGCCACTTAAGATTCCCCCATTAAAAGTCATGAATTGAGTGGCTTTTAGTATTCCTGTGGTTGTGCACATTCAATTATAATTCGCAATCCATTGTAGAACGTCTTATCACCCCCGACCAGAGAAAAACCCTGTAGACATTAGTCACTCCTCATTCTGTCTCAAACCCTCTCCCTGACCCTCAGCCCTAGGTAGCAACTACCTAGTGCCATCAATCCCATATGCATAGATTTCCATATTGTAGACATTTCCTATAAACGGAATTGCACAATAGGTGAGCTGTTATGACTGACATAACACGTAGCAAAATATTTTCAAGATTCATCCACATTGTAGGCTTACCCACAGGGGGAAACCATTTTTTTGGGGGGTTTTAGTAACACCGGGTGTTTTCTCCTTCCTTTCGTCCTTCTTTCCTTCCTTCCTTCCTTCCTTCCTTCCTTCTTTCCTTCCTTCCTGCCTTCCTACCTTCCTTCCTCCTACTTCTCTCTTACTCCTTCTGCCCTCTCACTTTCATATGCCTTAGATGCATCCCACATTCTGCATTTTTTTGGGGAAATCCACGACAGGTGCAGGAAAATTTTGTTATTGTAACTATTTACCGCTATCTCTCTTTCACGGCTCTCCATCAGAATATAATATATATTTAGTGTACTTTTTTTATTTTATGTACAGTATGTAATATATATTTAGTGTAATTTTTATATTTTATGAAATGTATGTAATACATATTTACTGTACTTTTTGATGTTTCATTTACTGTATATAATATATATATAGTGTGCTTTTAGATAATATTACATGTACACTATACAAAATATATTTACTGTACTTTTTGATGTTTTATTTACAGTATATAATATATATTTGGTGTAGTTTTTGACATTTTATGTACAGTATATAAAATATATTTACTGTACATTTTGATATTTTATTTGCAGTATATAGTATATATTTGATGTACTTTTTGATATTTTATGTACACTATGCAATATATATTTACTGTACTGTTTGATATTTTATGAAATATATGTAATACATATTTACTGTACTTTTTGATATTTTATTTACTGTATATAATATGCATATAGTGTACTTTTAGAAAATATATGTACATTATATAAAATATATTTACTGTACTTTCTGATATTTTTTATACAGTATATTATATATATTTGGTGTAATTTTTGTCATTTTATGTACAGTATATAAAATATATTTACTGCAGTTTTTGATATTTTATTTACAGTATATAATATATATTTGGTGTACTTTTTGGTATTTTATGTACACTACATGAAATATATTTACTGTAATTTTTGATATTTCATTTACTTTATATAATTTATATTTCGTGTACTTTTAGATAATATTATATGTACACTATATAAAATATATTTACTGTACCTTTTGAGATTCAATTTACAGTATATAATATATATTTGGTGTACTTTCTGACATTTTATTTACAGTATATAAAATATGTTTACTGTAGGTTTTGATATTTTATTTAGAGTAAAATATATATTTTGTGTACTTTTTGATATTTTTGGTATGGTATATAAAATATATCTGCTGTACGTTTTGATATTTTATTTACAGTATATAATATATATTTGGTGTACATGTCGATATTTAATGTACAGTATATAAAATATATTTACAGAAACTTTTTGATATATTATTTAGAGTATATAATATATATTTGGTGTACTTTTTGATATGTTTTGTACAATATGTTATACATACTTACTGTACTATTTCATGATTTATGAAAGTTATGTATTGGGTATTTACTGTATTTTTGATATTTAATTCATGGTATATGATATGTATTTGGTGTACTTTTAGATAAAATAATAACTACAGTATATAAAATATATTTAATGTACTTTTTGATATTTTATTTGTAGTATAAAATATATATTTGTTGTACTTTGTGATATTTTCTGTACAGTATGTGTTATATATGTACTGTACTTTTGATATTTTATGAAATATAGGTAATATATATTTACTGTAGTTTTCATATTTATTTACATTATATAATATATATTTGGTGTACTTTTTGACATTTTATCTACAGTATATAAAGTATTGTAACTGTACATTTTGATATTTTATTTACATTAAATATATATATTTTGTGTACTTTTTGGTATTTTATGTACACTATGTAAAATATATTTACCGTACATAATGGTATTTTATTTACAGTATAAAATATATATTTGGTGTACATTTTGCCATTTTATGTACAGTATATAAAATATATTTACTGTACTTTTCCATATTTTATTCACAGTATATAATATATATTTGGTGTACTTTTTGATATTTTATGTACAGTATATAAAATATATTTACAGTAATTTTTTGATATTTTATTTACAGTATATTATATACATTTGGTGTAATTTTTCATATTTTATGTACAGTATGTAATATATATTTACTGTACTATTTGATATTTTATGAAAGGTATGTAATATATATCTACTGTACTTTTTGATATTTCATTTACAGTACATAATATGTATTTGGTGTACTTACAGATAATATATGTACAGTATGTAAAATAAATTTACGGTACTTTTTGATATTTTATTTATAGTATATTATATATTTGGTGTACTTTTTGACATTTTATGTACAGTATATAAAATATATTTACTGTACTTTGATATCTTATTAACAACATATAATATATATTGGGTGTATTTTGACATTTTATGTTCAGTATATCAACTGTATTTACTGTACTCTTTGTTATCTTAGTTACAGTATATAATATATATTTTGTGTACTTTTGACATTTTATTTACAGCATTTAAAATATATTTACTGTAATTTTTTGATATTTTATTTACAGTATATTATATATATTTGCTGTAGTTTTTCATATTTTATGTACAGTATGTAATATATATATACTCTACTTTTTGATATTTTATGAAAGTTATGTAGTATATATTTACTGTACTTTTGATATTTCATTTACAGTATATAATATGTATTTGGTGTACTTTTAGATATTATTATATATACAGTATATAAAATAAATTTGCTGTGTTTTTGTTATTTTATGTACAGTATATAAGATATATTTGGTGTCCTTTTGATATTTTATGTAAATTATGTAATATATATTAGGTGTAATTTTTGATATTTTACATAGGGGGTGTCATATATATTTACTGTCCTTTTTGATATTTTATTTAGAGAGTATAATATATATTTGGTCTAATTTTTGATATTTTATGTACAGTATATTAAATATAATTACTGTAGATTTTGATAGTTTATTTACAGTATATATAACACATATTTGGTGTACTTTTTGATATTTTATGTACAGTATGTAATATATGTTTACTGTAATTTTTGATATTTTATTTACAGTATATAAAATGTATTTGGTGTACTTTTAGTTAATATTATATGTAAAATATATGAAGTATATTTACTGTACTTTTTAATATTTTAGGTACAGTATGTAATATATAATTACTGTACTTTTTGATATTTTATTTACTGTATATAAAATGTATTTGGTGTAGTTTTAGTTAATATTATATGTACAATATATGAAATATATTTACTGTGTTTTTGTTATTTTATGTACAGTATATAAGATATACTTGGTGTCCTTTTGATATTTTATGTAAATTATATAATATATATTAGGTGTAGTTTTTGATATTTTACATAGGGTGTGTCATATATATTTACTGTCCTTTATGATATATGATTTAGAGTGTGTAATATACAATTGGTGTAATTTTTGATATTTTATGTACAGTATATTAAATATAATTACTTTAGTTTTTGATAGTTTATTTACAGTATATATAACACATATTTGGTGTACTTTTTGATATTTTATGTACAGTATGTAATATATATTAACTGTAATTTTTGATATTTTATTCACAGTATATAAAATGTATTTGGTGTACTTTTAGTTAATATTATATGTACAACATATGAAATATATTTACTGTACTTTTGATGTTTTATGTAAAGTATATAAGATATATTTGGTGTCCTTTTGATATTTCATGTAAATTATATAATATATATTAGGTGTAGTTTTTCATATTTTACATAGGGTGTGTCATATATATTTACTGTCCTTTTTGATATTTTATTTAGAGTGTATAATATATATTTGGTGTAATTTTTGATATTTTATGTACAGTATATTAAATATAATTACTGTAGATTTTCATAGTTTATTTACAGTATATATAACACATATTTGGTGTACTTTTTGATATTTTATGTACAGTATGTAATATATGTTTACTGTAATTTTTGATATTTTATTTACAGTATATAAAATGTATTTGGTGTACTTTTAGTTAATATTATATGTAAAATATATGAAGTATATTTACTGTACTTTTTAATATTTTAGGTACAGTATGTAATATATAATTACTGTACTTTTTGATATTTTATTTACTGTATATAAAATGCATTTGGTGTACTTTTAGTTAATATTGTATGTACAACATATGAAATATATTTACTGTACTTTTTAATATTTTATGTACAGTATGTAATATATATTTACTGTAATTTTTGATATTTTATTTACTGTATATAAAATGTATTTGGTGTAGTTTTAGTAAATATTATATGTACAATATATGAAATATATTTACTGTATTTTTGATATTTTATGTACAGTATATAAGATATATTTGGTGTCCTTTTGATATTTTATGTAAATTATATAATATATATTAGGTGTAGTTTTTGATATTTTACATAGGGTGTTTCTTATATATTTACAGTCTTTTTGATATTTTATTTAGGGTGTATAATATACATTTGGTGTAATTTTTGATATTTTACATACAGTATATTAAATATAATTACGGTAGTTTTTGATAGTTTATTTACAGTATATATAACACATATTTGGTGTACATTTTTATATTTTATGTACAGTATGTAATATAAGTTTACTGTAATTTTTGATATTTTATTTACAGTATATAAAATGTATTTGGTGTACTTTTATTTAATATTATATGTACAATATATGAAATATATTTACTGTACTTTTTGATATTTTATGTACAGTATATAAGATATATTTGGTGTCCTTTTGATATTTTATGTAAATTATATAATATATATTTGGTGTAGTTTTTGATATTTTACATAGGGTGTGTCATATATATTTACTGTCCTTTTTGATATTTTATTTAGAGTGTATAATATACATTTGGTGTAATTTTTGATATTTTATGTACAGTATATTAAATATAATTACTGTAGATTTTGATAGTTTATTTACAGTATATATAACACATATTTGGTGCATTTTTTGATATTTTATGTACAGTATGTAATATATGTTTACTGTATTTTTGATATTTTATTTACAGTATATAAAATGTATTTGGTGTACTTTTAGTTAATATTATATGTAAAATATATGAAGTATATTTACTGTACTTTTTAATATTTTAGGTACAGTATGTAATATATATTTACTGTACTTTTTGATATTTTATTTACTGTATATAAAATGTATTTGGTGTAGTTTTAGTTAATATTATATGTACAATATATAAAATATATTTACTGTGTTTTTGTTATTTTATGTACAGTATATAAGATATATTTGGTGTCCTTTTGATATTTTATGTAAATTATGTAATATATATTAAGTGTAATTTTTGATATTTTACATAGGGTGTGTCATATATATTTACTGTCCTTTTTGATATTTTATTTAGAGTGTATAATATACATTTGGTGTAATTTTTGATATTTTATGTACAGTATATTAAATATAATTACTGTAGATTTTGATAGTTTATTTACAGTATATATAACACATATTTGGTGTACTTTTTGATATTTTATGTACAGTATGTAATATATGTTTACTGTAATTTTTGATATTTTATTTACAGTATATAAAATGTATTTGGTGTACTTTTAGTTAATATTATAAGTAAAATATATGAAGTATATTTACTGTACTTTTTAATATTTTAGGTACAGTATGTAATATATAATTACTGTACTTTTTGATATTTTATTTACTGTATATAAAATGTATTTGCTGTAGTTTTAGTTAATATTATATGTACAATATATAAAATATATTTACTGTGTTTTTGTTATTTTATGTACAGTATATAAGATATACTTGGTGTCCTTTTGATATTTTATGTAAATTATATAATATATATTAAGTGTAGTTTTTGATATTTTACATAGGGTGTGTCATATATATTTACTGTCCTTTTTGATATTTTATTTAGAGTGTATAATATACATCTGGTGTAATTTTTGATATTTATGTACAGTTTATTAAATACAATTACTGTAGTTTTTGATAGTTTATTTATAGTATATATAACACATATTTGGTGTACTTTTTGATATTTTATGTACTTTATGTAACATATGTTTACTGTACATTTTGATATTTAATTTACAGTATATAAAATGTGTTTGGTGTACTTTTAGTTAATATTATATGTAAAATATATGAAGTATATTTACTGTAGGTTTTAATATTTTACGTACAGTATGTAATATACATTTACTATACTTTTTGATATGTCATTTACTGTATATAAAATGTATTTGGTGTAGTTTTAGTTAATATTATATGTACAATATATGAAATATATTTACTGTATTTTTGATATTTTATGTACAGTATATAAGATTTATTTGGTGTCCTTTTGATATTTTATGTAAATTATATAATATATATTAGGTGTAGTTTTTGATATTTTACATAGGGTGTGTCATATATATTTACTGTCCTTTTTGATATATGATTTAGAGTGTGTAATATACATTTGCTGTTATTTTTGATATTTTATGTACAGTATATTAAATATAATTACTGCAGTTTTTGATAGTTTATTTACAGTATATATAACACATATTTGGTCTACTTTTTGATATTTTATGTACAGTATGTAATATATATTTACTGTACTTTTTGATATTTTATTTACAGTAGATAAAATGTATTTGGGGTAATTTAGTTAATATATGTACAATATATGAAATATATTTACTGTACTTTTTGATATTTTATGTACAGTAAAAAATATATATTTGGTGTACTTTTGATATATTATGTAAATTATATAATATATATTTGGTGTAGTTTTTGATATTTTACATAGGGTGTGTAATACATATTTACTGTACTTTTTGATATTTTATTAACAGTATATAATATACATTTGGTGTAATTTTTGATATTTTATGTACAGTATAATAAATATAATTGCAGTTTTTGATAGTTTATTTACACTATATATAACACATATTTGGTGTACTTTTTGATATTTTATGTACAGTATGTAATATATATTTGCTGTACTTTTTGATATTTTATTTACAGTATATAAAATGTATTTGGTGTACTTTTAGTTAATATTATATGTACAATATATGAAATATATTTACTGTACTTTTTGATATTTTATGCACAGTATATAAGATATATTTGGTGTCATTTGTATATTTTATGTAAATTATATTATATATATTTGGTGTTGTTTTTGATATTTTGCATACGCTGTGTAATATATATTTACTGTATTTTGTTATTTTATTTACAGTATATAATATACATTAGGAGTAATTTTTGATAATTTATATACAGAATATTAAATAAAATTACTGAACATTTTGATAGTTTATTTACAGTATATATAACACATATCTGGTGTACTTTTTGATATTTTATGTACAGTATGTAATATATATTTACTGTACTTTTTGATATTTTATTTACAGTATATAAAATGTATTCGGTGTACTTTTAGTTAATATTATATGTACAATATATGAAATATATTTACTGTACATTTTGATATTTTATGTACAGTATATAAGATATATTTGGTGTCCTTTTGATATTTTAGGTAAATTATATAATATGTATTTGGTGTAGTTTTTGATATTTTACATAGGGTGTATAATATATATTTACTGTAATTTTGATATATTATTTAGAGTATATAATATACATTTGGTGTAATTTTTGATACTTTATGTACAGTATATTAAACATAATTACTGTAGTTTTTGATAGTTTATTTACAGTATGTATAACACATATTTGGTCTACCTTTTGATATTTTAAGTACAGTGTGTAATATATATTTACTGTACTTTTTGATTTTTTTTAGAATATATAAAATGTATTTGGTGTACTTTTAGTTAATATTATATGTACAATATATGAAATATATTTGCTGTACTTTTTGATATCTTATGTACAGTATATAATATATATTTGGTGTACTTTTGATATATTATGTAAATTATATAATATATAATTGGTGTAGTTTTTGATATTTTACATAGTGTGTGTAATATATGTGTACTATCCTTTTTGATATTTTATTTACAGTATATAATATACATTTGGTGTAATTTTTGATATTTTATGTACAGTATACTAAATATAATTACTGTAGTTTTTGATAGTTTATTTACCGTATATATAACACATATTTGGTGTACTTTTTGATATTTTAAGTACAGTGTGTAATATGTATTTACTGTACTTTTTGATTTTATTTACAGTATATAAAATGTATTTGGTGTACTTTTAGTTAATGTTATATGTACAATATATGAAATACATTTATTGTACTTTTAAATATTTTATGTACAGTATATGATATACATTTGGTGTAATTTTTGATATTTTATGTACAGTATATTAAATATAATTACTGAAGATTTGATAGTTTATTTACAGTATATATAACACATATTTGGTGTACTTTTTGATATTTTAAGTACAGTGTGTAATATATATTTAGTGTCCTTTTTGATTATTTTTACAGTATATAATATGTATTTGGTGCACTTTTAGTTAATATTATATGTACAATACATGAAATATATTTGCTGTACTTTTTGTTATTTTATGTACAGTATATAATATATATTTGGTGTACTTTTGATATATTATGTAAATTATATAATATATAATTGGTGTAGTTTTTCATATTTTACATAGTGTGTGTAATATATATCTACTATCCTTTTTGATATTTTATTTAGAGTATATAATATACATTTGGTGTAATTTTTGATATTTTATGTACAGTATATTAAATATAATTACTGCAGTTTTTGACAGTTTATTTACAGTATATATAACAGATATTTGGTGTACTTCTTGATATTTTAAGTACAGTGTGTAATATATATTTACTGTACTTTTTGATTTTATTTACAGTATATAAAATGTATTTGGTGTACTTTTATTTATTATTATATATACAATATATGAAATGTATTTGCTGTACTTTTTGATATTTTATGTACAGTATATTATATATATCTGGTGTACTTTAGATATATTATGTAAATTATATAATATTTAATTGGTGTAGTTTTTGAAATTTTACATAGTGTGTGTAATATATATGTGCTATCCTTTTTGATATTTCATTTACAGTATATAATATACATTTGGTGTAATTTTTGATATTTTATGTACAGTACATTAAATATAATTACTGTAGTTTTTGATAGTTTACTTACAGTATATATAACACATATTTGGTGTACTTTTTGATATTTTAAGTACAGTGTGTAATATATATTTACTGTAGTTTTTGATTTTATTTACAGTATATAAAATGTATTTGGTGTACTTTTAGTTAATATCATATGTACAATATATGAAATGTATTTGCTGTACTTTTTGACATTTTTTGTACAGTATATAATATATATTTGGTGTACTTTTGATATATTATGTAAGTTATATAATATATAATTGGTTTAGTTTTTGATATTTTACATAGAGTGTGTAATATGTATGTACTATCCTTTTTGATATTTTATTTACAGTATATAATATACATTTGGTGTAATTTTTGATATTTTATGTACAGTATATTAAATATAATTACTGTAGTTTTTGACAGTTTATTTACAGTATATATAACACATATTTGGTGTACTTTTTGATATTTTAAGTACAGTGTGTAATATATATTTACTGTACTTTTTGATGTTTTTACAGTATATAAAATGTATTTGGTGTACTTTTAGTTAATATTATATGTACAATATATGAAATATATTTGCTGTACTTTTTGATATCTTATGTATAGTATATAATATATATTTGGTGTACTTTTGATATATTATGTAAATTATATAATATATAATTGGTGTAGTTTTTGATATTTTACCTAGAGTGTGTAATATACATGTACTATCCTTTTTGATATTTTATTTACAGTATATAATATACATTTGGTGTAATTTTTGATATTTTATGTACAGTATATTAAATATAATTACTGTAGTTTTCGATAGTTTATTTACAGTATATATAACACATATTTGGTGTACATTTTGATATTTTAAGTACAGTGTGTAATATATATTTAGTGTACTTTTTGATTTTTTTTACAGTATATAAAATGTATTTGGTGCACTTTTAGTTAATATTATATGTACAATACATTAAATATATTTGCTGTACTTTTTGTTATTTTATGTACAGTATATAATATATATTTGTGCACTTTTGATATATTATGTAAATTATATAATATATAATTGGTGTAGTTTTTCATATTTTACATAGTGTGTGTAATATATATCTACTATCCTTTTTGATATATTATTTACAGTATATAATATACATTTGGTGTAATTATTGATATTTTATGTACAGTATATTAAATATAATTACTGTAGTTTTTGATAGTTTATTTACAGTATATATAACACATATTTGGTGTACTTTTTGATATTTTAAGTACAGTGTGTCATATATATTTAGTGTACTTTTTGATTTTTTTTTACATTATATAAAATGTATTTGGTGTACTTTTAGTTAATATTATATGTACAATACATGAAATATATTTGCTGTACTTTTTGTTATTTTATGTACAGTATATAATATATATTTGGTGCACTTTTGATATATGATGTAAATTATATAATATATACTTGGTGTAGTTTTTCATATTTTACATAGTGTGTGTAATATATATCTACTATCCTTTTTGATATTTTATTTACAGTATATAATATACATTTGGTGTAATTTTTGATATTTTATGTAGAGTATATTAAATATAATTACTGTAGTTTTTGACAGTTTATTTACAGTATATATAACACATATTTGGTGTACTTTTTGATATTTTAAGTACAGTGTGTAATATATATTTACTGTACTTTTTGATTTTATTTACAGTATATAAAATGTATTTGGTGTACTTTTAGTTAATATCGTATGTACAATATATGAAATGTATTTGCTGTACTTTTTGACATTTTTTGTACAGTATATAATATATATTTGGTGTACTTTTGATATATTATGTAAGTTATATAATATATAATTGGTTTAGTTTTTGATATTTTACATAGAGTGTGTAATATGTATGTACTATCCTTTTTGATATTTTATTTACAGTATATAATATACATTTGGTGTAATTTTTGATATTTTATGTACAGTATATTAAATATAATTACTGTAGTTTTTGACAGTTTATTTACAGTATATATAACACATATTTGGTGTACTTTTTGATATTTTAAGAACAGTGTGTAATATATATTTACTGTACTTTTTGATGTTTTTACAGTATATAAAATGTATTTGGTGTACTTTTAGTTAATATTATATGTACAATATATGAAATATATTTGCTGTACTTTTTGATATCTTATGTATAGTATATAATATATATTTGGTGTACTTTTGATATATTATGTAAATTATATAATATATAATTGGTGTAGTTTTTGATATTTTACATAGAGTGTGTAATATACATGTACTATCCTTTTTGATATTTTATTTACAGTATATAATATACATTTGGTGTAATTTTTGATATTTTATGTACAGTATATTAAATATAATTACTGTAGTTTTTGATAGTTTATTTACAGTATATATAACACATATTTGGTGTACTTTTTGATATTTTAAGTACAGTGTGTAATATATATTTAGTGTACTTTTTGATTTCTTTTTACAGTATATAAAATGTATTTGGTGCACTTTTAGTTAATATTATATGTACAATACATGAAATATATTTGCTGTACTTTTTGTCATTTTATGTACAGTATATAGTATATATTTGGTGTACTTTTGATATATTATGTAAATTATATAATATATAATTGGTGTAGTTTTTGATATTTTACATAGGGTGTGTAACATACATGTACTATCCTTTTTGATATTTTATTTACAGTATATAATATACATTTGGTGTAATTTTTGATATTTTAAGTACAGTATATTAAATATAATTACTGTAGTTTTTGATAGTTTATTTACAGTATATATAACACATATTTGGTGTACTTTTTGATATTTTAAGTACAGTGTGTAATATATATTTAGTGTACTTTTTGATTTTTTTTTACAGTATGTAAAATGTATTTGGTGCACTCTTAGTTAATATTATATGTACAATACATGAAATATATTTGCTGTACTTTTTGTTATTTTATGTACAGTATATAAGATATATTTGGTGTACTTTTGATATATTATGTAAATTATATAATATATAATAGGTGTAGTTTTTCATATTTTACATAGTGTGTGTAATATATATCTACTATCATTTCTGATATTTTATTTACAGTATATAATAGACATTTGGTGTAATTTTTGATATTTTATGTACAGTATATTAAATATAATTACTGTAGTTTTTGATAGTTTATTTACAATATATTTAAAACAAATTTGGTGTACTTTTTGATATTTTAAGTACAGTGTGTAATACATATTTACTGTAATTTTTGAGTTTTTTTACAGTATATAAAATGTATTTGGTGTACTTTTAGTTAATATTATATGTACAATATATGAAATATATTTGCTGTACTTTTTGATATCTTACGTACAGTATATAATATATATTTGGTGTACTTTTGATATATTATGTAAATTATATAATACATAATTGGTGTAGTTTTTGATATTTTACATAGAGTGTGTAATATATATGTACCATCGTTTTTGATATTTTATTTACAGTATATAATATACATTTGGTGTAATTTTTGATATTTTATGTACAGTATATTAAATATAATTACTGTAGTTTTTGATAGTTTATTTACAGTATATATAACACATATTTGGTGTACTTTTTGATATTTTAAGTACAGTGGGTAATATATATTTACTGTAGTTTTTGAATTTATTTACAGTATATAAAATGTATTTGGTGTACTTTTAGTTAATATTATATGTACAATATATGAAATGTATTTGCTGTACTTTTTGACATTTTTTGTACAGTATATAATATATATTTGGTGTACTTTTGATATATTATGTAAATTATATAATATATAATTGGTGTAGTTTTTGATACTTTACATAGAGTGTGTAATATGTATGTACTATCATTTTTGATATTTTATTTACAGTATATAATATACATTTGGTGTAATTTTTGATATTTTATGTACAGTATATTAAATATAATTTCTGTAGTTTTTGACAGTTTATTTACAGTATATATAACAAATATTTGGTGTACTTTTTGATATTTTAAGTACAGTGTGTAATATATATTTACTGAACTTTTTGATTTTTTTACCCTATATAAAATGTATTTGGTGTACTTTTAGTTAATATTATATGTACAATATATGAAATATATTTGCTGTACTTTTTGATATCTTATGTATAGTATATAATATATATTTGGTGTACTTTTGATATATTATGTAAATTATATAATATATAATTGGTGTAGTTTTTGATATTTTACATAGAGTGTGTAATATACATGTACTATCCTTTTTGATATTTTATTTACAGTATATAATATACATTTGGTGTAATTTTTGATATTTTATGTACAGTATATTAAATATAATTACTGTAGTTTTTGATAGTTTATTTACAGTATATATAACACATATTTGGTGTACTTTTTGATATTTTAAGTACAGTGTGTAATATATATTTACTGTACTTTTTGATTTTTTTTTACCGTATATAAAATGTATTTGGTGCACTTTTAGTTAATATTATATGTACAATACATGAAATATATTTGCTGTACTTTTTGTTATTTTATGTACACTATATAATATATATTTGGTGTACTTTTGATATATTATGTAAATTATATAATATATAATAGGTGTAGTTTTTCATATTTTACATAGTGTGTGTAATATATATCTACTATCCTTTTTGATATTTTATTTACAGTATATAATATACATTTGGTGTAATTTTTGATATTTTATGTACAGTATATTAAATATAATTACTGTAGTTTTTGACAGTTTGTTTACAGTATATATAACACATATTTGGTGTACTTTTTGATATTTTAAGTACAGTGTGTAATATATATTTACTGTACTTTTTGATTTTTTTACAGTATATAAAATGTATTTGCTGTACTTTTAGTTAATATTATATGTACAATATATGAAATGTATTTGCTGTACGTTTTGACATTTTTTGTACAGTATATAATATATATTTGGTGTACTTTTGATATATTATGTAAATTATATAATATATAATTGGTGTAGTTTTTGATATTTTACATAGAGTGTGTAATATACATGTACTATCCTTTTTGATATTTTATTTACAGTATATAATATACATTTGGTGTAATTTTTGATATTTTATGTACAGTATATTAAATATAATTACTGTAGTTTTTGATAGTTTATTTACAGTATATATAACACATATTTGGTGTACTTTTTGATATTTTATGTACAGTGTGTAATATATATTTAGTGTACTTTTTGATTTTTTTTTACAGTATATAAAATGTATTTGGTGCACTTTTAGTTAATATTATATGTACAATACATGAAATATATTTGCTGTACTTTTTGTTATTTTATGTACAGTATATAATATATATTTGTGCACTTTTGATATATTATGTAAATTATATAATATATAATTGGTGTAGTTTTTCATATTTTACATAGTGTGTGTAATATATATCTACTATCCTTTTTGATATTTTATTTACAGTACATAATATACATTTGGTGTAATTTTTGATATTTTATGTACAGTATATTAAATATAATTACTGTAGTTTTTGATAGTTTATTTACAGTATATATAACACATATTTGGTGTACTTTTTGATATTTTAAGTACAGTGTGTCATATATATTTAGTGTACTTTTTGATTTTTTTTTACAGTATATAAAATGTATTTGGGGCACTTTTAGTTAATATTATATGTACAATACATGAAATATATTTGCTGTACTTTTTGTTATTTTATGTACAGTATATAATATATATTTGGTGTACTTTTGATATATGATGTAAATTATATAATATATAATTGGTGTAGTTTTTCATATTTTACATAGTGTGTGTAATATATATCTACTATCCTTTTTGATATTTTATTTACAGTATATAATATACATTTGGTGTAATTTTTGATATTTTATGTACAGTATATTAAATATAATTACTGTAGTTTTTGATAGTTTATTTACAGTATATATAACACATATTTGGTGTACTTTTTGATATTTTAAGTACAGTGTGTAATATATATTTACTGTACTTTTTGATTTTTTTTTACCGTATATAAAATGTATTTGGTGCACTTTTAGTTAATATTATATGTACAATACATGAAATATATTTGCTGTACTTTTTGTTATTTTATGTACACTATATAATATATATTTGGTGTACTTTTGATATATTATGTAAATTATATAATATATAATAGGTGTAGTTTTTCATATTTTACATAGTGTGTGTAATATATATCTACTATCCTTTTTGATATTTTATTTACAGTATATAATATACATTTGGTGTAATTTTTGATATTTTATGTACAGTATATTAAATATAATTACTGTAGTTTTTGACAGTTTGTTTACAGTATATATAACACATATTTGGTGTACTTTTTGATATTTTAAGTACAGTGTGTAATATATATTTACTGTACTTTTTGATTTTTTTACAGTATATAAAATGTATTTGCTGTACTTTTAGTTAATATTATATGTACAATATATGAAATGTATTTGCTGTACGTTTTGACATTTTTTGTACAGTATATAATATATATTTGGTGTACTTTTGATATATTATGTAAATTATATAATATATAATTGGTGTAGTTTTTGATATTTTACATAGAGTGTGTAATATACATGTACTATCCTTTTTGATATTTTATTTACAGTATATAATATACATTTGGTGTAATTTTTGATATTTTATGTACAGTATATTAAATATAATTACTGTAGTTTTTGATAGTTTATTTACAGTATATATAACACATATTTGGTGTACTTTTTGATATTTTATGTACAGTGTGTAATATATATTTAGTGTACTTTTTGATTTTTTTTTACAGTATATAAAATGTATTTGGTGCACTTTTAGTTAATATTATATGTACAATACATGAAATATATTTGCTGTACTTTTTGTTATTTTATGTACAGTATATAATATATATTTGTGCACTTTTGATATATTATGTAAATTATATAATATATAATTGGTGTAGTTTTTCATATTTTACATAGTGTGTGTAATATATATCTACTATCCTTTTTGATATTTTATTTACAGTACATAATATACATTTGGTGTAATTTTTGATATTTTATGTACAGTATATTAAATATAATTACTGTAGTTTTTGATAGTTTATTTACAGTATATATAACACATATTTGGTGTACTTTTTGATATTTTAAGTACAGTGTGTCATATATATTTAGTGTACTTTTTGATTTTTTTTTACAGTATATAAAATGTATTTGGGGCACTTTTAGTTAATATTATATGTACAATACATGAAATATATTTGCTGTACTTTTTGTTATTTTATGTACAGTATATAATATATATTTGGTGTACTTTTGATATATGATGTAAATTATATAATATATAATTGGTGTAGTTTTTCATATTTTACATAGTGTGTGTAATATATATCTACTATCCTTTTTGATATTTTATTTACAGTATATAATATACATTTGGTGTAATTTTTGATATTTTATGTACAGTATATTAAATATAATTACTGTAGTTTTTGACAGTTTATTTACAGTATATATAACACATATTTGGTGTACTTTTTGATATTTTAAGTACAGTGTGTAATATATATTTACTGTACTTTTTGATTTTATTTACAGTATATAAAATGTATTTGGTGTACTTTTAGTTAATATCATATGTACAATATATGAAATGTATTTGCTGTACTTTTTGACATTTTTTGTACAGTATATAATATATATTTGGTGTACTTTTGATATATTATGTAAGTTATATAATATATAATTGGTTTAGTTTTTGATATTTTACATAGAGTGTGTAATATGTATGTACTATCCTTTTTGATATTTTATTTACAGTATATAATATACATTTGGTGTAATTTTTGATATTTTATGTACAGTATATTAAATATAATTACTGTAGTTTTTGACAGTTTATTTACAGTATATATAACACATATTTGGTGTACTTTTTGATATTTTAAGTACAGTGTGTAATATATATTTACTGTACTTTTTGATGTTTTTACAGTATATAAAATGTATTTGGTGTACTTTTAGTTAATATTATATGTACAATATATGAAATATATTTGCTGTACTTTTTGATATCTTATGTATAGTATATAATATATATTTGGTGTACTTTTGATATATTATGTAAATTATATAATATATAATTGGTGTAGTTTTTGATATTTTACATAGAGTGTGTAATATACATGTACTATCCTTTTTGATATTTTATTTACAGTATATAATATACATTTGGTGTAATTTTTGATATTTTATGTACAGTATATTAAATATAATTACTGTAGTTTTTGATAGTTTATTTACAGTATATATTACACATATTTGGTGTACTTTTTGATATTTTAAGTACAGTGTGTAATATATATTTAGTGAACTTTTTGATTTTTTTTTACAGTATATAAAATGTATTTGGTGCACTTTTAGTTAATATTATATGTACAATACATGAAATATATTTGCTGTACTTTTTGTCATTTTATGTACAGTATATAGTATATATTTGGTGTACTTTTGATATATTATGTAAATTATATAATATATAATTGGTGTAGTTTTTGATATTTTACATAGGGTGTGTAACATACATGTACTATCCTTTTTGATATTTTATTTACAGTATATAATATACATTTGGTGTAATTTTTGATATTTTAAGTACAGTATATTAAATATAATTACTGTAGTTTTTGATAGTTTATTTACAGTATATATAACACATATTTGGTGTACTTTTTGATATTTTAAGTACAGTGTGTAATATATATTTAGTGTACTTTTTGATTTTTTTTTACAGTATATAAAATGTATTTGGTGCACTTTTAGTTAATATTATATGTACAATACATGAAATATATTTGCTGTACTTTTTGTTATTTTATGTACAGTATATAATATATATTTGGTGTACTTTTGATATATTATGTAAATTATATAATATATAATAGGTGTAGTTTTTCATATTTTACATAGTGTGTGTAATATATATCTACTATCATTTCTGATATTTTATTTACAGTATATAATAGACATTTGGTGTAATTTTTGATATTTTATGTACAGTATATTAAATATAATTACTGTAGTTTTTGATAGTTTATTTACAATATATTTAAAACAAATTTGGTGTACTTTTTGATATTTTAAGTACAGTGTGTAATACATATTTACTGTAATTTTTGAGTTTTTTTACAGTATATAAAATGTATTTGGTGTACTTTTAGTTAATATTATATGTACAATATATGAAATATATTTGCTGTACTTTTTGATATCTTACGTACAGTATATAATATATATTTGGTGTACTTTTGATATATTATGTAAATTATATAATACATAATTGGTGTAGTTTTTGATATTTTACATAGAGTGTGTAATATATATGTACCATCGTTTTTGATATTTTATTCACAGTATATAATATACATTTGGTGTAATTTTTGATATTTTATGAACAGTATATTAAATATAATTACTGTAGTTTTTCATAGTTTATTTACAGTATATATAACACATATTTGGTGTACTTTTTGATATTTTAAGTACAGTGGGTAATATACATTTACTGTAGTTTTTGAATTTATTTACAGTATATAAAATGTATTTGGTGTACTTTTAGTTAATATTATATGTACAATATATGAAATGTATTTGCTGTACTTTTTGACATTTTTTGTACAGTATATAATATATATTTGGTGTACTTTTGATATATTATGTAAATTATATAATATATAATTGGTGTAGTTTTTGATATTTTACATAGAGTGTGTAATATGTATGTACTATCATTTTTGATATTTTATTTACAGTATATAATATACATTTGGTGTAATTTTTGATATTTTATGTACAGTATATTAAATATAATTACTGTAGTTTTTGACAGTTTATTTACAGTATATATAACAAATATTTGGTGTACTTTTTGATATTTTAAGTACAGTGTGTAATATATATTTACTGAACTTTTTGATTTTTTTACACTATATAAAATGTATTTGGTGTACTTTTAGTTAATATTATATGTACAATATATGAAATATATTTGCTGTACTTTTTGATATCTTATGTACAGTATATAATATATATTTGGTGTACTTTTGATATATTATGTAAATTATATAATATATAATTGGTGTAGTTTTTGATATTTTACATAGAGTGTGTAATATACATGTACTATCCTTTTTGATATTTTATTTACAGTATATAATATACATTTGGTGTAATTTTTGATATTTTATGTACAGTATATTAAATATAATTACTGTAGTTTTTGATAGTTTATTTACAGTATATATAACACATATTTGATGTACTTTTTGATATTTTAAGTACAGTGTGTAATATATATTTAGTGTACTTTTTGATTTTTTTTTACCGTATATAAAATGTATTTGGTGCACTTTTAGTTAATATTATATGTACAATACATGAAATATATTTGCTGTACTTTTTGTTATTTTATGTACACTATATAATATATATTTGGTGTACTTTTGATATATTATGTAAATTATATAATATATAATAGGTGTAGTTTTTCATATTTTACATAGTGTGTGTAATATATATCTACTATCCTTTTTGATATTTTATTTACAGTATATAATATACATTTGGTGTAATTTTTGATATTTTATGTACAGTATATTAAATATAATTACTGTAGTTTTTGACAGTTTGTTTACAGTATATATAACACATATTTGGTGTACTTTTTGATATTTTAAGTACAGTGTGTAATATATATTTACTGTACTTTTTGATTTTTTTACAGTATATAAAATGTATTTGCTGTACTTTTAGTTAATATTATATGTACAATATATGAAATGTATTGCTGTACGTTTTGACATTTTTTGTACAGTATATAATATATATTTGGTGTACTTTTGATATATTATGTAAATTATATAATATATAATTGGTGTAGTTTTTGATATTTTACATAGAGTGTGTAATATACATGTACTATCCTTTTTGATATTTTATTTACAGTATATAATATACATTTGGTGTAATTTTTGATATTTTATGTACAGTATATTAAATATAATTACTGTAGTTTTTGATAGTTTATTTACAGTATATATAACACATATTTGGTGTACTTTTTGATATTTTATGTACAGTGTGTAATATATATTTAGTGTACTTTTTGATTTTTTTTTACAGTATATAAAATGTATTTGGTGCACTTTTAGTTAATATTATATGTACAATACATGAAATATATTTGCTGTACTTTTTGTTATTTTATGTACAGTATATAATATATATTTGGTGTACTTTTGATATATTATGTAAATTATATAATATATAATTGGTGTAGTTTTTCATATTTTACATAGTGTGTGTAATATATATCTACTATACTTTTTGATATTTTATTTACAGTACATAATATACATTTGGTGTAATTTTTGATATTTTATGTACAGTATATTAAATATAATTACTGTAGTTTTTGATAGTTTATTTACAGTATATATAACACATATTTGGTGTACTTTTTGATATTTTAAGTACAGTGTGTCATATATATTTAGTGTACTTTTTGATTTTTTTTTACAGTATATAAAATGTATTTGGGGCACTTTTAGTTAATATTATATGTACAATACATGAAATATATTTGCTGTACTTTTTGTTATTTTATGTACAGTATATAATATATATTTGGTGTACTTTTGATATATGATGTAAATTATATAATATATAATTGGTGTAGTTTTTCATATTTTACATAGTGTGTGTAATATATATCTACTATCCTTTTTGATATTTTATTTACAGTATATAATATACATTTGGTGTAATTTTTGATATTTTATGTACAGTATATTAAATATAATTACTGTAGTTTTTGACAGTTTATTTACAGTATATATAACACATATTTGGTGTACTTTTTGATATTTTAAGTACAGTGTGTAATATATATTTACTGTACTTTTTGATGTTTTTACAGTATATAAAATGTATTTGGTGTACTTTTAGTTAATATTATATGTACAATATATGAAATATATTTGCTGTACTTTTTGATATCTTATGTATAGCATATAATATATATTTGGTGTACTTTTGATATATTATGTAAATTATATAATATATAATTGGTGTAGTTTTTGATATTTTACATAGAGTGTGTAATATACATGTACTATCCTTTTTGATATTTTATTTACAGTATATAATATACATTTGGTGTAATTTTTGATATTTTATGTACAGTATATTAAATATAATTACTGTAGTTTTTGATAGTTTATTTACAATATATATAACACATATTTGGTGTACTTTTTGATATTTTAAGTACAGTGTGTAATATATATTTAGTGTACATTTTGATTTTTTTTACAGTATATAAAATGTATTTGGTGCACTTTTAGTTAATATTATATGTACAATACATGAAATATATTTGCTGTACTTTTTGTTATTTTATGTACACTATATAATATATATTTGGTGTACTTTTGATATATTATGTAAATTATATAATATATAATTGGTGTAGTTTTCGATATTTTACATAGGGTGTGTAACATACATGTACTATCCTTTTTGATATTTTATTTACAGTATATAATATACATTTGGTGTAATTTTTGATATTTTATGTACAGTATATTAAATATAATTACTGTAGTTTTTGATAGTTTATTTACAGTATATATAACACATATTTGGTGTACTTTTTGATATTTTAATTACAGTGTGTAATATATATTTAGTGTACATTTTGATTTTTTTTACAGTATATAAAATGTATTTGGTGCACTTTTAGTTAATATTATATGTACAATACATGAAATATATTTGCTGTACTTTTTGTTATTTTATGTACAGTATATAATATATATTTGGTGTACTTTTGATATATTATGTAAATTATATAATATATAATTGGTGTAGTTTTTCATATTTTACATAGGGTGTGTAACATACATGTACTATCCTTTTTGATATTTTATTTACAGTATATAATATACATTTGGTGTAATTTTTGATATTTTATGTACAGTATATTAAATATAATTACTGTAGTTTTTGATAGTTTATTTACAGTATATATAACACATATTTGGTGTACTTTTTGATATTTTAAGTACAGTGTGTAATATATATTTAGTGTACTTTTTGATTTTTTTTTACAGTATATAAAATGTATTTGGTGCACTTTTAGTTAATATTATATGTACAATATATGAAATATATTTGCTGTACTTTTGTTATTTTATGTACAGTATATAAGATATATTTGGTGTACTTTTGATATACTATGTAAATTATATAATATATAATTGGTGTAGTTTTTCATATTTTACATAGTGTGTGTAATATATATCTACTATCCTTTTTGATATTTAATTTACAGTATATAATATACATTTGGTGTAATTTTTGATATTTTATGTACAGTATATTAAATATAATTACTGTAGTTTTTGACAGTTTATTTACAGTATATATAACACATATTTGGTGTACTTTTTGATATTTTAAGTACAGTGTGTAATATATATTTACTGTACTTTTTGATTTTATTTACAGTATATAAAATGTATTTGGTGTACTTTTAGTTAATATTATATGTACAATATATGAAATGTGTTTCCTGTACTTTTTGACATTTTTTGTACAGTATATAATATATATTTGGTGTACTTTCGATATATTATGTAAATTATATAATATATAATTGGTGTAGTTTTTGATATTTTACATAGAGTGTGTAATATGTATGTACTATCCTTTTTGATATTTTATTTACAGTATATAATATACATTTGGTGTAATTTTTGATATTTTATGTACAGTATATTAAATATAATTACTGTAGTTTTTGACAGTTTATTTACAGTATATATAACACATATTTGGTGTACTTTTTGATATTTTAAGTACAGTGTGTAATATATATTTACTGTACTTTTTGATGTTTTTACAGTATATAAAATGTATTTGGTGTACTTTTAGTTAATATTATATGTACAATATATGAAATATATTTGCTGTACTTTTTGATATCTTATGTATAGTATATAATATATATTTGGTGTACTTTTGATATATTATGTAAATTATATAATATATAATTGGTGTAGTTTTTGATATTTTACATAGAGTGTGTAATATACATGTACTATCTTTTTGATATTTTATTTACAGTATATAATATACATTTGGTGTAATTTTTGATATTTTATGTACAGTATATTAAATATAATTACTGTAGTTTTTGATAGTTTATTTACAGTATATATAACACATATTTGGTGTACTTTTTGATATTTTAAGTACAGTGTGTAATATATATTTAGTGTCCTTTTTGATTTTTTTTACAGTATATAAAATGTATTTGGTGCACTTTTAGTTAATATTATATGTACAATACATGAAATATATTTGCTGTACTTTTTGTTATTTTATGTACAGTATATAATATATATTTGGTGTACTTTTGCTATATTATGTAAATTATATAATATATAATTGGTGTAGTTTTTCATATTTTACATAGTGTGTATAATATATATCTACTATCCTTTTTGATATTTTATTTACAGTATATAATATACATTTGGTGTAAATTTTGATATTTTATGTACAGTATATTAAATATAATTACTGTAGTTTTTGATAGTTTATTTACAGTATATATAACACATATTTGTTGTACTTTTTGATATTTTAAGTACAGTGTGTAATATATATTTAGTGACTTTTTGATTTTTTTTTACACTATATAAAATGTATTTGGTGCACTTTTAGTTAATATTATATGTACAATACATGAAATATATTTGCTGTACTTTTTGTTATTTTATGTACACTATATAATATATATTTGGTGTACTTTTGATATATTATGTAAATTATATGATATATAATAGGTGTAGTTTTTCATATTTTACATAGTGTGTGTAATATATATCTACAATCCTTTTTGATATTTTATTTGCAGTATATAATATACATTTGGTGTAATTTTTGATATTTTATATACAGTATATTAAATATAATTACTGTAGTTTTTGACAGTTTGTTTACAGTATATATAACACATATTTGGTGTACTTTTTGATATTTTAAGTACAGTGTGTAATATATATTTACTGTACTTTTTGATTTTTTTACAGTATATAAAATGTATTTGGTGTACTTTTAGTTAATATTATATATACAATATATGAAATGTATTTGCTGTACGTTTTGACATTTTTTGTACAGTATATAATATATATTTGGTGTACTTTTGATATATTATGTAAATTATATAATATATAATTGGTGTAGTTTTTGATATTTTACATAGAGTGTGTAATATACATGTACTATCCTTTTTGATATTTTATTTACAGTATATAATATACATTTGGTGTAATTTTTGATATTTTATGTACAGTATATTAAATATAATTACTGTAGTTTTTGATAGTTTATTTACAGTATATATAACACATATTTGGTGTACTTTTTGATATTTTAAGTACAGTGTGTAATATATATTTAGTGTACTTTTTGATTTTTTTTTACAGTATATAAAATGTATTTGGTGCACTTTTAGTTAATATTATATGTACAATACATGAAATATATTTGCTGTACTTTTTGTTATTTTATGTACAGTATATAATATATATTTGGTGTACTTTTGATATATTATGTAAATTATATAATATATAATTGGTGTAGTTTTTCATATTTTACATAGTGTGTGTAATATATATCTACTATCCTTTTTGATATTTTATTTACAGTACATAATATACACTTGGTGTAATTTTTGATATTTTATGTACAGTATATTAAATATAATTACTGTAGTTTTTGATAGTTTATTTACAGTATATATAACACATATTTGGTGTACTTTTTGATATTTTAAGTACAGTGTGTCATATATATTTAGTGTACTTTTTGATTTTTTTTTACAGTATATAAAATGTATTTGGTGCACTTTTAGTTAATATTATATGTACAATACATGAAATATATTTGCTGTACTTTTTGTTATTTTATGTACAGTATATAATATATATTTGGTGTACTTTTGATATATGATGTAAATTATATAATATATAATTTGTGTAGTTTTTCATATTTTACATAGTGTGTGTAACATATATCTACTATCCTTTTTGATATTTTATTTACAGTATATAATATACATTTGGTGTAATTTTTGATATTTTATGTACAGTATATTAAATATAATTACTGTAGTTTTTGACAGTTTATTTACAGTATATATAACACATATTTGGTGTCCTTTTTGATATTTTAAGTACAGTGTGTAATATATTTACTGTACTTTTTGATTTTATTTACAGTATATAAAATGTATTTGGTGTATTTTTAGTTAATATCATATGTACAATATATGAAATGTATTTGCTGTACTTTTTGACATTTTTTGTACAGTATATAATATATATTTGGTGTACTTTTGATATATTATGTAAGTTATATAATATATAATTGGTTTAGTTTTTGATATTTTACATAGAGTGTGTAATATGTATGTACTATCCTTTTTGATATTTTATTTACAGTATATAATATACATTTGGTGTAATTTTTGATATTTTATGTACAGTATATTAAATATAATTACTGTAGTTTTTGACAGTTTATTTACAGTATATATAACACATATTTGGTGTACTTTTTGATATTTTAAGTACAGTGTGTAATATATATTTACTGTACTTTTTGATGTTTTTACAGTATATAAAATGTATTTGGTGTACTTTTAGTTAATATTATATGTACAATATATGAAATATATTTGCTGTACTTTTTGATATCTTATGTATAGTATATAATATATATTTGGTGTACTTTTGATATATTATGTAAATTATATAATATATAATTGGTGTAGTTTTTGATATTTTACATAGAGTGTGTAATATACATGTACTATCCTTTTTGATATTTTATTTACAGTATATAATATACATTTGGTGTAATTTTTGATATTTTATGTACAGTATATTAAATATAATTACTGTAGTTTTTGATAGTTTATTTACAGTATATATAACACATATTTGGTGTACTTTTTGATATTTTAAGTACAGTGTGTAATATATATTTAGTGTACTTTTTGATTTTTTTTACAGTATATAAAATGTATTTGGTGCACTTTTAGTTAATATTATATGTACAATACATGAAATATATTTGCTGTACTTTTTGTTATTTTATGTACACTATATAATATATATTTGGTGTACTTTTGATATATTATGTAAATTATATAATATATAATTGGTGTAGTTTTTCATATTTTACATAGGGTGTGTAATATATATCTACTATCCTTTTTGATATTTTATTTACAGTATATAATATACATTTGGTGTAATTTTTGATATTTTATGTACAGTATATTAAATATAATTACTGCAGTTTTTGACAGTTTATTTACAGTATATATAACACATATTTGGTGTACTTTTTGATATTTTAAGTACAGTGTGTAATATATATTTACTGTACTTTTTGATTTTATTTACAGTATATAAAATGTATTTGGTGTACTTTTAGTTATTATTATATGTACAATATATGAAATGTATTTGCTGTACTTTTTGATATTTTATGTACAGTATATAATATATATCTGGTGTACTTTAGACATATTATGTAAATTATATAATATTTAATTGGTGTAGTTTTTGAAATTTTACATAGTGTGTGTAATATATATGTGCTATCTTTTTGATATTTTATTTACAGTATATAATATACATTTGGTGTAATTTTTGATATTTTATGTACAGTACATTAAATATAATTACTGTAGTTTTTGATAGTTTACTTACAGTATATACAACACATATTTGGTGTACTTTTTGATATTTTAAGTACAGTGTGTAATATACATTTACTGTACTTTTTGATTTTTTTTACAGTATATAAAATGTATTTGGTGTACTTTTAGTTAATATTATATGTACAATATATGAAATATATTTGCTGTACTTTTTGATATATTATGTACAGTATATAATATATACTTGGTGTACTTTTGATATATTATGTAAATTATATAATATATAATTGGTGTAGTTTTTGATATTTTACATAGAGTGTGTAATATATATGTACTATCCTTTTTGATATATTATTTACAGTATATAATATACATTTGGTGTGATTTTTGATATTTTATGTACAGTATATTAAATATAATTACTGTAGTTTTTGATAGTTTATTTACAGTATATATAACACATATTTGGTGTACTTTTTGATGTTTTAAGTACAGTGTGTAATATATATTTACTGTACTTTTTGATTTTTTTTTACAGTATATAAAATGTATTTGGTGTACTTTTAGTTAATATTATATGTACAATATATGTAATATATTTGCAGTACTTTTTGATATTTTATGTACAGTATATAATATATATTTGGTGTACTTTTGATATATTATGAAAATTATATAATACATAATTTGTGAAGTTTTTCATATTTTACCTAGTGTTTGAAATATATATCTACTATCCTTTTTGATATTTTATTTACAGTATATAATATACATTTGGTGTAATTTTTGATATTTTATGTACAGTATATTATATATAATTACTGTAGTTTTTGACAGTTTATTTACAGTATATATAACACATATTTGGTGTACTTTTTGATATTTTAAGTACAGTGTGTAATATATATTTACTGTACTTTTCGATTTTATTTACAGTATATAAAATGTATTTGGTGTACTTTTAGTTAATATTATGTGTACAATATATGAAATGTATTTGCTGTACTTTTTGATATTTTATGTACAGTATATAATATATATCTGGTGTACTTTTGATATATTATGTAAATTATATAATATATAATTGGTGTAGTTTTTGATATTTTACAGAGTGTGTAATATGTATGTACTATCCTTTTTGATATTTTATTTACAGTATATAATATACATTTGGTGTAATTTTTGATATTTTATGTACAGTATATTAAATATAATTACTGTAGTTTTTGATAGTTTATTTACAGTATATATAACACATATTTGGTGTACTTTTTGATATTTTAAGTACAGTGTGTAATATATATTTACTGTACTTTTTGATTTTTTTACAGTATATAAAATGTATTTGCTGTACTTTTAGTTAATATTATATGTACAATATATGAAATATATTTGCTGTACTTTTTGATATCTGATGTACAGTATATAATATGTATTTGGTGTACTTTTGATATATTATGTAAATTATATAATATATAATTGATGTAGTTTTTGATATTTTACATAGAGTGTGTAATATATATGTACTTTCCTTTTTCATATTTTATTTACAGTATATAATATACATTTGGTGTAATTTTTGATATTTTATGTATAGTATATTAATTATAATTACTGTAGTTTTTGATAGTTTATTTACAGTATATGTAACACATATTTGGTGTACTTTTTGATATTTTAAGTACAGTGTGTAATATATATTTAGTGTACTTTTTGATTTTTTTTTACAGTATATAAAATGTATTTGGTGCACTTTTAGTTAATATTATATGTACAATACATGAAATATATTTGCTGTACTTTTTGTTATTTTATGTACAGTATATAATATATATTTGTGCACTTTTGATATATTATGTAAATTATATAATATATAACTGGTGTAGTTTTTCATATTTTACATAGTGTGTGTAATATATATCTACTATCCTTTTTGATATTTTATTTACAGTATATAATATACATTTGGTGTAATTTTTGATATTTTATGTACACTATATTAAATATAATTACTGTAGTTTTTGACAGTTTATTTACAGTATATATAACACATATTTGGTGTACTTTTTGATTTTATTTACAGTATATAAAATGTATTTGGTGTACTTTTAGTTAATATTATATGTACAATATATGAAATGTATTTGCTGTACTTTTTGATATTTTATGTACAGTATATAAGATATATTTGGTGTACTTTAGATATATTATGTAAATTATATCATATATAATTGGTGTAGTTTTTCATATTTTACATAGTGTGTGTAATATATATCTACTATCCTTTTTGATATTTTATTTACAGTATATAATATACATTTGGTGTAATTTTGGTATTTTATATACAGTATATTAAATATAATTACTGTAGTTTTTGACAGTTTATTTACAGTATATATAACACATATTTGGTGTACTTTTTGATATTTTAAGTACAGTGTGTAATATATATTTACTGTACTTTTTGATTTTATTTACAGTATATAAAATGTATTTGGTGTACTTTTAGTTAATATTATATGTACAATATATGAAATGTATTTGCTGTACTTTTTGACATTTTTTGTACAGTATACAATATATATTTGGTGTACTTTCGATATATTATGTAAATTATATAATATATAATTGGTGTAGTTTTTGATATTTTACATAGAGTGTGTAATATGTATGTACTATCCTTTTTGATATTTTATTTACAGTATATAATATACATTTGGTGTAATTTTTGATATTTTATGTACAGTATATTAAATATAATTACTGTAGTTTTTGACAGTTTATTTACAGTATATATAACACATATTTGGTGTACTTTTTGATATTGTAAGTACAGTGTGTAATATATATTTACTGTATTTTTTGATGTTTTTACAGTATATAAAATGTATTTGGTGTACTTTTAGTTAATATTATATGTACAATATATGAAATATATTTGCTGTACTTTTTGATATCTTATGTATAGTATATAATATATATTTGGTGTACTTTTGATATATTATGTAAATTATATAATATATAATTGGTGTAGTTTTTGATATTTTACATAGAGTGTGTAATATACATGGACTATCTTTTTGATATTTTCTTTACAGTATATAATATACATTTGGTGTAATTTTTGATATTTTATGTACAGTATATTAAATATAATTACTGTTGTTTTTGATAGTTTATTTACAGTATATATAACACATATTTGGTGTACTTTTTGATATTTTAAGTACAGTGTGTAATATATATTTAGTGTACTTTTTGATTTTTTTTTACAGTATATAAAATGTATTTGGTGCACTTTTAGTTAATATTATATGTACAATACATGAAATATATTTGCTGTACTTTTTGTTATTTTATGTACAGTATATAAGATATATTTGGTGTACTTTTGATATATTATGTAAATTATATAATATATAATTGGTGTAGTTTTTGATATTTTACATAGGGTGTGTAACATACATGTACTATCTTTTTTGATATTTTATTTACAGTATATAATTTACATTTGGTGTAATTTTTGATATTTTATGTACAGTATATTATATAATTACTGTAGTTTTTGACAGTTTATTTACAGTATATATAACACATATTTGGTGTACTTTTTGATATTTTAAGTACAGTGTGTAATATATATTTACTGTACTTTTTGATTTTATTTACAGTATATAAAATGTATTTGGTGTACTTTTAGTTAATATTATATGTACAATATATGAAATGTATTTGCTGTACTTTTTGACATTTTTTGTACAGTATATAATATATATTTGGTGTACTTTCGATATATTATGTAAATTATATAATATATAATTGGTGTAGTTTTTGATATTTTTCATAGAGTGTGTAATATGTATGTACTATCATTTTTGATATTTTATTTACAGTATATAATATACATTTGGTGTAATTTTTGATATTATATGTACAGTATATTAAATATAATTACTGTAGTTTTTGACAGTTTATGTACAGTATATATAACACATATTTGGTGTACTTTTTGATATTTTAAGTAAAGTGTGTAATATATATTTACTGTACTTTTTGATGTTTTTACAGTATATAAAATGTATTTAGTGTACTTTTAGTTAATATTATATGTACAATATATGAAATATATTTGCTGTACTTTTTGATATCTTATGTACAGTATATAATATATATTTGGTGTACTTTTGATATATTATGTAAATTATATAATATATAATTGGTGTAGTTTTTCACATTTTACATAGTGTGTGTAATATATATCTACTATCCTTTTTGATATTTTATTTACAGTATATAATATACATTTGGTGTAATTTTTGATATTTTATGTACTGTATATTAAATATAATTACTGTAGTTTTTGACAGTTTATTTACAGTATATATAACACATATTTGGTGTACTTTTTGATATTTTAAGTACAGTGTGTAATATATATTTAGTGTACTTTTTGATTTTTTTTTACACTATATAAAATGTATTTGGTGCACTTTTAGTTAATCTTATATGTACAATACATGAAATATATTTGCTGTACTTTTTGTTATTTTATGTACACTATATAATATATATTTGGTGTACTTTTGATATATTATGTAAATTATATAATATATAATTGGTGTAGTTTGTCATATTTTACATAGTGTGTGTAATATATATGTACTATCCTTTTTGATATTTTATTTACAGTATATAATATACATTTGGTGTAATTTTTGATATTTTATGTACAGTATATTAAATATAATTACTGTAGTTTTTGACAGTTTATTTACAGTATATATAACACATATTTGGTGTACTTTTTGATATTTTAAGTACAGTGTGTAATATATATTTATTGTACTTTTTGATTTTATTTACAGTATATAAACTGTATTTGGTGTACTTTTAGTTAATATTATATGTACAATATATGAAATGTCTTTGCTGTACTTTTTGACATTTTTTGTACAGTACATAATATATATTAGGTGTACTTTTGATATATTATGTAAATTATATAATATATAATTGGTGTAGTTTTTGATATTTTACATAGAGTGTGTAATATGTATGTATTATCTATTTGATATTTTATTTACAGTATATAATATACATTTGGTGTAATTTTTGATATTTTATGTACAGTATATTAAATATAATTACTGTAGTTTTTGACAGTTTATTTACAGTATATATAACACATATTTGGTGTACTTTTTGATATTTTAAGTACAGTGTGTAATATATATTTACTGTACTTTTTGATTTTTTTACAGTATATAAAATGTATTTGGTGTACTTTTAGTTAATATTATATGTACAATATATGAAATATATTTGCTGTACTTTTTGATATCTTATGTATAGTATATAATACATATTTGGTGTACTTTTGATATATTATGTAAATTAAATAATATATAATTGGTGTAGTTTTTGATATTTTACATAGAGTGTGTAATATACATGTACTATCTTTTTGATATTTTATTTACAGTATATAATATACATTTGGTTTAATTTTTGATATTTTATGTACAGTATATTAAATATAATTACTGTAGTTTTTGATAGTTTATTTACAGTATATATAACACATATTTGGTGTACTTTTTGATATTTTAAGTACAGTGTGTAATATATATCTACTGTACTTTTTGATGTTTTTACAGTATATAAAATGTATTTGGTGTACTTTTAGTTAATATTATATGTACAATATATGAAATATATTTGCTGTACTTTTTGATACCTTATGTATATTATATAATATATATTTGGTGTTCTTTTGATATATTATGTAAATTATATAATATATAATTGGTGTAGTTTTTGATATTTTACATAGAGTGTGTAATATACATGTACTATACTTTTTGATATTTTATTTACAGTATATAATATACATTTGGTGTAATTTTTGATATTTTATGTACAGTATATGAAATATAATTACTGTAGTTTTTGACAGTTTATTTACAGTATATATAACACATATTTGGTGTACTTTTTGATATTTTAAGTACAGTGTGTAATATATATTTATTGTACTTTTTGATTTTATTTACAGTATATAAACTGTATTTGGTGTACTTTTAGTTAATATTATATGTACAATATATGAAATGTATTTGCTGTACTTTTTGACATTTTTTGTACAGTATATAATATATATTTGGTGTACTTTTGATATATTATGTAAATTATATAATATATAATTGGTGTAGTTTTTGATATTTTACATAGAGTGTGTAATATGTATGTATTATCTTTTTGATATTTTATTTACAGTATATAATATACATTTGGTGTAATTTTTGATATTTTATGTACAGTATATTAAATATAATTACTGTAGTTTTTGACAGTTTATTTACAGTATATATAACACATATTTGGTGTACTTTTTGATATTTTAAGTACAGTGTGTAATATATATTTACTGTACTTTTTGATTTTATTTACAGTATATAAAATGTATTTGGTGTACTTTTAGTTAATATTATATGTACAATATATGAAATGTATTTGCTGTACTTTTTGACATTTTTTGTACAGTATATAATATATATTTGGTGTACTTTCGATATATTATGTAAATTATATAATATATAATTGGTGTAGTTTTTGATATTTTACATAGAGTGTGTAATATGTATGTACTATCTTTTTGATATTTTATTTACAGTATATAATATACATTTGGTGTAATTTTTGATATTTTATGTACAGTATATTAAATATAATTACTGTAGTTTATGACAGTTTATTTACAGTATATATAACACATATTTGGTGTACTTTTTGATATTTTAAGTACAGTGTGTAATATATATCTACTGTACTTTTTGATGTTTTTACAGTATATAAAATGTATTTGGTGTACTTTTAGTTAATATTATATGTACAATATATGAAATATATTTGCTGTACTTTTTGATATCTTATGTAGAGTATATAATATATATTTGGTGTACTTTTGATATATTATGTAAATTATATAATATATAATTGGTGTAGTTTTTGATATTTTACATAGAGTGTGTAATATACATGTACTATCCTTTTTGATATTTTATTTACAGTATATAATATACATTTGGTGTAATTTTTGATATTTTATGTACAGTATATTAAATATAATTACTGTAGTTTTTGATAGTTTATTTACAGTATATATAACACATATTTGGTGTACTTTTTGATATTTTAAGTACAGTGTGTAATATATATTTAGTGTACTTTTTGATTTTTTTTTACAGTATATAAAATGTATTTGGTGCACTTTTAGTTAATATTATATGTACAATACATGAAATATATTTGCTGTACTTTTTGTTATTTTATGTACAGTATATAATATATATTTGGTGTACTTTTGATATATTATGTAAACTATATAATATATAATTGGTGTAGTTTTTCATATTTTACATAGTGTGTGTAATATATATCTACTATCCTTTTTGATATTTTATTTACAGTATATAATATACATTTGGTGTAATTTTTGATATTTTATGTACAGTATATTAAATATAATTACTGTAGTTTTTGACAGTTTATTTACACTATATATATCACTTATTTGGTGTACTTTTTGATATTTTAAGTACAGTGTGTAATATATATTTACTGTATTTTTGATTTTATTTACAGTATATAAAATTTATTTGGTGTACTTTTAGTTAATATTATATGTACAATACATGAAATATATTTGCTGTACTTTTTGTTATTTTATGTACAGTATATAATATATATTTGGTGTACTTTTGATATATTATGTAAATTATATAATATATAATTGTTGTAGTTTTTCATATTTTACATAGTGTGTGTAATATATATTTACTATCCTTTTTGATATTTTATTTACAGTATATAATATACATTTGGTGTAATTTTTGATATTTTACGTACAGTATATTAAATATAATTACTGTAGTTTTTGGCAGTTTATTTACAGTATATATAACAAATATTTGGTGTACTTTTTGATATTTTAAGTACAGTGTGTAATATAATTTACTGTACTTTTTGATTTTAATTACAGTATATAAAATGTATTTGGTGTACTTTTAGTTAATATTATATGTACAATATATGAAATGTATTTGCTGTACTTTTTGACATTTTTTGTACAGTATATAATATATATTTGGTGTACTTTTGATATATTATGTAGATTATATAATATATAATTGGTGTAGTTTTTGATATTTTACATAGAGTGTGTAATATGTATGTACTATCCTTTTTGATATTTATTTACAGTATATAATATACATTTGGTGTAATTTTTGATATTTTATGTACAGTATATTAAATATAATTACTGTAGTTTTTGTCAGTTTATTTACAGTATATATAACACATATTTGGTGTACTTTTTGATATTTTAACTACAGTGTGTAATATATATTTACTGTACTTTTTGATTTTTTTACAGTATATAAAATGTATTTGGTGTACTTTTAGTTAATATTTTAAGTACAATATATGAAATATATTTGCTGTACTTTTTGATATCTTATGTATAGTATATAATATATATTTGGTGTACTTTTGATATATTATGTAAATTATATAATATATAATTGGTGTAGTTTTTGATATTTTACATAGAGTGTGTAATATACATGTACTATCATTTTGATATTTTATTTACAGTATATAATATACATTTGGTGTAATTTTTGATATTTTATGTACAGTATATTAAATATAATTACTGTAGTTTTTGATAGTTTATTTACAATATATTTAAAACAAATTTGGTGTACTTTTTGATATTTTAAGTACAGTGTGTAATACATATTTACTGTAATTTTTGAGTTATTTTACAGTATATAAAATGTATTTGGTGTACTTTTAGTTAATATTATATGTACAATATATGAAATATATTTGCTATACTTTTTGATATCTTACGTACAGTATATAATATATATTTGGTGTACTTTTGATATATTATGTAAATTATATAATACATAATTGGTGTAGTTTTTGATATTTTACATAGAGTGTGTAATATATATGTACCATCGTTTTTGATATTTTATTTACAGTATATAATATACATTTGGTGTAATTTTTGATATTTTATGTACAGTATATTAAATATAATTACTGTAGTTTTTGATAGTTTATTTACAGTATATATAACACATATTTGGTGTACTTTTTGATATTTTAAGTACAGTGTGTAATATATATTTACTGTACTTTTTGATTTTTTTTACAGTATATAAAATGTATTTGGTGTACTTTTAGTTAATATAATATGTACCATATATGAAATATATTTGCTGTACTTTTTGATATCTTATGTACAGTATATAATATATATTTGTTGTACTTTTGATATATTATGTAGATTATATAATATATAATTGGTGTAGTTTTTGACATTTTACATAGAGTGTGTAATATATATGTACTATCAATTTTGATATATTATTTACAGTATATAATATACATTTGGTGTAATTTTTGATATTTTACGTACAGTATATTAAATATAATTACTGTAGTTTTTGATAGTTTATTTACAGTATATATAACACATATTTGGTGTACTATTTGATATTTTAAGTACAGTGTGTAATATATATTTACTGTACTTTTTGATATTTTTTTACATTATATAAAATGTATTTGGTGTACTTTTAGTTAATAGTATATGTACAATATATGAAATATATTTGCTGTACTTTTTGATATTTTATATACAGTATATAATATTTATTTGGTGTACTTTTGATATATTAGGTAAATTATATAATATATAATTGGTGTAGTTTTTGATATTTTACATAGAGTGTGTAATATACATGTACTATCCTTTTTGACATTTTATTTACAGTATATAATATACATTTGGTGTAATTTTTGATATTTTATGTACAGTATATTAAATATAATTACTGTAGTTTTTGATAGTTTATTTACAGTATATATAACACATATTTGGTGTACTTTTTGATATTTTAAGTACAGTGTGTAATATATATTTAGTGTATTTTTGATTTTTTTTTACAGTATATAAAATGTATTTGGTGCACTTTTAGTTAATATTATATGTACAATACATGAAATATATTTGCTGTACTTTTTGTTATTTTATGTACAGTATATAATATATATTTGGTGTACTTTTGATATATTATGTAAATTATATAATATATAATTGGTGTAGTTTTTCATATTTTACATAGTGTGTGTAATATATATCTACTATCCTTTTTGATATTTTATTTACAGTATATAATATACATTTGGTGTAATTTTTGATATTTTACGTACAGTATATTAAATATAATTACTGTAGTTTTTGACAGTTTATTTACAGTATATATAACACATATTTGGTGTACTTTTTGATATTTTAAGTACAGTGTGTAATATAATTTACTGTACTTTTTGATTTTAATTACAGTATATAAAATGTATTTGGTGTACTTTTAGTTAATATTATATGTACAATATATGAAATGTATTTGCTGTACTTTTTGACATTTTTTGTACAGTATATAATATATATTTGGTGTACTTTTGATATATTATGTAGATTATATAATATATAATTGGTGTAGTTTTTGATATTTTACATAGAGTGTGTAATATGTATGTACTATCCTTTTTGATATTTATTTACAGTATATAATATACATTTGGTGTAATTTTTGATATTTTATGTACAGTATATTAAATATAATTACTGTAGTTTTTGTCAGTTTATTTACAGTATATATAACACATATTTGGTGTACTTTTTGATATTTTAAGTACAGTGTGTAATATATATTTACTGTACTTTTTGATTTTTTTACAGTATATGAAATGTATTTGGTGTACTTTTAGTTAATATAATAAGTACAATATATGAAATATATTTGCTGTACTTTTTGATATCTTATGTATAGTATATAATATATATTTGGTGTACTTTTGATATATTATGTAAATTATATAATATATAATTGGTGTAGTTTTTGATATTTTACATAGAGTGTGTAATATACATGTACTATCCTTTTTGATATTTTATTTACAGTATATAATATACATTTGGTGTAATTTTTGATATTTTAGGTACAGTATATTAAATATAATTACTGTAGTTTTTGATAGTTTATTTACAGTATATATAACACATATTTGGTGTACTTTTTGATATTTTAAGTACAGTGTGTAATATATATTTAGTGTACTTTTTAATTTTTTTTTACAGTATATAAAATGTATTTGGTGCACTTTTATTTAATATTACATGTACAATACATGAAATATATTTGCTGTACTTTTTGTTATTTTATGTACAGTATATAATATATATATGGTGTACTTTTGATATATTATGTAAATTATATAATATATAATTGGTGTAGTTTTTCATATTTTACATAGTGTGTGTAATATATATCTACTATCCTTTTTGATATTTTATTTACAGTATATAATATACATTTGGTGTAATTTTTGATATTTTATGTACAGTATATTAAATATAATTACTGTAGTTTTTGACAGTTTATTTACAGTATATATAACACATATTTGGTGTACTTTTTGATATTTTAAGTACAGTGTGTAATATAATTTACTGTACTTTTTGATTTTATTTACAGTATATAAAATGTATTTGGTGTACTTTTAGTTAATATTATATGTACAATATATGAAATGTATTTGCTGTACTTTTTGACATTTTTTGTACAGTATATAATATATATTTGGTGTACTTTTGATATATAATGTAGATTATATAATATATAATTGGTGTAGTTTTTGATATTTTACATAGAGTGTGTAATATGAATGTACTATCCTTTTTGATATTTATTTACAGTATATAATATACATTTGGTGTAATTTTTTGATATTTAATGTACAGTATATTAAATATAATTACTGTAGTTTTTGTCAGTTTATTTACAGTATATATAACACATATTTGGTGTACTTTTTGATATTTTAAGTACAGTGTGTAATATATATTTACTGTATGTTTTGATTTTTTTACAGTATATAAAATATATTTGGTGTACTTTTAGTAAATATTATAAGTACAATATATGAAATATATTTGCTGTACTTTTTGATATCTTATGTATAGTATATAATATATATTTGGTGTACTTTTGATACATTATGTAAATTATATAATATATAATTGGTGTAGTTTTTGATATTTTACATAGAGTGTGTAATATACATGTACTATCCTTTTTGATATTTTATTTACAGTATATAATATACATTTGGTGTAATTTTTGATATTTTATGTACAGTATATTAAATATAATTACTGTAGTTTTTGATAGTTTATTTACAGTATATATAACACATATTTGGTGTGCTTTTTGATATTTTAAGTACAGTGTGTAATATATATTTAGTGTACTTTTTGATTTTTTTTACAGTATATAAAATGTATTTGGTGCACTTTTAGTTAATATTATATGTACAATACATGAAGTATATTTGCTGTACTTTTTGTTATTTTATGTACAGTATATAATATATATTTGGTGTACTTTTGATATATTATGTAAATTATATAATATATAATTGGTGTAGTTTTTCATATTTTACATAGTGTGTGTAATATATATCTACTATCCTTTTTGATATTTTATTTACAGTATATAATATACATTTGGTGTAATTTTTGATATTTTATGTACTGTATATTAAATATAATTACTGTAGTTTTTGATAGTTTATTTACAGTATATATAACACATATTTGGTGTACTTTTTGATATTTTAAGTACAGTGTGTAATATATATTTAGTGTACTTTTTGATTTTTTTTACAGTATATAAAATGTATTTGGTGCACTTTTAGTTAATATTATCTGTACAATACATGAAATATATTTGCTGTAGTTTTTGTTATTTTATGTACAGTATATAATATATATTTGGTGTACTTTTGAGATATTATGTAAATTATATAATATATAATTGGTGTAGTTTTTCATATTTTACATAGTGTGTGCAATGTATATACACTATCCTTTGTGATATGTTATTTACAGTATATAATATACATTTGGTGTAATTTTTGATATTTTATGTACAGTATATTAAATATAATTACTGTAGTTTTTGACAGTTTATTTACAGTATATATAACCCATATTTGGTGTACTTTTTGATATTTTAAGTACAGTGTGTAATATATATTTACTGTACTTTTTGATTTTATTTACAGTATATAAAATGTATTTGGTGTACTTTTAGTTAATATTATATGTACAATATATGAAATGTATTTGCTGTACTTTTTGACATTTTTTGTACAGTATATAATATATATTTGGTGTACTTTTGATATATTATGTAAATTATATAATATATAATTGTTGTAGTTTTTGATATTTTACATAGAGTGTGTAATATGTATGTACTATCTTTTTTGATATTTTATTTACAGTATATAATATACATTTGGTGTAATTTTTGATATTTTATGTACAGTATATTAAATATAATTACTGTAGTTTTTGACAGTTTATTTACAGTATATATAACACATATTTGGTGTACTTTTTGATATTTTAAGTACAGTGTGTAATATATATTTACTGTACTTTTTGATGTTTTTACAGTATATAAAATGTATTTGGTGTACTTTTAGTTAATATTATATGTACAATATATGAAATATATTTGCTGTACTTTTTGATATCTTATGTATATTATATAATATATATTTGGTGTACTTTTGATATATTATGTAAATTATATAATATATAATTGGTGTAGTTTTTGATATTTTACATAGAGTGTGTAATATACATGTACTATCCTTTTTGATATTTTATTTACAGTATATAATATACATTTGGTGTAATTTTTGATATTTTATGTACAGTATATTAAATATAATTACTGTAGTTTTCGATAGTTTATTTACAGTATATATAACACCTATTTGGTGTACTTTTTGATATTTTAAGTACAGTGTGTAATATATATTTAGTGTACTTTTTGATTTTTTTTTACAGTATATAAAATGTATTTGGTGCACTTTTAGTTAATATTATATGTACAATACATGAAATATATTTGCTGTACTTTTTGTTATTTTATGTACAGTATATAATATATATTTGGTGTACTTTTGATATATTATGTAAATTATATAATATATAATTGGTGTAGTTTTTCATATTTTACATAGTGTGTGTAATATATATCTACTATCCTTTTTGATATTTTATTTACAGTATATAATACACATTTGGTGTAATTTTTGATATTTTATGTACAGTATATTAAATATAATTACTGTAGTTTTTGATAGTTTATTTATAGTATATATAACACCTATTTGGTGTACTTTTTGATATTTTAAGTACAGTGTGTAATATATATTTAGTGTACTTTTTGATTTTTTTTACAGTATATAAAATGTATTTGGTGCACTTTTAGTTAATATTATATGTACAATACATGAAATATATTTGCTGTACTTTTTGTTATTTTATGTACAGTATATAATATATATTTCGTGTACTTTTGATATATTATGTAAATTATATAATATATAATTGGTGTAGTTTTTCATATTTTACATAGTGTGTGTAATATATATCTACTATCCTTTTTGATATTTTATTCACAGTATATAATATACATTTGGTGTAATTTTTGATATTTTATGTACAGTGTATTAAATATAATTACTGTAGTTTTTGATAGTTTATTTACAGTATATATAACACATATTTGGTGTACTTTTTGATATTTTATGTACAGTGTGTAATATATATTTAGTGTACTTTTTGATTTTTTTTACAGTATATAAAATGTATTTGGTGCACTTTTAGTTAATATTATATGTACAATACATGAAATATATTTGCTGTACTTTTTGTTATTTTATGTACAGTTTATAATATATATTTGGTGTAATTTTGATATATTATGTAAATTATATAATATATAATTGGTGTAGTTTTTCATATTTTACATAGTGTGTGTAATATATATCTACTATCCTTTTTGATATTTTATTTACAGTATATAATATACATTTGGTGTAATTTTTGATATTTTATGTACAGTATATTAAATATAATTACTGTAGTTTTTGACAGTTTATTTACAGTATATATAACACATATTTGGTGTACTTTTTGATATTTTAAGTACAGTGTGTAATATATATTTACTGTACTTTTTGAGGTTTTTACAGTATATAAAATGTATTTGGTGTACTTTTAGTTAATATTATATGTACAATATATGAAATATATTTGCTGTACTTTTTGATATCTTATGTATATTATATAATATATATTTGGTGTACTTTTTGATATTTTAAGTACAGTGTGTAATATATATTTACTGTACTTTTTGATTTTATTTACAGTATATAAAATGTATTTGGTGTACTTTTAGTTAATATTATATGTACAATATATGAAATGTATTTGCTGTACTTTTTGACGTTTTTTGTACAGTATATAATATATATTTGGTGTACTTTTGATATATTATGTAAATTATATAATATATAATTGGTGTAGTTTTTGATATTTTACGTAGAGTGTGTAATATGTATGTACTATCCTTTTTGATATTTTATTTACAGTATATAATATACATTTGGTGTAATTTTTGATATTTTATGTACAGTATATTAAATATAATTACTGTAGATTTGATAGTTTATTTACAGTATATATAACACATATTTGGTGTACTTTTTGATATTTTAAGTACAGTGTGTAATATATATTTAGTGTACTTTTTGATTTTTTTTACAGTATATAAAATGTATTTGGTGCACTTTTAGTTAATATTATATGTACAATACATGAAATATATTTGCTGTACTTTTTGTTATTTTATGTACAGTATATAATATATATTTGGTGTACTTTTGATATATTATGTAAATTATATAATATATAATTGGTGTAGTTTTTCATATTTTACATAGTGTGTGTAATATATATCTACTATCCTTTTTGATATTTTATTTACGGTATATAATATACATTTGGTGTAATTTTTGATATTTTATGTACAGTATATTAAATATAATTACTGTAGTTTTTGACAGTTTATTTACAGTATATATAACACATATTTGGTGTACTTTTTGATATTTTAAGTACAGTGTGTAACATATATTTACTGTACTTTTTGATTTTATTTACTGTATATAAAATGTATTTGGTGTACTTTTAGTTAATATTATATGTACAATATATGAAATGTATTTGCTGTACTTTTTGACATTTTTTGTACAGTATATAATATATATTTGGTGTACTTTTGATATATTATGTAAATTATATAATATATAATTGGTGTAGTTTTTGATATTTTACATAGAGTGTGTAATATACATGTACTATCCTTTTTGATATTTTATTTACAGTATATAATATACATTTGTTGTAATTTTTGATATTTTATGTACAGTATATTAAATATAATTACTGTAGTTTTTGATAGTTTATTTACAGTATATATAACACATATTTGGTGTACTTTTTGATATTTTAAGTACAGTGTGAAATATATATTTACTGTACTTTTTGATTTTTTTTACAGTATATAAAATGTATTTGGTGCACTTTTAGTTAATATTATATGTACAATACATGAAATATATTTGCTATACTTTTTGTTATTTTATGTACAGTATATAATATATATTTGGTGTACTTTTGAAATATTATGTAAATTATATAATATATAATTGGTGGAGTTTTTCATATTTTACATAGTGTGTGTAATATATATCTACTATCCTTTTTGATATTTTATTTACAGTATATAATATACATTTGGTGTAATTTTTGATATTTTATGTACAGTATATTAAATATAATTACTGTAGTTTTTGACAGTTTATTTACAGTATATTTAACACATATTTGGTGTACTTTTTGATATTTTAAGTACAGTGTGTAATAAAATTTACTGTACTTTTTGATTTTATTTACAGTATATAGAATGTATTTGGTGTACTTTTAGTTAATATTGTATGTACAATATATGAAATGTATTTGCTGTACTTTTTGACATTTTTTGTACAGTATATAATATATATTTGGTGTACTTTTGATATATTATGTAGATTATATAATATATAATTGGTGTAGTTTTTGATATTTTACATGGAGTGTGTAATATGTATGTACTATCCTTTTTGATATTTATTTACAGTATATAATATACATTTGGTGTAATTTTGATATTTTATGTACAGTATATTAAATATAACTACTGTAGTTTTTGTCAGTTTATTTACAGTATATATAACACATATTTGGTGTACTTTTTGATATTTTAAGTACAGTGTGTAATATATATTTACTGTACGTTTTGATTTTTTTACAGTATATAAAATGTATTTGGTGTACTTTTAGTTAATATTATAAGTACAATATATGAAATATATTTGCTGTACATTTTGATATCTTATGTATAGTATATAATATATATTTGGTGTACTTTTGATATATTATGTAAATTATATAATATATAATTGGTGTAGTTTTTGATATTTTACATAGAGTGTGTAATATACATGTACTATCCTTTTTGATATTTTATTTACAGTATATAATATACATTTGGTGTAATTTTTGATATTTTATGTACAGTATATTAAATATAATTACTGTAGTTTTTGATAGTTTATTTACAGTATATATAACACATTTTTGGTGTGCTTTTTGATATTTTAAGTACAGTGTGTAATATATATTTAGTGTACTTTTTGATTTTTTTTACAGTATATAAAATGTATTTGGTGCACTTTTAGTTAATATTATATGTACAATACATGAAGTATATTTGCTGTACTTTTTGTTATTTTATGTACAGTATATAATATATATTTGGTGTACTTTTGATATATTATGTAAATTATATAATATATAATTGGTGTAGTTTTTCATATTTTACATAGTGTGTGTAATATATATCTACTATCCTTTTTGATATTTTATTTACAGTATATAATATACATTTGGTGTAATTTTTGATATTTTATGTACTGTATATTAAATATAATTACTGTCGTTTTTGATAGTTTATTTACAGTATATATAACACATATTTGGTGTACTTTTTGATATTTTAAGTACAGTGTGTAATATATATTTAGTGTACTTTTTGATTTTTTTTTACAGTATATAAAATGTATTTGGTGCACTTTTAGTTAATATTATATGTACAATACATGAAATATATTTGCTGTACTTTTTGTTATTTTATGTACAGTATATAATATATATTTGGTGTACTTTTGATATATTATGTAAATTATATAATATATAATTGGTGTAGTTTTTCATATTTTACATAGTGTGTGTAATATATATCTACTATCCTTTTTGATATTTTATTCACAGTATATAATATACTTTTGGTGTAATTTTTGATATTTTATGTACAGTATATTAAATATAATTACTGTAGTTTTTGATAGTTTATTTACAGTTTATATAACACATATTTGGTGTACTTTTTGATATTTTATGTACAGTGTGTAATATATATTTAGTGTACTTTTTGATTTTTTTTACAGTATATAAAATGTATTTGGTGCACTTTTAGTTAATATTATATGTACAATACATGAAATATATTTGCTGTACTTTTTGTTATTTTATGTACAGTTTATAATATATATTTGGTGTAATTTTGATATATTATGTAAATTATATAATATATAATTGGTGTAGTTTTTCATATTTTACATAGTGTGTGTAATATATATCTACTATCCTTTTTGATATTTTATTTACAGTATATAATATACATTTGGTGTAATTTTTGATATTTTATGTACAGTATATTAAATATAATTACTGTAGTTTTTGACAGTTTATTTACAGTATATATAACACATATTTGGTGTACTTTTTGATATTTTAAGTACAGTGTGTAATATATATTTACTGTACTTTTTGAGGTTTTTACAGTATATAAAATGTATTTGGTGTACTTTTAGTTAATATTATATGTACAATATATGAAATATATTTGCTGTACTTTTTGATATCTTATGTATATTATATAATATATATTTGGTGTACTTTTTGATATTTTAAGTACAGTGTGTAATATATATTTACTGTACTTTTTGATTTTATTTACAGTATATAAAATGTATTTGGTGTACTTTTAGTTAATATTATATGTACAATATATGAAATGTATTTGCTGTACTTTTTGACGTTTTTTGTACAGTATATAGTATATATTTGGTGTACTTTTGATATATTATGTAAATTATATAATATATAATTGGTGTAGTTTTTGATATTTTACATAGAGTGTGTAATATGTATGTACTATCCTTTTTGATATTTTATTTGCAGTATATAATATACATTTGGTGTAATTTTTGATATTTTATGTACAGTATATTAAATATAATTACTGTAGTTTTTGATAGTTTATTTACAGTATATATAACACATATTTGGTGTACTTTTTGATATTTTAAGTACAGTGTGTAATATATATTTACTGTACTTTTTGATTTTTTTACAGTATATAAAATGTATTTGGTGTACTTTTAGTTAATATTATATGTACAATAAATGAAATATATTTGCTGTACTTTTTGATATCTTATGTATAGTATATAATATATATTTGGTGTACTTTTGATATATTATGTAAATTATATAATATATAATTGGTGTAGTTTTTGATATTTTACATAGAGTGTGTAATATACATGTACTATCCTTTTTGATATTTTATTTACAGTATATAATATACATTTGGTGTAGTTTTTGATATTTTATGTACAGTATATTAAATATAATTACTGTAGTTTCTGATAGTTTATTTACAGTATATATAACACATATTTGGTGTACTTTTTGATATTTTAAGCACAGTGTGTAATATATATTTAGTGTACTTTTTGATTTTTTTTTACAGTATATAAAATGTATTTGGTGCACTTTTAGTTAATATTATATGTACAATACATGAAATATATTTGCTGAACTTTTTGTTATTTTATGTACAGTATATAATATATATTTGGTGTACTTTTGATATATTATGTAAATTATATAATATATAATTGGTGTAGTTTTTCATATTTTACATAGTGCGTGTAATATATATCTACTATGCTTTTTGATATTTTATTTACAGTATATAATATACATTTGGTGTAATTTTTGATATTTTATGTACAGTATATTAAATATAATTACTGTAGTTTTTGACAGTTTATTTTCAGTATATATAACACATATTTGGTGTACTTTTTGATATTTTAAGTACAGTGTGTAATATATATTTACTGTACTTTTTGATTTTATTTACAGTATATAAAATGTATTTGGTGTACTTTTAGTTAATATTATATGTACAATATATGAAATGTATTTGCTGTACTTTTTGACATTTTTTGTACAGTATATAATATATATTTGGTGTACTTTTGATATATTATGTAAATTATATAATATATAATTGGTGTAGTTTTTGATATTTTACGTAGAGTGTGTAATATGTATGTACTATCCTTTTTGATATTTTATTTACAGTATATAATATACATTTGGTGTAATTTTTGATATTGTATGTACAGTATATTAAATATAATTACTGTAGATTTGGTAGTTTATTTACAGTATATATAACACATATTTGGTGTACTTTTTGATATTTTAAGTACAGTGTGTAATATATATTTAGTGTATTTTTGATTTTTTTTTACAGTATATAAAATGTATTTGGTGCACTTTTAGTTAATATTATATGTACAATACATGAAATATATTTGCTGTACTTTTTGTTATTTTATGTACAGTATATAATATATATTTGGTGTACTTTTGATATATTATGTAAATTATATAATATATAATTGGTGTAGTTTTTTATATTTTACATAGTGTGTGTAATATATATCTACTATCCTTTTTGATATTTTATTTACAGTATATAATATACATTTGGTGTAATTTTTGATATTTTATGTACAGTATATTAAATATTATTACTGTAGTTTTTGACAGTTTATTTACAGTATATATAACACATATTTGGTGTACTTTTTGATATTTTAAGTACAGTGTGTAATATATATTTACTGTACTTTTTGATTTTATTTACAGTATATAAAATGTATTTGGTGTACTTTTAGTTAATATTATATGTACAATATATGAAATGTATTTGCTGTACTTTTTGACATTTTTTGTACAGTATATAATATATATTTGGTGTACTTTCGATATATTATGTAAATTATATAATATATAATTGGTGTAGTTTTTGATATTTTACATAGAGTGTGTAATATGTATGTACTATCCTTTTTGATATTTTATTTACAGTATATAATATACATTTGGTGTAATTTTTGATATTTTATGTACAGTATATTAAATATAATTACTGAAGTTTTTAACAGTTTATTTACAGTATATATAACACATATTTGGTGTACTTTTTGATATTTTAAGTACAGTGTGTAATATATATTTACTGTACTTTTTGATGTTTTTACAGTATATAAAATGTATTTGGTGTACTTTTAGTTAATATTATATGTACAATATGTGAAATATATTTGCTGTACTTTTTGATATCTTATGTATAGTATATAATATATATTTGGTGTACTTTTGATATATTATGTAAATTATATAATATATAATTGGTGTAGTTTTTGATATTTTACATAGAGTGTGTAATATACATGTACTATCCTTTTTGACATTTTATTTACAGTATATAATATACATTTGGTGTAATTTTTGATATTTTATGTACAGTATATTAAATATAATTACTGTAGTTTTTGATAGTTTATTTACAGTATATATAACACATATTTGGTGTACTTTTTGATATTTTAAGTACAGTGTGTAATATATATTTAGTGTACTTTTTGATTTTTTTTTACAGTATATAAAATGTATTTGGTGCACTTTTAGTTAATATTATATGTACAATACATGAAATATATTTGCTGTACTTTTTGTTATTTTATGTACAGTATATAATATATATTTGGTGTACTTTTGATATATTATGTAAATTATATAATATATAATTGGTGTAGTTTTTCATATTTTACATAGTGTGTGTAATATATATCTACTATCCTTTTTGATATTTCATTTACAGTATATAATATACATTTGGTGTAATTTTTGATATTTTATGTACAGTATATTAAATATAATTACTGTAGTTTTTGACAGTTTATTTACAGTATATATAACACATATTTGGTGTACTTTTTGATATTTTAAGTACAGTGTGTAATATATATTTACTGTATTTTTGATGTTTTTACAGTATATAAAATGTATTTGGTGTACTTTTAGTTAATATTATAAGTACAATATATGAAATTTATTTGCTGTACTTTTTGATATCTTATGTATAGTATATAATATATATTTGGTGTACTTTTGATATATTATGTAAATTATATAATATATAATTGGTGTAGTTTTTGATATTTTACATAGAGTGTGTAATATACATGTACTGTCCTTTTTGATATTTTATTTACAGTATATAATATACATTTGGTGTAATTTTTGATATTTTATGTACTGTATATTAAATATAATTACTGTAGTTTTTGATAGTTTATTTACAGTATATATAACACATATTTGGTGTACTTTTTGATATTTTAAGTACAGTGTGTAATATATATTTAGTGTACTTTTTGACTTTTTTTTACAGTATATAAAATGTATTTGGTGCACTTTTAGTTAATATTATATGTACAATACATGAAATATATTTGCTGTACTTTTTGTTATTTTATGTACAGTATATAATATATATTTGGTGTACTTTTGATATATTATGTAAATTATATAATATATAATTGGTGTAGTTTTTCATATTTTACATAGTGTGTGTAATATATATCTACTATCCTTTTTGATATTTTATTTACAGTATATAATATACATTTGGTGTAATGTTTGATATTTTATGTACAGTATATTAAATATAATTACTGTAGTTTTTGACAGTTTATTTACAGTATATATAACACATATTTGGTGTACTTTTTGATATTTTAAGTACAGTGTGTAATATATATATACTGTACTTTTTGATTTTATTTACAGTATATAAAATGTATTTGGTGTACTTTTAGTTAATATTATACGTACAATATATGAAATGTATTTGCTGTACTTTTTGACATTTTTTGTACAGTATATAATATATATTTGGTGTACTTTTGATATATTATGTAAATTATATAATATATAATTGGTGTAGTTTTTGATATTTTACATAGAGTGTGTAATATGTATGTACTATCCTTTTTGATATTTTATTTACAGTATATAATATACATTTGGTGTAATTTTTGATATTTTATGTACAGTATATTAAATATAATTACTGTAGTTTTTGACAGTTTATTTACAGTATATATAACACATATTTGGTGTACTTTTTGATATTTTAAGTACAGTGTGTAATATATATTTATTGTACTTTTTGATTTTTTTACAGTATATAAAATGTAGTTGGTGTACTTTTAGTTAATATTATATGTACAATATATGAAATATATTTGCTGTACTTTTTGATATCTTATGTATAGTATATAATATATAGTTGGTGCACTTTTGATATATTATGTAAATTATATAATATATAATTGGTGTAGTTTGTGATATTTTACGTAGAGTGTGTAATATACATGTACTATCCTTTTTGATATTTTATTTACAGTATATAATATACATTTGGTGTAATTTTTGATATTTTATGTACAGTATATTAAATATAATTACTGTAGTTTTTGACAGTTTATTTACAGTATATATAACACATATTTGGTGTACTTTTTGATATTTTAAGTACAGTGTGTAATATATATTAACTGTACTTTTTGATTTTTTTACAGTATATAAAATGTATTTGGTGTACTTTTAGTTAATATTATATGTACAATATATGAAATATATTTGCTGTACTTTTTGATATCTTATGTTTAGTATATAATATATATTTGGTGTACTTTTGATATATTATGTAAATTATATAATATATAATTGGTGTAGTTTTTGATATTTTACATAGAGTGTGTAATATACATGTACTATCCTTTTTGATATTTTATTTACAGTATATAATATACATTTGGTGTAATTTTTGATATTTTATGTACAGTATATTAAATATAATTACTGTAGTTTTTGATAGTTTATTTACAGTATATATAACACATATTTGGTGTACTTTTTGATATTTTAAGTACAGTGTGTAATATATATTTAGTGTACTTTTTGATTTTTTTTACAGTATATAAAATGTATTTGGTGCACTTTTAGTTAATATTATATGTACAATATATGAAATATATTTGCTGTACTTTTTGTTATTTTATGTACAGTATATAATATATATTTGGTGTACTTTTGATATATTATGTAAATTATATAATATATAATTGGTGTAGTTTTTCATATTTTACATAGTGTGTGTAATATATATCTACTATCCTTTTTGATATTTTATTTACAGTATATAATATACATTTGGTGTAATTTTTGATATTTTATGTACAGTATATTAAATATAATTACTGTAGTTTTTGACAGTTTATTTACAGTATATATAACACATATTTGGTGTACTTTTTGATATTTTAAGTACAGTGTGTAATATATATTTACTGTACTTTTTGATTTTATTTACAGTATATAAAATGTATTTGGTGTACTTTTAGTTAATATTATATGTACAATATATGAAATGTATTTGCTGTACTTTTTGACATTTTTTGTACAGTATATAATATATATTTGGTGTACTTTCGATATATTATGTAAATTATATAATATATAATTGGTGTAGTTTTTGATATTTTACATAGAGTGTGTAATATGTATGTACTATCCTTTTTGATATTTTATTTACAGTATATAATATACATTTGGTGTAATTTTTGATATTTTATGTACAGTATATTAAATATAATTACTGAAGTTTTTAACAGTTTATTTACAGTATATATAACACATATTTGGTGTACTTTTTGATATTTTAAGTACAGTGTGTAATATATATTTACTGTACTTTTTGATGTTTTTACAGTATATAAAATGTATTTGGTGTACTTTTAGTTAATATTATATGTACAATATATGAAATATATTTGCTGTACTTTTTGATATCTTATGTATAGTATATAATATATATTTGGTGTACTTTTGATATATTATGTAAATTATATAATATATAATTGGTGTAGTTTTTGATATTTTACATAGAGTGTGTAATATACATGTACTATCCTTTTTGATATTTTATTTACAGTATATAATATACATTTGGTGTAATTTTTGATATTTTATGTACAGTATATTAAATATAATTACTGTAGTTTTTGATAGTTTATTTACAGTATATATAACACATATTTGGTGTACTTTTTGATATTTTAAGTACAGTGTGTAATATATATTTAGTGTACTTTTTGATTTTTTTTACAGTATATAAAATGTATTTGGTGTACTTTTAGTTAATATTATATGTACAATACATGAAATATATTTGCTGTACTTTTTGTTATTTTATGTACAGTATATAATATATATTTGGTGTACTTTTGATATATTATGTAAATTATATAATATATAATTGGTGTAGTTTTTCATATTTTACATAGTGTGTGTAATATATATCTACTATACTTTTTGATATTTTATTTACAGTATATAATATACATTTGGTGTAATTTTTGATATTTTATGTACAGTATATTAAATATAATTACTGTAGTTTTTGACAGTTTATTTACAGTATATATAACACATATTTGGTGTACTTTTTGATATTTTAAGTACAGTGTGTAATATATATTTAGTGTATTTTTGATGTTTTTACAGTATATAAAATGTATTTGGTGTACTTTTAGTTAATATTATAAGTACAATATATGAAATATATTTGCTGTACTTTTTGATATCTTATGTATAGTATATAATATATATTTGGTGTACTTTTGATATATTATGTAAATTATATAATATATAATCGGTGTAGTTTTTGATATTTTACAGAGTGTGAAATATACATGTACTATCCTTTTTGATATTTTATTTACAGTATATAATATACATTTGGTGTAATTTTTGATATTTTATGTACAGTATATTAAATATAATTACTGTAGTTTTTGATAGTTTATTTACAGTATATATAACACATATTTGGTGTACTTTTTGATATTTTAAGTACAGTGTGTAATATATATTTAGTGTACTTTTTGATTTTTTTTTACAGTATATAAAATGTATTTGGTGCACTTTTAGTTAATATTATATGTACAATACATGAAATATATTTGCTGTACTTTTTGTTATTTTATGTACAGTTTATAATATATATTTGGTGTAATTTTGATATATTATGTAAATTATATAATATATAATTGGTGTAGTTTTTCATATTTTACATAGTGTGTGTAATATATATCTACTATCCTTTTTGATATTTTATTTACAGTATATAATATACATTTGGTGTAATTTTTGATATTTTATGTACAGTATATTAAATATAATTACTGTAGTTTTTGACAGTTTATTTACAGTATATATAACACATATTTGGTGTACTTTTTGATATTTTAAGTACAGTGTGTAATATAATTTACTGTACTTTTTGAATTTATTTACAGTATATAAAATGTATTTGGTGTACTTTTAGTTAATATTATATGTACAATATATGAAATGTATTTGCTGTACTTTTTGACATTTTTTGTACAGTATATAATATATATTTGGTGTACTTTTGATATATTATGTAAATTATATAATATATAATTGGTGTAGTTTTTGATATTTTACATAGAGTGTGTAATATGTATGTACTATCCTTTTTGATATTTTATTAACAGTATATAATATACATTTGGTGTAATTTTTGATATTTTATGTACAGTATATTAAATATAATTACTGTAGTTTTTGACAGTTTATTTACAGTATATATAACACATATTTGGTGTACTTTTTGATATTTTAAGTACAGTGTGTAATATATATTAACTGTACTTTTTGATTTTTTTACAGTATATAAAATGTATTTGGTGTACTTTTAGTTAATATTATATGTACAATATATGAAATATATTTGATGTACTTTTTGATATCGTATGTATATTATATAATATATATTTGGTGTACTTTTGATATATTATGTAAATTATATAATATATAATTGGTGTAGTTTTTGATATTTTACATAGAGTGTGTAATATACATGTACTATCCTTTTTGATATTTTATTTACAGTATATAATATACATTTGGTGTAATTTTTGATATTTTATGTACAGTATATTAAATATAATTACTGTAGTTTTTGATAGTTTATTTACAGTATATATAACACCTATTTGGTGTACTTTTTGATATTTTAAGTACAGTGTGTAATATATATTTAGTGTACTTTTTGATTTTTTTTTACAGTATATAAAATGTATTTGGTGCACTTTTAGTTAATATTATATGTACAATACATGAAATATATTTGCTGTACTTTTTGTTATTTTATGTACAGTATATAATATATATTTGGTATACTTTTGATATATTATGTAAATTATATAATATATAATTGGTGTAGTTTTTCATATTTAACATAGTGTGTGTAATATATATCTACTATCCTTTTTGATATTTTATTTACAGTATATAATACACATTTGGTGTAATTTTTGATATTTTATGTACAGTATATTAAATATAATTACTGCAGTTTTTGACAGTTTATTTACAGTATATATAACACATATTTGGTGTACTTTTTGATATTTTAAGTACAGTGTGTAATATATATTTACTGTACTTTTTGATTTTATTTACAGTATATAAAATGTATTTGGTGTACTTTTAGTTAATATTATATGTACAATATATGAAATGTATTTGCTGTACTTTTTGACATTTTTTGTACAGTATATAATATATATTTGGTGTACTTTTGATATATTATGTAAATTATATAATATATAATTGGTGTAGTTTTTGGTATTTTACATAGAGTGTGTAATATGTATGTACTATCCTTTTTGATATTTTATTTACAGTATATAATATACATTTGGTGTAATTTTTGATATTTTATGTACAGTATATTAAATATAATTACTGTAGTTTTTGACAGTTTATTTACAGTATATATAACACATATTTGGTGTACTTTTTGATATTTTAAGTACAGTGTGTAATATATATTTACTGTATTTTTGACGTTTTTACAGTATATAAAATGTATTTGGTGTACTTTTAGTTAATATTATAAGTAGAATATATGAAATATATTTGCTGTACTTTTTGATATCTTATGTATAGTATATAATATATATTTGGTGTACTTTTGATATATTATGTAAATTATATAATATATAATTGGTGTAGTTTTTGATATTTTACATAGAGTGTGTAATATACATGTACTATCCTTTTTGATATTTTATTTACAGTATATAATATACATTTGGTGTAATTTTTGATATTTTATGTACAGTATATTAAATATAATTACTGTAGTTTTTGATAGTTTATTTACAGTATATATAACACCTATTTGGTGTACTTTTTGATATTTTAAGTACAGTGTGTAATATATATTTAGTGTACTTTTTGATTTTTTTTTACAGTATATAAAATGTATTTGGTGCACTTTTAGTTAATATTATATGTACAATACATGAAATATATTTGCTGTACTTTTTGTTATTTTATGTACAGTATATAATATATATTTGGTGTACTTTTGATATATTATGTAAATTATATAATATATAATTGGTGTAGTTTTTCATATTTTACATAGTGTGTGTAATATATATCTACTATCCTTTTTGATATTTTATTCACAGTATATAATATACTTTTGGTGTAATTTTTGATATTTTATGTACAGTATATTAAATATAATTACTGTAGTTTTTGATAGTTTATTTACAGTTTATATAACACATATTTGGTGTACTTTTTGATATTTTATGTACAGTGTGTAATATATATTTAGTGTACTTTTTGATTTTTTTTACAGTATATAAAATGTATTTGGTGCACTTTTAGTTAATATTATATGTACAATACATGAAATATATTTGCTGTACTTTTTGTTATTTTATGTACAGTTTATAATATATATTTGGTGTAATTTTGATATATTATGTAAATTATATAATATATAATTGGTGTAGTTTTTCATATTTTACATAGTGTGTGTAATATATATCTACTATCCTTTTTGATATTTTATTTACAGTATATAATATACATTTGGTGTAATTTTTGATATTTTATGTACAGTATATTAAATATAATTACTGTAGTTTTTGACAGTTTATTTACAGTATATATAACACATATTTGGTGTACTTTTTGATATTTTAAGTACAGTGTGTAATATATATTTACTGTACTTTTTGAGGTTTTTACAGTATATAAAATGTATTTGGTGTACTTTTAGTTAATATTATATGTACAATATATGAAATATATTTGCTGTACTTTTTGATATCTTATGTATATTATATAATATATATTTGGTGTACTTTTTGATATTTTAAGTACAGTGTGTAATATATATTTACTGTACTTTTTGATTTTATTTACAGTATATAAAATGTATTTGGTGTACTTTTAGTTAATATTATATGTACAATATGTGAAATGTATTTGCTGTACTTTTTGACGTTTTTTGTACAGTATATAGTATATATTTGGTGTACTTTTGATATATTATGTAAATTATATAATATATAATTGGTGTAGTTTTTGATATTTTACATAGAGTGTGTAATATGTATGTACTATCCTTTTTGATATTTTATTTGCAGTATATAATATACATTTGGTGTAATTTTTGATATTTTATGTACAGTATATTAAATATAATTACTGTAGTTTTTGATAGTTTATTTACAGTATATATAACACATATTTGGTGTACTTTTTGATATTTTAAGTACAGTGTGTAATATATATTTACTGTACTTTTTGATTTTTTTACAGTATATAAAATGTATTTGGTGTACTTTTAGTTAATATTATATGTACAATAAATGAAATATATTTGCTGTACTTTTTGATATCTTATGTATAGTATATAATATATATTTGGTGTACTTTTGATATATTATGTAAATTATATAATATATAATTGGTGTAGTTTTTGATATTTTACATAGAGTGTGTAATATACATGTACTATCCTTTTTGATATTTTATTTACAGTATATAATATACATTTGGTGTAGTTTTTGATATTTTATGTACAGTATATTAAATATAATTACTGTAGTTTCTGATAGTTTATTTACAGTATATATAACACATATTTGGTGTACTTTTTGATATTTTAAGCACAGTGTGTAATATATATTTAGTGTACTTTTTGATTTTTTTTTACAGTATATAAAATGTATTTGGTGCACTTTTAGTTAATATTATATGTACAATACATGAAATATATTTGCTGTACTTTTTGTTATTTTATGTACAGTATATAATATATATTTGGTGTACTTTTGATATATTATGTAAATTATATAATATATAATTGGTGTAGTTTTTCATATTTTACATAGTGCGTGTAATATATATCTACTATGCTTTTTGATATTTTATTTACAGTATATAATATACATTTGGTGTAATTTTTGATATTTTATGTACAGTATATTAAATATAATTACTGTAGTTTTTGACAGTTTATTTTCAGTATATATAACACATATTTGGTGTACTTTTTGATATTTTAAGTACAGTGTGTAATATATATTTACTGTACTTTTTGATTTTATTTACAGTATATAAAATGTATTTGGTGTACTTTTAGTTAATATTATATGTACAATATATGAAATGTATTTGCTGTACTTTTTGACATTTTTTGTACAGTATATAATATATATTTGGTGTACTTTTGATATATTATGTAAATTATATAATATATAATTGGTGTAGTTTTTGATATTTTACGTAGAGTGTGTAATATGTATGTACTATCCTTTTTGATATTTTATTTACAGTATATAATATACATTTGGTGTAATTTTTGATATTGTATGTACAGTATATTAAATATAATTACTGTAGATTTGGTAGTTTATTTACAGTATATATAACACATATTTGGTGTACTTTTTGATATTTTAAGTACAGTGTGTAATATATATTTAGTGTACTTTTTGATTTTTTTTTACAGTATATAAAATGTATTTGGTGCACTTTTAGTTAATATTATATGTACAATACATGAAATATATTTGCTGTACTTTTTGTTATTTTATGTACAGTATATAATATATATTTGGTGTACTTTTGATATATTATGTAAATTATATAATATATAATTGGTGTAGTTTTTCATATTTTACATAGTGTGTGTAATATATATCTACTATCCTTTTTGATATTTTATTTACAGTATATAATATACATTTGGTGTAATTTTTGATATTTTATGTACAGTATATTAAATATTATTACTGTAGTTTTTGACAGTTTATTTACAGTATATATAACACATATTTGGTGTACTTTTTGATATTTTAAGTACAGTGTGTAATATATATTTACTGTACTTTTTGATTTTATTTACAGTATATAAAATGTATTTGGTGTACTTTTAGTTAATATTATATGTACAATATATGAAATGTATTTGCTGTACTTTTTGACATTTTTTGTACAGTATATAATATATATTTGGTGTACTTTCGATATATTATGTAAATTATATAATATATAATTGGTGTAGTTTTTGATATTTTACATAGAGTGTGTAATATGTATGTACTATCCTTTTTGATATTTTATTTACAGTATATAATATACATTTGGTGTAATTTTTGATATTTTATGTACAGTATATTAAATATAATTACTGAAGTTTTTAACAGTTTATTTACAGTATATATAACACATATTTGGTGTACTTTTTGATATTTTAAGTACAGTGTGTAATATATATTTAGTGTACTTTTTGATGTTTTTACAGTATATAAAATGTATTTGGTGTACTTTTAGTTAATATTATATGTACAATATGTGAAATATATTTGCTGTACTTTTTGATATCTTATGTATAGTATATAATATATATTTGGTGTACTTTTGATATATTATGTAAATTATATAATATATAATTGGTGTAGTTTTTGATATTTTACATAGAGTGTGTAATATACATGTACTATCCTTTTTGACATTTTATTTACAGTATATAATATACATTTGGTGTAATTTTTGATATTTTATGTACAGTATATTAAATATAATTACTGTAGTTTTTGATAGTTTATTTACAGTATATATAACACATATTTGGTGTACTTTTTGATATTTTAAGTACAGTGTGTAATATATATTTAGTGTACTTTTTGATTTTTTTTTACAGTATATAAAATGTATTTGGTGCACTTTTAGTTAATATTATATGTACAATACATGAAATATATTTGCTGTACTTTTTGTTATTTTATGTACAGTATATAATATATATTTGGTGTACTTTTGATATATTATGTAAATTATATAATATATAATTGGTGTAGTTTTTCATATTTTACATAGTGTGTGTAATATATATCTACTATCCTTTTTGATATTTCATTTACAGTATATAATATACATTTGGTGTAATTTTTGATATTTTATGTACAGTATATTAAATATAATTACTGTAGTTTTTGACAGTTTATTTACAGTATATATAACACATATTTGGTGTACTTATTGATATTTTAAGTACAGTGTGTAATATATATTTACTGTATTTTTGATGTTTTTACAGTATATAAAATGTATTTGGTGTACTTTTAGTTAATATTATAAGTACAATATATGAAATTTATTTGCTGTACTTTTTGATATCTTATGTATAGTATATAATATATATTTGGTGTACTTTTGATATATTATGTAAATTATATAATATATAATTGGTGTAGTTTTTGATATTTTACATAGAGTGTGTAATATACATGTACTGTCCTTTTTGATATTTTATTTACAGTATATAATATACATTTGGTGTAATTTTTGATATTTTATGTACTGTATATTAAATATAATTACTGTAGTTTTTGATAGTTTATTTACAGTATATATAACACATATTTGGTGTACTTTTTGATATTTTAAGTACAGTGTGTAATATATATTTAGTGTACTTTTTGACTTTTTTTTACAGTATATAAAATGTATTTGGTGCACTTTTAGTTAATATTATATGTACAATACATGAAATATATTTGCTGTACTTTTTGTTATTTTATGTACAGTATATAATATATATTTGGTGTACTTTTGATATATTATGTAAATTATATAATATATAATTGGTGTAGTTTTTCATATTTTACATAGTGTGTGTAATATATATCTACTATCCTTTTTGATATTTTATTTACAGTATATAATATACATTTGGTGTAATGTTTGATATTTTATGTACAGTATATTAAATATAATTACTGTAGTTTTTGACAGTTTATTTACAGTATATATAACACATATTTGGTGTACTTTTTGATATTTTAAGTACAGTGTGTAATATATATACTGTACTTTTTGATTTTATTTACAGTATATAAAATGTATTTGGTGTACTTTTAGTTAATATTATACGTACAATATATGAAATGTATTTGCTGTACTTTTTGACATTTTTTGTACAGTATATAATATATATTTGGTGTACTTTTGATATATTATGTAAATTATATAATATATAATTGGTGTAGTTTTTGATATTTTACATAGAGTGTGTAATATGTATGTACTATCCTTTTTGATATTTTATTTACAGTATATAATATACATTTGGTGTAATTTTTGATATTTTATGTACAGTATATTAAATATAATTACTGTAGTTTTTGACAGTTTATTTACAGTATATATAACACATATTTGGTGTACTTTTTGATATTTTAAGTACAGTGTGTAATATATATTTATTGTACTTTTTGATTTTTTTACAGTATATAAAATGTAGTTGGTGTACTTTTAGTTAATATTATATGTACAATATATGAAATATATTTGCTGTACCTTTTGATATCTTATGTATAGTATATAATATATAGTTGGTGCACTTTTGATATATTATGTAAATTATATAATATATAATTGGTGTAGTTTTTGATATTTTACGTAGAGTGTGTAATATACATGTACTATCCTTTTTGATATTTTATTTACAGTATATAATATACATTTGGTGTAATTTTTGATATTTTATGTACAGTATATTAAATATAATTACTGTAGTTTTTGACAGTTTATTTACAGTATATATAACACATATTTGGTGTACTTTTTGATATTTTAAGTACAGTGTGTAATATATATTAACTGTACTTTTTGATTTTTTTACAGTATATAAAATGTATTTGGTGTACTTTTAGTTAATATTATATGTACAATATATGAAATATATTTGCTGTACTTTTTGATATCTTATGTTTAGTATATAATATATATTTGGTGTACTTTTGATATATTATGTAAATTATATAATATATAATTGGTGTAGTTTTTGATATTTTACATAGAGTGTGTAATATACATGTACTATCCTTTTTGATATTTTATTTACAGTATATAATATACATTTGGTGTAATTTTTGATATTTTATGTACAGTATATTAAATATAATTACTGTAGTTTTTGATAGTTTATTTACAGTATATATAACACATATTTGGTGTACTTTTTGATATTTTAAGTACAGTGTGTAATATATATTTAGTGTACTTTTTGATTTTTTTTACAGTATATAAAATGTATTTGGTGCACTTTTAGTTAATATTATATGTACAATATATGAAATATATTTGCTGTACTTTTTGTTATTTTATGTACAGTATATAATATATATTTGGTGTACTTTTGATATATTATGTAAATTATATAATATATAATTGGTGTAGTTTTTCATATTTTACATAGTGTGTGTAATATATATCTACTATCCTTTTTGATATTTTATTTACAGTATATAATATACATTTGGTGTAATTTTTGATATTTTATGTACAGTATATTAAATATAATTACTGTAGTTTTTGACAGTTTATTTACAGTATATATAACACATATTTGGTGTACTTTTTGATATTTTAAGTACAGTGTGTAATATATATTTACTGTACTTTTTGATTTTATTTACAGTATATAAAATGTATTTGGTGTACTTTTAGTTAATATTATATGTACAATATATGAAATGTATTTGCTGTACTTTTTGACATTTTTTGTACAGTATATAATATATATTTGGTGTACTTTCGATATATTATGTAAATTATATAATATATAATTGGTGTAGTTTTTGATATTTTACATAGAGTGTGTAATATGTATGTACTATCCTTTTTGATATTTTATTTACAGTATATAATATACATTTGGTGTAATTTTTGATATTTTATGTACAGTATATTAAATATAATTACTGAAGTTTTTAACAGTTTATTTACAGTATATATAACACATATTTGGTGTACTTTTTGATATTTTAAGTACAGTGTGTAATATATATTTACTGTACTTTTTGATGTTTTTACAGTATATAAAATGTATTTGGTGTACTTTTAGTTAATATTATATGTACAATATATGAAATATATTTGCTGTACTTTTTGATATCTTATGTATAGTATATAATATATATTTGGTGTACTTTTGATATATTATGTAAATTATATAATATATAATTGGTGTAGTTTTTGATATTTTACATAGAGTGTGTAATATACATGTACTATCCTTTTTGATATTTTATTTACAGTATATAATATACATTTGGTGTAATTTTTGATATTTTATGTACAGTATATTAAATATAATTACTGTAGTTTTTGATAGTTTATTTACAGTATATATAACACATATTTGGTGTACTTTTTGATATTTTAAGTACAGTGTGTAATATATATTTAGTGTACTTTTTGATTTTTTTTTACAGTATATAAAATGTATTTGGTGTACTTTTAGTTAATATTATATGTACAATACATGAAATATATTTGCTGTACTTTTTGTTATTTTATGTACAGTATATAATATATATTTGGTGTACTTTTGATATATTATGTAAATTATATAATATATAATTGGTGTAGTTTTTCATATTTTACATAGTGTGTGTAATATATATCTACTATACTTTTTGATATTTTATTTACAGTATATAATATACATTTGGTGTAATTTTTGATATTTTATGTACAGTATATTAAATATAATTACTGTAGTTTTTGACAGTTTATTTACAGTATATATAACACATATTTGGTGTACTTTTTGATATTTTAAGTACAGTGTGTAATATATATTTAGTGTATTTTTGATGTTTTTACAGTATATAAAATGTATTTGGTGTACTTTTAGTTAATATTATAAGTACAATATATGAAATATATTTGCTGTACTTTTTGATATCTTATGTATAGTATATAATATATATTTGGTGTACTTTTGATATATTATGTAAATTATATAATATATAATCGGTGTAGTTTTTGATATTTTACAGAGTGTGAAATATACATGTACTATCCTTTTTGATATTTTATTTACAGTATATAATATACATTTGGTGTAATTTTTGATATTTTATGTACAGTATATTAAATATAATTACTGTAGTTTTTGATAGTTTATTTACAGTATATATAACACATATTTGGTGTACTTTTTGATATTTTAAGTACAGTGTGTAATATATATTTAGTGTACTTTTTGATTTTTTTTTACAGTATATAAAATGTATTTGGTGCACTTTTAGTTAATATTATATGTACAATACATGAAATATATTTGCTGTACTTTTTGTTATTTTATGTACAGTTTATAATATATATTTGGTGTAATTTTGATATATTATGTAAATTATATAATATATAATTGGTGTAGTTTTTCATATTTTACATAGTGTGTGTAATATATATCTACTATCCTTTTTGATATTTTATTTACAGTATATAATATACATTTGGTGTAATTTTTGATATTTTATGTACAGTATATTAAATATAATTACTGTAGTTTTTGACAGTTTATTTACAGTATATATAACACATATTTGGTGTACTTTTTGATATTTTAAGTACAGTGTGTAATATAATTTACTGTACTTTTTGAATTTATTTACAGTATATAAAATGTATTTGGTGTACTTTTAGTTAATATTATATGTACAATATATGAAATGTATTTGCTGTACTTTTTGACATTTTTTGTACAGTATATAATATATATTTGGTGTACTTTTGATATATTATGTAAATTATATAATATATAATTGGTGTAGTTTTTGATATTTTACATAGAGTGTGTAATATGTATGTACTATCCTTTTTGATATTTTATTAACAGTATATAATATACATTTGGTGTAATTTTTGATATTTTATGTACAGTATATTAAATATAATTACTGTAGTTTTTGACAGTTTATTTACAGTATATATAACACATATTTGGTGTACTTTTTGATATTTTAAGTACAGTGTGTAATATATATTTACTGTACTTTTTGATTTTTTTACAGTATATAAAATGTATTTGGTGTACTTTTAGTTAATATTATATGTACAATATATGAAACATATTTGCTGTACTTTTTGATATCTTATGTATAGTATATAATATATATTTGGTGTACTTTTGATATATTATGTAAATTATATAATATATAATTGGTGTAGTTTTTGATATTTTACATAGAGTGTGTAATATACATGTACTATCCTTTTTGATATTTTATATACAGTATATAATATACATTTGGTGTAATTTTTGATATTTTATGTACAGTATATTAAATATAATTACTGTAGTTTTTGATAGTTTATTTACAGTATATATAACACATATTTGGTGTACTTTTTGATATTTTAAGTACAGTGTGTAATATATATTTAGTGTACTTTTTGATTTTTTTTTACAGTATATAAAATGTATTTGGTGCACTTTTAGTTAATATTATATGTACAATACATGAAATATATTTGCTGTACTTTTTGTTATTTTATGTACAGTATATAATATATATTTGGTGTACTTTTGATATATTATGTAAATTATATAATATATAATTGGTGTAGTTTTTCATATTTTACATAGTGTGTGTAATATATATCTACTATCCTTTTTGATATTTTATTTACAGTATATAATATACATTTGGTGTAATTTTTGATATTTTATGTACAGTATATTAAATATAATTACTGTAGTTTTTGATAGTTTATTTACAGTATATATAACACATATTTGGTGTACTTTTTGATATTTTAAGTACAGTGTGTAATATATATTTAGTGTACTTTTTGATTTTTTTTACAGTATATAAAATGTATTTGGTGCACTTTTAGTTAATATTATATGTACAATACATGAAATATATTTGCTGTACTTTTTGTTATTTTATGTACAGTTTATAATATATATTTGGTGTAATTTTGATATATTATGTAAATTATATAATATATAATTGGTGTAGTTTTTCATATTTTACATAGTGTGTGTAATATATATCTACTATCCTTTTTGATATTTTATTTACACTATATAATAAACATTTGGTGTAATTTTTGATATTTTATGTACAGTATATTAAATATAATTACTGTAGTTTTTGACAGTTTATTTACAGTATATATAACACATATTTGGTGTACTTTTTGATATTTTAAGTACAGTGTGTAATATAATTTACTGTACTTTTTGATTTTATTTACAGTATATAAAATGTATTTGGTGTACTTTTAGTTAATATTATATGTACAATATATGAAATGTATTTGCTGTACTTTTTGACATTTTTTGTACAGTATATAATATATATTTGGTGTACTTTTGATATATTATGTAAATTATATAATATATAATTGGTGTAGTTTTTGATATTTTACATAGAGTGTGTAATATGTATGTACTATCCTTTTTGATATTTTATTTACAGTATATAATATACATTTGGTGTAATTTTTGATATTTTATGTACAGTATATTAAATATAATTACTGTAGTTTTTGACAGTTTATTTACAGTATATATAACACATATTTGGTGTACTTTTTGATATTTTAAGTACAGTGTGTAATATATATTTACTGTACTTTTTGATGTTTTTACAGTATATAAAATGTATTTGGTGTACTTTTAGTTAATATTATATGTACAGTATATGAAATATATTTGCTGTACTTTTTGATATCTTATGTATAGTATATATTATATAGTTGGTGTACTTTTGATATATTATGTAAATTATATAATATATAATTGGTGTAGTTTTTGATATTTTACATAGAGTGTGTTATATACATGTACTGTCCTTTTTGATATTTTATTTACAGTATATAATATACATTTGGTGTAATTTTTGATATTTTATGTACAGTATATTAAATATAATTACTGTAGTTTTTGACAGTTTATTTACAGTATATATAACACATATTTGGTGTACTTTTTGATATTTTAAGTACAGTGTGTAATATATATTTAGTGTCCTTTTTGATTTTTTTTTACAGTATGTATAATGTATTTGGTGCACTTTTAGTTAATATTATATGTACAATACATGAAATATATTTGCTGTACTTTTTGTTATTTTATGTACAGTTTATAATATATATTTGGTGTAATTTTGATATATTATGTAAATTATATAATATATAATTGGTGTAGTTTTTCATATTTTACATAGTGTGTGTAATATATATCTACTATCCTTTTTGATATTTTATTTACAGTATATAATATACATTTGGTGTAATTTTTGATATTTTATGTACAGTATATTAAATATAATTACTGTAGTTTTTGACAGTTTACTTACAGTATATATAACACATATTTGGTGTACTTTTTGATATTTTAAGTACAGTGTGTAATATAATTTACTGTACTTTTTGATTTTATTTACAGTATATAAAATGTATTTGGTGCACTTTTAGTTAATACTATATGTACAATATATGAAATGTATTTGCTGTACTTTTTGACATTTTTTGTACAGTATATAATATATATTTGGTGTACTTTTGATATATTATGTAAATTATTTAATATATAATTGGTGTAGTTTTTGATATTTTACATAGTGTGTGTAATATACATGTACTATCCTTTTTGATATTTTATTTACAGTATATAATATACATTTGGTGTAATTTTTGATATTTTATGTACAGTATATTAAATATAATTACTGTAGTTTTTGATAGATTATTTACAGTATATATAACACATATTTGGTGTACTTTTTGATATTTTAAGTACAGTGTGTAATATATATTTACTGTACTTTTTGATTTTATTTACAGTATATAAAATGTATTTGGTGTACTTTTAGTTAATATTATATGTACAATATATGAAATGTATTTGCTGTACTTTTTGACATTTTTTGTACAGTATATAATATATATTTGGTGTACTTTTGATATATTATGTAAATTATATAATATATAATTGGTGTAGTTTTTGATATTTTACATAGAGTGTGTAATATGTATGTACTATCCTTTTTGATATTTTATTTACAGTATATAATATACATTTGGTGTAATTTTTGATATTTTATGTACAGTATATTAAATATAATTACTGTAGTTTTTGACAGTTTATTTACAGTATATATAACACATATTTGGTGTACTTTTTGACATTTTAAGTACAGTGTGTAATATATATTTACTGTACTTTTTGAGGTTTTTACAGTATATAAAATGTATTTGGTGTACTTTTAGTTAATATTATATGTACAATATATGAAATATATTTGCTGTACTTTTTGATATCTTATGTATAGTATATATTATATAGTTGGTGTACTTTTGATATATTATGTAAATTATATAATATATAATTGGTGTAGTTTTTGATATTTTACATAGAGTGTGTAATATACATGTACTATCCTTTTTGATATTTTATTTACAGTATATAATATACATTTGGTGTAATTTTTGATATTTTATGTACAGTATATTAAATATAATTACTGTAGTTTTTGACAGTTTATTTACAGTATATATAACACATATTTGGTGTACTTTTTGATATTTTAAGTACAGTGTGTAATATATATTTAGTGTCCTTTTTGATTTTTTTTTACAGTATGTATAATGTATTTGGTGCACTTTTAGTTAATATTATATGTACAATACATGAAATATATTTGCTGTACTTTTTGTTATTTTATGTACAGTTTATAATATATATTTGGTGTAATTTTGATATATTATGTAAATTATATAATATATAATTGGTGTAGTTTTTCATATTTTACATAGTGTGTGTAATATATATCTACTATCCTTTTTGATATTTTATTTACAGTATATAATATACATTTGGTGTAATTTTTGATATTTTATGTACAGTATATTAAATATAATTACTGTAGTTTTTGACAGTTTACTTACAGTATATATAACACATATTTGGTGTACTTTTTGATATTTTAAGTACAGTGTGTAATATAATTTACTGTACTTTTTGATTTTATTTACAGTATATAAAATGTATTTGGTGCACTTTTAGTTAATACTATATGTACAATATATGAAATGTATTTGCTGTACTTTTTGACATTTTTTGTACAGTATATAATATATATTTGGTGTACTTTTGATATATTATGTAAATTATTTAATATATAATTGGTGTAGTTTTTGATATTTTACATAGTGTGTGTAATATACATGTACTATTCTTTTTGATATTTTATTTACAGTATATAATATACATTTGGTGTAATTTTTGATATTTTATGTACAGTATATTAAATATAATTACTGTAGTTTTTGATAGTTTATTTACAGTATATATAACACATATTTGGTGTACTTTTTGATATTTTAAGTACAGTGTGTAATATATATTTACTGTACTTTTTGATTTTATTTACAGTATATAAAATGTATTTGGTGTACTTTTAGTTAATATTATATGTACAATATATGAAATGTATTTGCTGTACTTTTTGACATTTTTTGTACAGTATATAATATATATTTGGTGTACTTTTGATATATTATGTAAATTATATAATATATAATTGGTGTAGTTTTTGATATTTTACATAGAGTGTGTAATATGTATGTACTATCCTTTTTGATATTTTATTTACAGTATATAATATACATTTGGTGTAATTTTTGATATTTTATGTACAGTATATTAAATATAATTACTGTAGTTTTTGACAGTTTATTTACAGTATATATAACACATATTTGGTGTACTTTTTGATATTTTAAGTACAGTGTGTAATATATATTTAGTGTACTTTTTGATTTTTTTACAGTATATAAAATGTATTTGGTGTACTTTTAGTTAATATTATATGTACAATATATGAAATATATTTGCTGTACTTTTTGATATCTTATGTATAGTATATAATATATATTTGGTGTACTTTTGATATATTATGTAAATTATATAATATATAATTTGTGTAGTTTTTGATATTTTACATAGAGTGTGTAATATACATGTACTATACTTTTTGATATTTTATTTACAGTATATAATATACATTTGGTGTAATTTTTGATATTTTATGTACAGTATATTAAATATAATTACTGTAGTTTTTGACAGTTTATTTACAGTATATATAACACATATTTGGTGTACTTTTTGATATTTTAAGTACAGTGTGTAATCTATATTTAGTGTCCTTTTTGATTTTTTTTACAGTATATAAAATGTATTTGGTGCACTTTTAGTTAATATTATATGTACAATACATGAAATATATTTGCTGTACTTTTTGTTATTTTATGTACAGTATATAATATATATTTGGTGTACTTTTGATATATTATGTAAATTATATAATATATAATTGGTGTAGTTTTTCATATTTTACATAGTGTGTGTAATATATATCTACTATCGTTTTTGATATTTTATTTACAGTATATAATATACATTTGGTGTAATTTTTGATATTTTATGTACAGTATATTAAATATAATTACTGTAGTTTTTGACAGTTTATTTACAGTATATATAACACATATTTGGTGTACTTTTTGATATTTTAAGTACAGTGTGTAATATATATTTACTGTATTTTTGACGTTTTTACAGTATATAAAATGTATTTGGTGTACTTTTAGTTAATATTATAAGTACAATATATGAAATATATTTGCTGTACTTTTTGATATCTTATGTATAGTATATAATATACATTTGGTGTACTTTTGATATATTATGTAAATTATATAATATATAATTGGTGTAGTTTTTGATATTTTACATAGAGTGTGGAATATACATGTACTATCCTTTTTGATATTTTATTTACAGTATATAATATACATTTGGTGTAATTTTTGATATTTTATGTACAGTATATTAAATATAATTACTGTAGTTTTTGATAGTTCATTTACAGTATATATAACACATATTTGGTGTACTTTTTGATATTTTAAGTACAGTGTGTAATATATATTTAGTGTCCTTTTTGATTTTTTTTTACAGTATATAAAATGTATTTGGTGCACTTTTAGTTAATATTATATGTACAATACATGAAATATATTTGCTGTACTTTTTGTTATTTTATGTACAGTATATAATATATATTTGGTGTACTTTTGATATATTATGTAAATTATATAATATATAATTGGTGTAGTTTTTCATATTTTACATAGTGTGTGTAATATATATCTACTATCGTTTTTGATATTTTATTTACAGTATATAATATACATTTGGTGTAATTTTTGATATTTTATGTACAGTATATTAAATATAATTACTGTAGTTTTTGACAGTTTATTTACAGTATATATAACACATACTTGGTGTACTTTTTGATATTTTAAGTACAGTGTGTAATATATATTTAGTGTACTTTTTGATTTTTTTTTACAGTATATAAAATGTATTTGGTGCACTTTTAGTTAATATTATATGTACAATACATGAAATATATTTGCTGTACTTTTTGTTATTTTATGTACAGTATATAATATATATTTGGTGTACTTTTGATGTATTATGTAAATTATATAATATATAATTGGTGTAGTTTTTCATATTTTACATAGTGTGTGTAATATATATCTACTATCCTTTTTGATATTTTATTTACAGTATATAATATACATTTGGTGTAATTTTTGATATTTTATGTACAGTATATTAAATATAATTACTGTAGTTTTTGACAGTTTATTTACAGTATATATAACACATATTTGGTGTACTTTTTGATATTTTAAGTACAGTGTGTAATATATATTTACTGTACTTTTTGATTTTATTTACAGTATATAAAATGTATTTGGCGTACTTTTAGTTAATATTATATGTACAATATATGAAATGTATTTGCTGTACTTTTTGACATTTTTTGTACAGTATATAATATATATTTGGTGTACTTTTGGTATATTATGTAAATTATATAATATATAATTGGTGTAGTTTTTGATATTTTACATAGAGTGTGTAATATGTATGTACTATCCTTTTTGATATTTTATTTACAGTATGTAATATACATTTGGTGTAATTTTTGATATTTTATGCACAGTATATTAAATATAATTACTGTAGTTTTTGACAGTTTATTTTCAGTATACATAACACATATTTGGTGTACTTTTTGATATTTTAAGTACAGTGTGTAATATATATTTACTGTACTTTTTGATTTTTTTACAGTATATAAAATGTATTTGGTGTACTTTTAGTTAATATTATATGTACAATATATGAAATATATTTGCTGTACTTTTTGATATCTTATGTATAGTATATAATATATATTTGGTGTACTTTTGATATATTATGTAAATTATATAATATATAATTGGTGTAGTTTTTGATATTTTACATAGAGTGTGTAATATACATGTACTATCCTTTTTGATATTTTATTTACAGTATATAATATACATTTGGTGTAGTTTTTGATATTTTATGTACAGTATATTAAATATAATTACTGTAGTTTTTGATAGTTTATTTACAGTATATATAACACATATTTGGTGTACTTTTTGATATTTTAAGTACAGTGTGTAATATATATTTACTGTACTTTTTGATTTTTTTACAGTATATAAAATGTATTTGGTACACTTTTAGTTAATATTATATGTACAATACATGAAATATATTTGCTGTACTTTTTGTTATTTTATGTACAGTATATAATATATATTTGGTGTATTTTTGATATATTATGTAAATTATATAATATATAATTGGTGTAGTTTTTCATATTTTACATAGTGTGTGTAATATAAATCTACTATCCTTTTTGATATTTTATTTACAGTATATAATATGCATTTGGTGTAATTTTTGATATTTTATGTACAGTATATTAAATATAATTACTGTAGTTTTTGACAGTTTATTTACAGTATATATAACACATATTTGGTGTACTTTTTGATATTTTAAGTACAGTGTGTAATATATATTTAGTGTACTTTTTGATTTTTTTTACAGTATATAAAATGTATTTGGTGCACTTTTAGTTAATATTATATGTACAATACATGAAATATATTTGCTGCACTTTTTGTTATTTTCTGTACAGTATATAATATATATTTGGTGTACTTTTGATATATTATGTAAATTATATAATATATAATTTGTGTAGTTTTACATATTTTACATAGTGTGTGTAATATATATCTACTATCCTTTTTGATATTTTATTTACAGTATATAATATACATTTGGTGTAATTTTTGATATTTTATGTACAGTATATTAAATATAATTACTGTAGTTTTTGACAGTTTATTTACAGTATATATAACACATATTTGGTGTACTTTTTGATATTTTAAGTAAGTGTGTAATATATATTTACTGTACTTTTTGATTTTATTTACTGTATATAAAATGTATTTCGTGTACTTTTAGTTAATATTATATATACAATATATGAAATGTATTTGCTGTACTTTTTGACATTTTTTGTACTGTATATAATATATATTTGGTGTACTTTTGATATATTATGTAAATTATATAATATATAATTGGTGTAGTTTTTGATATTTTACATAGAGTGTGTAATATACATGTACTATCCTTTTTGATATTTTATTTACAGTATATAATATACATTTGGTGTAATTTTTGATATTTTATATACAGTATATTAAATATAATTACTGTAGTTTTTGATAGTTTATTTACAGTATATATAACACATATTTGGTGTACTTTTTGATATTTTAAGTACAGTGTGTAATATATATTTACTGTACTTTTTGATTTTTTTTTACAGTATATAAAATGTATTTGGTGCACTTTTAGTTAATATTATATGTACAATACATGAAATATATTTGCTGTACTTTTTGTTATTTTATGTACAGTATATAATATATATTTGGTGTACTTTTGATATATTATGTAAATTATATAATATATAATTGGTGTAGTTTTTCATATTTTACATAGTGTGTGTAATATATATCTACTATCCTTTTTGATATTTTATTTACAGTATATAATATACATTTGGTGTAATTTTTGATATTTTATGTACAGTATATTAAATATAATTACTGTAGTTTTTGATAGTTTATTTACAGTATATATAACACATATTTGGTGTACTTTTTGATATTTTAAGTACAGTGTGTAATATATATTTAGTGTACTTTTTGATTTTTTTTACAGTATATAAAATGTATTTGGTGCACTTTTAGTTAATATTATATGTACAATACATGAAATATATTTGCTGTACTTTTTGTTATTTTATGTACAGTTTATAATATATATTTGGTGTAATTTTGATATATTATGTAAATTATATAATATATAATTGGTGTAGTTTTTCATATTTTACATAGTGTGTGTAATATATATCTACTATCCTTTTTGATATTTTATTTACAGTATATAATATACATTTGGTGTAATTTTTGATATTTTATGTACAGTATATTAAATATAATTACTGTAGTTTTTGACAGTTTATTTACAGTATATATAACACATATTTGGTGTACTTTTTGATATTTTAAGTACAGTGTGTAATATAATTTACTGTACTTTTTGATTTTATTTACAGTATATAAAATGTATTTGGTGTACTTTTAGTTAATATTATATGTACAATATATGAAATGTATTTGCTGTACTTTTTGACATTTTTTGTACAGTATATAATATATATTTGGTGTACTTTTGATATATTATGTAAATTATATAATATATAATTGGTGTAGTTTTTGATATTTTACATAGAGTGTGTAATATGTATGTACTATCCTTTTTGATATTTTATTTACAGTATATAATATACATTTGGTGTAATTTTTGATATTTTATGTACAGTATATTAAATATAATTACTGTAGTTTTTGACAGTTTATTTACAGTATATATAACACATATTTGGTGTACTTTTTGATATTTTAAGTACAGTGTGTAATATATATTTACTGTACTTTTTGATGTTTTTACAGTATATAAAATGTATTTGGTGTACTTTTAGTTAATATTATATGTACAGTATATGAAATATATTTGCTGTACTTTTTGATATCTTATGTATAGTATATATTATATAGTTGGTGTACTTTTGATATATTATGTAAATTATATAATATATAATTGGTGTAGTTTTTGATATTTTACATAGAGTGTGTTATATACATGTACTATCCTTTTTGATATTTTATTTACAGTATATAATATACATTTGGTGTAATTTTTGATATTTTATGTACAGTATATTAAATATAATTACTGTAGTTTTTGACAGTTTATTTACAGTATATATAACACATATTTGGTGTACTTTTTGATATTTTAAGTACAGTGTGTAATATATATTTAGTGTCCTTTTTGATTTTTTTTTACAGTATGTATAATGTATTTGGTGCACTTTTAGTTAATATTATATGTACAATACATGAAATATATTTGCTGTACTTTTTGTTATTTTATGTACAGTTTATAATATATATTTGGTGTAATTTTGATATATTATGTAAATTATATAATATATAATTGGTGTAGTTTTTCATATTTTACATAGTGTGTGTAATATATATCTACTATCCTTTTTGATATTTTATTTACAGTATATAATATACATTTGGTGTAATTTTTGATATTTTATGTACAGTATATTAAATATAATTACTGTAGTTTTTGACAGTTTACTTACAGTATATATAACACATATTTGGTGTACTTTTTGATATTTTAAGTACAGTGTGTAATATAATTTACTGTACTTTTTGATTTTATTTACAGTATATAAAATGTATTTGGTGCACTTTTAGTTAATACTATATGTACAATATATGAAATGTATTTGCTGTACTTTTTGACATTTTTTGTACAGTATATAATATATATTTGGTGTACTTTTGATATATTATGTAAATTATTTAATATATAATTGGTGTAGTTTTTGATATTTTACATAGTGTGTGTAATATACATGTACTATCCTTTTTGATATTTTATTTACAGTATATAATATACATTTGGTGTAATTTTTGATATTTTATGTACAGTATATTAAATATAATTACTGTAGTTTTTGATAGTTTATTTACAGTATATATAACACATATTTGGTGTACTTTTTGATATTTTAAGTACAGTGTGTAATATATATTTACTGTATTTTTGATTTTATTTACAGTATATAAAATGTATTTGGTGTACTTTTAGTTAATATTATATGTACAATATATGAAATGTATTTGCTGTACTTTTTGACATTTTTTGTACAGTATATAATATATATTTGGTGTACTTTTGATATATTATGTAAATTATATAATATATAATTGGTGTAGTTTTTGATATTTTACATAGAGTGTGTAATATGTATGTACTATCCTTTTTGATATTTTATTTACAGTATATAATATACATTTGGTGTAATTTTTGATATTTTATGTACAGTATATTAAATATAATTACTGTAGTTTTTGACAGTTTATTTACAGTATATATAACACATATTTGGTGTACTTTTTGACATTTTAAGTACAGTGTGTAATATATATTTACTGTACTTTTTGATGTTTTTACAGTATATAAAATGTATTTGGTGTACTTTTAGTTAATATTATATGTACAGTATATGAAATATATTTGCTGTACTTTTTGATATCTTATGTATAGTATATATTATATAGTTGGTGTACTTTTGATATATTATGTAAATTATATAATATATAATTGGTGTATTTTTTGATATTTTACATAGAGTGTGTTATATACATGTACTATCCTTTTTGATATTTTATTTACAGTATATAATATACATTTGGTGTAATTTTTGATATTTTATGTACAGTATATTAAATATAATTACTGTAGTTTTTGACAGTTTATTTACAGGATATATAACACATATTTGGTGTACTTTTTGATATTTTAAGTACAGTGTGTAATATATATTTAGTGTCCTTTTTGATTTTTTTTTACAGTATGTATAATGTATTTGGTGCACTTTTAGTTAATATTATATGTACAATACATGAAATATATTTGCTGTACTTTTTGTTATTTTATGTACAGTTTATAATATATATTTGGTGTAATTTTGATATATTATGTAAATTATATAATATATAATTGGTGTAGTTTTTCATATTTTACATAGTGTGTGTAATATATATCTACTATCCTTTTTGATATTTTATTTACAGTATATAATATACATTTGGTGTAATTTTTGATATTTTATGTACAGTATATTAAATATAATTACTGTAGTTTTTGACAGTTTACTTACAGTATATATAACACATATTTGGTGTACTTTTTGATATTTTAAGTACAGTGTGTAATATAATTTACTGTACTTTTTGATTTTATTTACAGTATATAAAATGTATTTGGTGCACTTTTAGTTAATACTATATGTACAATATATGAAATGTATTTGCTGTACTTTTTGACATTTTTTGTACAGTATATAATATATATTTGGTGTACTTTTGATATATTATGTAAATTATTTAATATATAATTGGTGTAGTTTTTGATATTTTACATAGTGTGTGTAATATACATGTACTATCCTTTTTGATATTTTATTTACAGTATATAATATACATTTGGTGTAATTTTTGATATTTTATGTACAGTATATTAAATATAATTACTGTAGTTTTTGATAGATTATTTACAGTATATATAACACATATTTGGTGTACTTTTTGATATTTTAAGTACAGTGTGTAATATATATTTACTGTACTTTTTGATTTTATTTACAGTATATAAAATGTATTTGGTGTACTTTTAGTTAATATTATATGTACAATATATGAAATGTATTTGCTGTACTTTTTGACATTTTTTGTACAGTATATAATATATATTTGGTGTACTTTTGATATATTATGTAAATTATATAATATATAATTGGTGTAGTTTTTGGTATTTTACATAGAGTGTGTAATATGTATGTACTATCCTTTTTGATATTTTATTTACAGTATATAATATACATTTGGTGTAATTTTTGATATTTTATGTACAGTATATTAAATATAATTACTGTAGTTTTTGACAGTTTATTTACAGTATATATAACACATATTTGGTGTACTTTTTGACATTTTAAGTACAGTGTGTAATATATATTTACTGTAATTTTTGAGGTTTTTACAGTATATAAAATGTATTTGGTGTACTTTTAGTTAATATTATATGTACAATATATGAAATATATTTGCTGTACTTTTTGATATCTTATGTATAGTATATATTATATAGTTGGTGTACTTTTGATATATTATGTAAATTATATAATATATAATTGGTGTAGTTTTTGATATTTTACATAGAGTGTGTAATATACATGTACTATCCTTTTTGATATTTTATTTACAGTATATAATATACATTTGGTGTAATTTTTGATATTTTATGTACAGTATATTAAATATAATTACTGTAGTTTTTGACAGTTTATTTACAGTATATATAACACCTATTTGGTGTACTTTTTGATATTTTAAGTACAGTGTGTAATATATATTTAGTGTCGTTTTTGATTTTTTTTTACACTATGTATAATGTATTTGGTGCACTTTTAGTTAATATTATATGTACAATACATGAAATATATTTGCTGTACTTTTTGTTATTTTATGTACAGTTTATAATATATATTTGGTGTAATTTTGATATATTATGTAAATTATATAATATATAATTGGTGTAGTTTTTCATATTTTACATAGTGTGTGTAATATATATCTACTATCCTTTTTGATATTTTATTTACAGTATATAATATACATTTGGTGTAATTTTTGATATTTTATGTACAGTATATTAAATATAATTACTGTAGTTTTTGACAGTTTACTTACAGTATATATAACACATATTTGGTGTACTTTTTGATATTTTAAGTACAGTGTGTAATATAATTTACTGTACTTTTTGATTTTATTTACAGTATATAAAATGTATTTGGTGCACTTTTAGTTAATACTATATGTACAATATATGAAATGTATTTGCTGTACTTTTTGACATTTTTTGTACAGTATATAATATATATTTGGTGTACTTTTGATATATTATGTAAATTATTTAATATATAATTGGTGTAGTTTTTGATATTTTACATAGTGTGTGTAATATACATGTACTATTCTTTTTGATATTTTATTTACAGTATATAATATACATTTGGTGTAATTTTTGATATTTTATGTACAGTATATTAAATATAATTACTGTAGTTTTTGATAGTTTATTTACAGTATATATAACACATATTTGGTGTACTTTTTGATATTTTAAGTACAGTGTGTAATATATATTTACTGTACTTTTTGATTTTATTTACAGTATATAAAATGTATTTGGTGTACTTTTAGTTAATATTATATGTACAATATATGAAATGTATTTGCTGTACTTTTTGACATTTTTTGTACAGTATATAATATATATTTGGTGTACTTTTGATATATTATGTAAATTATATAATATATAATTGGTGTAGTTTTTGGTATTTTACATAGAGTGTGTAATATGTATGTACTATCCTTTTTGATATTTTATTTACAGTATATAATATACATTTGGTGTAATTTTTGATATTTTATGTACAGTATATTAAATATAATTACTGTAGTTTTTGACAGTTTATTTACAGTATATATAACACATATTTGGTGTACTTTTTGATATTTTAAGTACAGTGTGTAATATATATTTACTGTATTTTTGAAGTTTTTACAGTATATAAAATGTATTTGGTGTACTTTTAGTTAATATTATAAGTAGAATATATGAAATATATTTGCTGTACTTTTTGATATCTTATGTATAGTATATAATATATATTTGGTGTACTTTTGATATATTATGTAAATTATATAATATATAATTGGTTTATTTTTTGATATTTTACATAGAGTGTGTAATATACATGTACTATCCTTTTTGATATTTTATTTACAGTATATAATATACATTTGGTGTAATTTTTGATATTTTATGTACAGTATATTAAATATAATTACTGTAGTTTTTGATAGTTTATTTACAGTATATATAACACCTATTTGGTGTACTTTTTGATATTTTAAGTACAGTGTGTAATATATATTTAGTGTACTTTTTGATTTTTTTTTACAGTATATAAAATGTATTTGGTGCACTTTTAGTTAATATTATATGTACAATACATGAAATATATTTGCTGTACTTTTTGTTATTTTATGTACAGTATATAATATATATTTGGTGTACTTTTGATATATTATGTAAATTATATAATATATAATTGGTGTAGTTTTTCATATTTTACATAGTGTGTGTAATATATATCTACTATCCTTTTTGATATTTTATTCACAGTATATAATATACTTTTGGTGTAATTTTTGATATTTTATGTACAGTATATTAAATATAATTACTGTAGTTTTTGATAGTTTATTTACAGTTTATATAACACATATTTGGTGTACTTTTTGATATTTTATGTACAGTGTGTAATATATATTTAGTGTACTTTTTGATTTTTTTTACAGTATATAAAATGTATTTGGTGCACTTTTAGTTAATATTATATGTACAATACATGAAATATATTTGCTGTACTTTTTGTTATTTTATGTACAGTTTATAATATATATTTGGTGTAATTTTGATATATTATGTAAATTATATAATATATAATTGGTGTAGTTTTTCATATTTTACATAGTGTGTGTAATATATATCTACTATCCTTTTTGATATTTTATTTACAGTATATAATATACATTTGGTGTAATTTTTGATATTTTATGTACAGTATATTAAATATAATTACTGTAGTTTTTGACAGTTTATTTACAGTATATATAACACATATTTGGTGTACTTTTTGATATTTTAAGTACAGTGTGTAATATATATTTACTGTACTTTTTGAGGTTTTTACAGTATATAAAATGTATTTGGTGTACTTTTAGTTAATATTATATGTACAATATATGAAATATATTTGCTGTACTTTTTGATATCTTATGTATATTATATAATATATATTTGGTGTACTTTTTGATATTTTAAGTACAGTGTGTAATATATATTTACTGTACTTTTTGATTTTATTTACAGTATATAAAATGTATTTGGTGTACTTTTAGTTAATATTATATGTACAATATATGAAATGTATTTGCTGTACTTTTTGACGTTTTTTGTACAGTATATAGTATATATTTGGTGTACTTTTGATATATTATGTAAATTATATAATATATAATTGGTGTAGTTTTTGATATTTTACATAGAGTGTGTAATATGTATGTACTATCCTTTTTGATATTTTATTTGCAGTATATAATATACATTTGGTGTAATTTTTGATATTTTATGTACAGTATATTAAATATAATTACTGTAGTTTTTGACAGTTTATTTACAGTATATATAACACATATTTGGTGTACTTTTTGATATTTTAAGTACAGTGTGTAATATATATTTACTGTACTTTTTGATTTTTTTACAGTATATAAAATGTATTTGGTGTACTTTTAGTTAATATTATATGTACAATAAATGAAATATATTTGCTGTACTTTTTGATATCTTATGTATAGTATATAATATATATTTGGTGTACTTTTGATATATTATGTAAATTATATAATATATAATTGGTGTAGTTTTTGATATTTTACATAGAGTGTGTAATATACATGTACTATCCTTTTTGATATTTTATTTACAGTATATAATATACATTTGGTGTAGTTTTTGATATTTTATGTACAGTATATTAAATATAATTACTGTAGTTTCTGATAGTTTATTTACAGTATATATAACACATATTTGGTGTACTTTTTGATATTTTAAGCACAGTGTGTAATATATATTTAGTGTACTTTTTGATTTTTTTTTACAGTATATAAAATGTATTTGGTGCACTTTTAGTTAATATTATATGTACAATACATGAAATATATTTGCTGTACTTTTTGTTATTTTATGTACAGTATATAATATATATTTGGTGTACTTTTGATATATTATGTAAATTATATAATATATAATTGGTGTAGTTTTTCATATTTTACATAGTGCGTGTAATATATATCTACTATGCTTTTTGATATTTTATTTACAGTATATAATATACATTTGGTGTAATTTTTGATATTTTATGTACAGTATATTAAATATAATTACTGTAGTTTTTGACAGTTTATTTTCAGTATATATAACACATATTTGGTGTACTTTTTGATATTTTAAGTACAGTGTGTAATATATATTTACTGTACTTTTTGATTTCTTTACAGTATAAAATGTATTTGGTGTACTTTTAGTTAATATTATATGTACAATATATGAAATGTATTTGCTGCACTTTTTGACATTTTTTGTACAGTATATAATATATATTTGGTGTACTTTTGATATATTATGTAAATTATATAATATATAATTGGTGTAGTTTTTGATATTTTACGTAGAGTGTGTAATATGTATGTACTATCCTTTTTGATATTTTATTTACAGTATATAATATACATTTGGTGTAATTTTTGATATTGTATGTACAGTATATTAAATATAATTACTGTAGATTTGGTAGTTTATTTACAGTATATATAACACATATTTGGTGTACTTTTTGATATTTTAAGTACAGTGTGTAATATATATTTAGTGTACTTTTTGATTTTTTTTTACAGTATATAAAATGTATTTGGTGCACTTTTAGTTAATATTATATGTACAATACATGAAATATATTTGCTGTACTTTTTGTTATTTTATGTACAGTATATAATATATATTTGGTGTACTTTTGATATATTATGTAAATTATATAATATATAATTGGTGTAGTTTTTCATATTTTACATAGTGTGTGTAATATATATCTACTATCCTTTTTGATATTTTATTTACAGTATATAATATACATTTGGTGTAATTTTTGATATTTTATGTACAGTATATTAAATATTATTACTGTAGTTTTTGACAGTTTATTTACAGTATATATAACACATATTTGCTGTACTTTTTGATATTTTAAGTACAGTGTGTAATATATATTTACTGTACTTTTTGATTTTATTTACAGTATATAAAATGTATTTGGTGTACTTTTAGTTAATATTATATGTACAATATATGAAATGTATTTGCTGTACTTTTTGACATTTTTTGTACAGTATATAATATATATTTGGTGTACTTTCGATATATTATGTAAATTATATAATATATAATTGGTGTAGTTTTTGATATTTTACATAGAGTGTGTAATATGTATGTACTATCCTTTTTGATGTTTTATTTACAGTATATAATATACATTTGGTGTAATTTTTGATATTTTATGTACAGTATATTAAATATAATTACTGTAGTTTTTGACAGTTTATTTACAGTATATATAACACATATTTGGTGTACTTTTTGATATTTTAAGTACAGTGTGTAATATATATTTACTGTACTTTTTGATTTTTTTACAGTATATAAAATGTATTTGGTGTACTTTTAGTTAATATTATATGTACAATATATGAAATATATTTGCTGTACTTTTTGATATCTTATGTATAGTATATAATATATATTTGGTGTACTTTTGATATATTATGTAAATTATATAATATATAATTGGTGTAGTTTTTGATATTTTACATAGAGTGTGTAATATACATGTACTATCCTTTTTGATATTTTATTTACAGTATATAATATACATTTGGTGTAATTTTTGATATTTTATGTACAGTATATTAAATATAATTACTGTAGTTTTTGATAGTTTATTTACAGTATATATAACACATATTTGGTGTACTTTTTGATATTTTAAGTACAGTGTGTAATATATATTTAGTGTACTTTTTGATTTTTTTTTACAGTATATAAAATGTATTTGGTGCACTTTTAGTTAATATTATATGTACAATACATGAAATATATTTGCTGTACTTTTTGTTATTTTATGTACAGTATATAATATATATTTGGTGTACTTTTGATATATTATGTAAATTATATAATATATAATTGGTGTAGTTTTTCATATTTTACATAGTGTGTGTAATATATATCTACTATCCTTTTTGATATTTTATTTACAGTATATAATATACATTTGGTGTAATTTTTGATATTTTATGTACAGTATATTAAATATAATTACTGTAGTTTTTGACAGTTTATTTACAGTATATATAACACATATTTGGTGTACTTTTTGATATTTTAAGTACAGTGTGTAATATATATTTAGTGTACTTTTTGATTTTTTTTACAGTATATAAAATGTATTTGGTGCTCTTTTAGTTAATATTATATGTACAATACATGAAATATATTTGCTGTACTTTTTGTTATTTTATGTACAGTTTATAATATATATTTGGTGTAATTTTGATATATTATGTAAATTATATAATATATAATTGGTGTAGTTTTTCATATTTTACATAGTGTGTGTAATATATATCTACTATCCTTTTTGATATTTTATTTACAGTATATAATAAACATTTGGTGTAATTTTTGATATTTTATGTACAGTATATTAAATATAATTACTGTAGTTTTTGACAGTTTATTTACAGTATATATAACACATATTTGGTGTACTTTTTGATATTTTAAGTACAGTGTGTAATATAATTTACTGTACTTTTTGATTTTATTTACAGTATATAAAATGTATTTGGTGTACTTTTAGTTAATATTATATGTACAATATATGAAATGTATTTGCTGTACATTTTGACATTTTTTGTACAGTATATAATATATATTTGGTGTACTTTTGATATATTATGTAAATTATATAATATATAATTGGTGTAGTTTTTGATATTTTACATAGAGTGTGTAATATGTATGTACTATCCTTTTTGATATTTTATTTACAGTATATAATATACATTTGGTGTAATTTTTGATATTTTATGTACAGTATATTAAATATAATTACTGTAGTTTTTGACAGTTTATTTACAGTATATATAACACATATTTGGTGTACTTTTTGATATTTTAAGTACAGTGTGTAATATATATTTACTGTACTTTTTGATGTTTTTACAGTATATAAAATGTATTTGGTGTACTTTTAGTTAATATTATATGTACAGTATATGAAATATATTTGCTGTACTTTTTGATATCTTATGTATAGTATATATTATATAGTTGGTGTACTTTTGATATATTATGTAAATTATATAATATATAATTGGTGTAGTTTTTGATATTTTACATAGAGTGTGTTATATACATGTACTATCCTTTTTGATATTTTATTTACAGTATATAATATACATTTGGTGTAATTTTTGATATTTTATGTACAGTATATTAAATATAATTACTGTAGTTTTTGACAGTTTATTTACAGTATATATAACACATATTTGGTGTACTTTTTGATATTTTAAGTACAGTGTGTAATATATATTTAGTGTCCTTTTTGATTTTTTTTTACAGTATGTATAATGTATTTGGTGCACTTTTAGTTAATATTATATGTACAATACATGAAATATATTTGCTGTACTTTTTGTTATTTTATGTACAGTTTATAATATATATTTGGTGTAATTTTGATATATTATGTAAATTATATAATATATAATTGGTGTAGTTTTTCATATTTTACATAGTGTGTGTAATATATATCTACTATCCTTTTTGATATTTTATTTACAGTATATAATATACATTTGGTGTAATTTTTGATATTTTATGTACAGTATATTAAATATAATTACTGTAGTTTTTGACAGTTTATTTACAGTATATATAACACATATTTGGTGTACTTTTTGATATTTTAAGTACAGTGTGTAATATATATTTACTGTACTTTTTGATGTTTTTACAGTATATAAAATGTATTTGGTGTACTTTTAGTTAATATTATATGTACAATATATGAAATATATTTGCTGTACTTTTTGATATCTTATGTATAGTATATAATATATATTTGGTGTACTTTTGATATCTTATGTAAATTATATAATATATAATTGGTGTAGTTTTTGATATTTTACATAGAGTGTGTAATATACATGTACTATCCTTTTTGATATTTTATTTACAGTATATAATATACATTTGGTGTAATTTTTGATATTTTATGTACAGTATATTAAATATAATTACTGTAGTTTTGGATAGTTTATTTACAGTATATATAACACATATTTGGTGTACTTTTTGATATTTTAAGTACAGTGTGTAATATATATTTAGTGTACTTTTTGATTTTTTTTTACAGTATATAAAATGTATTTGGTGTACTTTTAGTTAATATTATATGTACAATACATGAAATATATTTGCTGTACTTTTTGTTATTTTATGTACAGTATATAATATATATTTGGTGTACTTTTGATATATTATGTAAATTATATAATATATAATTGGTGTAGTTTTTCATATTTTACATAGTGTGTGTAATATATATCTACTATCCTTTTTGATATTTTATTTACAGTATATAATATACATTTGGTGTAATTTTTGATATTTTATGTACAGTTTATTAAATATAATTACTGTAGTTTTTGACAGTTTATTTACAGTATATATAACACATATTTGGTGTACTTTTTGATATTTTAAGTACAGTGTGTAATATATATTTAGTGTATTTTTGATGTTTTTACAGTATATAAAATGTATTTGGTGTACTTTTAGTTAATATTATAAGTACAATATATGAAATATATTTGCTGTACTTTTTGATATCTTATGTATAGTATATAATATATATTTGGTGTACTTTTGATATATTATGTAAATTATATAATATATAATCGGTGTAGTTTTTGATATTTTACAGAGTGTGAAATATACATGTACTATCCTTTTTGATATTTTATTTACAGTATATAATATACATTTGGTGTAATTTTTGATATTTTATGTACAGTATATTAAATATAATTACTGTAGTTTTTGATAGTTTATTTACAGTATATATAACACATATTTGGTGTACTTTTTGATATTTTAAGTACAGTGTGTAATATATATTTAGTGTACTTTTTGATTTTTTTTTACAGTATATAAAATGTATTTGGTGCACTTTTAGTTAATATTATATGTACAATACATGAAATATATTTGCTGTACTTTTTGTTATTTTATGTACAGTTTATAATATATATTTGGTGTAATTTTGATATATTATGTAAATTATATAATATATAATTGGTGTAGTTTTTCATATTTTACATAGTGTGTGTAATATATATCTACTATCCTTTTTGATATTTTATTTACAGTATATAATATACATTTGGTGTAATTTTTGATATTTTATGTACAGTATATTAAATATAATTACTGTAGTTTTTGACAGTTTATTTACAGTATATATAACACATATTTGGTGTACTTTTTGATATTTTAAGTACAGTGTGTAATATAATTTACTGTACTTTTTGAATTTATTTACAGTATATAAAATGTATTTGGTGTACTTTTAGTTAATATTATATGTACAATATATGAAATGTATTTGCTGTACTTTTTGACATTTTTTGTACAGTATATAATATATATTTGGTGTACTTTTGATATATTATGTAAATTATATAATATATAATTGGTGTAGTTTTTGATATTTTACATAGAGTGTGTAATATGTATGTACTATCCTTTTTGATATTTTATTAACAGTATATAATATACATTTGGTGTAATTTTTGATATTTTATGTACAGTATATTAAATATAATTACTGTAGTTTTTGACAGTTTATTTACAGTATATATAACACATATTTGGTGTACTTTTTGATATTTTAAGTACAGTGTGTAATATATATTTAGTGTACTTTTTGATTTTTTTTTACAGTATATAAAATGTATTTGGTGCACTTTTAGTTAATATTATATGTACAATACATGAAATATATTTGCTGTACTTTTTGTTATTTTATGTACAGTATATAATATATATTTGGTGTACTTTTGATATATTATGTAAATTATATAATATATAATTGGTGTAGTTTTTCATATTTTACATAGTGTGTGTAATATATATCTACTATCCTTTTTGATATTTTATTTACAGTACATAATATACATTTGGTGTAATTTTTGATATTTTATGTACAGTATATTAAATATAATTACTGTAGTTTTTGATAGTTTATTTACAGTATATATAACACATATTTGGTGTACTTTTTGATATTTTAAGTACAGTGTGTCATATATATTTAGTGTACTTTTTGATTTTTTTTTACAGTATATAAAATGTATTTGGTGCACTTTTAGTTAATATTATATGTACAATACATGAAATATATTTGCTGTACTTTTTGTTATTTTATGTACAGTATATAATATATATTTGGTGTACTTTTGATATATGATGTAAATTATATAATATATAATTTGTGTAGTTTTTCATATTTTACATAGTGTGTGTAACATATATCTACTATCCTTTTTGATATTTTATTTACAGTATATAATATACATTTGGTGTAATTTTTGATATTTTATGTACAGTATATTAAATATAATTACTGTAGTTTTTGACAGTTTATTTACAGTATATATAACACATATTTGGTGTCCTTTTTGATATTTTAAGTACAGTGTGTAATATATTTACTGTACTTTTTGATTTTATTTACAGTATATAAAATGTATTTGGTGTATTTTTAGTTAATATCATATGTACAATATATGAAATGTATTTGCTGTACTTTTTGACATTTTTTGTACAGTATATAATATATATTTGGTGTACTTTTGATATATTATGTAAGTTATATAATATATAATTGGTTTAGTTTTTGATATTTTACATAGAGTGTGTAATATGTATGTACTATCCTTTTTGATATTTTATTTACAGTATATAATATACATTTGGTGTAATTTTTGATATTTTATGTACAGTATATTAAATATAATTACTGTAGTTTTTGACAGTTTATTTACAGTATATATAACACATATTTGGTGTACTTTTTGATATTTTAAGTACAGTGTGTAATATATATTTACTGTACTTTTTGATGTTTTTACAGTATATAAAATGTATTTGGTGTACTTTTAGTTAATATTATATGTACAATATATGAAATATATTTGCTGTACTTTTTGATATCTTATGTATAGTATATAATATATATTTGGTGTACTTTTGATATATTATGTAAATTATATAATATATAATTGGTGTAGTTTTTGATATTTTACATAGAGTGTGTAATATACATGTACTATCCTTTTTGATATATTATTTACAGTATATAATATACATTTGGTGTAATTTTTGATATTTTATGTACAGTATATTAAATATAATTACTGTAGTTTTTGATAGTTTATTTACAGTATATATAACACATATTTGGTGTACTTTTTGATATTTTAAGTACAGTGTGTAATATATATTTAGTGTACTTTTTGATTTTTTTTACAGTATATAAAATGTATTTGGTGCACTTTTAGTTAATATTATATGTACAATACATGAAATATATTTGCTGTACTTTTTGTTATTTTATGTACACTATATAATATATATTTGGTGTACTTTTGATATATTATGTAAATTATATAATATATAATAGGTGTAGTTTTTCATATTTTACATAGTGTGTGTAATATATATCTACTATCCTTTTTGATATTTTATTTACAGTATATAATATACATTTGGTGTAATTTTTGATATTTTATGTACAGTATATTAAATATAATTACTGTAGTTTTTGACAGTTTGTTTACAGTATATATAACACATATTTGGTGTACTTTTTGATATTTTAAGTACAGTGTGTAATATATATTTACTGTACTTTTTGATTTTTTTACAGTATATAAAATGTATTTGCTGTACTTTTAGTTAATATTATATGTACAATATATGAAATGTATTGCTGTACGTTTTGACATTTTTTGTACAGTATATAATATATATTTGGTGTACTTTTGATATATTATGTAAATTATATAATATATAATTGGTGTAGTTTTTGATATTTTACATAGAGTGTGTAATATACATGTACTATCCTTTTTGATATTTTATTTACAGTATATAATATACATTTGGTGTAATTTTTGATATTTTATGTACAGTATATTAAATATAATTACTGTAGTTTTTGATAGTTTATTTACAGTATATATAACACATATTTGGTGTACTTTTTGATATTTTATGTACAGTGTGTAATATATATTTAGTGTACTTTTTGATTTTTTTTTACAGTATATAAAATGTATTTGGTGCACTTTTAGTTAATATTATATGTACAATACATGAAATATATTTGCTGTACTTTTTGTTATTTTATGTACAGTATATAATATATATTTGGTGTACTTTTGATATATTATGTAAATTATATAATATATAATTGGTGTAGTTTTTCATATTTTACATAGTGTGTGTAATATATATCTACTATACTTTTTGATATTTTATTTACAGTACATAATATACATTTGGTGTAATTTTTGATATTTTAGGTACAGTATATTAAATATAATTACTGTAGTTTTTGATAGTTTATTTACAGTATATATAACACATATTTGGTGTACTTTTTGATATTTTAAGTACAGTGTGTCATATATATTTAGTGTACTTTTTGATTTTTTTTTACAGTATATAAAATGTATTTGGGGCACTTTTAGTTAATATTATATGTACAATACATGAAATATATTTGCTGTACTTTTTGTTATTTTATGTACAGTATATAATATATATTTGGTGTACTTTTGATATATGATGTAAATTATATAATATATAATTGGTGTAGTTTTTCATATTTTACATAGTGTGTGTAATATATATCTACTATCCTTTTTGATATTTTATTTACAGTATATAATATACATTTGGTGTAATTTTTGATATTTTATGTACAGTATATTAAATATAATTACTGTAGTTTTTGACAGTTTATTTACAGTATATATAACACATATTTGGTGTACTTTTTGATATTTTAAGTACAGTGTGTAATATATATTTACTGTACTTTTTGATGTTTTTACAGTATATAAAATGTATTTGGTGTACTTTTAGTTAATATTATATGTACAATATATGAAATATATTTGCTGTACTTTTTGATATCTTATGTATAGCATATAATATATATTTGGTGTACTTTTGATATATTATGTAAATTATATAATATATAATTGGTGTAGTTTTTGATATTTTACATAGAGTGTGTAATATACATGTACTATCCTTTTTGATATTTTATTTACAGTATATAATATACATTTGGTGTAATTTTTGATATTTTATGTACAGTATATTAAATATAATTACTGTAGTTTTTGATAGTTTATTTACAATATATATAACACATATTTGGTGTACTTTTTGATATTTTAAGTACAGTGTGTAATATATATTTAGTGTACATTTTGATTTTTTTTACAGTATATAAAATGTATTTGGTGCACTTTTAGTTAATATTATATGTACAATACATGAAATATATTTGCTGTACTTTTTGTTATTTTATGTACACTATATAATATATATTTGGTGTACTTTTGATATATTATGTAAATTATATAATATATAATTGGTGTAGTTTTCGATATTTTACATAGGGTGTGTAACATACATGTACTATCCTTTTTGATATTTTATTTACAGTATATAATATACATTTGGTGTAATTTTTGATATTTTATGTACAGTATATTAAATATAATTACTGTAGTTTTTGATAGTTTATTTACAGTATATATAACACATATTTGGTGTACTTTTTGATATTTTAATTACAGTGTGTAATATATATTTAGTGTACATTTTGATTTTTTTTACAGTATATAAAATGTATTTGGTGCACTTTTAGTTAATATTATATGTACAATACATGAAATATATTTGCTGTACTTTTTGTTATTTTATGTACAGTATATAATATATATTTGGTGTACTTTTGATATATTATGTAAATTATATAATATATAATTGGTGTAGTTTTTCATATTTTACATAGGGTGTGTAACATACATGTACTATCCTTTTTGATATTTTATTTACAGTATATAATATACATTTGGTGTAATTTTTGATATTTTATGTACAGTATATTAAATATAATTACTGTAGTTTTTGATAGTTTATTTACAGTATATATAACACATATTTGGTGTACTTTTTGATATTTTAAGTACAGTGTGTAATATATATTTAGTGTCCTTTTTGATTTTTTTTACAGTATATAAAATGTATTTGGTGCACTTTTAGTTAATATTATATGTACAATACATGAAATATATTTGCTGTACTTTTTGTTATTTTATGTACAGTATATAATATATATTTGGTGTACTTTTGCTATATTATGTAAATTATATAATATATAATTGGTGTAGTTTTTCATATTTTACATAGTGTGTATAATATATATCTACTATCCTTTTTGATATTTTATTTACAGTATATAATATACATTTGGTGTAAATTTTGATATTTTATGTACAGTATATTAAATATAATTACTGTAGTTTTTGATAGTTTATTTACAGTATATATAACACATATTTGTTGTACTTTTTGATATTTTAAGTACAGTGTGTAATATATATTTAGTGACTTTTTGATTTTTTTTTACACTATATAAAATGTATTTGGTGCACTTTTAGTTAATATTATATGTACAATACATGAAATATATTTGCTGTACTTTTTGTTATTTTATGTACACTATATAATATATATTTGGTGTACTTTTGATATATTATGTAAATTATATGATATATAATAGGTGTAGTTTTTCATATTTTACATAGTGTGTGTAATATATATCTACAATCCTTTTTGATATTTTATTTGCAGTATATAATATACATTTGGTGTAATTTTTGATATTTTATATACAGTATATTAAATATAATTACTGTAGTTTTTGACAGTTTGTTTACAGTATATATAACACATATTTGGTGTACTTTTTGATATTTTAAGTACAGTGTGTAATATATATTTACTGTACTTTTTGATTTTTTTACAGTATATAAAATGTATTTGGTGTACTTTTAGTTAATATTATATATACAATATATGAAATGTATTTGCTGTACGTTTTGACATTTTTTGTACAGTATATAATATATATTTGGTGTACTTTTGATATATTATGTAAATTATATAATATATAATTGGTGTAGTTTTTGATATTTTACATAGAGTGTGTAATATACATGTACTATCCTTTTTGATATTTTATTTACAGTATATAATATACATTTGGTGTAATTTTTGATATTTTATGTACAGTATATTAAATATAATTACTGTAGTTTTTGATAGTTTATTTACAGTATATATAACACATATTTGGTGTACTTTTTGATATTTTAAGTACAGTGTGTAATATATATTTAGTGTACTTTTTGATTTTTTTTTACAGTATATAAAATGTATTTGGTGCACTTTTAGTTAATATTATATGTACAATACATGAAATATATTTGCTGTACTTTTTGTTATTTTATGTACAGTATATAATATATATTTGGTGTACTTTTGATATATTATGTAAATTATATAATATATAATTGGTGTAGTTTTTCATATTTTACATAGTGTGTGTAATATATATCTACTATCCTTTTTGATATTTTATTTACAGTACATAATATACATTTGGTGTAATTTTTGATATTTTATGTACAGTATATTAAATATAATTACTGTAGTTTTTGATAGTTTATTTACAGTATATATAACACATATTTGGTGTACTTTTTGATATTTTAAGTACAGTGTGTCATATATATTTAGTGTACTTTTTGATTTTTTTTTACAGTATATAAAATGTATTTGGTGCACTTTTAGTTAATATTATATGTACAATACATGAAATATATTTGCTGTACTTTTTGTTATTTTATGTACAGTATATAATATATATTTGGTGTACTTTTGATATATGATGTAAATTATATAATATATAATTTGTGTAGTTTTTCATATTTTACATAGTGTGTGTAACATATATCTACTATCCTTTTTGATATTTTATTTACAGTATATAATATACATTTGGTGTAATTTTTGATATTTTATGTACAGTATATTAAATATAATTACTGTAGTTTTTGACAGTTTATTTACAGTATATATAACACATATTTGGTGTCCTTTTTGATATTTTAAGTACAGTGTGTAATATATTTACTGTACTTTTTGATTTTATTTACAGTATATAAAATGTATTTGGTGTATTTTTAGTTAATATCATATGTACAATATATGAAATGTATTTGCTGTACTTTTTGACATTTTTTGTACAGTATATAATATATATTTGGTGTACTTTTGATATATTATGTAAGTTATATAATATATAATTGGTTTAGTTTTTGATATTTTACATAGAGTGTGTAATATGTATGTACTATCCTTTTTGATATTTTATTTACAGTATATAATATACATTTGGTGTAATTTTTGATATTTTATGTACAGTATATTAAATATAATTACTGTAGTTTTTGACAGTTTATTTACAGTATATATAACACATATTTGGTGTACTTTTTGATATTTTAAGTACAGTGTGTAATATATATTTACTGTACTTTTTGATGTTTTTACAGTATATAAAATGTATTTGGTGTACTTTTAGTTAATATTATATGTACAATATATGAAATATATTTGCTGTACTTTTTGATATCTTATGTATAGTATATAATATATATTTGGTGTACTTTTGATATATTATGTAAATTATATAATATATAATTGGTGTAGTTTTTGATATTTTACATAGAATGTGTAATATACATGTACTATCCTTTTTGATATTTTATTTACAGTATATAATATACATTTGGTGTAATTTTTGATATTTTATGTACAGTATATTAAATATAATTACTGTAGTTTTTGATAGTTTATTTACAGTATATATAACACATATTTGGTGTACTTTTTGATATTTTAAGTACAGTGTGTAATATATATTTAGTGTAATTTTTGATATTTTTTTACAGTATATAAAATGTATATGGTGCACTTTTAGTTAATATTATATGTACAATACATGAAATATATTTGCTGTACTTTTTGTTATTTTATGTACAGTATATAATATATATTTGGTGTACTTTTCATATATTATGTAAATTATATAATATATAATTGGTGTAGTTTTTCATATTTTACATAGTGTGTGTAATATATATCTACTATCCTTTTTGATATTTTATTTACAGTACATAATATACATTTGGTGTAATTTTTGATATTTCATGTACAGTATATTAAATATAATTACTGTAGTTTTTGATAGTTTATTTACAGTATATATAACAAATATTTGGTGTACTTTTTGATATTTTAAGTACAGTGTGTAATATATATTTAGTGTAGTTTTTGATTTTTTTTTAAAGTATATAAAATGTATTTGGTGCACTTTTAGTTAACATTATATGGACAATACATGAAATATATTTGCTGTACTTTTTGTTATTTTATGTACAGTATATAATATATATTTGGTGTACTTTTGATATATGATTTAAATTATATAATATATAATTGGTGTAGTTTTTGATATTTTACATAGAGTGTTTAATATGTATGTACTATCCTTTTTGATATTTTATTTACAGTATATAATATACATTTGGTGTAATTTTTGATATTTTATGTACAGTATATTAAATATAATTACTGTAGTTTTTGACAGTTTATTTACAGTATATATAACACATATTTGGTGTACTTTTTGATATTTTAAGTACAGTGTGTAATATATATTTACTGTACTTTTTGATTTTTTTACAGTATATAAACTGTATTTGGTGTACTTTTAGTTAATATTATATGTACAATATATGAAATGTATTTGCTGTACATTTTGACATTTTTTGTACAGTATATAATACATATTTGGTGTACTTTTGATATATTATGTAAGTTATATAATATATAATTGGTGTAGTTTTTGATATTTTACATAGAGTGTGTAATATACATGTACTATCCTTTTTGATATATTATTTACAGTATATAATATACATTTGGTGTAATTTTTGATATTTTATGTACAGTATATTAAATATAATTACTGTAGTTTTTGATAGTTTATTTACAGTATATATAACACATATTTGGTGTACTTTTTGATATTTTAAGTACAGTGTGTAATATATATTTAGTGTACTTTTTGATTTTTTTTTACAGTTTATAAAATGTATTTGGTGCACTTTTAGTTAATATTATATGTACAATACATGAAATATATTTGCTGTACTTTTTGTTATTTTATGTACAGTATAGAATATATATTTGGTGTACTTTTGATATATTATGTAAATTATATAATATATAATAGGTGTAGTTTTTCATATTTTACATAGTGTGTGTAATATATATCTACTATCCTTTTTGATATTTTATTTACAGTATATAATATACATTTGGTGTAATTTTTGATATTTTATGTACAGTATATTAAATATAATTACTGTAGTTTTTGACAGTTTGTTTACAGTATATATAACACATATTTGGTGTACTTTTTGATATTTTAAGTACAGTGTGTAATATATATTTACTGTACTTTTTGATTTTTTTACAGTATATAAAATGTATTTGCTGTACTTTTAGTTAATATTATATGTACAATATATGAAATGTATTGCTGTACGTTTTGACATTTTTTGTACAGTATATAATATATATTTGGTGTACTTTTGATATATTATGTAAATTATATAATATATAATTGGTGTAGTTTTTGATATTTTACATAGAGTGTGTAATATACATGTACTATCCTTTTTGATATTTTATTTACAGTATATAATATACATTTGGTGTAATTTTTGATATTTTATGTACAGTATATTAAATATAATTACTGTAGTTTTTGATAGTTTATTTACAGTATATATAACACATATTTGGTGTACTTTTTGATATTTTATGTACAGTGTGTAATATATATTTAGTGTACTTTTTGATTTTTTTTTACAGTATATAAAATGTATTTGGTGCACTTTTAGTTAATATTATATGTACAATACATGAAATATATTTGCTGTACTTTTTGTTATTTTATGTACAGTATATAATATATATTTGGTGTACTTTTGATATATTATGTAAATTATATAATATATAATTGGTGTAGTTTTTCATATTTTACATAGTGTGTGTAATATATATCTACTATACTTTTTGATATTTTATTTACAGTACATAATATACATTTGGTGTAATTTTTGATATTTTATGTACAGTATATTAAATATAATTACTGTAGTTTTTGATAGTTTATTTACAGTATATATAACACATATTTGGTGTACTTTTTGATATTTTAAGTACAGTGTGTCATATATATTTAGTGTACTTTTTGATTTTTTTTTACAGTATATAAAATGTATTTGGGGCACTTTTAGTTAATATTATATGTACAATACATGAAATATATTTGCTGTACTTTTTGTTATTTTATGTACAGTATATAATATATATTTGGTGTACTTTTGATATATGATGTAAATTATATAATATATAATTGGTGTAGTTTTTCATATTTTACATAGTGTGTGTAATATATATCTACTATCCTTTTTGATATTTTATTTACAGTATATAATATACATTTGGTGTAATTTTTGATATTTTATGTACAGTATATTAAATATAATTACTGTAGTTTTTGACAGTTTATTTACAGTATATATAACACATATTTGGTGTACTTTTTGATATTTTAAGTACAGTGTGTAATATATATTTACTGTACTTTTTGATGTTTTTACAGTATATAAAATGTATTTGGTGTACTTTTAGTTAATATTATATGTACAATATATGAAATATATTTGCTGTACTTTTTGATATCTTATGTATAGCATATAATATATATTTGGTGTACTTTTGATATATTATGTAAATTATATAATATATAATTGGTGTAGTTTTTGATATTTTACATAGAGTGTGTAATATACATGTACTATCCTTTTTGATATTTTATTTACAGTATATAATATACATTTGGTGTAATTTTTGATATTTTATGTACAGTATATTAAATATAATTACTGTAGTTTTTGATAGTTTATTTACAATATATATAACACATATTTGGTGTACTTTTTGATATTTTAAGTACAGTGTGTAATATATATTTAGTGTACATTTTGATTTTTTTTACAGTATATAAAATGTATTTGGTGCACTTTTAGTTAATATTATATGTACAATACATGAAATATATTTGCTGTACTTTTTGTTATTTTATGTACACTATATAATATATATTTGGTGTACTTTTGATATATTATGTAAATTATATAATATATAATTGGTGTAGTTTTCGATATTTTACATAGGGTGTGTAACATACATGTACTATCCTTCTTGATATTTTATTTACAGTATATAATATACATTTGGTGTAATTTTTGATATTTTATGTACAGTATATTAAATATAATTACTGTAGTTTTTGATAGTTTATTTACAGTATATATAACACATATTTGGTGTACTTTTTGATATTTTAATTACAGTGTGTAATATATATTTAGTGTACATTTTGATTTTTTTTACAGTATATAAAATGTATTTGGTGCACTTTTAGTTAATATTATATGTACAATACATGAAATATATTTGCTGTACTTTTTGTTATTTTATGTACAGTATATAATATATATTTGGTGTACTTTTGATATATTATGTAAATTATATAATATATAATTGGTGTAGTTTTTCATATTTTACATAGGGTGTGTAACATACATGTACTATCCTTTTTGATATTTTATTTACAGTATATAATATACATTTGGTGTAATTTTTGATATTTTATGTACAGTATATTAAATATAATTACTGTAGTTTTTGATAGTTTATTTACAGTATATATAACACATATTTGGTGTACTTTTTGATATTTAAGTACAGTGTGTAATATATATTTAGTGTACTTTTTGATTTTTTTTTACAGTATATAAAATGTATTTGGTGCACTTTTAGTTAATATTATATGTACAATATATGAAATATATTTGCTGTACTTTTGTTATTTTATGTACAGTATATAAGATATATTTGGTGTACTTTTGATATACTATGTAAATTATATAATATATAATTGGTGTAGTTTTTCATATTTTACATAGTGTGTGTAATATATATCTACTATCCTTTTTGATATTTAATTTACAGTATATAATATACATTTGGTGTAATTTTTGATATTTTATGTACAGTATATTAAATATAATTACTGTAGTTTTTGACAGTTTATTTACAGTATATATAACACATATTTGGTGTACTTTTTGATATTTTAAGTACAGTGTGTAATATATATTTACTGTACTTTTTGATTTTATTTACAGTATATAAAATGTATTTGGTGTACTTTTAGTTAATATTATATGTACAATATATGAAATGTGTTTCCTGTACTTTTTGACATTTTTTGTACAGTATATAATATATATTTGGTGTACTTTCGATATATTATGTAAATTATATAATATATAATTGGTGTAGTTTTTGATATTTTACATAGAGTGTGTAATATGTATGTACTATCCTTTTTGATATTTTATTTACAGTATATAATATACATTTGGTGTAATTTTTGATATTTTATGTACAGTATATTAAATATAATTACTGTAGTTTTTGACAGTTTATTTACAGTATATATAACACATATTTGGTGTACTTTTTGATATTTTAAGTACAGTGTGTAATATATATTTACTGTACTTTTTGATGTTTTTACAGTATATAAAATGTATTTGGTGTACTTTTAGTTAATATTATATGTACAATATATGAAATATATTTGCTGTACTTTTTGATATCTTATGTATAGTATATAATATATATTTGGTGTACTTTTGATATATTATGTAAATTATATAATATATAATTGGTGTAGTTTTTGATATTTTACATAGAGTGTGTAATATACATGTACTATCTTTTTGATATTTTATTTACAGTATATAATATACATTTGGTGTAATTTTTGATATTTTATGTACAGTATATTAAATATAATTACTGTAGTTTTTGATAGTTTATTTACAGTATATATAACACATATTTGGTGTACTTTTTGATATTTTAAGTACAGTGTGTAATATATATTTAGTGTCCTTTTTGATTTTTTTTACAGTATATAAAATGTATTTGGTGCACTTTTAGTTAATATATGTACAATACATGAAATATATTTGCTGTACTTTTTGTTATTTTATGTACAGTATATAATATATATTTGGTGTACTTTTGCTATATTATGTAAATTATATAATATATAATTGGTGTAGTTTTTCATATTTTACATAGTGTGTATAATATATATCTACTATCCTTTTTGATATTTTATTTACAGTATATAATATACATTTGGTGTAAATTTTGATATTTTATGTACAGTATATTAAATATAATTACTGTAGTTTTTGATAGTTTATTTACAGTATATATAACACATATTTGTTGTACTTTTTGATATTTTAAGTACAGTGTGTAATATATATTTAGTGACTTTTTGATTTTTTTTTACACTATATAAAATGTATTTGGTGCACTTTTAGTTAATATTATATGTACAATACATGAAATATATTTGCTGTACTTTTTGTTATTTTATGTACACTATATAATATATATTTGGTGTACTTTTGATATATTATGTAAATTATATGATATATAATAGGTGTAGTTTTTCATATTTTACATAGTGTGTGTAATATATATCTACAATCCTTTTTGATATTTTATTTGCAGTATATAATATACATTTGGTGTAATTTTTGATATTTTATATACAGTATATTAAATATAATTACTGTAGTTTTTGACAGTTTGTTTACAGTATATATAACACATATTTGGTGTACTTTTTGATATTTTAAGTACAGTGTGTAATATATATTTACTGTACTTTTTGATTTTTTTACAGTATATAAAATGTATTTGGTGTACTTTTAGTTAATATTATATATACAATATATGAAATGTATTTGCTGTACGTTTTGACATTTTTTGTACAGTATATAATATATATTTGGTGTACTTTTGATATATTATGTAAATTATATAATATATAATTGGTGTAGTTTTTGATATTTTACATAGAGTGTGTAATATACATGTACTATCCTTTTTGATATTTTATTTACAGTATATAATATACATTTGGTGTAATTTTTGATATTTTATGTACAGTATATTAAATATAATTACTGTAGTTTTTGATAGTTTATTTACAGTATATATAACACATATTTGGTGTACTTTTTGATATTTTAAGTACAGTGTGTAATATATATTTAGTGTACTTTTTGATTTTTTTTTACAGTATATAAAATGTATTTGGTGCACTTTTAGTTAATATTATATGTACAATACATGAAATATATTTGCTGTACTTTTTGTTATTTTATGTACAGTATATAATATATATTTGGTGTACTTTTGATATATTATGTAAATTATATAATATATAATTGGTGTAGTTTTTCATATTTTACATAGTGTGTGTAATATATATCTACTATCCTTTTTGATATTTTATTTACAGTACATAATATACATTTGGTGTAATTTTTGATATTTTATGTACAGTATATTAAATATAATTACTGTAGTTTTTGATAGTTTATTTACAGTATATATAACACATATTTGGTGTACTTTTTGATATTTTAAGTACAGTGTGTCATATATATTTAGTGTACTTTTTGATTTTTTTTTACAGTATATAAAATGTATTTGGTGCACTTTTAGTTAATATTATATGTACAATACATGAAATATATTTGCTGTACTTTTTGTTATTTTATGTACAGTATATAATATATATTTGGTGTACTTTTGATATATGATGTAAATTATATAATATATAATTTGTGTAGTTTTTCATATTTTACATAGTGTGTGTAACATATATCTACTATCCTTTTTGATATTTTATTTACAGTATATAATATACATTTGGTGTAATTTTTGATATTTTATGTACAGTATATTAAATATAATTACTGTAGTTTTTGACAGTTTATTTACAGTATATATAACACATATTTGGTGTCCTTTTTGATATTTTAAGTACAGTGTGTAATATATTTACTGTACTTTTTGATTTTATTTACAGTATATAAAATGTATTTGGTGTATTTTTAGTTAATATCATATGTACAATATATGAAATGTATTTGCTGTACTTTTTGACATTTTTTGTACAGTATATAATATATATTTGGTGTACTTTTGATATATTATGTAAGTTATATAATATATAATTGGTTTAGTTTTTGATATTTTACATAGAGTGTGTAATATGTATGTACTATCCTTTTTGATATTTTATTTACAGTATATAATATACATTTGGTGTAATTTTTGATATTTTATGTACAGTATATTAAATATAATTACTGTAGTTTTTGACAGTTTATTTACAGTATATATAACACATATTTGGTGTACTTTTTGATATTTTAAGTACAGTGTGTAATATATATTTACTGTACTTTTTGATGTTTTTACAGTATATAAAATGTATTTGGTGTACTTTTAGTTAATATTATATGTACAATATATGAAATATATTTGCTGTACTTTTTGATATCTTATGTATAGTATATAATATATATTTGGTGTACTTTTGATATATTATGTAAATTATATAATATATAATTGGTGTAGTTTTTGATATTTTAAATAGAGTGTGTAATATACATGTACTATCCTTTTTGATATTTTATTTACAGTATATAATATACATTTGGTGTAATTTTTGATATTTTATGTACAGTATATTAAATATAATTACTGTAGTTTTTGATTGTTTATTTACAGTATATATAACACATATTTGGTGTACTTTTTGATATTTTAAGTACAGTGTGTAATATATATTTAGTGTACATTTTGATTTTTTTTTACAGTATATAAAATGTATTTGGTGCACTTTTAGTTAATATTATATGTACAATACATGAAATATATTTGCTGTACTTTTTGTTATTTTATGTACAGTATATAAGATATATTTGGTGTACTTTTGATATATTATGTAAATTATATAATATATAATTGGTGTAGTTTTTGATATTTTACATAGGGTGTGTAACATACATGTACTATCTTTTTTGATATTTTATTTACAGTATATAATTTACATTTGGTGTAATTTTTGATATTTTATGTACAGTATATTATATAATTACTGTAGTTTTTGACAGTTTATTTACAGTATATATAACACATATTTGGTGTACTTTTTGATATTTTAAGTACAGTGTGTAATATATATTTACTGTACTTTTTGATTTTATTTACAGTATATAAAATGTATTTGGTGTACTTTTAGTTAATATCATATGTACAATATATGAAATGTATTTGCTGTACTTTTTGACATTTTTTGTACAGTATATAATATATATTTGGTGTACTTTTGATATATTATGTAAGTTATATAATATATAATTGGTTTAGTTTTTGATATTTTACATAGAGTGTGTAATATGTATGTACTATCATTTTTGATATTTTATTTACAGTATATAATATACATTTGGTGTAATTTTTGATATTTTATGTACAGTATATTAAATATAATTACTGTAGTTTTTGACAGTTTATTTACAGTATATATAACACATATTTGGTGTACTTTTTGATATTTTAAGTACAGTGTGTAATATATATTTACTGTACTTTTTGATGTTTTTACAGTATATAAAATGTATTTGGTGTACTTTTAGTTAATATTATATGTACAATATATGAAATATATTTGCTGTACTTTTTGATATCTTATGTATAGTATATAATATATATTTGGTGTACTTTTGATATATTATGTAAATTATATAATATATAATTGGTGTAGTTTTTGATATTTTACATAGAGTGTGTAATATACATGTACTATCCTTTTTGATATTTTATTTACAGTATATAATATACATTTGGTGTAATTTTTGATATTTTATGTACAGTATATTAAATATAATTACTGTAGTTTTTGATAGTTTATTTACAGTATATATAACACATATTTGGTGTACTTTTTGATATTTTAAGTACAGTGTGTAATATATATTTAGTGTACTTTTTGATTTTTTTTACAGTATATAAAATGTATTTGGTGCACTTTTAGTTAATATTATATGTACAATACATGAAATATATTTGCTGTACTTTTTGTTATTTTATGTACACTATATAATATATATTTGGTGTACTTTTGATATATTATGTAAATTATATAATATATAATTGGTGTAGTTTTTCATATTTTACATAGGGTGTGTAATATATATCTACTATCCTTTTTGATATTTTATTTACAGTATATAATATACATTTGGTGTAATTTTTGATATTTTATGTACAGTATATTAAATATAATTACTGCAGTTTTTGACAGTTTATTTACAGTATATATAACACATATTTGGTGTACTTTTTGATATTTTAAGTACAGTGTGTAATATATATTTACTGTACTTTTTGATTTTATTTACAGTATATAAAATGTATTTGGTGTACTTTTAGTTATTATTATATGTACAATATATGAAATGTATTTGCTGTACTTTTTGATATTTTATGTACAGTATATAATATATATCTGGTGTACTTTAGACATATTATGTAAATTATATAATATTTAATTGGTGTAGTTTTTGAAATTTTACATAGTGTGTGTAATATATATGTGCTATCTTTTTGATATTTTATTTACAGTATATAATATACATTTGGTGTAATTTTTGATATTTTATGTACAGTACATTAAATATAATTACTGTAGTTTTTGATAGTTTACTTACAGTATATACAACACATATTTGGTGTACTTTTTGATATTTTAAGTACAGTGTGTAATATACATTTACTGTACTTTTTGATTTTTTTTACAGTATATAAAATGTATTTGGTGTACTTTTAGTTAATATTATATGTACAATATATGAAATATATTTGCTGTACTTTTTGATATATTATGTACAGTATATAATATATACTTGGTGTACTTTTGATATATTATGTAAATTATATAATATATAATTGGTGTAGTTTTTGATATTTTACATAGAGTGTGTAATATATATGTACTATCCTTTTTGATATATTATTTACAGTATATAATATACATTTGGTGTGATTTTTGATATTTTATGTACAGTATATTAAATATAATTACTGTAGTTTTTGATAGTTTATTTACAGTATATATAACACATATTTGGTGTACTTTTTGATGTTTTAAGTACAGTGTGTAATATATATTTACTGTACTTTTTGATTTTTTTTTACAGTATATAAAATGTATTTGGTGTACTTTTAGTTAATATTATATGTACAATATATGTAATATATTTGCAGTACTTTTTGATATTTTATGTACAGTATATAATATATATTTGGTGTACTTTTGATATATTATGAAAATTATATAATACATAATTTGTGAAGTTTTTCATATTTTACCTAGTGTTTGAAATATATATCTACTATCCTTTTTGATATTTTATTTACAGTATATAATATACATTTGGTGTAATTTTTGATATTTTATGTACAGTATATTATATATAATTACTGTAGTTTTTGACAGTTTATTTACAGTATATATAACACATATTTGGTGTACTTTTTGATATTTTAAGTACAGTGTGTAATATATATTTACTGTACTTTTCGATTTTATTTACAGTATATAAAATGTATTTGGTGTACTTTTAGTTAATATTATGTGTACAATATATGAAATGTATTTGCTGTACTTTTTGATATTTTATGTACAGTATATAATATATATCTGGTGTACTTTTGATATATTATGTAAATTATATAATATATAATTGGTGTAGTTTTTGATATTTTACAGAGTGTGTAATATGTATGTACTATCCTTTTTGATATTTTATTTACAGTATATAATATACATTTGGTGTAATTTTTGATATTTTATGTACAGTATATTAAATATAATTACTGTAGTTTTTGATAGTTTATTTACAGTATATATAACACATATTTGGTGTACTTTTTGATATTTTAAGTACAGTGTGTAATATATATTTACTGTACTTTTTGATTTTTTTACAGTATATAAAATGTATTTGCTGTACTTTTAGTTAATATTATATGTACAATATATGAAATATATTTGCTGTACTTTTTGATATCTGATGTACAGTATATAATATGTATTTGGTGTACTTTTGATATATTATGTAAATTATATAATATATAATTGATGTAGTTTTTGATATTTTACATAGAGTGTGTAATATATATGTACTTTCCTTTTTCATATTTTATTTACAGTATATAATATACATTTGGTGTAATTTTTGATATTTTATGTATAGTATATTAATTATAATTACTGTAGTTTTTGATAGTTTATTTACAGTATATGTAACACATATTTGGTGTACTTTTTGATATTTTAAGTACAGTGTGTAATATATATTTAGTGTACTTTTTGATTTTTTTTTACAGTATATAAAATGTATTTGGTGCACTTTTAGTTAATATTATATGTACAATACATGAAATATATTTGCTGTACTTTTTGTTATTTTATGTACAGTATATAATATATATTTGTGCACTTTTGATATATTATGTAAATTATATAATATATAACTGGTGTAGTTTTTCATATCTTACATAGTGTGTGTAATATATATCTACTATCCTTTTTGATATTTTATTTACAGTATATAATATACATTTGGTGTAATTTTTGATATTTTATGTACACTATATTAAATATAATTACTGTAGTTTTTGACAGTTTATTTACAGTATATATAACACATATTTGGTGTACTTTTTGATTTTATTTACAGTATATAAAATGTATTTGGTGTACTTTTAGTTAATATTATATGTACAATATATGAAATGTATTTGCTGTACTTTTTGATATTTTATGTACAGTATATAAGATATATTTGGTGTACTTTAGATATATTATGTAAATTATATCATATATAATTGGTGTAGTTTTTCATATTTTACATAGTGTGTGTAATATATATCTACTATCCTTTTTGATATTTTATTTACAGTATATAATATACATTTGGTGTAATTTTGGTATTTTATATACAGTATATTAAATATAATTACTGTAGTTTTTGACAGTTTATTTACAGTATATATAACACATATTTGGTGTACTTTTTGATATTTTAAGTACAGTGTGTAATATATATTTACTGTACTTTTTGATTTTATTTACAGTATATAAAATGTATTTGGTGTACTTTTAGTTAATATTATATGTACAATATATGAAATGTATTTGCTGTACTTTTTGACATTTTTTGTACAGTATACAATATATATTTGGTGTACTTTCGATATATTATGTAAATTATATAATATATAATTGGTGTAGTTTTTGATATTTTACATAGAGTGTGTAATATGTATGTACTATCCTTTTTGATATTTTATTTACAGTATATAATATACATTTGGTGTAATTTTTGATATTTTATGTACAGTATATTAAATATAATTACTGTAGTTTTTGACAGTTTATTTACAGTATATATAACACATATTTGGTGTACTTTTTGATATTTTAAGTACAGTGTGTAATATATATTTAGTGTACTTTTTGATTTTTTTTTACAGTATATAAAATGTATTTGGTGCACTTTTAGTTAATATTATATGTACAATACATGAAATATATTTGCTGTACTTTTTGTTATTTTATGTACAGTATATAAGATATCTTTGGTGTACTTTTGATATATTATGTAAATTATATAATATATAATTGGTGTAGTTTTTGATATTTTACATAGGGTGTGTAACATACATGTACTATCTTTTTTGATATTTTATTTACAGTATATAATTTACATTTGGTGTAATTTTTGATATTTTATGTACAGTATATTATATAATTACTGTAGTTTTTGACAGTTTATTTACAGTATATATAACACATATTTGGTGTACTTTTTGATATTTTAAGTACAGTGTGTAATATATATTTACTGTACTTTTTGATTTTATTTACAGTATATAAAATGTATTTGGTGTACTTTTAGTTAATATCATATGTACAATATATGAAATGTATTTGCTGTACTTTTTGACATTTTTTGTACAGTATATAATATATATTTGGTGTACTTTTGATATATTATGTAAGTTATATAATATATAATTGGTTTAGTTTTTGATATTTTACATAGAGTGTGTAATATGTATGTACTATCATTTTTGATATTTTATTTACAGTATATAATATACATTTGGTGTAATTTTTGATATTTTATGTACAGTATATTAAATATAATTACTGTAGTTTTTGACAGTTTATTTACAGTATATATAACACATATTTGGTGTACTTTTTGATATTTTAAGTACAGTGTGTAATATATATTTACTGTACTTTTTGATGTTTTTACAGTATATAAAATGTATTTGGTGTACTTTTAGTTAATATTATATGTACAATATATGAAATATATTTGCTGTACTTTTTGATATCTTATGTATAGTATATAATATATATTTGGTGTACTTTTGATATATTATGTAAATTATATAATATATAATTGGTGTAGTTTTTGATATTTTACATAGAGTGTGTAATATACATGTACTATCCTTTTTGATATTTTATTTACAGTATATAATATACATTTGGTGTAATTTTTGATATTTTATGTACAGTATATTAAATATAATTACTGTAGTTTTTGATAGTTTATTTACAGTATATATAACACATATTTGGTGTACTTTTTGATATTTTAAGTACAGTGTGTAATATATATTTAGTGTACTTTTTGATTTTTTTTACAGTATATAAAATGTATTTGGTGCACTTTTAGTTAATATTATATGTACAATACATGAAATATATTTGCTGTACTTTTTGTTATTTTATGTACACTATATAATATATATTTGGTGTACTTTTGATATATTATGTAAATTATATAATATATAATTGGTGTAGTTTTTCATATTTTACATAGGGTGTGTAATATATATCTACTATCCTTTTTGATATTTTATTTACAGTATATAATATACATTTGGTGTAATTTTTGATATTTTATGTACAGTATATTAAATATAATTACTGCAGTTTTTGACAGTTTATTTACAGTATATATAACACATATTTGGTGTACTTTTTGATATTTTAAGTACAGTGTGTAATATATATTTACTGTACTTTTTGATTTTATTTACAGTATATAAAATGTATTTGGTGTACTTTTAGTTATTATTATATGTACAATATATGAAATGTATTTGCTGTACTTTTTGATATTTTATGTACAGTATATAATATATATCTGGTGTACTTTAGACATATTATGTAAATTATATAATATTTAATTGGTGTAGTTTTTGAAATTTTACATAGTGTGTGTAATATATATGTGCTTTTTTTTTGATATTTTATTTACAGTATATAATATACATTTGGTGTAATTTTTGATATTTTATGTACAGTACATTAAATATAATTACTGTAGTTTTTGATAGTTTACTTACAGTATATACAACACATATTTGGTGTACTTTTTGATATTTTAAGTACAGTGTGTAATATACATTTACTGTACTTTTTGATTTTTTTTACAGTATATAAAATGTATTTGGTGTACTTTTAGTTAATATTATATGTACAATATATGAAATATATTTGCTGTACTTTTTGATATATTATGTACAGTATATAATATATACTTGGTGTACTTTTGATATATTATGTAAATTATATAATATATAATTGGTGTAGTTTTTGATATTTTACATAGAGTGTGTAATATATATGTACTATCCTTTTTGATATATTATTTACAGTATATAATATACATTTGGTGTGATTTTTGATATTTTATGTACAGTATATTAAATATAATTACTGTAGTTTTTGATAGTTTATTTACAGTATATATAACACATATTTGGTGTACTTTTTGATGTTTTAAGTACAGTGTGTAATATATATTTACTGTACTTTTTGATTTTTTTTTACAGTATATAAAATGTATTTGGTGTACTTTTAGTTAATATTATATGTACAATATATGTAATATATTTGCAGTACTTTTTGATATTTTATGTACAGTATATAATATATATTTGGTGTACTTTTGATATATTATGAAAATTATATAATACATAATTTGTGAAGTTTTTCATATTTTACCTAGTGTTTGAAATATATATCTACTATCCTTTTTGATATTTTATTTACAGTATATAATATACATTTGGTGTAATTTTTGATATTTTATGTACAGTATATTATATATAATTACTGTAGTTTTTGACAGTTTATTTACAGTATATATAACACATATTTGGTGTACTTTTTGATATTTTAAGTACAGTGTGTAATATATATTTACTGTACTTTTCGATTTTATTTACAGTATATAAAATGTATTTGGTGTACTTTTAGTTAATATTATGTGTACAATATATGAAATGTATTTGCTGTACTTTTTGATATTTTATGTACAGTATATAATATATATCTGGTGTACTTTGGATATATTATGTAAATTATATAATATATAATTGGTGTAGTTTTTGATATTTTACAGAGTGTGTAATATGTATGTACTATCCTTTTTGATATTTTATTTACAGTATATAATATACATTTGGTGTAATTTTTGATATTTTATGTACAGTATATTAAATATAATTACTGTAGTTTTTGATAGTTTATTTACAGTATATATAACACATATTTGGTGTACTTTTTGATATTTTAAGTACAGTGTGTAATATATATTTACTGTACTTTTTGATTTTTTTACAGTATATAAAATGTATTTGCTGTACTTTTAGTTAATATTATATGTACAATATATGAAATATATTTGCTGTACTTTTTGATATCTGATGTACAGTATATAATATGTATTTGGTGTACTTTTGATATATTATGTAAATTATATAATATATAATTGATGTAGTTTTTGATATTTTACATAGAGTGTGTAATATATATGTACTTTCCTTTTTCATATTTTATTTACAGTATATAATATACATTTGGTGTAATTTTTGATATTTTATGTATAGTATATTAATTATAATTACTGTAGTTTTTGATAGTTTATTTACAGTATATGTAACACATATTTGGTGTACTTTTTGATATTTTAAGTACAGTGTGTAATATATATTTAGTGTACTTTTTGATTTTTTTTTACAGTATATAAAATGTATTTGGTGCACTTTTAGTTAATATTATATGTACAATACATGAAATATATTTGCTGTACTTTTTGTTATTTTATGTACAGTATATAATATATATTTGTGCACTTTTGATATATTATGTAAATTATATAATATATAACTGGTGTAGTTTTTCATATTTTACATAGTGTGTGTAATATATATCTACTATCCTTTTTGATATTTTATTTACAGTATATAATATACATTTGGTGTAATTTTTGATATTTTATGTACACTATATTAAATATAATTACTGTAGTTTTTGACAGTTTATTTACAGTATATATAACACATATTTGGTGTACTTTTTGATTTTATTTACAGTATATAAAATGTATTTGGTGTACTTTTAGTTAATATTATATGTACAATATATGAAATGTATTTGCTGTACTTTTTGATATTTTATGTACAGTATATAAGATATATTTGGTGTACTTTAGATATATTATGTAAATTATATCATATATAATTGGTGTAGTTTTTCATATTTTACATAGTGTGTGTAATATATATCTACTATCCTTTTTGATATTTTATTTACAGTATATAATATACATTTGGTGTAATTTTTGATATTTTATGTACAGTATATTAAATATAATTACTGTAGTTTTTGATAGTTTATTTACAGTATATATAACACATATTTGGTGTACTTTTTGATATTTTAAGTACAGTGTGTAATATATATTTAGTGTACTTTTTGATTTTTTTTTACACTATATAAAATGTATTTGGTGCACTTTTAGTTAATATTATATGTACAATACATGAAATATATTTGCTGTACTTTTTGTTATTTTATGTACACTATATAATATATATTTGGTGTACTTTTGATATATTATGTATATTATATAATATATAATTGTTGTAGTTTTTCATATTTTACATAGTGTGTGTAATATATATCTACTATCCTTTTTGATACTTTATTTACAGTCTATAATATACATTTGGTGTAATTTTTGATATTTTATGTACAGTATATTAAATATAATTACTGTAGTTTTTGACAGTTTATTTACAGTATATATAACACATATTTGGTGTACTTTGTGATATTTTAAGTACAGTGTGTAATATTTATTTATTGTACTTTTTGATTTTATTTACAGTATATAAACTGTATTTGGTGTACTTTTAGTTAATATTATATGTACAATATATGAAATGTATTTGCTGTACTTTTTGACATTTTTTGTACAGTATATAATATATATTTGGTGTACTTTTGATATATTATGTAAATTATATAATATATAATTGGTGTAGTTTTTGATATTTTACATAGAGTGTGTAATATGTATGTATTATATTTTTTATATTTTATTTACATTATATAATATACATTTGGTGTAATTTTTGATATTTTATGTACAGTATATTAAATATAATTACTGTAGTTTTTGACAGTTTATTTACAGTATATATAACACATATTTGGTGTACTTTTTGATATTTTAAGTACAGTGTGTAATATATATTTACTGTACTTTTTGATGTTTTTACAGTATATAAAATGTATTTGGTGAACTTTTAGTTAATAGTATATGTACAATATATGAAATATATTTGCTGTAGTTTTGATATGTTATGTATAGTATATAATATATATTTGGTGTACTTTTGATATATTATGTAAATTATATAATATATAATTGGTGTAGTTTTTGATATTTTACATAGAGTGTGTAATATACATGTACTATCGTTTTTGATATTTTATTTACAGTATATAATATACATTTGGTGTAATTTTTGATATTTTATGTACAGTATATTAAATATAATTACTGTAGTTTTTGATAGTTTATTTACAGTATATATAACACATATTTGGTGTACTTTTTGATATTTTAAGTACAGTGTGTAATATATATTTAGTGTACATTTTGATTTTTTTTACACTATATAAAATGTATTTGGTGCACTTTTAGTTAATATTATATGTACATGAAATATATTTGCTGTACTTTTTGTTATTTTATGTACAGTATATAATATATATTTGGTGTACTTTTGCTATATTATGTAAATTATATAATATATAATTGGTGTAGTTTTTCATATTTTACATAGTGTGTATAATATATATCTACTATCCTTTTTGATATTTTATTTACAGTATATAATATACATTTGGTGTAATTTTTGATATTTTATGTACAGTATATTAAATATAATTACTGTAGTTTTTGATAGTTTATTTACAGTATATATAACACATATTTGGTGTACTTTTTGATATTTTAAGTACAGTGTGTAATATATATTTAGTGACTTTTTGATTTTTTTTTACACTATATAAAATGTATTTGGTGCACTTTTAGTTAATATTATATGTACAATACATGAAATATATTTGCTGTACTTTTTGTTATTTTATGTACACTATATAATATATATTTGGTGTACTTTTGATATATTATGTAAATTATATAATATATAATCGGTGTAGTTTTTCATATTTTACATAGTGTGTGTAATATATATCTACTATCCTTTTTGATATTTTATTTGCAGTATATAATATACATTTGGTGTAATTTTTGATATTTTATGTACAGTATATTAAATATAATTACTGTAGTTTTTGACAGTTTATTTACAGTATATATAACACATATTTGGTGTACTTTTTGATATTTTAAGTACAGTGTGTAATATATATTTATTGTACTTTTTGATTTTATTTACAGTATATAAACTGTATTTGGTGTACTTTTAGTTAATATTATATGTACAATATATGGAATGTATTTGCTGTACTTTTTGACATTTTTTGTACAGTATATAATATATATTTGGTGTACTTTTGATATATTATGTAAATTATATAATATATAATTGGTGTAGTTTTTGATATTTTACATAGAGTGTGTAATATACATGTACTATCGTTTTTGATATTTTATTTACAGTATATAATATACATTTGGTGTAATTTTTGATATTTTATGTACAGTATATTAAATATAATTACTGTAGTTTTTGATAGTTTATTTACAGTATATATAACACATATTTGGTGTACTTTTTGATATTTTAAGTACAGTGTGTAATATATATTTAGTGTACATTTTGATTTTTTTTACACTATATAAAATGTATTTGGTGCACTTTTAGTTAATATTATATGTACATGAAATATATTTGCTGTACTTTTTGTTATTTTATGTACAGTATATAATATATATTTGGTGTACTTTTGCTATATTATGTAAATTATATAATATATAATTGGTGTAGTTTTTCATATTTTACATAGTGTGTATAATATATATCTACTATCCTTTTTGATATTTTATTTACAGTATATAATATACATTTGGTGTAATTTTTGATATTTTATGTACAGTATATTAAATATAATTACTGTAGTTTTTGATAGTTTATTTACAGTATATATAACACATATTTGGTGTACTTTTTGATATTTTAAGTACAGTGTGTAATATATATTTAGTGACTTTTTGATTTTTTTTTACACTATATAAAATGTATTTGGTGCACTTTTAGTTAATATTATATGTACAATACATGAAATATATTTGCTGTACTTTTTGTTATTTTATGTACACTATATAATATATATTTGGTGTACTTTTGATATATTATGTAAATTATATAATATATAATCGGTGTAGTTTTTCATATTTTACATAGTGTGTGTAATATATATCTACTATCCTTTTTGATATTTTATTTGCAGTATATAATATACATTTGGTGTAATTTTTGATATTTTATGTACAGTATATTAAATATAATTACTGTAGTTTTTGACAGTTTATTTACAGTATATATAACACATATTTGGTGTACTTTTTGATATTTTAAGTACAGTGTGTAATATATATTTATTGTACTTTTTGATTTTATTTACAGTATATAAACTGTATTTGGTGTACTTTTAGTTAATATTATATGTACAATATATGGAATGTATTTGCTGTACTTTTTGACATTTTTTGTACAGTATATAATATATATTTGGTGTACTTTTGATATATTATGTAAATTATATAATATATAATTGGTGTAGTTTTTGATATTTTACAAAGAGTGTGTAATATGTATGTATTATCTTTTTGATATTTTATTTACAGTATATAATATACATTTGGTGTAATTTTTGATATTTTATGTACAGTATATTAAATATAATTACTGTAGTTTTTGACAGTTTATTTACAGTATATATAACACATATTTGGTGTACTTTTTGATATTTTAAGTACAGTGTGTAATATATATTTACTGTACTTTTTGATTTTATTTACAGTATATAAAATGTATTTGGTGTACTTTTAGTTAATATTATATGTACAATATATGAAATGTATTTGCTGTACTTTTTGACATTTTTTGTACAGTATATAATATATATTTGGTGTACTTTCGATATATTATGTAAATTATATAATATATAATTGGTGTAGTTTTTGATATTTTTCATAGAGTGTGTAATATGTATGTACTATCCTTTTTGTTATTTTATTTACAGTATATAATATACATTTGGTGTAATTTTTGATATTATATGTACAGTATATTAAATATAATTACTGTAGTTTTTGACAGTTTATGTACAGTATATATAACACATATTTGGTGTACTTTTTGATATTTTAAGTAAAGTGTGTAATATATATTTACTGTACTTTTTGATGTTTTTACAGTATATAAAATGTATTTAGTGTACTTTTAGTTAATATTATATGTACAATATATGAAATATATTTGCTGTACTTTTTGATATCTTATGTACAGTATATAATATATATTTGGTGTACTTTTGATATATTATGTAAATTATATAATATATAATTGGTGTAGTTTTTCACATTTTACATAGTGTGTGTAATATATATCTACTATCCTTTTTGATATTTTATTTACAGTATATAATATACATTTGGTGTAATTTTTGATATTTTATGTACTGTATATTAAATATAATTACTGTAGTTTTTGACAGTTTATTTACAGTATATATAACACATATTTGGTGTACTTTTTGATATTTTAAGTACAGTGTGTAATATATATTTAGTGTACTTTTTGATTTTTTTTTACACTATATAAAATGTATTTGGTGCACTTTTAGTTAATCTTATATGTACAATACATGAAATATATTTGCTGTACTTTTTGTTATTTTATGTACACTATATAATATATATTTGGTGTACTTTTGATATATTATGTAAATTATATAATATATAATTGGTGTAGTTTGTCATATTTTACATAGTGTGTGTAATATATATGTACTATCCTTTTTGATATTTTATTTACAGTATATAATATACATTTGGTGTAATTTTTGATATTTTATGTACAGTATATTAAATATAATTACTGTAGTTTTTGACAGTTTATTTACAGTATATATAACACATATTTGGTGTACTTTTTGATATTTTAAGTACAGTGTGTAATATATATTTATTGTACTTTTTGATTTTATTTACAGTATATAAACTGTATTTGGTGTACTTTTAGTTAATATTATATGTACAATATATGAAATGTCTTTGCTGTACTTTTTGACATTTTTTGTACAGTACATAATATATATTTGGTGTACTTTTGATATATTATGTAAATTATATAATATATAATTGGTGTAGTTTTTGATATTTTACATAGAGTGTGTAATATGTATGTATTATCTATTTGATATTTTATTTACAGTATATAATATACATTTGGTGTAATTTTTGATATTTTATGTACAGTATATTAAATATAATTACTGTAGTTTTTGACAGTTTATTTACAGTATATATAACACATATTTGCTGTACTTTTTGATATTTTAAGTACAGTGTGTAATATATATTTACTGTACTTTTTGATTTTTTTACAGTATATAAAATGTATTTGGTGTACTTTTAGTTAATATTATATGTACAATATATGAAATATATTTGCTGTACTTTTTGATATCTTATGTATAGTATATAATACATATTTGGTGTACTTTTGATATATTATGTAAATTAAATAATATATAATTGGTGTAGTTTTTGATATTTTACATAGAGTGTGTAATATACATGTACTATCTTTTTGATATTTTATTTACAGTATATAATATACATTTGGTGTAATTTTTGATATTTTATGTACAGTATATTAAATATAATTACTGTAGTTTTTGATAGTTTATTTACAGTATATATAACACATATTTGGTGTACTTTTTGATATTTTAAGTACAGTGTGTAATATATATCTACTGTACTTTTTGATGTTTTTACAGTATATAAAATGTATTTGGTGTACTTTTAGTTAATATTATATGTACAATATATGAAATATATTTGCTGTACTTTTTGATACCTTATGTATATTATATAATATATATTTGGTGTTCTTTTGATATATTATGTAAATTATATAATATATAATTGGTGTAGTTTTTGATATTTTACATAGAGTGTGTAATATACATGTACTATACTTTTTGATATTTTATTTACAGTATATAATATACATTTGGTGTAATTTTTGATATTTTATGTACAGTATATGAAATATAATTACTGTAGTTTTTGACAGTTTATTTACAGTATATATAACACATATTTGGTGTACTTTTTGATATTTTAAGTACAGTGTGTAATATATATTTATTGTACTTTTTGATTTTATTTACAGTATATAAACTGTATTTGGTGTACTTTTAGTTAATATTATATGTACAATATATGAAATGTATTTGCTGTACTTTTTGACATTTTTTGTACAGTATATAATATATATTTGGTGTACTTTTGATATATTATGTAAATTATATAATATATAATTGGTGTAGTTTTTGATATTTTACATAGAGTGTGTAATATGTATGTATTATCTTTTTGATATTTTATTTACAGTATATAATATACATTTGGTGTAATTTTTGATATTTTATGTACAGTATATTAAATATAATTACTGTAGTTTTTGACAGTTTATTTACAGTATATATAACACATATTTGGTGTACTTTTTGATATTTTAAGTACAGTGTGTAATATATATTTACTGTACTTTTTGATTTTATTTACAGTATATAAAATGTATTTGGTGTACTTTTAGTTAATATTATATGTACAATATATGAAATGTATTTGCTGTACTTTTTGACATTTTTTGTACAGTATATAATATATATTTGGTGTACTTTCGATATATTATGTAAATTATATAATATATAATTGGTGTAGTTTTTGATATTTTACATAGAGTGTGTAATATGTATGTACTATCTTTTTGATATTTTATTTACAGTATATAATATACATTTGGTGTAATTTTTGATATTTTATGTACAGTATATTAAATATAATTACTGTAGTTTATGACAGTTTATTTACAGTATATATAACACATATTTGGTGTACTTTTTGATATTTTAAGTACAGTGTGTAATATATATCTACTGTACTTTTTGATGTTTTTACAGTATATAAAATGTATTTGGTGTACTTTTAGTTAATATTATATGTACAATATATGAAATATATTTGCTGTACTTTTTGATATCTTATGTAGAGTATATAATATATATTTGGTGTACTTTTGATATATTATGTAAATTATATAATATATAATTGGTGTAGTTTTTGATATTTTACATAGAGTGTGTAATATACATGTACTATCCTTTTTGATATTTTATTTACAGTATATAATATACATTTGGTGTAATTTTTGATATTTTATGTACAGTATATTAAATATAATTACTGTAGTTTTTGATAGTTTATTTACAGTATATATAACACATATTTGGTGTACTTTTTGATATTTTAAGTACAGTGTGTAATATATATTTAGTGTACTTTTTGATTTTTTTTTACAGTATATAAAATGTATTTGGTGCACTTTTAGTTAATATTATATGTACAATACATGAAATATATTTGCTGTACTTTTTGTTATTTTATGTACAGTATATAATATATATTTGGTGTACTTTTGATATATTATGTAAACTATATAATATATAATTGGTGTAGTTTTTCATATTTTACATAGTGTGTGTAATATATATCTACTATCCTTTTTGATATTTTATTTACAGTATATAATATACATTTGGTGTAATTTTTGATATTTTATGTACAGTATATTAAATATAATTACTGTAGTTTTTGACAGTTTATTTACACTATATATATCACTTATTTGGTGTACTTTTTGATATTTTAAGTACAGTGTGTAATATATATTTACTGTATTTTTGATTTTATTTACAGTATATAAAATTTATTTGGTGTACTTTTAGTTAATATTATATGTACAATACATGAAATATATTTGCTGTACTTTTTGTTATTTTATGTACAGTATATAATATATATTTGGTGTACTTTTGATATATTATGTAAATTATATAATATATAATTGTTGTAGTTTTTCATATTTTACATAGTGTGTGTAATATATATCTACTATCCTTTTTGATATTTTATTTACAGTATATAATATACATTTGGTGTAATTTTTGATATTTTACGTACAGTATATTAAATATAATTACTGTAGTTTTTGGCAGTTTATTTACAGTATATATAACACATATTTGGTGTACTTTTTGATATTTTAAGTACAGTGTGTAATATAATTTACTGTACTTTTTGATTTTAATTACAGTATATAAAATGTATTTGGTGTACTTTTAGTTAATATTATATGTACAATATATGAAATGTATTTGCTGTACTTTTTGACATTTTTTGTACAGTATATAATATATATTTGGTGTACTTTTGATATATTATGTAGATTATATAATATATAATTGGTGTAGTTTTTGATATTTTACATAGAGTGTGTAATATGTATGTACTATCCTTTTTGATATTTATTTACAGTATATAATATACATTTGGTGTAATTTTTGATATTTTATGTACAGTATATTAAATATAATTACTGTAGTTTTTGTCAGTTTATTTACAGTATATATAACACATATTTGGTGTACTTTTTGATATTTTAACTACAGTGTGTAATATATATTTACTGTACTTTTTGATTTTTTTACAGTATATAAAATGTATTTGGTGTACTTTTAGTTAATATTTTAAGTACAATATATGAAATATATTTGCTGTACTTTTTGATATCTTATGTATAGTATATAATATATATTTGGTGTACTTTTGATATATTATGTAAATTATATAATATATAATTGGTGTAGTTTTTGATATTTTACATAGAGTGTGTAATATACATGTACTATCATTTTGATATTTTATTTACAGTATATAATATACATTTGGTGTAATTTTTGATATTTTATGTACAGTATATTAAATATAATTACTGTAGTTTTTGATAGTTTATTTACAATATATTTAAAACAAATTTGGTGTACTTTTTGATATTTTAAGTACAGTGTGTAATACATATTTACTGTAATTTTTGAGTTATTTTACAGTATATAAAATGTATTTGGTGTACTTTTAGTTAATATTATATGTACAATATATGAAATATATTTGCTATACTTTTTGATATCTTACGTACAGTATATAATATATATTTGGTGTACTTTTGATATATTATGTAAATTATATAATACATAATTGGTGTAGTTTTTGATATTTTACATAGAGTGTGTAATATATATGTACCATCGTTTTTGATATTTTATTTACAGTATATAATATACATTTGGTGTAATTTTTGATATTTTATGTACAGTATATTAAATATAATTACTGTAGTTTTTGATAGTTTATTTACAGTATATATAACACATATTTGGTGTACTTTTTGATATTTTAAGTACAGTGTGTAATATATATTTACTGTACTTTTTGATTTTTTTTACAGTATATAAAATGTATTTGGTGTACTTTTAGTTAATAGTATATGTACAATATATGAAATATATTTGCTGTACTTTTTGATATTTTATATACAGTATATAATATTTATTTGGTGTACTTTTGATATATTAGGTAAATTATATAATATATAATTGGTGTAGTTTTTGATATTTTACATAGAGTGTTTAATATATATGTACTATCCCTTTTGATATTTTATTTACAGTATATAATATACATTTGGTGTAATTTTTGATATTTTATGTACAGTATATTAAATATAATTACTGTAGTTTTTGATAGTTTATTTACAGTATATATAACACATATTTGGTGTACTTTTTGATATTTTAAGTACAGTGGGTAATATATATTTACTGTACTTTTTGATTATTTTTTACAGTATATAAAATGTATTTGGTGTACTTTTAGTTAATATTATATGTACAATATATGAAATGTATTTGCTGTACTTTTTGACATTTTTTGTACAGTATATAATATATATTTGGTGTACTTTTGATATATTATGTAAATTATATAATATATAATTGGTGTAGTTTTTGATATTTTACATAAAGTGTATAATATGTATGTACTATCCTTTTTGATATTTTATTTACAGTATATAATATACATTTGGTGTAATTTTTGATATTTTATGTACAGTATATTAAATATAATTACTGTAGTTTTTGACAGTTTATTTACAGTATATATAACACATATTTGGTGTACTTTTTGATATTTTAAGTAGAGTGTGTAATATATATTTACTGAAATTTTTGATTTTTTTACAGTATATAAAATGTATTTGGTGTACTTTTAGTTAATATTATATGTACAATATATGAAATATATTTGCTGTACTTTTTGATATCTTATGTATAGTATATAATATATATTTGGTGTACTTTTGATATATTATGTAAATTATAATATATATAATTGGTGTAGTTTTTGATATTTTACATAGAGTGTGTAATATACATGTACTATCCTTTTTGATATTTTATTCACAGTATATAATATACATTTGGTGTAATTTTTGATATTTTATGTACAGTATATTAAATATAATTACTGTAGTTTTTGACAGTTTATTTACACTATATATATCACTTATTTGGTGTACTTTTTGATATTTTAAGTACAGTGTGTAATATATATTTACTGTATTTTTGATTTTATTTACAGTATATAAAATTTATTTGGTGTACTTTTAGTTAATATTATATGTACAATACATGAAATATATTTGCTGTACTTTTTGTTATTTTATGTACAGTATATAATATATATTTGGTGTACTTTTGATATATTATGTAAATTATATAATATATAATTGTTGTAGTTTTTCATATTTTACATAGTGTGTGTAATATATATCTACTATCCTTTTTGATATTTTATTTACAGTATATAATATACATTTGGTGTAATTTTTGATATTTTACGTACAGTATATTAAATATAATTACTGTAGTTTTTGGCAGTTTATTTACAGTATATATAACACATATTTGGTGTACTTTTTGATATTTTAAGTACAGTGTGTAATATAATTTACTGTACTTTTTGATTTTAATTACAGTATATAAAATGTATTTGGTGTACTTTTAGTTAATATTATATGTACAATATATGAAATGTATTTGCTGTACTTTTTGACATTTTTTGTACAGTATATAATATATATTTGGTGTACTTTTGATATATTATGTAGATTATATAATATATAATTGGTGTAGTTTTTGATATTTTACATAGAGTGTGTAATATGTATGTACTATCCTTTTTGATATTTATTTACAGTATATAATATACATTTGGTGTAATTTTTGATATTTTATGTACAGTATATTAAATATAATTACTGTAGTTTTTGTCAGTTTATTTACAGTATATATAACACATATTTGGTGTACTTTTTGATATTTTAAGTACAGTGTGTAATATATATTTACTGTACTTTTTGATTTTTTTACAGTATATGAAATGTATTTGGTGTACTTTTAGTTAATATAATAAGTACAATATATGAAATATATTTGCTGTACTTTTTGATATCTTATGTATAGTATATAATATATATTTGGTGTACTTTTGATATATTATGTAAATTATATAATATATAATTGGTGTAGTTTTTGATATTTTACATAGAGTGTGTAATATACATGTACTATCCTTTTTGATATTTTATTTACAGTATATAATATACATTTGGTGTAATTTTTGATATTTTAGGTACAGTATATTAAATATAATTACTGTAGTTTTTGATAGTTTATTTACAGTATATATAACACATATTTGGTGTACTTTTTGATATTTTAAGTACAGTGTGTAATATATATTTAGTGTACTTTTTGATTTTTTTTTACAGTATATAAAATGTATTTGGTGCACTTTTATTTAATATTACATGTACAATACATGAAATATATTTGCTGTACTTTTTGTTATTTTATGTACAGTATATAATATATATATGGTGTACTTTTGATATATTATGTAAATTATATAATATATAATTGGTGTAGTTTTTCATATTTTACATAGTGTGTGTAATATATATCTACTATCCTTTTTGATATTTTATTTACAGTATATAATATACATTTGGTGTAATTTTTGATATTTTATGTACAGTATATTAAATATAATTACTGTAGTTTTTGACAGTTTATTTACAGTATATATAACACATATTTGGTGTACTTTTTGATATTTTAAGTACAGTGTGTAATATAATTTACTGTACTTTTTGATTTTATTTACAGTATATAAAATGTATTTGGTGTACTTTTAGTTAATATTATATGTACAATATATGAAATGTATTTGCTGTACTTTTTGACATTTTTTGTACAGTATATAATATATATTTGGTGTACTTTTGATATATAATGTAGATTATATAATATATAATTGGTGTAGTTTTTGATATTTTACATAGAGTGTGTAATATGAATGTACTATCCTTTTTGATATTTATTTACAGTATATAATATACATTTGGTGTAATTTTTTGATATTTAATGTACAGTATATTAAATATAATTACTGTAGTTTTTGTCAGTTTATTTACAGTATATATAACACATATTTGGTGTACTTTTTGATATTTTAAGTACAGTGTGTAATATATATTTACTGTATGTTTTGATTTTTTTACAGTATATAAAATATATTTGGTGTACTTTTAGTAAATATTATAAGTACAATATATGAAATATATTTGCTGTACTTTTTGATATCTTATGTATAGTATATAATATATATTTGGTGTACTTTTGATACATTATGTAAATTATATAATATATAATTGGTGTAGTTTTTGATATTTTACATAGAGTGTGTAATATACATGTACTATCCTTTTTGATATTTTATTTACAGTATATAATATACATTTGGTGTAATTTTTGATATTTTATGTACAGTATATTAAATATAATTACTGTAGTTTTTGATAGTTTATTTACAGTATATATAACACATATTTGGTGTGCTTTTTGATATTTTAAGTACAGTGTGTAATATATATTTAGTGTACTTTTTGATTTTTTTTACAGTATATAAAATGTATTTGGTGCACTTTTAGTTAATATTATATGTACAATACATGAAGTATATTTGCTGTACTTTTTGTTATTTTATGTACAGTATATAATATATATTTGGTGTACTTTTGATATATTATGTAAATTATATAATATATAATTGGTGTAGTTTTTCATATTTTACATAGTGTGTGTAATATATATCTACTATCCTTTTTGATATTTTATTTACAGTATATAATATACATTTGGTGTAATTTTTGATATTTTATGTACTGTATATTAAATATAATTACTGTAGTTTTTGACAGTTTATTTACAGTATATATAACCCATATTTGGTGTACTTTTTGATATTTTAAGTACAGTGTGTAATATATATTTACTGTACTTTTTGATTTTATTTACAGTATATAAAATGTATTTGGTGTACTTTTAGTTAATATTATATGTACAATATATGAAATGTATTTGCTGTACTTTTTGACATTTTTTGTACAGTATATAATATATATTTGGTGTACTTTTGATATATTATGTAAATTATATAATATATAATTGTTGTAGTTTTTGATATTTTACATAGAGTGTGTAATATGTATGTACTATCTTTTTTGATATTTTATTTACAGTATATAATATACATTTGGTGTAATTTTTGATATTTTATGTACAGTATATTAAATATAATTACTGTAGTTTTTGACAGTTTATTTACAGTATATATAACACATATTTGGTGTACTTTTTGATATTTTAAGTACAGTGTGTAATATATATTTACTGTACTTTTTGATGTTTTTACAGTATATAAAATGTATTTGGTGTACTTTTAGTTAATATTATATGTACAATATATGAAATATATTTGCTGTACTTTTTGATATCTTATGTATATTATATAATATATATTTGGTGTACTTTTGATATATTATGTAAATTATATAATATATAATTGGTGTAGTTTTTGATATTTTACATAGAGTGTGTAATATACATGTACTATCCTTTTTGATATTTTATTTACAGTATATAATATACATTTGGTGTAATTTTTGATATTTTATGTACAGTATATTAAATATAATTACTGTAGTTTTCGATAGTTTATTTACAGTATATATAACACCTATTTGGTGTACTTTTTGATATTTTAAGTACAGTGTGTAATATATATTTAGTGTACTTTTTGATTTTTTTTTACAGTATATAAAATGTATTTGGTGCACTTTTAGTTAATATTATATGTACAATACATGAAATATATTTGCTGTACTTTTTGTTATTTTATGTACAGTATATAATATATATTTGGTGTACTTTTGATATATTATGTAAATTATATAATATATAATTGGTGTAGTTTTTCATATTTTACATAGTGTGTGTAATATATATCTACTATCCTTTTTGATATTTTATTTACAGTATATAATACACATTTGGTGTAATTTTTGATATTTTATGTACAGTATATTAAATATAATTACTGTAGTTTTTGATAGTTTATTTATAGTATATATAACACCTATTTGGTGTACTTTTTGATATTTTAAGTACAGTGTGTAATATATATTTAGTGTACTTTTTGATTTTTTTTACAGTATATAAAATGTATTTGGTGCACTTTTAGTTAATATTATATGTACAATACATGAAATATATTTGCTGTACTTTTTGTTATTTTATGTACAGTATATAATATATATTTCGTGTACTTTTGATATATTATGTAAATTATATAATATATAATTGGTGTAGTTTTTCATATTTTACATAGTGTGTGTAATATATATCTACTATCCTTTTTGATATTTTATTCACAGTATATAATATACATTTGGTGTAATTTTTGATATTTTATGTACAGTGTATTAAATATAATTACTGTAGTTTTTGATAGTTTATTTACAGTATATATAACACATATTTGGTGTACTTTTTGATATTTTATGTACAGTGTGTAATATATATTTAGTGTACTTTTTGATTTTTTTTACAGTATATAAAATGTATTTGGTGCACTTTTAGTTAATATTATATGTACAATACATGAAATATATTTGCTGTACTTTTTGTTATTTTATGTACAGTTTATAATATATATTTGGTGTAATTTTGATATATTATGTAAATTATATAATATATAATTGGTGTAGTTTTTCATATTTTACATAGTGTGTGTAATATATATCTACTATCCTTTTTGATATTTTATTTACAGTATATAATATACATTTGGTGTAATTTTTGATATTTTATGTACAGTATATTAAATATAATTACTGTAGTTTTTGACAGTTTATTTACAGTATATATAACACATATTTGGTGTACTTTTTGATATTTTAAGTACAGTGTGTAATATATATTTACTGTACTTTTTGAGGTTTTTACAGTATATAAAATGTATTTGGTGTACTTTTAGTTAATATTATATGTACAATATATGAAATATATTTGCTGTACTTTTTGATATCTTATGTATATTATATAATATATATTTGGTGTACTTTTTGATATTTTAAGTACAGTGTGTAATATATATTTACTGTACTTTTTGATTTTATTTACAGTATATAAAATGTATTTGGTGTACTTTTAGTTAATATTATATGTACAATATATGAAATGTATTTGCTGTACTTTTTGACGTTTTTTGTACAGTATATAATATATATTTGGTGTACTTTTGATATATTATGTAAATTATATAATATATAATTGGTGTAGTTTTTGATATTTTACGTAGAGTGTGTAATATGTATGTACTATCCTTTTTGATATTTTATTTACAGTATATAATATACATTTGGTGTAATTTTTGATATTTTATGTACAGTATATTAAATATAATTACTGTAGATTTGATAGTTTATTTACAGTATATATAACACATATTTGGTGTACTTTTTGATATTTTAAGTACAGTGTGTAATATATATTTAGTGTACTTTTTGATTTTTTTTACAGTATATAAAATGTATTTGGTGCACTTTTAGTTAATATTATATGTACAATACATGAAATATATTTGCTGTACTTTTTGTTATTTTATGTACAGTATATAATATATATTTGGTGTACTTTTGATATATTATGTAAATTATATAATATATAATTGGTGTAGTTTTTCATATTTTACATAGTGTGTGTAATATATATCTACTATCCTTTTTGATATTTTATTTACAGTATATAATATACATTTGGTGTAATTTTTGATATTTTATGTACAGTATATTAAATATAATTACTGTAGTTTTTGACAGTTTATTTACAGTATATATAACACATATTTGGTGTACTTTTTGATATTTTAAGTACAGTGTGTAACATATATTTACTGTACTTTTTGATTTTATTTACTGTATATAAAATGTATTTGGTGTACTTTTAGTTAATATTATATGTACAATATATGAAATGTATTTGCTGTACTTTTTGACATTTTTTGTACAGTATATAATATATATTTGGTGTACTTTTGATATATTATGTAAATTATATAATATATAATTGGTGTAGTTTTTGATATTTTACATAGAGTGTGTAATATACATGTACTATCCTTTTTGATATTTTATTTACAGTATATAATATACATTTGTTGTAATTTTTGATATTTTATGTACAGTATATTAAATATAATTACTGTAGTTTTTGATAGTTTATTTACAGTATATATAACACATATTTGGTGTACTTTTAGATATTTTAAGTACAGTGTGAAATATATACTTACTGTACTTTTTGATTTTTTTTACAGTATATAAAATGTATTTGGTGCACTTTTAGTTAATATTATATGTACAATACATGAAATATATTTGCTGTACTTTTTGTTATTTTATGTACAGTATATAATATATATTTGGTGTACTTTTGATATATTATGTAAATTATATAATATATAATTGGTGTAGTTTTTCATATTTTACATAGTGTGTGTAATATATATCTACTATCCTTTTTGATATTTTATTTACAGTATATAATATACATTTGGTGTAATTTTTGATATTTTATGTACAGTATATTAAATATTATTACTGTAGTTTTTGACAGTTTATTTACAGTATATATAACACATATTTGGTGTACTTTTTGATATTTTAAGTACAGTGTGTAATATATATTTACTGTACTTTTTGATTTTATTTACAGTATATAAAATGTATTTGGTGTACTTTTAGTTAATATTATATGTACAATATATGAAATGTATTTGCTGTACTTTTTGACATTTTTTGTACAGTATATAATATATATTTGGTGTACTTTCGATATATTATGTAAATTATATAATATATAATTGGTGTAGTTTTTGATATTTTACATAGAGTGTGTAATATGTATGTACTATCCTTTTTGATATTTTATTTACAGTATATAATATACATTTGGTGTAATTTTTGATATTTTATGTACAGTATATTAAATATAATTACTGAAGTTTTTAACAGTTTATTTACAGTATATATAACACATATTTGGTGTACTTTTTGATATTTTAAGTACAGTGTGTAATATATATTTACTGTACTTTTTGATGTTTTTACAGTATATAAAATGTATTTGGTGTACTTTTAGTTAATATTATATGTACAATATGTGAAATATATTTGCTGTACTTTTTGATATCTTATGTATAGTATATAATATATATTTGGTGTACTTTTGATATATTATGTAAATTATATAATATATAATTGGTGTAGTTTTTGATATTTTACATAGAGTGTGTAATATACATGTACTATCCTTTTTGACATTTTATTTACAGTATATAATATACATTTGGTGTAATTTTTGATATTTTATGTACAGTATATTAAATATAATTACTGTAGTTTTTGATAGTTTATTTACAGTATATATAACACATATTTGGTGTACTTTTTGATATTTTAAGTACAGTGTGTAATATATATTTAGTGTACTTTTTGATTTTTTTTTACAGTATATAAAATGTATTTGGTGCACTTTTAGTTAATATTATATGTACAATACATGAAATATATTTGCTGTACTTTTTGTTATTTTATGTACAGTATATAATATATATTTGGTGTACTTTTGATATATTATGTAAATTATATAATATATAATTGGTGTAGTTTTTCATATTTTACATAGTGTGTGTAATATATATCTACTATCCTTTTTGATATTTCATTTACAGTATATAATATACATTTGGTGTAATTTTTGATATTTTATGTACAGTATATTAAATATAATTACTGTAGTTTTTGACAGTTTATTTACAGTATATATAACACATATTTGGTGTACTTTTTGATATTTTAAGTACAGTGTGTAATATATATTTACTGTATTTTTGATGTTTTTACAGTATATAAAATGTATTTGGTGTACTTTTAGTTAATATTATAAGTACAATATATGAAATTTATTTGCTGTACTTTTTGATATCTTATGTATAGTATATAATATATATTTGGTGTACTTTTGATATATTATGTAAATTATATAATATATAATTGGTGTAGTTTTTGATATTTTACATAGAGTGTGTAATATACATGTACTGTCCTTTTTGATATTTTATTTACAGTATATAATATACATTTGGTGTAATTTTTGATATTTTATGTACTGTATATTAAATATAATTACTGTAGTTTTTGATAGTTTATTTACAGTATATATAACACATATTTGGTGTACTTTTTGATATTTTAAGTACAGTGTGTAATATATATTTAGTGTACTTTTTGACTTTTTTTTACAGTATATAAAATGTATTTGGTGCACTTTTAGTTAATATTATATGTACAATACATGAAATATATTTGCTGTACTTTTTGTTATTTTATGTACAGTATATAATATATATTTGGTGTACTTTTGATATATTATGTAAATTATATAATATATAATTGGTGTAGTTTTTCATATTTTACATAGTGTGTGTAATATATATCTACTATCCTTTTTGATATTTTATTTACAGTATATAATATACATTTGGTGTAATGTTTGATATTTTATGTACAGTATATTAAATATAATTACTGTAGTTTTTGACAGTTTATTTACAGTATATATAACACATATTTGGTGTACTTTTTGATATTTTAAGTACAGTGTGTAATATATATATACTGTACTTTTTGATTTTATTTACAGTATATAAAATGTATTTGGTGTACTTTTAGTTAATATTATACGTACAATATATGAAATGTATTTGCTGTACTTTTTGACATTTTTTGTACAGTATATAATATATATTTGGTGTACTTTTGATATATTATGTAAATTATATAATATATAATTGGTGTAGTTTTTGATATTTTACATAGAGTGTGTAATATGTATGTACTATCCTTTTTGATATTTTATTTACAGTATATAATATACATTTGGTGTAATTTTTGATATTTTATGTACAGTATATTAAATATAATTACTGTAGTTTTTGACAGTTTATTTACAGTATATATAACACATATTTGGTGTACTTTTTGATATTTTAAGTACAGTGTGTAATATATATTTATTGTACTTTTTGATTTTTTTACAGTATATAAAATGTAGTTGGTGTACTTTTAGTTAATATTATATGTACAATATATGAAATATATTTGCTGTACTTTTTGATATCTTATGTATAGTATATAATATATAGTTGGTGCACTTTTGATATATTATGTAAATTATATAATATATAATTGGTGTAGTTTTTGATATTTTACGTAGAGTGTGTAATATACATGTACTATCCTTTTTGATATTTTATTTACAGTATATAATATACATTTGGTGTAATTTTTGATATTTTATGTACAGTATATTAAATATAATTACTGTAGTTTTTGACAGTTTATTTACAGTATATATAACACATATTTGGTGTACTTTTTGATATTTTAAGTACAGTGTGTAATATATATTAACTGTACTTTTTGATTTTTTTACAGTATATAAAATGTATTTGGTGTACTTTTAGTTAATATTATATGTACAATATATGAAATATATTTGCTGTACTTTTTGATATCTTATGTTTAGTATATAATATATATTTGGTGTACTTTTGATATATTATGTAAATTATATAATATATAATTGGTGTAGTTTTTGATATTTTACATAGAGTGTGTAATATACATGTACTATCCTTTTTGATATTTTATTTACAGTATATAATATACATTTGGTGTAATTTTTGATATTTTATGTACAGTATATTAAATATAATTACTGTAGTTTTTGATAGTTTATTTACAGTATATATAACACATATTTGGTGTACTTTTTGATATTTTAAGTACAGTGTGTAATATATATTTAGTGTACTTTTTGATTTTTTTTACAGTATATAAAATGTATTTGGTGCACTTTTAGTTAATATTATATGTACAATATATGAAATATATTTGCTGTACTTTTTGTTATTTTATGTACAGTATATAATATATATTTGGTGTACTTTTGATATATTATGTAAATTATATAATATATAATTGGTGTAGTTTTTCATATTTTACATAGTGTGTGTAATATATATCTACTATCCTTTTTGATATTTTATTTACAGTATATAATATACATTTGGTGTAATTTTTGATATTTTATGTACAGTATATTAAATATAATTACTGTAGTTTTTGACAGTTTATTTACAGTATATATAACACATATTTGGTGTACTTTTTGATATTTTAAGTACAGTGTGTAATATATATTTACTGTACTTTTTGATTTTATTTACAGTATATAAAATGTATTTGGTGTACTTTTAGTTAATATTATATGTACAATATATGAAATGTATTTGCTGTACTTTTTGACATTTTTTGTACAGTATATAATATATATTTGGTGTACTTTCGATATATTATGTAAATTATATAATATATAATTGGTGTAGTTTTTGATATTTTACATAGAGTGTGTAATATGTATGTACTATCCTTTTTGATATTTTATTTACAGTATATAATATACATTTGGTGTAATTTTTGATATTTTATGTACAGTATATTAAATATAATTACTGAAGTTTTTAACAGTTTATTTACAGTATATATAACACATATTTGGTGTACTTTTTGATATTTTAAGTACAGTGTGTAATATATATTTACTGTACTTTTTGATGTTTTTACAGTATATAAAATGTATTTGGTGTACTTTTAGTTAATATTATATGTACAATATATGAAATATATTTGCTGTACTTTTTGATATCTTATGTATAGTATATAATATATATTTGGTGTACTTTTGATATATTATGTAAATTATATAATATATAATTGGTGTAGTTTTTGATATTTTACATAGAGTGTGTAATATACATGTACTATCCTTTTTGATATTTTATTTACAGTATATAATATACATTTGGTGTAATTTTTGATATTTTATGTACAGTATATTAAATATAATTACTGTAGTTTTTGATAGTTTATTTACAGTATATATAACACATATTTGGTGTACTTTTTGATATTTTAAGTACAGTGTGTAATATATATTTAGTGTACTTTTTGATTTTTTTTTACAGTATATAAAATGTATTTGGTGTACTTTTAGTTAATATTATATGTACAATACATGAAATATATTTGCTGTACTTTTTGTTATTTTATGTACAGTATATAATATATATTTGGTGTACTTTTGATATATTATGTAAATTATATAATATATAATTGGTGTAGTTTTTGATATTTTACATAGAGTGTGTAATATGTATGTACTATCCTTTTTGATATTTTATTTACAGTATATAATATACATTTGGTGTAATTTTTGATATTTTATGTACAGTATATTAAATATAATTACTGTAGTTTTTGACAGTTTATTTACAGTATATATAACACATATTTGGTGTACTTTTTGATATTTTAAGTACAGTGTGTAATATATATTTATTGTACTTTTTGATTTTTTTACAGTATATAAAATGTAGTTGGTGTACTTTTAGTTAATATTATATGTACAATATATGAAATATATTTGCTGTACTTTTTGATATCTTATGTATAGTATATAATATATAGTTGGTGCACTTTTGATATATTATGTAAATTATATAATATATAATTGGTGTAGTTTTTGATATTTTACGTAGAGTGTGTAATATACATGTACTATCCTTTTTGATATTTTATTTACAGTATATAATATACATTTGGTGTAATTTTTGATATTTTATGTACAGTATATTAAATATAATTACTGTAGTTTTTGACAGTTTATTTACAGTATATATAACACATATTTGGTGTACTTTTTGATATTTTAAGTACAGTGTGTAATATATATTAACTGTACTTTTTGATTTTTTTACAGTATATAAAATGTATTTGGTGTACTTTTAGTTAATATTATATGTACAATATATGAAATATATTTGCTGTACTTTTTGATATCTTATGTTTAGTATATAATATATATTTGGTGTACTTTTGATATATTATGTAAATTATATAATATATAATTGGTGTAGTTTTTGATATTTTACATAGAGTGTGTAATATACATGTACTATCCTTTTTGATATTTTATTTACAGTATATAATATACATTTGGTGTAATTTTTGATATTTTATGTACAGTATATTAAATATAATTACTGTAGTTTTTGATAGTTTATTTACAGTATATATAACACATATTTGGTGTACTTTTTGATATTTTAAGTACAGTGTGTAATATATATTTAGTGTACTTTTTGATTTTTTTTACAGTATATAAAATGTATTTGGTGCACTTTTAGTTAATATTATATGTACAATATATGAAATATATTTGCTGTACTTTTTGTTATTTTATGTACAGTATATAATATATATTTGGTGTACTTTTGATATATTATGTAAATTATATAATATATAATTGGTGTAGTTTTTCATATTTTACATAGTGTGTGTAATATATATCTACTATCCTTTTTGATATTTTATTTACAGTATATAATATACATTTGGTGTAATTTTTGATATTTTATGTACAGTATATTAAATATAATTACTGTAGTTTTTGACAGTTTATTTACAGTATATATAACACATATTTGGTGTACTTTTTGATATTTTAAGTACAGTGTGTAATATATATTTACTGTACTTTTTGATTTTATTTACAGTATATAAAATGTATTTGGTGTACTTTTAGTTAATATTATATGTACAATATATGAAATGTATTTGCTGTACTTTTTGACATTTTTTGTACAGTATATAATATATATTTGGTGTACTTTCGATATATTATGTAAATTATATAATATATAATTGGTGTAGTTTTTGATATTTTACATAGAGTGTGTAATATGTATGTACTATCCTTTTTGATATTTTATTTACAGTATATAATATACATTTGGTGTAATTTTTGATATTTTATGTACAGTATATTAAATATAATTACTGAAGTTTTTAACAGTTTATTTACAGTATATATAACACATATTTGGTGTACTTTTTGATATTTTAAGTACAGTGTGTAATATATATTTACTGTACTTTTTGATGTTTTTACAGTATATAAAATGTATTTGGTGTACTTTTAGTTAATATTATATGTACAATATATGAAATATATTTGCTGTACTTTTTGATATCTTATGTATAGTATATAATATATATTTGGTGTACTTTTGATATATTATGTAAATTATATAATATATAATTGGTGTAGTTTTTGATATTTTACATAGAGTGTGTAATATACATGTACTATCCTTTTTGATATTTTATTTACAGTATATAATATACATTTGGTGTAATTTTTGATATTTTATGTACAGTATATTAAATATAATTACTGTAGTTTTTGATAGTTTATTTACAGTATATATAACACATATTTGGTGTACTTTTTGATATTTTAAGTACAGTGTGTAATATATATTTAGTGTACTTTTTGATTTTTTTTTTACATTATATAAAATGTATTTGGTGTACTTTTAGTTAATATTATATGTACAATACATGAAATATATTTGCTGTACTTTTTGTTATTTTATGTACAGTATATAATATATATTTGGTGTACTTTTGATATATTATGTAAATTATATAATATATAATTGGTGTAGTTTTTCATATTTTACATAGTGTGTGTAATATATATCTACTATACTTTTTGATATTTTATTTACAGTATATAATATACATTTGGTGTAATTTTTGATATTTTATGTACAGTATATTAAATATAATTACTGTAGTTTTTGACAGTTTATTTACAGTATATATAACACATATTTGGTGTACTTTTTGATATTTTAAGTACAGTGTGTAATATATATTTAGTGTATTTTTGATGTTTTTACAGTATATAAAATGTATTTGGTGTACTTTTAGTTAATATTATAAGTACAATATATGAAATATATTTGCTGTACTTTTTGATATCTTATGTATAGTATATAATATATATTTGGTGTACTTTTGATATATTATGTAAATTATATAATATATAATCGGTGTAGTTTTTGATATTTTACAGAGTGTGAAATATACATGTACTATCCTTTTTGATATTTTATTTACAGTATATAATATACATTTGGTGTAATTTTTGATATTTTATGTACAGTATATTAAATATAATTACTGTAGTTTTTGATAGTTTATTTACAGTATATATAACACATATTTGGTGTACTTTTTGATATTTTAAGTACAGTGTGTAATATATATTTAGTGTACTTTTTGATTTTTTTTTACAGTATATAAAATGTATTTGGTGCACTTTTAGTTAATATTATATGTACAATACATGAAATATATTTGCTGTACTTTTTGTTATTTTATGTACAGTTTATAATATATATTTGGTGTAATTTTGATATATTATGTAAATTATATAATATATAATTGGTGTAGTTTTTCATATTTTACATAGTGTGTGTAATATATATCTACTATCCTTTTTGATATTTTATTTACAGTATATAATATACATTTGGTGTAATTTTTGATATTTTATGTACAGTATATTAAATATAATTACTATAGTTTTTGACAGTTTATTTACAGTATATATAACACATATTTGGTGTACTTTTTGATATTTTAAGTACAGTGTGTAATATAATTTACTGTACTTTTTGAATTTATTTACAGTATATAAAATGTATTTGGTGTACTTTTAGTTAATATTATATGTACAATATATGAAATGTATTTGCTGTACTTTTTGACATTTTTTGTACAGTATATAATATATATTTGGTGTACTTTTGATATATTATGTAAATTATATAATATATAATTGGTGTAGTTTTTGATATTTTACATAGAGTGTGTAATATGTATGTACTATCCTTTTTGATATTTTATTAACAGTATATAATATACATTTGGTGTAATTTTTGATATTTTATGTACAGTATATTAAATATAATTACTGTAGTTTTTGACAGTTTATTTACAGTATATATAACACATATTTGGTGTACTTTTTGATATTTTAAGTACAGTGTGTAATATATATTAACTGTACTTTTTGATTTTTTTACAGTATATAAAATGTATTTGGTGTACTTTTAGTTAATATTATATGTACAATATATGAAATATATTTGATGTACTTTTTGATATCGTATGTATATTATATAATATATATTTGGTGTACTTTTGATATATTATGTAAATTATATAATATATAATTGGTGTAGTTTTTGATATTTTACATAGAGTGTGTAATATACATGTACTATCCTTTTTGATATTTTATTTACAGTATATAATATACATTTGGTGTAATTTTTGATATTTTATGTACAGTATATTAAATATAATTACTGTAGTTTTTGATAGTTTATTTACAGTATATATAACACCTATTTGGTGTACTTTTTGATATTTTAAGTACAGTGTGTAATATATATTTAGTGTACTTTTTGATTTTTTTTTACAGTATATAAAATGTATTTGGTGCACTTTTAGTTAATATTATATGTACAATACATGAAATATATTTGCTGTACTTTTTGTTATTTTATGTACAGTATATAATATATATTTGGTATACTTTTGATATATTATGTAAATTATATAATATATAATTGGTGTAGTTTTTCATATTTTACATAGTGTGTGTAATATATATCTACTATCCTTTTTGATATTTTATTTACAGTATATAATACACATTTGGTGTAATTTTTGATATTTTATGTACAGTATATTAAATATAATTACTGCAGTTTTTGACAGTTTATTTACAGTATATATAACACATATTTGGTGTACTTTTTGATATTTTAAGTACAGTGTGTAATATATATTTACTGTACTTTTTGATTTTATTTACAGTATATAAAATGTATTTGGTGTACTTTTAGTTAATATTATATGTACAATATATGAAATGTATTTGCTGTACTTTTTGACATTTTTTGTACAGTATATAATATATATTTGGTGTACTTTTGATATATTATGTAAATTATATAATATATAATTGGTGTAGTTTTTGGTATTTTACATAGAGTGTGTAATATGTATGTACTATCCTTTTTGATATTTTATTTACAGTATATAATATACATTTGGTGTAATTTTTGATATTTTATGTACAGTATATTAAATATAATTACTGTAGTTTTTGACAGTTTATTTACAGTATATATAACACATATTTGGTGTACTTTTTGATATTTTAAGTACAGTGTGTAATATATATTTACTGTATTTTTGACGTTTTTACAGTATATAAAATGTATTTGGTGTACTTTTAGTTAATATTATAAGTAGAATATATGAAATATATTTGCTGTACTTTTTGATATCTTATGTATAGTATATAATATATATTTGGTGTACTTTTGATATATTATGTAAATTTTATAATATATAATTGGTGTAGTTTTTGATATTTTACATAGAGTGTGTAATATACATGTACTATCCTTTTTGATATTTTATTTACAGTATATAATATACATTTGGTGTAATTTTTGATATTTTATGTACAGTATATTAAATATAATTACTGTAGTTTTTGATAGTTTATTTACAGTATATATAACACCTATTTGGTGTACTTTTTGATATTTTAAGTACAGTGTGTAATATATATTTAGTGTACTTTTTGATTTTTTTTTACAGTATATAAAATGTATTTGGTGCACTTTTAGTTAATATTATATGTACAATACATGAAATATATTTGCTGTACTTTTTGTTATTTTATGTACAGTATATAATATATATTTGGTGTACTTTTGATATATTATGTAAATTATATAATATATAATTGGTGTAGTTTTTCATATTTTACATAGTGTGTGTAATATATATCTACTATCCTTTTTGATATTTTATTCACAGTATATAATATACTTTTGGTGTAATTTTTGATATTTTATGTACAGTATATTAAATATAATTACTGTAGTTTTTGATAGTTTATTTACAGTTTATATAACACATATTTGGTGTACTTTTTGATATTTTATGTACAGTGTGTAATATATATTTAGTGTACTTTTTGATTTTTTTTACAGTATATAAAATGTATTTGGTGCACTTTTAGTTAATATTATATGTACAATACATGAAATATATTTGCTGTACTTTTTGTTATTTTATGTACAGTTTATAATATATATTTGGTGTAATTTTGATATATTATGTAAATTATATAATATATAATTGGTGTAGTTTTTCATATTTTACATAGTGTGTGTAATATATATCTACTATCCTTTTTGATATTTTATTTACAGTATATAATATACATTTGGTGTAATTTTTGATATTTTATGTACAGTATATTAAATATAATTACTGTAGTTTTTGACAGTTTATTTACAGTATATATAACACATATTTGGTGTACTTTTTGATATTTTAAGTACAGTGTGTAATATATATTTACTGTACTTTTTGATTTTTTTTTACAGTATATAAAATGTATTTGGTGCACTTTTAGTTAATATTATATGTACAATACATGAAATATATTTGCTGTACTTTTTGTTATTTTATGTACAGTATATAATATATATTTGGTGTACTTTTGATATATTATGTAAATTATATAATATATAATTGGTGTAGTTTTTCATATTTTACATAGTGTGTGTAATATATATCTACTATCCTTTTTGATATTTTATTTACAGTATATAATATACATTTGGTGTAATTTTTGATATTTTATGTACAGTATATTAAATATTATTACTGTAGTTTTTGACAGTTTATTTACAGTATATATAACACATATTTGGTGTACTTTTTGATATTTTAAGTACAGTGTGTAATATATATTTACTGTACTTTTTGATTTTATTTACAGTATATAAAATGTATTTGGTGTACTTTTAGTTAATATTATATGTACAATATATGAAATGTATTTGCTGTACTTTTTGACATTTTTTGTACAGTATATAATATATATTTGGTGTACTTTTGATATATTATGTAAATTATATAATATATAATTGGTGTAGTTTTTGATATTTTACATAGAGTGTGTAATATGTATGTACTATCCTTTTTGATATTTTATTTACAGTATATAATATACATTTGGTGTAATTTTTGATATTTTATGTACAGTATATTAAATATAATTACTGAAGTTTTTAACAGTTTATTTACAGTATATATAACACATATTTGGTGTACTTTTTGATATTTTAAGTACAGTGTGTAATATATATTTACTGTACTTTTTGATGTTTTTACAGTATATAAAATGTATTTGGTGTACTTTTAGTTAATATTATATGTACAATATGTGAAATATATTTGCTGTACTTTTTGATATCTTATGTATAGTATATAATATATATTTGGTGTACTTTTGATATATTATGTAAATTATATAATATATAATTGGTGTAGTTTTTGATATTTTACATAGAGTGTGTAATATACATGTACTATCCTTTTTGACATTTTATTTACAGTATATAATATACATTTGGTGTAATTTTTGATATTTTATGTACAGTATATTAAATATAATTACTGTAGTTTTTGATAGTTTATTTACAGTATATATAACACATATTTGGTGTACTTTTTGATATTTTAAGTACAGTGTGTAATATATATTTAGTGTACTTTTTGATTTTTTTTTACAGTATATAAAATGTATTTGGTGCACTTTTAGTTAATATTATATGTACAATACATGAAATATATTTGCTGTACTTTTTGTTATTTTATGTACAGTATATAATATATATTTGGTGTACTTTTGATATATTATGTAAATTATATAATATATAATTGGTGTAGTTTTTCATATTTTACATAGTGTGTGTAATATATATCTACTATCCTTTTTGATATTTCATTTACAGTATATAATATACATTTGGTGTAATTTTTGATATTTTATGTACAGTATATTAAATATAATTACTGTAGTTTTTGACAGTTTATTTACAGTATATATAACACATATTTGGTGTACTTTTTGATATTTTAAGTACAGTGTGTAATATATATTTACTGTATTTTTGATGTTTTTACAGTATATAAAATGTATTTGGTGTACTTTTAGTTAATATTATAAGTACAATATATGAAATTTATTTGCTGTACTTTTTGATATCTTATGTATAGTATATAATATATATTTGGTGTACTTTTGATATATTATGTAAATTATATAATATATAATTGGTGTAGTTTTTGATATTTTACATAGAGTGTGTAATATACATGTACTGTCCTTTTTGATATTTTATTTACAGTATATAATATACATTTGGTGTAATTTTTGATATTTTATGTACTGTATATTAAATATAATTACTGTAGTTTTTGATAGTTTATTTACAGTATATATAACACATATTTGGTGTACTTTTTGATATTTTAAGTACAGTGTGTAATATATATTTAGTGTACTTTTTGACTTTTTTTTACAGTATATAAAATGTATTTGGTGCACTTTTAGTTAATATTATATGTACAATACATGAAATATATTTGCTGTACTTTTTGTTATTTTATGTACAGTATATAATATATATTTGGTGTACTTTTGATATATTATGTAAATTATATAATATATAATTGGTGTAGATTTTCATATTTTACATAGTGTGTGTAATATATATCTACTATCCTTTTTGATATTTTATTTACAGTATATAATATACATTTGGTGTAATGTTTGATATTTTATGTACAGTATATTAAATATAATTACTGTAGTTTTTGACAGTTTATTTACAGTATATATAACACATATTTGGTGTACTTTTTGATATTTTAAGTACAGTGTGTAATATATATATACTGTACTTTTTGATTTTATTTACAGTATATAAAATGTATTTGGTGTACTTTTAGTTAATATTATACGTACAATATATGAAATGTATTTGCTGTACTTTTTGACATTTTTTGTACAGTATATAATATATATTTGGTGTACTTTTGATATATTATGTAAATTATATAATATATAATTGGTGTAGTTTTTGATATTTTACATAGAGTGTGTAATATGTATGTACTATCCTTTTTGATATTTTATTTACAGTATATAATATACATTTGGTGTAATTTTTGATATTTTATGTACAGTATATTAAATATAATTACTGTAGTTTTTGACAGTTTATTTACAGTATATATAACACATATTTGGTGTACTTTTTGATATTTTAAGTACAGTGTGTAATATATATTTATTGTACTTTTTGATTTTTTTACAGTATATAAAATGTAGTTGGTGTACTTTTAGTTAATATTATATGTACAATATATGAAATATATTTGCTGTACCTTTTGATATCTTATGTATAGTATATAATATATAGTTGGTGCACTTTTGATATATTATGTAAATTATATAATATATAATTGGTGTAGTTTTTGATATTTTACGTAGAGTGTGTAATATACATGTACTATCCTTTTTGATATTTTATTTACAGTATATAATATACATTTGGTGTAATTTTTGATATTTTATGTACAGTATATTAAATATAATTACTGTAGTTTTTGACAGTTTATTTACAGTATATATAACACATATTTGGTGTACTTTTTGATATTTTAAGTACAGTGTGTAATATATATTAACTGTACTTTTTGATTTTTTTACAGTATATAAAATGTATTTGGTGTACTTTTAGTTAATATTATATGTACAATATATGAAATATATTTGATGTACTTTTTGATATCGTATGTATATTATATAATATATATTTGGTGTACTTTTGATATATTATGTAAATTATATAATATATAATTGGTGTAGTTTTTGATATTTTACATAGAGTGTGTAATATACATGTACTATCCTTTTTGATATTTTATTTACAGTATATAATATACATTTGGTGTAATTTTTGATATTTTATGTACAGTATATTAAATATAATTACTGTAGTTTTTGATAGTTTATTTACAGTATATATAACACCTATTTGGTGTACTTTTTGATATTTTAAGTACAGTGTGTAATATATATTTAGTGTACTTTTTGATTTTTTTTTACAGTATATAAAATGTATTTGGTGCACTTTTAGTTAATATTATATGTACAATACATGAAATATATTTGCTGTACTTTTTGTTATTTTATGTACAGTATATAATATATATTTGGTATACTTTTGATATATTATGTAAATTATATAATATATAATTGGTGTAGTTTTTCATATTTTACATAGTGTGTGTAATATATATCTACTATCCTTTTTGATATTTTATTTACAGTATATAATACACATTTGGTGTAATTTTTGATATTTTATGTACAGTATATTAAATATAATTACTGCAGTTTTTGACAGTTTATTTACAGTATATATAACACATATTTGGTGTACTTTTTGATATTTTAAGTACAGTGTGTAATATATATTTACTGTACTTTTTGATTTTATTTACAGTATATAAAATGTATTTGGTGTACTTTTAGTTAATATTATATGTACAATATATGAAATGTATTTGCTGTACTTTTTGACATTTTTTGTACAGTATATAATATATATTTGGTGTACTTTTGATATATTATGTAAATTATATAATATATAATTGGTGTAGTTTTTGGTATTTTACATAGAGTGTGTAATATGTATGTACTATCCTTTTTGATATTTTATTTACAGTATATAATATACATTTGGTGTAATTTTTGATATTTTATGTACAGTATATTAAATATAATTACTGTAGTTTTTGACAGTTTATTTACAGTATATATAACACATATTTGGTGTACTTTTTGATATTTTAAGTACAGTGTGTAATATATATTTACTGTATTTTTGACGTTTTTACAGTATATAAAATGTATTTGGTGTACTTTTAGTTAATATTATAAGTAGAATATATGAAATATATTTGCTGTACTTTTTGATATCTTATGTATAGTATATAATATATATTTGGTGTACTTTTGATATATTATGTAAATTATATAATATATAATTGGTGTAGTTTTTGATATTTTACATAGAGTGTGTAATATACATGTACTATCCTTTTTGATATTTTATTTACAGTATATAATATACATTTGGTGTAATTTTTGATATTTTATGTACAGTATATTAAATATAATTACTGTAGTTTTTGATAGTTTATTTACAGTATATATAACACCTATTTGGTGTACTTTTTGATATTTTAAGTACAGTGTGTAATATATATTTAGTGTACTTTTTGATTTTTTTTTACAGTATATAAAATGTATTTGGTGCACTTTTAGTTAATATTATATGTACAATACATGAAATATATTTGCTGTACTTTTTGTTATTTTATGTACAGTATATAATATATATTTGGTGTACTTTTGATATATTATGTAAATTATATAATATATAATTGGTGTAGTTTTTCATATTTTACATAGTGTGTGTAATATATATCTACTATCCTTTTTGATATTTTATTCACAGTATATAATATACTTTTGGTGTAATTTTTGATATTTTATGTACAGTATATTAAATATAATTACTGTAGTTTTTGATAGTTTATTTACAGTTTATATAACACATATTTGGTGTACTTTTTGATATTTTATGTACAGTGTGTAATATATATTTAGTGTACTTTTTGATTTTTTTTACAGTATATAAAATGTATTTGGTGCACTTTTAGTTAATATTATATGTACAATACATGAAATATATTTGCTGTACTTTTTGTTATTTTATGTACAGTTTATAATATATATTTGGTGTAATTTTGATATATTATGTAAATTATATAATATATAATTGGTGTAGTTTTTCATATTTTACATAGTGTGTGTAATATATATCTACTATCCTTTTTGATATTTTATTTACAGTATATAATATACATTTGGTGTAATTTTTGATATTTTATGTACAGTATATTAAATATAATTACTGTAGTTTTTGACAGTTTATTTACAGTATATATAACACATATTTGGTGTACTTTTTGATATTTTAAGTACAGTGTGTAATATATATTTACTGTACTTTTTGAGGTTTTTACAGTATATAAAATGTATTTGGTGTACTTTTAGTTAATATTATATGTACAATATATGAAATATATTTGCTGTACTTTTTGATATCTTATGTATATTATATAATATATATTTGGTGTACTTTTTGATATTTTAAGTACAGTGTGTAATATATATTTACTGTACTTTTTGATTTTATTTACAGTATATAAAATGTATTTGGTGTACTTTTAGTTAATATTATATGTACAATATATGAAATGTATTTGCTGTACTTTTTGACGTTTTTTGTACAGTATATAGTATATATTTGGTGTACTTTTGATATATTATGTAAATTATATAATATATAATTGGTGTAGTTTTTGATATTTTACATAGAGTGTGTAATATGTATGTACTATCCTTTTTGATATTTTATTTGCAGTATATAATATACATTTGGTGTAATTTTTGATATTTTATGTACAGTATATTAAATATAATTACTGTAGTTTTTGATAGTTTATTTACAGTATATATAACACATATTTGGTGTACTTTTTGATATTTTAAGTACAGTGTGTAATATATATTTACTGTACTTTTTGATTTTTTTACAGTATATAAAATGTATTTGGTGTACTTTTAGTTAATATTATATGTACAATAAATGAAATATATTTGCTGTACTTTTTGATATCTTATGTATAGTATATAATATATATTTGGTGTACTTTTGATATATTATGTAAATTATATAATATATAATTGGTGTAGTTTTTGATATTTTACATAGAGTGTGTAATATACATGTACTATCCTTTTTGATATTTTATTTACAGTATATAATATACATTTGGTGTAGTTTTTGATATTTTATGTACAGTATATTAAATATAATTACTGTAGTTTCTGATAGTTTATTTACAGTATATATAACACATATTTGGTGTACTTTTTGATATTTTAAGCACAGTGTGTAATATATATTTAGTGTACTTTTTGATTTTTTTTTACAGTATATAAAATGTATTTGGTGCACTTTTAGTTAATATTATATGTACAATACATGAAATATATTTGCTGTACTTTTTGTTATTTTATGTACAGTATATAATATATATTTGGTGTACTTTTGATATATTATGTAAATTATATAATATATAATTGGTGTAGTTTTTCATATTTTACATAGTGCGTGTAATATATATCTACTATGCTTTTTGATATTTTATTTACAGTATATAATATACATTTGGTGTAATTTTTGATATTTTATGTACAGTATATTAAATATAATTACTGTAGTTTTTGACAGTTTATTTTCAGTATATATAACACATATTTGGTGTACTTTTTGATATTTTAAGTACAGTGTGTAATATATATTTACTGTACTTTTTGATTTTATTTACAGTATATAAAATGTATTTGGTGTACTTTTAGTTAATATTATATGTACAATATATGAAATGTATTTGCTGTACTTTTTGACATTTTTTGTACAGTATATAATATATATTTGGTGTACTTTTGATATATTATGTAAATTATATAATATATAATTGGTGTAGTTTTTGATATTTTACGTAGAGTGTGTAATATGTATGTACTATCCTTTTTGATATTTTATTTACAGTATATAATATACATTTGGTGTAATTTTTGATATTGTATGTACAGTATATTAAATATAATTACTGTAGATTTGGTAGTTTATTTACAGTATATATAACACATATTTGGTGTACTTTTTGATATTTTAAGTACAGTGTGTAATATATATTTAGTGTACTTTTTGATTTTTTTTTACAGTATATAAAATGTATTTGGTGCACTTTTAGTTAATATTATATGTACAATACATGAAATATATTTGCTGTACTTTTTGTTATTTTATGTACAGTATATAATATATATTTGGTGTACTTTTGATATATTATGTAAATTATATAATATATAATTGGTGTAGTTTTTCATATTTTACATAGTGTGTGTAATATATATCTACTATCCTTTTTGATATTTTATTTACAGTATATAATATACATTTGGTGTAATTTTTGATATTTTATGTACAGTATATTAAATATTATTACTGTAGTTTTTGACAGTTTATTTACAGTATATATAACACATATTTGGTGTACTTTTTGATATTTTAAGTACAGTGTGTAATATATATTTACTGTACTTTTTGATTTTATTTACAGTATATAAAATGTATTTGGTGTACTTTTAGTTAATATTATATGTACAATATATGAAATGTATTTGCTGTACTTTTTGACATTTTTTGTACAGTATATAATATATATTTGGTGTACTTTCGATATATTATGTAAATTATATAATATATAATTGGTGTAGTTTTTGATATTTTACATAGAGTGTGTAATATGTATGTACTATCCTTTTTGATATTTTATTTACAGTATATAATATACATTTGGTGTAATTTTTGATATTTTATGTACAGTATATTAAATATAATTACTGAAGTTTTTAACAGTTTATTTACAGTATATATAACACATATTTGGTGTACTTTTTGATATTTTAAGTACAGTGTGTAATATATATTTACTGTACTTTTTGATGTTTTTACAGTATATAAAATGTATTTGGTGTACTTTTAGTTAATATTATATGTACAATATGTGAAATATATTTGCTGTACTTTTTGATATCTTATGTATAGTATATAATATATATTTGGTGTACTTTTGATATATTATGTAAATTATATAATATATAATTGGTGTAGTTTTTGATATTTTACATAGAGTGTGTAATATACATGTACTATCCTTTTTGACATTTTATTTACAGTATATAATATACATTTGGTGTAATTTTTGATATTTTATGTACAGTATATTAAATATAATTACTGTAGTTTTTGATAGTTTATTTACAGTATATATAACACATATTTGGTGTACTTTTTGATATTTTAAGTACAGTGTGTAATATATATTTAGTGTACTTTTTGATTTTTTTTTACAGTATATAAAATGTATTTGGTGCACTTTTAGTTAATATTATATGTACAATACATGAAATATATTTGCTGTACTTTTTGTTATTTTATGTACAGTATATAATATATATTTGGTGTACTTTTGATATATTATGTAAATTATATAATATATAATTGGTGTAGTTTTTCATATTTTACATAGTGTGTGTAATATATATCTACTATCCTTTTTGATATTTCATTTACAGTATATAATATACATTTGGTGTAATTTTTGATATTTTATGTACAGTATATTAAATATAATTACTGTAGTTTTTGACAGTTTATTTACAGTATATATAACACATATTTGGTGTACTTTTTGATATTTTAAGTACAGTGTGTAATATATATTTACTGTATTTTTGATGTTTTTACAGTATATAAAATGTATTTGGTGTACTTTTAGTTAATATTATAAGTACAATATATGAAATTTATTTGCTGTACTTTTTGATATCTTATGTATAGTATATAATATATATTTGGTGTACTTTTGATATATTATGTAAATTATATAATATATAATTGGTGTAGTTTTTGATATTTTACATAGAGTGTGTAATATACATGTACTGTCCTTTTTGATATTTTATTTACAGTATATAATATACATTTGGTGTAATTTTTGATATTTTATGTACTGTATATTAAATATAATTACTGTAGTTTTTGATAGTTTATTTACAGTATATATAACACATATTTGGTGTACTTTTTGATATTTTAAGTACAGTGTGTAATATATATTTAGTGTACTTTTTGACTTTTTTTTACAGTATATAAAATGTATTTGGTGCACTTTTAGTTAATATTATATGTACAATACATGAAATATATTTGCTGTACTTTTTGTTATTTTATGTACAGTATATAATATATATTTGGTGTACTTTTGATATATTATGTAAATTATATAATATATAATTGGTGTAGTTTTTCATATTTTACATAGTGTGTGTAATATATATCTACTATCCTTTTTGATATTTTATTTACAGTATATAATATACATTTGGTGTAATGTTTGATATTTTATGTACAGTATATTAAATATAATTACTGTAGTTTTTGACAGTTTATTTACAGTATATATAACACATATTTGGTGTACTTTTTGATATTTTAAGTACAGTGTGTAATATATATATACTGTACTTTTTGATTTTATTTACAGTATATAAAATGTATTTGGTGTACTTTTAGTTAATATTATACGTACAATATATGAAATGTATTTGCTGTACTTTTTGACATTTTTTGTACAGTATATAATATATATTTGGTGTACTTTTGATATATTATGTAAATTATATAATATATAATTGGTGTAGTTTTTGATATTTTACATAGAGTGTGTAATATGTATGTACTATCCTTTTTGATATTTTATTTACAGTATATAATATACATTTGGTGTAATTTTTGATATTTTATGTACAGTATATTAAATATAATTACTGTAGTTTTTGACAGTTTATTTACAGTATATATAACACATATTTGGTGTACTTTTTGATATTTTAAGTACAGTGTGTAATATATATTTATTGTACTTTTTGATTTTTTTACAGTATATAAAATGTAGTTGGTGTACTTTTAGTTAATATTATATGTACAATATATGAAATATATTTGCTGTACCTTTTGATATCTTATGTATAGTATATAATATATAGTTGGTGCACTTTTGATATATTATGTAAATTATATAATATATAATTGGTGTAGTTTTTGATATTTTACGTAGAGTGTGTAATATACATGTACTATCCTTTTTGATATTTTATTTACAGTATATAATATACATTTGGTGTAATTTTTGATATTTTATGTACAGTATATTAAATATAATTACTGTAGTTTTTGACAGTTTATTTACAGTATATATAACACATATTTGGTGTACTTTTTGATATTTTAAGTACAGTGTGTAATATATATTAACTGTACTTTTTGATTTTTTTACAGTATATAAAATGTATTTGGTGTACTTTTAGTTAATATTATATGTACAATATATGAAATATATTTGCTGTACTTTTTGATATCTTATGTTTAGTATATAATATATATTTGGTGTACTTTTGATATATTATGTAAATTATATAATATATAATTGGTGTAGTTTTTGATATTTTACATAGAGTGTGTAATATACATGTACTATCCTTTTTGATATTTTATTTACAGTATATAATATACATTTGGTGTAATTTTTGATATTTTATGTACAGTATATTAAATATAATTACTGTAGTTTTTGATAGTTTATTTACAGTATATATAACACATATTTGGTGTACTTTTTGATATTTTAAGTACAGTGTGTAATATATATTTAGTGTACTTTTTGATTTTTTTTACAGTATATAAAATGTATTTGGTGCACTTTTAGTTAATATTATATGTACAATATATGAAATATATTTGCTGTACTTTTTGTTATTTTATGTACAGTATATAATATATATTTGGTGTACTTTTGATATATTATGTAAATTATATAATATATAATTGGTGTAGTTTTTCATATTTTACATAGTGTGTGTAATATATATCTACTATCCTTTTTGATATTTTATTTACAGTATATAATATACATTTGGTGTAATTTTTGATATTTTATGTACAGTATATTAAATATAATTACTGTAGTTTTTGACAGTTTATTTACAGTATATATAACACATATTTGGTGTACTTTTTGATATTTTAAGTACAGTGTGTAATATATATTTACTGTACTTTTTGATTTTATTTACAGTATATAAAATGTATTTGGTGTACTTTTAGTTAATATTATATGTACAATATATGAAATGTATTTGCTGTACTTTTTGACATTTTTTGTACAGTATATAATATATATTTGGTGTACTTTCGATATATTATGTAAATTATATAATATATAATTGGTGTAGTTTTTGATATTTTACATAGAGTGTGTAATATGTATGTACTATCCTTTTTGATATTTTATTTACAGTATATAATATACATTTGGTGTAATTTTTGATATTTTATGTACAGTATATTAAATATAATTACTGAAGTTTTTAACAGTTTATTTACAGTATATATAACACATATTTGGTGTACTTTTTGATATTTTAAGTACAGTGTGTAATATATATTTACTGTACTTTTTGATGTTTTTACAGTATATAAAATGTATTTGGTGTACTTTTAGTTAATATTATATGTACAATATATGAAATATATTTGCTGTACTTTTTGATATCTTATGTATAGTATATAATATATATTTGGTGTACTTTTGATATATTATGTAAATTATATAATATATAATTGGTGTAGTTTTTGATATTTTACATAGAGTGTGTAATATACATGTACTATCCTTTTTGATATTTTATTTACAGTATATAATATACATTTGGTGTAATTTTTGATATTTTATGTACAGTATATTAAATATAATTACTGTAGTTTTTGATAGTTTATTTACAGTATATATAACACATATTTGGTGTACTTTTTGATATTTTAAGTACAGTGTGTAATATATATTTAGTGTACTTTTTGATTTTTTTTTACAGTATATAAAATGTATTTGGTGTACTTTTAGTTAATATTATATGTACAATACATGAAATATATTTGCTGTACTTTTTGTTATTTTATGTACAGTATATAATATATATTTGGTGTACTTTTGATATATTATGTAAATTATATAATATATAATTGGTGTAGTTTTTCATATTTTACATAGTGTGTGTAATATATATCTACTATACTTTTTGATATTTTATTTACAGTATATAATATACATTTGGTGTAATTTTTGATATTTTATGTACAGTATATTAAATATAATTACTGTAGTTTTTGACAGTTTATTTACAGTATATATAACACATATTTGGTGTACTTTTTGATATTTTAAGTACAGTGTGTAATATATATTTAGTGTATTTTTGATGTTTTTACAGTATATAAAATGTATTTGGTGTACTTTTAGTTAATATTATAAGTACAATATATGAAATATATTTGCTGTACTTTTTGATATCTTATGTATAGTATATAATATATATTTGGTGTACTTTTGATATATTATGTAAATTATATAATATATAATCGGTGTAGTTTTTGATATTTTACAGAGTGTGAAATATACATGTACTATCCTTTTTGATATTTTATTTACAGTATATAATATACATTTGGTGTAATTTTTGATATTTTATGTACAGTATATTAAATATAATTACTGTAGTTTTTGATAGTTTATTTACAGTATATATAACACATATTTGGTGTACTTTTTGATATTTTAAGTACAGTGTGTAATATATATTTAGTGTACTTTTTGATTTTTTTTTACAGTATATAAAATGTATTTGGTGCACTTTTAGTTAATATTATATGTACAATACATGAAATATATTTGCTGTACTTTTTGTTATTTTATGTACAGTTTATAATATATATTTGGTGTAATTTTGATATATTATGTAAATTATATAATATATAATTGGTGTAGTTTTTCATATTTTACATAGTGTGTGTAATATATATCTACTATCCTTTTTGATATTTTATTTACAGTATATAATATACATTTGGTGTAATTTTTGATATTTTATGTACAGTATATTAAATATAATTACTGTAGTTTTTGACAGTTTATTTACAGTATATATAACACATATTTGGTGTACTTTTTGATATTTTAAGTACAGTGTGTAATATAATTTACTGTACTTTTTGAATTTATTTACAGTATATAAAATGTATTTGGTGTACTTTTAGTTAATATTATATGTACAATATATGAAATGTATTTGCTGTACTTTTTGACATTTTTTGTACAGTATATAATATATATTTGGTGTACTTTTGATATATTATGTAAATTATATAATATATAATTGGTGTAGTTTTTGATATTTTACATAGAGTGTGTAATATGTATGTACTATCCTTTTTGATATTTTATTAACAGTATATAATATACATTTGGTGTAATTTTTGATATTTTATGTACAGTATATTAAATATAATTACTGTAGTTTTTGACAGTTTATTTACAGTATATATAACACATATTTGGTGTACTTTTTGATATTTTAAGTACAGTGTGTAATATATATTTACTGTACTTTTTGATTTTTTTACAGTATATAAAATGTATTTGGTGTACTTTTAGTTAATATTATATGTACAATATATGAAACATATTTGCTGTACTTTTTGATATCTTATGTATAGTATATAATATATATTTGGTGTACTTTTGATATATTATGTAAATTATATAATATATAATTGGTGTAGTTTTTGATATTTTACATAGAGTGTGTAATATACATGTACTATCCTTTTTGATATTTTATTTACAGTATATAATATACATTTGGTGTAATTTTTGATATTTTATGTACAGTATATTAAATATAATTACTGTAGTTTTTGATAGTTTATTTACAGTATATATAACACATATTTGGTGTACTTTTTGATATTTTAAGTACAGTGTGTAATATATATTTAGTGTACTTTTTGATTTTTTTTTACAGTATATAAAATGTATTTGGTGCACTTTTAGTTAATATTATATGTACAATACATGAAATATATTTGCTGTACTTTTTGTTATTTTATGTACAGTATATAATATATATTTGGTGTACTTTTGATATATTATGTAAATTATATAATATATAATTGGTGTAGTTTTTCATATTTTACATAGTGTGTGTAATATATATCTACTATCCTTTTTGATATTTTATTTACAGTATATAATATACATTTGGTGTAATTTTTGATATTTTATGTACAGTATATTAAATATAATTACTGTAGTTTTTGATAGTTTATTTACAGTATATATAACACATATTTGGTGTACTTTTTGATATTTTAAGTACAGTGTGTAATATATATTTAGTGTACTTTTTGATTTTTTTTACAGTATATAAAATGTATTTGGTGCACTTTTAGTTAATATTATATGTACAATACATGAAATATATTTGCTGTACTTTTTGTTATTTTATGTACAGTTTATAATATATATTTGGTGTAATTTTGATATATTATGTAAATTATATAATATATAATTGGTGTAGTTTTTCATATTTTACATAGTGTGTGTAATATATATCTACTATCCTTTTTGATATTTTATTTACAGTATATAATAAACATTTGGTGTAATTTTTGATATTTTATGTACAGTATATTAAATATAATTACTGTAGTTTTTGACAGTTTATTTACAGTATATATAACACATATTTGGTGTACTTTTTGATATTTTAAGTACAGTGTGTAATATAATTTACTGTACTTTTTGATTTTATTTACAGTATATAAAATGTATTTGGTGTACTTTTAGTTAATATTATATGTACAATATATGAAATGTATTTGCTGTACTTTTTGACATTTTTTGTACAGTATATAATATATATTTGGTGTACTTTTGATATATTATGTAAATTATATAATATATAATTGGTGTAGTTTTTGATATTTTACATAGAGTGTGTAATATGTATGTACTATCCTTTTTGATATTTTATTTACAGTATATAATATACATTTGGTGTAATTTTTGATATTTTATGTACAGTATATTAAATATAATTACTGTAGTTTTTGACAGTTTATTTACAGTATATATAACACATATTTGGTGTACTTTTTGATATTTTAAGTACAGTGTGTAATATATATTTACTGTACTTTTTGATGTTTTTACAGTATATAAAATGTATTTGGTGTACTTTTAGTTAATATTATATGTACAGTATATGAAATATATTTGCTGTACTTTTTGATATCTTATGTATAGTATATATTATATAGTTGGTGTACTTTTGATATATTATGTAAATTATATAATATATAATTGGTGTAGTTTTTGATATTTTACATAGAGTGTGTTATATACATGTACTATCTTTTTGATATTTTATTTACAGTATATAATATACATTTGGTGTAATTTTTGATATTTTATGTACAGTATATTAAATATAATTACTGTAGTTTTTGACAGTTTATTTACAGTATATATAACACATATTTGGTGTACTTTTTGATATTTTAAGTACAGTGTGTAATATATATTTAGTGTCCTTTTTGATTTTTTTTTACAGTATGTATAATGTATTTGGTGCACTTTTAGTTAATATTATATGTACAATACATGAAATATATTTGCTGTACTTTTTGTTATTTTATGTACAGTTTATAATATATATTTGGTGTAATTTTGATATATTATGTAAATTATATAATATATAATTGGTGTAGTTTTTCATATTTTACATAGTGTGTGTAATATATATCTACTATCCTTTTTGATATTTTATTTACAGTATATAATATACATTTGGTGTAATTTTTGATAATTTATGTACAGTATATTAAATATAATTACTGTAGTTTTTGACAGTTTACTTACAGTATATATAACACATATTTGGTGTACTTTTTGATATTTTAAGTACAGTGTGTAATATAATTTACTGTACTTTTTGATTTTATTTACAGTATATAAAATGTATTTGGTGCACTTTTAGTTAATACTATATGTACAATATATGAAATGTATTTGCTGTACTTTTTGACATTTTTTGTACAGTATATAATATATATTTGGTGTACTTTTGATATATTATGTAAATTATTTAATATATAATTGGTGTAGTTTTTGATATTTTACATAGTGTGTGTAATATACATGTACTATCCTTTTTGATATTTTATTTACAGTATATAATATACATTTGGTGTAATTTTTGATATTTTATGTACAGTATATTAAATATAATTACTGTAGTTTTTGATAGATTATTTACAGTATATATAACACATATTTGGTGTACTTTTTGATATTTTAAGTACAGTGTGTAATATATATTTACTGTACTTTTTGATTTTATTTACAGTATATAAAATGTATTTGGTGTACTTTTAGTTAATATTATATGTACAATATATGAAATGTATTTGCTGTACTTTTTGACATTTTTTGTACAGTATATAATATATATTTGGTGTACTTTTGATATATTATGTAAATTATATAATATATAATTGGTGTAGTTTTTGATATTTTACATAGAGTGTGTAATATGTATGTACTATCCTTTTTGATATTTTATTTACAGTATATAATATACATTTGGTGTAATTTTTGATATTTTATGTAAAGTATATTAAATATAATTACTGTAGTTTTTGACAGTTTATTTACAGTATATATAACACATATTTGGTGTACTTTTTGACATTTTAAGTACAGTGTGTAATATATATTTACTGTACTTTTTGAGGTTTTTACAGTATATAAAATGTATTTGGTGTACTTTTAGTTAATATTATATGTACAATATATGAAATATATTTGCTGTACTTTTTGATATCTTATGTATAGTATATATTATATAGTTGGTGTACTTTTGATATATTATGTAAATTATATAATATATAATTGGTGTAGTTTTTGATATTTTACATAGAGTGTGTAATATACATGTACTATCCTTTTTGATATTTTATTTACAGTATATAATATACATTTGGTGTAATTTTTGATATTTTATGTACAGTATATTAAATATAATTACTGTAGTTTTTGACAGTTTATTTACAGTATATATAACACATATTTGGTGTACTTTTTGATATTTTAAGTACAGTGTGTAATATATATTTAGTGTCCTTTTTGATTTTTTTTTACAGTATGTATAATGTATTTGGTGCACTTTTAGTTAATATTATATGTACAATACATGAAATATATTTGCTGTACTTTTTGTTATTTTATGTACAGTTTATAATATATATTTGGTGTAATTTTGATATATTATGTAAATTATATAATATATAATTGGTGTAGTTTTTCATATTTTACATAGTGTGTGTAATATATATCTACTATCCTTTTTGATATTTTATTTACAGTATATAATATACATTTGGTGTAATTTTTGATATTTTATGTACAGTATATTAAATATAATTACTGTAGTTTTTGACAGTTTACTTACAGTATATATAACACATATTTGGTGTACTTTTTGATATTTTAAGTACAGTGTGTAATATAATTTACTGTACTTTTTGATTTTATTTACAGTATATAAAATGTATTTGGTGCACTTTTAGTTAATACTATATGTACAATATATGAAATGTATTTGCTGTACTTTTTGACATTTTTTGTACAGTATATAATATATATTTGGTGTACTTTTGATATATTATGTAAATTATTTAATATATAATTGGTGTAGTTTTTGATATTTTACATAGTGTGTGTAATATACATGTACTATCCTTTTTGATATTTTATTTACAGTATATAATATACATTTGGTGTAATTTTTGATATTTTATGTACAGTATATTAAATATAATTACTGTAGTTTTTGATAGATTATTTACAGTATATATAACACATATTTGGTGTACTTTTTGATATTTTAAGTACAGTGTGTAATATATATTTACTGTACTTTTTGATGTTTTTACAGTATATAAAATGTATTTGGTGTACTTTTAGTTAATATTATATGTACAATATATGAAATATATTTGCTGTACTTTTTGATATCTTATGTATAGTATATAATATATATTTGGTGTACTTTTGATATATTATGTAAATTATATAATATATAATTGGTGTAGTTTTTGATATTTTACATAGAGTGTGTAATATACATGTACTATCCTTTTTGATATTTTATTTACAGTATATAATATACATTTGGTGTAATTTTTGATATTTTATGTACAGTATATTAAATATAATTACTGTAGTTTTTGATAGTTTATTTACAGTATATATAACACATATTTGGTGTACTTTTTGATATTTTAAGTACAGTGTGTAATATATATTTAGTGTACTTTTTGATTTTTTTTTACAGTATATAAAATGTATTTGGTGTACTTTTAGTTAATATTATATGTACAATACATGAAATATATTTGCTGTACTTTTTGTTATTTTATGTACAGTATATAATATATATTTGGTGTACTTTTGATATATTATGTAAATTATATAATATATAATTGGTGTAGTTTTTCATATTTTACATAGTGTGTGTAATATATATCTACTATACTTTTTGATATTTTATTTACAGTATATAATATACATTTGGTGTAATTTTTGATATTTTATGTACAGTATATTAAATATAATTACTGTAGTTTTTGACAGTTTATTTACAGTATATATAACACATATTTGGTGTACTTTTTGATATTTTAAGTACAGTGTGTAATATATATTTAGTGTATTTTTGATGTTTTTACAGTATATAAAATGTATTTGGTGTACTTTTAGTTAATATTATAAGTACAATATATGAAATATATTTGCTGTACTTTTTGATATCTTATGTATAGTATATAATATATATTTGGTGTACTTTTGATATATTATGTAAATTATATAATATATAATCGGTGTAGTTTTTGATATTTTACAGAGTGTGAAATATACATGTACTATCCTTTTTGATATTTTATTTACAGTATATAATATACATTTGGTGTAATTTTTGATATTTTATGTACAGTATATTAAATATAATTACTGTAGTTTTTGATAGTTTATTTACAGTATATATAACACATATTTGGTGTACATTTTGATATTTTAAGTACAGTGTGTAATATATATTTACTGTACTTTTTGATTTTTTTTTACAGTATATAAAATGTATTTGGTGCACTTTTAGTTAATATTATATGTACAATACATGAAATATATTTGCTGTACTTTTTGTTATTTTATGTACAGTTTATAATATATATTTGGTGTAATTTTGATATATTATGTAAATTATATAATATATAATTGGTGTAGTTTTTCATATTTTACATAGTGTGTGTAATATATATCTACTATCCTTTTTGATATTTTATTTACAGTATATAATATACATTTGGTGTAATTTTTGATATTTTATGTACAGTATATTAAATATAATTACTGTAGTTTTTGACAGTTTATTTACAGTATATATAACACATATTTGGTGTACTTTTTGATATTTTAAGTACAGTGTGTAATATAATTTACTGTACTTTTTGAATTTATTTACAGTATATAAAATGTATTTGGTGTACTTTTAGTTAATATTATATGTACAATATATGAAATGTATTTGCTGTACTTTTTGACATTTTTTGTACAGTATATAATATATATTTGGTGTACTTTTGATATATTATGTAAATTATATAATATATAATTGGTGTAGTTTTTGATATTTTACATAGAGTGTGTAATATGTATGTACTATCCTTTTTGATATTTTATTAACAGTATATAATATACATTTGGTGTAATTTTTGATATTTTATGTACAGTATATTAAATATAATTACTGTAGTTTTTGACAGTTTATTTACAGTATATATAACACATATTTGGTGTACTTTTTGATATTTTAAGTACAGTGTGTAATATATATTTACTGTACTTTTTGATTTTTTTACAGTATATAAAATGTATTTGGTGTACTTTTAGTTAATATTATATGTACAATATATGAAACATATTTGCTGTACTTTTTGATATCTTATGTATAGTATATAATATATATTTGGTGTACTTTTGATATATTATGTAAATTATATAATATATAATTGGTGTAGTTTTTGATATTTTACATAGAGTGTGTAATATACATGTACTATCCTTTTTGATATTTTATTTACAGTATATAATATACATTTGGTGTAATTTTTGATATTTTATGTACAGTATATTAAATATAATTACTGTAGTTTTTGATAGTTTATTTACAGTATATATAACACATATTTGGTGTACTTTTTGATATTTTAAGTACAGTGTGTAATATATATTTAGTGTACTTTTTGATTTTTTTTTACAGTATATAAAATGTATTTGGTGCACTTTTAGTTAATATTATATGTACAATACATGAAATATATTTGCTGTACTTTTTGTTATTTTATGTACAGTATATAATATATATTTGGTGTACTTTTGATATATTATGTAAATTATATAATATATAATTGGTGTAGTTTTTCATATTTTACATAGTGTGTGTAATATATATCTACTATCCTTTTTGATATTTTATTTACAGTATATAATATACATTTGGTGTAATTTTTGATATTTTATGTACAGTATATTAAATATAATTACTGTAGTTTTTGATAGTTTATTTACAGTATATATAACACATATTTGGTGTACTTTTTGATATTTTAAGTACAGTGTGTAATATATATTTAGTGTACTTTTTGATTTTTTTTACAGTATATAAAATGTATTTGGTGCACTTTTAGTTAATATTATATGTACAATACATGAAATATATTTGCTGTACTTTTTGTTATTTTATGTACAGTTTATAATATATATTTGGTGTAATTTTGATATATTATGTAAATTATATAATATATAATTGGTGTAGTTTTTGATATTTTACATAGAGTGTGTAATATGTATGTACTATCCTTTTTGATATTTTATTTACAGTATATAATATACATTTGGTGTAATTTTTGATATTTTATGTACAGTATATTAAATATAATTACTGTAGTTTTTGACAGTTTATTTACAGTATATATAACACATATTTGGTGTACTTTTTGATATTTTAAGTACAGTGTGTAATATATATTTACTGTACTTTTTGATGTTTTTACAGTATATAAAATGTATTTGGTGTACTTTTAGTTAATATTATATGTACAGTATATGAAATATATTTGCTGTACTTTTTGATATCTTATGTATAGTATATATTATATAGTTGGTGTACTTTTGATATATTATGTAAATTATATAATATATAATTGGTGTAGTTTTTGATATTTTACATAGAGTGTGTTATATACATGTACTATCCTTTTTGATATTTTATTTACAGTATATAATATACATTTGGTGTAATTTTTGATATTTTATGTACAGTATATTAAATATAATTACTGTAGTTTTTGACAGTTTATTTACAGTATATATAACACATATTTGGTGTACTTTTTGATATTTTAAGTACAGTGTGTAATATATATTTAGTGTCCTTTTTGATTTTTTTTTACAGTATGTATAATGTATTTGGTGCACTTTTAGTTAATATTATATGTACAATACATGAAATATATTTGCTGTACTTTTTGTTATTTTATGTACAGTTTATAATATATATTTGGTGTAATTTTGATATATTATGTAAATTATATAATATATAATTGGTGTAGTTTTTCATATTTTACATAGTGTGTGTAATATATATCTACTATCCTTTTTGATATTTTATTTACAGTATATAATATACATTTGGTGTAATTTTTGATATTTTATGTACAGTATATTAAATATAATTACTGTAGTTTTTGACAGTTTACTTACAGTATATATAACACATATTTGGTGTACTTTTTGATATTTTAAGTACAGTGTGTAATATAATTTACTGTACTTTTTGATTTTATTTACAGTATATAAAATGTATTTGGTGCACTTTTAGTTAATACTATATGTACAATATATGAAATGTATTTGCTGTACTTTTTGACATTTTTTGTACAGTATATAATATATATTTGGTGTACTTTTGATATATTATGTAAATTATTTAATATATAATTGGTGTAGTTTTTGATATTTTACATAGTGTGTGTAATATACATGTACTATCCTTTTTGATATTTTATTTACAGTATATAATATACATTTGGTGTAATTTTTGATATTTTATGTACAGTATATTAAATATAATTACTGTAGTTTTTGATAGATTATTTACAGTATATATAACACATATTTGGTGTACTTTTTGATATTTTAAGTACAGTGTGTAATATATATTTACTGTACTTTTTGATTTTATTTACAGTATATAAAATGTATTTGGTGTACTTTTAGTTAATATTATATGTACAATATATGAAATGTATTTGCTGTACTTTTTGACATTTTTTGTACAGTATATAATATATATTTGGTGTACTTTTGATATATTATGTAAATTATATAATATATAATTGGTGTAGTTTTTGATATTTTACATAGAGTGTGTAATATGTATGTACTATCCTTTTTGATATTTTATTTACAGTATATAATATACATTTGGTGTAATTTTTGATATTTTATGTACAGTATATTAAATATAATTACTGTAGTTTTTGACAGTTTATTTACAGTATATATAACACATATTTGGTGTACTTTTTGATATTTTAAGTACAGTGTGTAATATATATTTACTGTACTTTTTGATGTTTTTACAGTATATAAAATGTATTTGGTGTACTTTTAGTTAATATTATATGTACAGTATATGAAATATATTTGCTGTACTTTTTGATATCTTATGTATAGTATATATTATATAGTTGGTGTACTTTTGATATATTATGTAAATTATATAATATATAATTGGTGTAGTTTTTGATATTTTACATAGAGTGTGTTATATACATGTACTATCCTTTTTGATATTTTATTTACAGTATATAATATACATTTGGTGTAATTTTTGATATTTTATGTACAGTATATTAAATATAATTACTGTAGTTTTTGACAGTTTATTTACAGTATATATAACACATATTTGGTGTACTTTTTGATATTTTAAGTACAGTGTGTAATATATATTTAGTGTCCTTTTTGATTTTTTTTTACAGTATGTATAATGTATTTGGTGCACTTTTAGTTAATATTATATGTACAATACATGAAATATATTTGCTGTACTTTTTGTTATTTTATGTACAGTTTATAATATATATTTGGTGTAATTTTGATATATTATGTAAATTATATAATATATAATTGGTGTAGTTTTTCATATTTTACATAGTGTGTGTAATATATATCTACTATCCTTTTTGATATTTTATTTACAGTATATAATATACATTTGGTGTAATTTTTGATATTTTATGTACAGTATATTAAATATAATTACTGTAGTTTTTGACAGTTTACTTACAGTATATATAACACATATTTGGTGTACTTTTTGATATTTTAAGTACAGTGTGTAATATAATTTACTGTACTTTTTGATTTTATTTACAGTATATAAAATGTATTTGGTGCACTTTTAGTTAATACTATATGTACAATATATGAAATGTATTTGCTGTACTTTTTGACATTTTTTGTACAGTATATAATATATATTTGGTGTACTTTTGATATATTATGTAAATTATTTAATATATAATTGGTGTAGTTTTTGATATTTTACATAGTGTGTGTAATATACATGTACTATCCTTTTTGATATTTTATTTACAGTATATAATATACATTTGGTGTAATTTTTGATATTTTATGTACAGTATATTAAATATAATTACTGTAGTTTTTGATAGATTATTTACAGTATATATAACACATATTTGGTGTACTTTTTGATATTTTAAGTACAGTGTGTAATATATATTTACTGTACTTTTTGATTTTATTTACAGTATATAAAATGTATTTGGTGTACTTTTAGTTAATATTATATGTACAATATATGAAATGTATTTGCTGTACTTTTTGACATTTTTTGTACAGTATATAATATATATTTGGTGTACTTTTGATATATTATGTAAATTATATAATATATAATTGGTGTAGTTTTTGATATTTTACATAGAGTGTGTAATATGTATGTACTATCCTTTTTGATATTTTATTTACAGTATATAATATACATTTGGTGTAATTTTTGATATTTTATGTACAGTATATTAAATATAATTACTGTAGTTTTTGACAGTTTATTTACAGTATATATAACACATATTTGGTGTACTTTTTGACATTTTAAGTACAGTGTGTAATATATATTTACTGTACTTTTTGAGGTTTTTACAGTATATAAAATGTATTTGGTGTACTTTTAGTTAATATTATATGTACAATATATGAAATATATTTGCTGTACTTTTTGATATCTTATGTATAGTATATATTATATAGTTGGTGTACTTTTGATATATTATGTAAATTATATAATATATAATTGGTGTAGTTTTTGATATTTTACATAGAGTGTGTAATATACATGTACTATCCTTTTTGATATTTTATTTACAGTATATAATATACATTTGGTGTAATTTTTGATATTTTATGTACAGTATATTAAATATAATTACTGTAGTTTTTGACAGTTTATTTACAGTATATATAACACATATTTGGTGTACTTTTTGATATTTTAAGTACAGTGTGTAATATATATTTAGTGTCCTTTTTGATTTTTTTTTACAGTATGTATAATGTATTTGGTGCACTTTTAGTTAATATTATATGTACAATACATGAAATATATTTGCTGTACTTTTTGTTATTTTATGTACAGTTTATAATATATATTTGGTGTAATTTTGATATATTATGTAAATTATATAATATATAATTGGTGTAGTTTTTCATATTTTACATAGTGTGTGTAATATATATCTACTATCCTTTTTGATATTTTATTTACAGTATATAATATACATTTGGTGTAATTTTTGATATTTTATGTACAGTATATTAAATATAATTACTGTAGTTTTTGACAGTTTACTTACAGTATATATAACACATATTTGGTGTACTTTTTGATATTTTAAGTACAGTGTGTAATATAATTTACTGTACTTTTTGATTTTATTTACAGTATATAAAATGTATTTGGTGCACTTTTAGTTAATACTATATGTACAATATATGAAATGTATTTGCTGTACTTTTTGACATTTTTTGTACAGTATATAATATATATTTGGTGTACTTTTGATATATTATGTAAATTATTTAATATATAATTGGTGTAGTTTTTGATATTTTACATAGTGTGTGTAATATACATGTACTATTCTTTTTGATATTTTATTTACAGTATATAATATACATTTGGTGTAATTTTTGATATTTTATGTACAGTATATTAAATATAATTACTGTAGTTTTTGATAGTTTATTTACAGTATATATAACACATATTTGGTGTACTTTTTGATATTTTAAGTACAGTGTGTAATATATATTTACTGTACTTTTTGATTTTATTTACAGTATATAAAATGTATTTGGTGTACTTTTAGTTAATATTATATGTACAATATATGAAATGTATTTGCTGTACTTTTTGACATTTTTTGTACAGTATATAATATATATTTGGTGTACTTTTGATATATTATGTAAATTATATAATATATAATTGGTGTAGTTTTTGATATTTTACATAGAGTGTGTAATATGTATGTACTATCCTTTTTGATATTTTATTTACAGTATATAATATACATTTGGTGTAATTTTTGATATTTTATGTACAGTATATTAAATATAATTACTGTAGTTTTTGACAGTTTATTTACAGTATATATAACACATATTTGGTGTACTTTTTGATATTTTAAGTACAGTGTGTAATATATATTTACTGTACTTTTTGATTTTTTTACAGTATATAAAATGTATTTGGTGTACTTTTAGTTAATATTATATGTACAATATATGAAATATATTTGCTGTACTTTTTGATATCTTATGTATAGTATATAATATAGAGTTGGTGTACTTTTGATATATTATGTAAATTATATAATATATAATTTGTGTAGTTTTTGATATTTTACATAGAGTGTGTAATATACATGTACTATCCTTTTTGATATTTTATTTACAGTATATAATATACATTTGGTGTAATTTTTGATATTTTATGTACAGTATATTAAATATAATTACTGTAGTTTTTGACAGTTTATTTACAGTATATATAACACATATTTGGTGTACTTTTTGATATTTTAAGTACAGTGTGTAATCTATATTTAGTGTCCTTTTTGATTTTTTTTACAGTATATAAAATGTATTTGGTGCACTTTTAGTTAATATTATATGTACAATACATGAAATATATTTGCTGTACTTTTTGTTATTTTATGTACAGTATATAATATATATTTGGTGTACTTTTGATATATTATGTAAATTATATAATATATAATTGGTGTAGTTTTTCATATTTTACATAGTGTGTGTAATATATATCTACTATCGTTTTTGATATTTTATTTACAGTATATAATATACATTTGGTGTAATTTTTGATATTTTATGTACAGTATATTAAATATAATTACTGTAGTTTTTGACAGTTTATTTACAGTATATATAACACATATTTGGTGTACTTTTTGATATTTTAAGTACAGTGTGTAATATATATTTACTGTATTTTTGACGTTTTTACAGTATATAAAATGTATTTGGTGTACTTTTAGTTAATATTATAAGTACAATATATGAAATATATTTGCTGTACTTTTTGATATCTTATGTATAGTATATAATATACATTTGGTGTACTTTTGATATATTATGTAAATTATATAATATATAATTGGTGTAGTTTTTGATATTTTACATAGAGTGTGGAATATACATGTACTATCCTTTTTGATATTTTATTTACAGTATATAATATACATTTGGTGTAATTTTTGATATTTTATGTACAGTATATTAAATATAATTACTGTAGTTTTTGATAGTTCATTTACAGTATATATAACACATATTTGGTGTACTTTTTGATATTTTAAGTACAGTGTGTAATATATATTTAGTGTCCTTTTTGATTTTTTTTTACAGTATATAAAATGTATTTGGTGCACTTTTAGTTAATATTATATGTACAATACATGAAATATATTTGCTGTACTTTTTGTTATTTTATGTACAGTATATAATATATATTTGGTGTACTTTTGATATATTATGTAAATTATATAATATATAATTGGTGTAGTTTTTCATATTTTACATAGTGTGTGTAATATATATCTACTATCGTTTTTGATATTTTATTTACAGTATATAATATACATTTGGTGTAATTTTTGATATTTTATGTACAGTATATTAAATATAATTACTGTAGTTTTTGACAGTTTATTTACAGTATATATAACACATATTTGGTGTACTTTTTGATATTTTAAGTACAGTGTGTAATATATATTTAGTGTACTTTTTGATTTTTTTTTACAGTATATAAAATGTATTTGGTGCACTTTTAGTTAATATTATATGTACAATACATGAAATATATTTGCTGTACTTTTTGTTATTTTATGTACAGTATATAATATATATTTGGTGTACTTTTGATGTATTATGTAAATTATATAATATATAATTGGTGTAGTTTTTCATATTTTACATAGTGTGTGTAATATATATCTACTATCCTTTTTGATATTTTATTTACAGTATATAATATACATTTGGTGTAATTTTTGATATTTTATGTACAGTATATTAAATATAATTACTGTAGTTTTTGACAGTTTATTTACAGTATATATAACACATATTTGGTGTACTTTTTGATATTTTAAGTACAGTGTGTAATATATATTTACTGTACTTTTTGATTTTATTTACAGTATATAAAATGTATTTGGCGTACTTTTAGTTAATATTATATGTACAATATATGAAATGTATTTGCTGTACTTTTTGACATTTTTTGTACAGTATATAATATATATTTGGTGTACTTTTGGTATATTATGTAAATTATATAATATATAATTGGTGTAGTTTTTGATATTTTACATAGAGTGTGTAATATGTATGTACTATCCTTTTTGATATTTTATTTACAGTATGTAATATACATTTGGTGTAATTTTTGATATTTTATGCACAGTATATTAAATATAATTACTGTAGTTTTTGACAGTTTATTTTCAGTATACATAACACATATTTGGTGTACTTTTTGATATTTTAAGTACAGTGTGTAATATATATTTACTGTACTTTTTGATTTTTTTACAGTATATAAAATGTATTTGGTGTACTTTTAGTTAATATTATATGTAGAATATATGAAATATATTTGCTGTACTTTTTGATATCTTATGTATAGTATATAATATATATTTGGTGTACTTTTGATATATTATGTAAATTATATAATATATAATTGGTGTAGTTTTTGATATTTTACATAGAGTGTGGAATATACATGTACTATCCTTTTTGATATTTTATTTACAGTATATAATATACATTTGGTGTAATTTTTGATATTTTATGTACAGTATATTAAATATAATTACTGTAGTTTTTGATAGTTCATTTACAGTATATATAACACATATTTGGTGTACTTTTTGATATTTTAAGTACAGTGTGTAATATATATTTACTGTACTTTTTGATTTTTTTACAGTATATAAAATGTATTTGGTACACTTTTAGTTAATATTATATGTACAATACATGAAATATATTTGCTGTACTTTTTGTTATTTTATGTACAGTATATAATATATATTTGGTGTATTTTTGATATATTATGTAAATTATATAATATATAATTGGTGTAGTTTTTGATATTTTACATAGTGTGTGTAATATAAATCTACTATCCTTTTTGATATTTTATTTACAGTATATAATATGCATTTGGTGTAATTTTTGATATTTTATGTACAGTATATTAAATATAATTACTGTAGTTTTTGACAGTTTATTTACAGTATATATAACACATATTTGGTGTACTTTTTGATATTTTAAGTACAGTGTGTAATATATATTTAGTGTACTTTTTGCTTTTTTTTTACAGTATATAAAATGTATTTGGTGCACTTTTAGTTAATATTATATGTACAATACATGAAATATATTTGCTGCACTTTTTGTTATTTTCTGTACAGTATATAATATATATTTGGTGTACTTTTGATATATTATGTAAATTATATAATATATAATTTGTGTAGTTTTTCATATTTTACATAGTGTGTGTAATATATATCTACTATCGTTTTTGATATTTTATTTACAGTATATAATATACATTTGGTGTAATTTTTGATATTTTATGTACAGTATATTAAATATAATTACTGTAGTTTTTGACAGTTTATTTACAGTATATATAACACATATTTGGTGTACTTTTTGATATTTTAAGTAAGTGTGTAATATATATTTACTGTACTTTTTGATTTTATTTACTGTATATAAAATGTATTTCGTGTACTTTTAGTTAATATTATATATACAATATATGAAATGTATTTGCTGTACTTTTTGACATTTTTTGTACAGTATATAATATATATTTGGTGTACTTTTGATATATTATGTAAATTATATAATATATAATTGGTGTAGTTTTTGATATTTTACATAGAGTGTGTAATATACATGTACTATCCTTTTTGATATTTTATTTACAGTATATAATATACATTTGGTGTAATTTTTGATATTTTATATACAGTATATTAAATATAATTACTGTAGTTTTTGATAGTTTATTTACAGTATATATAACACATATTTGGTGTACTTTTTGATATTTTAAGTACAGTGTGTAATATATATTTACTGTACTTTTTGATTTTTTTTTACAGTATATAAAATGTATTTGGTGCACTTTTAGTTAATATTATATGTACAATACATGAAATATATTTGCTGTACTTTTTGTTATTTTATGTACAGTATATAATATATATTTGGTGTACTTTTGATATATTATGTAAATTATATAATATATAATTGGTGTAGTTTTTCATATTTTACATAGTGTGTGTAATATATATCTACTATCCTTTTTGATATTTTATTTACAGTATATAATATACATTTGGTGTAATTTTTGATATTTTATGTACAGTATATTAAATATAATTACTGTAGTTTTTGATAGTTTATTTACAGTATATATAACACATATTTGGTGTACTTTTTGATATTTTAAGTACAGTGTGTAATATATATTTAGTGTACTTTTTGATTTTTTTTACAGTATATAAAATGTATTTGGTGCACTTTTAGTTAATATTATATGTACAATACATGAAATATATTTGCTGTACTTTTTGTTATTTTATGTACAGTTTATAATATATATTTGGTGTAATTTTGATATATTATGTAAATTATATAATATATAATTGGTGTAGTTTTTCATATTTTACATAGTGTGTGTAATATATATCTACTATCCTTTTTGATATTTTATTTACAGTATATAATATACATTTGGTGTAATTTTTGATATTTTATGTACAGTATATTAAATATAATTACTGTAGTTTTTGACAGTTTATTTACAGTATATATAACACATATTTGGTGTACTTTTTGATATTTTAAGTACAGTGTGTAATATAATTTACTGTACTTTTTGATTTTATTTACAGTATATAAAATGTATTTGGTGTACTTTTAGTTAATATTATATGTACAATATATGAAATGTATTTGCTGTACTTTTTGACATTTTTTGTACAGTATATAATATATATTTGGTGTACTTTTGATATATTATGTAAATTATATAATATATAATTGGTGTAGTTTTTGATATTTTACATAGAGTGTGTAATATGTATGTAGTATCCTTTTTGATATTTTATTTACAGTATATAATATACATTTGGTGTAATTTTTGATATTTTATGTACAGTATATTAAATATAATTACTGTAGTTTTTGACAGTTTATTTACAGTATATATAACACATATTTGGTGTACTTTTTGATATTTTAAGTACAGTGTGTAATATATATTTACTGTACTTTTTGATGTTTTTACAGTATATAAAATGTATTTGGTGTACTTTTAGTTAATATTATATGTACAGTATATGAAATATATTTGCTGTACTTTTTGATATCTTATGTATAGTATATATTATATAGTTGGTGTACTTTTGATATATTATGTAAATTATATAATATATAATTGGTGTAGTTTTTGATATTTTTCATAGAGTGTGTTATATACATGTACTATCCTTTTTGATATTTTATTTACAGTATATAATATACATTTGGTGTAATTTTTGATATTTTATGTACAGTATATTAAATATAATTACTGTAGTTTTTGACAGTTTATTTACAGTATATATAACACATATTTGGTGTACTTTTTGATATTTTAAGTACAGTGTGTAATATATATTTAGTGTCCTTTTTGATTTTTTTTTACAGTATGTATAATGTATTTGGTGCACTTTTAGTTAATATTATATGTACAATACATGAAATATATTTGCTGTACTTTTTGTTATTTTATGTACAGTTTATAATATATATTTGGTGTAATTTTGATATATTATGTAAATTATATAATATATAATTGGTGTAGTTTTTCATATTTTACATAGTGTGTGTAATATATATCTACTATCCTTTTTGATATTTTATTTACAGTATATAATATACATTTGGTGTAATTTTTGATATTTTATGTACAGTATATTAAATATAATTACTGTAGTTTTTGACAGTTTACTTACAGTATATATAACACATATTTGGTGTACTTTTTGATATTTTAAGTACAGTGTGTAATATAATTTACTGTACTTTTTGATTTTATTTACAGTATATAAAATGTATTTGGTGCACTTTTAGTTAATACTATATGTACAATATATGAAATGTATTTGCTGTACTTTTTGACATTTTTTGTACAGTATATAATATATATTTGGTGTACTTTTGATATATTATGTAAATTATTTAATATATAATTGGTGTAGTTTTTGATATTTTACATAGTGTGTGTAATATACATGTACTATCCTTTTTGATATTTTATTTACAGTATATAATATACATTTGGTGTAATTTTTGATATTTTATGTACAGTATATTAAATATAATTACTGTAGTTTTTGATAGTTTATTTACAGTATATATAACACATATTTGGTGTACTTTTTGATATTTTAAGTACAGTGTGTAATATATATTTACTGTATTTTTGATTTTATTTACAGTATATAAAATGTATTTGGTGTACTTTTAGTTAATATTATATGTACAATATATGAAATGTATTTGCTGTACTTTTTGACATTTTTTGTACAGTATATAATATATATTTGGTGTACTTTTGATATATTATGTAAATTATATAATATATAATTGGTGTAGTTTTTGATATTTTACATAGAGTGTGTAATATGTATGTACTATCCTTTTTGATATTTTATTTACAGTATATAATATACATTTGGTGTAATTTTTGATATTTTATGTACAGTATATTAAATATAATTACTGTAGTTTTTGACAGTTTATTTACAGTATATATAACACATATTTGGTGTACTTTTTGACATTTTAAGTACAGTGTGTAATATATATTTACTGTACTTTTTGATGTTTTTACAGTATATAAAATGTATTTGGTGTACTTTTAGTTAATATTATATGTACAGTATATGAAATATATTTGCTGTACTTTTTGATATCTTATGTATAGTATATATTATATAGTTGGTGTACTTTTGATATATTATGTAAATTATATAATATATAATTGGTGTATTTTTTGATATTTTACATAGAGTGTGTTATATACATGTACTATCCTTTTTGATATTTTATTTACAGTATATAATATACATTTGGTGTAATTTTTGATATTTTATGTACAGTATATTAAATATAATTACTGTAGTTTTTGACAGTTTATTTACAGTATATATAACACATATTTGGTGTACTTTTGATATTTTAAGTACAGTGTGTAATATATATTTAGTGTCCTTTTTGATTTTTTTTTACAGTATGTATAATGTATTTGGTGCACTTTTAGTTAATATTATATGTACAATACATGAAATATATTTGCTGTACTTTTTGTTATTTTATGTACAGTTTATAATATATATTTGGTGTAATTTTGATATATTATGTAAATTATATAATATATAATTGGTGTAGTTTTTCATATTTTACATAGTGTGTGTAATATATATCTACTATCCTTTTTGATATTTTATTTACAGTATATAATATACATTTGGTGTAATTTTTGATATTTTATGTACAGTATATTAAATATAATTACTGTAGTTTTTGACAGTTTACTTACAGTATATATAACACATATTTGGTGTACTTTTTGATATTTTAAGTACAGTGTGTAATATAATTTACTGTACTTTTTGATTTTATTTACAGTATATAAAATGTATTTGGTGCACTTTTAGTTAATACTATATGTACAATATATGAAATGTATTTGCTGTACTTTTTGACATTTTTTGTACAGTATATAATATATATTTGGTGTACTTTTGATATATTATGTAAATTATTTAATATATAATTGGTGTAGTTTTTGATATTTTACATAGTGTGTGTAATATACATGTACTATCCTTTTTGATATTTTATTTACAGTATATAATATACATTTGGTGTAATTTTTGATATTTTATGTACAGTATATTAAATATAATTACTGTAGTTTTTGATAGATTATTTACAGTATATATAACACATATTTGGTGTACTTTTTGATATTTTAAGTACAGTGTGTAATATATATTTACTGTACTTTTTGATTTTATTTACAGTATATAAAATGTATTTGGTGTACTTTTAGTTAATATTATATGTACAATATATGAAATGTATTTGCTGTACTTTTTGACATTTTTTGTACAGTATATAATATATATTTGGTGTACTTTTGATATATTATGTAAATTATATAATATATAATTGGTGTAGTTTTTGGTATTTTACATAGAGTGTGTAATATGTATGTACTATCCTTTTTGATATTTTATTTACAGTATATAATATACATTTGGTGTAATTTTTGATATTTTATGTACAGTATATTAAATATAATTACTGTAGTTTTTGACAGTTTATTTACAGTATATATAACACATATTTGGTGTACTTTTTGACATTTTAAGTACAGTGTGTAATATATATTTACTGTAATTTTTGAGGTTTTTACAGTATATAAAATGTATTTGGTGTACTTTTAGTTAATATTATATGTACAATATATGAAATATATTTGCTGTACTTTTTGATATCTTATGTATAGTATATATTATATAGTTGGTGTACTTTTGATATATTATGTAAATTATATAATATATAATTGGTGTAGTTTTTGATATTTTACATAGAGTGTGTAATATACATGTACTATCCTTTTTGATATTTTATTTACAGTATATAATATACATTTGGTGTAATTTTTGATATTTTATGTACAGTATATTAAATATAATTACTGTAGTTTTTGACAGTTTATTTACAGTATATATAACACCTATTTGGTGTACTTTTTGATATTTTAAGTACAGTGTGTAATATATATTTAGTGTCGTTTTTGATTTTTTTTTACACTATGTATAATGTATTTGGTGCACTTTTAGTTAATATTATATGTACAATACATGAAATATATTTGCTGTACTTTTTGTTATTTTATGTACAGTTTATAATATATATTTGGTGTAATTTTGATATATTATGTAAATTATATAATATATAATTGGTGTAGTTTTTCATATTTTACATAGTGTGTGTAATATATATCTACTATCCTTTTTGATATTTTATTTACAGTATATAATATACATTTGGTGTAATTTTTGATATTTTATGTACAGTATATTAAATATAATTACTGTAGTTTTTGACAGTTTACTTACAGTATATATAACACATATTTGGTGTACTTTTTGATATTTTAAGTACAGTGTGTAATATAATTTACTGTACTTTTTGATTTTATTTACAGTATATAAAATGTATTTGGTGCACTTTTAGTTAATAATATATGTACAATATATGAAATGTATTTGCTGTACTTTTTGACATTTTTTGTACAGTATATAATATATATTTGGTGTACTTTTGATATATTATGTAAATTATTTAATATATAATTGGTGTAGTTTTTGATATTTTACATAGTGTGTGTAATATACATGTACTATTCTTTTTGATATTTTATTTACAGTATATAATATACATTTGGTGTAATTTTTGATATTTTATGTACAGTATATTAAATATAATTACTGTAGTTTTTGATAGTTTATTTACAGTATATATAACACATATTTGGTGTACTTTTTGATATTTTAAGTACAGTGTGTAATATATATTTACTGTACTTTTTGATTTTATTTACAGTATATAAAATGTATTTGGTGTACTTTTAGTTAATATTATTTGTACAATATATGAAATGTATTTGCTGTACTTTTTGACATTTTTTGTACAGTATATAATATATATTTGGTGTACTTTTGATATATTATGTAAATTATATAATATATAATTGGTGTAGTTTTTGGTATTTTACATAGAGTGTGTAATATGTATGTACTATCCTTTTTGATATTTTATTTACAGTATATAATATACATTTGGTGTAATTTTTGATATTTTATGTACAGTATATTAAATATAATTACTGTAGTTTTTGACAGTTTATTTACAGTATATATAACACATATTTGGTGTACTTTTTGATATTTTAAGTACAGTGTGTAATATATATTTACTGTATTTTTGACGTTTTTACAGTATATAAAATGTTATTGGTGTACTTTTAGTTAATATTATAAGTAGAATATATGAAATATATTTGCTGTACTTTTTGATATCTTATGTATAGTATATAATATATATTTGGTGTACTTTTGATATATTATGTAAATTATATAATATATAATTGATTTATTTTTTGATATTTTACATAGAGTGTGTAATATACATGTACTATCCTTTTTGATATTTTATTTACAGTATATAATATACATTTGGTGTAATTTTTGATATTTTATGTACAGTATATTAAATATAATTACTGTAGTTTTTGATAGTTTATTTACAGTATATATAACACCTATTTGGTGTACTTTTTGATATTTTAAGTACAGTGTGTAATATATATTTAGTGTACTTTTTGATTTTTTTTTACAGTATATAAAATGTATTTGGTGCACTTTTAGTTAATATTATATGTACAATACATGAAATATATTTGCTGTACTTTTTGTTATTTTATGTACAGTATATAATATATATTTGGTGTACTTTTGATATATTATGTAAATTATATAATATATAATTGGTGTAGTTTTTCATATTTTACATAGTGTGTGTAATATATATCTACTATCCTTTTTGATATTTTATTCACAGTATATAATATACTTTTGGTGTAATTTTTGATATTTTATGTACAGTATATTAAATATAATTACTGTAGTTTTTGATAGTTTATTTACAGTTTATATAACACATATTTCGTGTACTTTTTGATATTTTATGTACAGTGTGTAATATATATTTAGTGTACTTTTTGATTTTTTTTACAGTATATAAAATGTATTTGGTGCACTTTTAGTTAATATTATATGTACAATACATGAAATATATTTGCTGTACTTTTTGTTATTTTATGTACAGTTTATAATATATATTTGGTGTAATTTTGATATATTATGTAAATTATATAATATATAATTGGTGTAGTTTTTCATATTTTACATAGTGTGTGTAATATATATCTACTATCCTTTTTGATATTTTATTTACAGTATATAATATACATTTGGTGTAATTTTTGATATTTTATGTACAGTATATTAAATATAATTACTGTAGTTTTTGACAGTTTATTTACAGTATATATAACACATATTTGGTGTACTTTTTGATATTTTAAGTACAGTGTGTAATATATATTTACTGTACTTTTTGAGGTTTTTACAGTTTATAAAATGTATTTGGTGTACTTTTAGTTAATATTATATGTACAATATATGAAATATATTTGCTGTACTTTTTGATATCTTATGTATATTATATAATATATATTTGGTGTACTTTTTGATATTTTAAGTACAGTGTGTAATATATATTTACTGTACTTTTTGATTTTATTTACAGTATATAAAATGTATTTGGTGTACTTTTAGTTAATATTATATGTACAATATATGAAATGTATTTGCTGTACTTTTTGACGTTTTTTGTACAGTATATAGTATATATTTGGTGTACTTTTGATATATTATGTAAATTATATAATATATAATTGGTGTAGTTTTTGATATTTTACATAGAGTGTGTAATATGTATGTACTATCCTTTTTGATATTTTATTTGCAGTATATAATATACATTTGGTGTAATTTTTGATATTTTATGTACAGTATATTAAATATAATTACTGTAGTTTTTGACAGTTTATTTACAGTATATATAACACATATTTGGTGTACTTTTTGATATTTTAAGTACAGTGTGTAATATATATTTACTGTACTTTTTGATTTTTTTACAGTATATAAAATGTATTTGGTGTACTTTTAGTTAATATTATATGTACAATAAATGAAATATATTTGCTGTACTTTTTGATATCTTATGTATAGTATATAATATATATTTGGTGTACTTTTGATATATTATGTAAATTATATAATATATAATTGGTGTAGTTTTTGATATTTTACATAGAGTGTGTAATATACATGTACTATCCTTTTTGATATTTTATTTACAGTATATAATATACATTTGGTGTAGTTTTTGATATTTTATGTACAGTATATTAAATATAATTACTGTAGTTTCTGATAGTTTATTTACAGTATATATAACACATATTTGGTGTACTTTTTGATATTTTAAGCACAGTGTGTAATATATATTTAGTGTACTTTTTGATTTTTTTTTACAGTATATAAAATGTATTTGGTGCACTTTTAGTTAATATTATATGTACAATACATGAAATATATTTGCTGTACTTTTTGTTATTTTATGTACAGTATATAATATATATTTGGTGTACTTTTGATATATTATGTAAATTATATAATATATAATTGGTGTAGTTTTTCATATTTTACATAGTGCGTGTAATATATATCTACTATGCTTTTTGATATTTTATTTACAGTATATAATATACATTTGGTGTAATTTTTGATATTTTATGTACAGTATATTAAATATAATTACTGTAGTTTTTGACAGTTTATTTTCAGTATATATAACACATATTTGGTGTACTTTTTGATATTTTAAGTACAGTGTGTAATATATATTTACTGTACTTTTTGATTTCTTTACAGTATAAAATGTATTTGGTGTACTTTTAGTTAATATTATATGTACAATATATGAAATGTATTTGCTGCACTTTTTGACATTTTTTGTACAGTATATAATATATATTTGGTGTACTTTTGATATATTATGTAAATTATATAATATATAATTGGTGTAGTTTTTGATATTTTACGTAGAGTGTGTAATATGTATGTACTATCCTTTTTGATATTTTATTTACAGTATATAATATACATTTGGTGTAATTTTTGATATTGTATGTACAGTATATTAAATATAATTACTGTAGATTTGGTAGTTTATTTACAGTATATATAACACATATTTGGTGTACTTTTTGATATTTTAAGTACAGTGTGTAATATATATTTAGTGTACTTTTTGATTTTTTTTTACAGTATATAAAATATATTTGGTGCACTTTTAGTTAATATTATATGTACAATACATGAAATATATTTGCTGTACTTTTTGTTATTTTATGTACAGTATATAATATATATTTGGTGTACTTTTGATATATTATGTAAATTATATAATATATAATTGGTGTAGTTTTTCATATTTTACATAGTGTGTGTAATATATATCTACTATCCTTTTTGATATTTTATTTACAGTATATAATATACATTTGGTGTAATTTTTGATATTTTATGTACAGTATATTAAATATTATTACTGTAGTTTTTGACAGTTTATTTACAGTATATATAACACATATTTGCTGTACTTTTTGATATTTTAAGTACAGTGTGTAATATATATTTACTGTACTTTTTGATTTTATTTACAGTATATAAAATGTATTTGGTGTACTTTTAGTTAATATTATATGTACAATATATGAAATGTATTTGCTGTACTTTTTGACATTTTTTGTACAGTATATAATATATATTTGGTGTACTTTCGATATATTATGTAAATTATATAATATATAATTGGTGTAGTTTTTGATATTTTACATAGAGTGTGTAATATGTATGTACTATCCTTTTTGATGTTTTATTTACAGTATATAATATACATTTGGTGTAATTTTTGATATTTTATGTACAGTATATTAAATATAATTACTGAAGTTTTTAACAGTTTATTTACAGTATATATAACACATATTTGGTGTACTTTTTGATATTTTAAGTACAGTGTGTAATATATATTTACTGTACTTTTTGATGTTTTTACAGTATATAAAATGTATTTGGTGTACTTTTAGTTAATATTATATGTACAATATATGAAATATATTTGCTGTACTTTTTGATATCTTATGTATAGTATATAATATATATTTGGTGTACTTTTGATATATTATGTAAATTATATAATATATAATTGGTGTAGTTTTTGATATTTTACATAGAGTGTGTAATATACATGTACTATCCTTTTTGACATTTTATTTACAGTATATAATATACATTTGGTGTAATTTTTGATATTTTATGTACAGTATATTAAATATAATTACTGTAGTTTTTGATAGTTTATTTACAGTATATATAACACATATTTGGTGTACTTTTTGATATTTTAAGTACAGTGTGTAATATATATTTAGTGTACTTTTTGATTTTTTTTTACAGTATATAAAATGTATTTGGTGCACTTTTAGTTAATATTATATGTACAATACATGAAATATATTTGCTGTACTTTTTGTTATTTTATGTACAGTATATAATATATATTTGGTGTACTTTTGATATATTATGTAAATTATATAATATATAATTGGTGTAGTTTTTCATATTTTACATAGTGTGTGTAATATATATCTACTATCCTTTTTGATATTTCATTTACAGTATATAATATACATTTGGTGTAATTTTTGATATTTTATGTACAGTATATTAAATATAATTACTGTAGTTTTTGACAGTTTATTTACAGTATATATAACACATATTTGGTGTACTTTTTGATATTTTAAGTACAGTGTGTAATATATATTTACTGTATTTTTGATGTTTTTACAGTATATAAAATGTATTTGGTGTACTTTTAGTTAATATTATAAGTACAATATATGAAATTTATTTGCTGTACTTTTTGATATCTTATGTATAGTATATAATATATATTTGGTGTACTTTTGATATATTATGTAAATTATATAATATATAATTGGTGTAGTTTTTGATATTTTACATAGAGTGTGTAATATACATGTACTGTCCTTTTTGATATTTTATTTACAGTATATAATATACATTTGGTGTAATTTTTGATATTTTATGTACTGTATATTAAATATAATTACTGTAGTTTTTGATAGTTTATTTACAGTATATATAACACATATTTGGTGTACTTTTTGATATTTTAAGTACAGTGTGTAATATATATTTAGTGTACTTTTTGACTTTTTTTTACAGTATATAAAATGTATTTGGTGCACTTTTAGTTAATATTATATGTACAATACATGAAATATATTTGCTGTACTTTTTGTTATTTTATGTACAGTATATAATATATATTTGGTGTACTTTTGATATATTATGTAAATTATATAATATATAATTGGTGTAGTTTTTCATATTTTACATAGTGTGTGTAATATATATCTACTATCCTTTTTGATATTTTATTTACAGTATATAATATACATTTGGTGTAATTTTTGATATTTTATGTACAGTATATTAAATATAATTACTGTAGTTTTTGACAGTTTATTTACAGTATATGTAACACATATTTGGTGTACTTTTTGATATTTTAAGTACAGTGTGTAATATATATATACTGTACTTTTTGATTTTATTTACAGTATATAAAATGTATTTGGTGTACTTTTAGTTAATATTATACGTACAATATATGAAATGTATTTGCTGTACTTTTTGACATTTTTTGTACAGTATATAATATATATTTGGTGTACTTTTGATATATTATGTAAATTATATAATATATAATTGGTGTAGTTTTTGATATTTTACATAGAGTGTGTAATATGTATGTACTATCCTTTTTGATATTTTATTTACAGTATATAATATACATTTGGTGTAATTTTTGATATTTTATGTACAGTATATTAAATATAATTACTGTAGTTTTTGACAGTTTATTTACAGTATATATAACACATATTTGGTGTACTTTTTGATATTTTAAGTACAGTGTGTAATATATATTTATTGTACTTTTTGATTTTTTTACAGTATATAAAATGTAGTTGGTGTACTTTTAGTTAATATTATATGTACAATATATGAAATATATTTGCTGTACTTTTTGATATCTTATGTATAGTATATAATATATAGTTGGTGCACTTTTGATATATTATGTAAATTATATAATATATAATTGGTGTAGTTTTTGATATTTTACGTAGAGTGTGTAATATACATGTACTATCCTTTTTGATATTTTATTTACAGTATATAATATACATTTGGTGTAATTTTTGATATTTTATGTACAGTATATTAAATATAATTACTGTAGTTTTTGACAGTTTATTTACAGTATATATAACACATATTTGGTGTACTTTTTGATATTTTAAGTACAGTGTGTAATATATATTAACTGTACTTTTTGATTTTTTTACAGTATATAAAATGTATTTGGTGTACTTTTAGTTAATATTATATGTACAATATATGAAATATATTTGCTGTACTTTTTGATATCTTATGTTTAGTATATAATATATATTTGGTGTACTTTTGATATATTATGTAAATTATATAATATATAATTGGTGTAGTTTTTGATATTTTACATAGAGTGTGTAATATACATGTACTATCCTTTTTGATATTTTATTTACAGTATATAATATACATTTGGTGTAATTTTTGATATTTTATGTACAGTATATTAAATATAATTACTGTAGTTTTTGATAGTTTATTTACAGTATATATAACACATATTTGGTGTACTTTTTGATATTTTAAGTACAGTGTGTAATATATATTTAGTGTACTTTTTGATTTTTTTTACAGTATATAAAATGTATTTGGTGCACTTTTAATTAATATTATATGTACAATATATGAAATATATTTGCTGTACTTTTTGTTATTTTTTGTACAGTATATAATATATATTTGGTGTACTTTTGATATATTATGTAAATTATATAATATATAATTGGTGTAGTTTTTCATATTTTACATAGTGTGTGTAATATATATCTACTATCCTTTTTGATATTTTATTTACAGTATATAATATACATTTGGTGTAATTTTTGATATTTTATGTACAGTATATTAAATATAATTACTGTAGTTTTTGACAGTTTATTTACAGTATATATAACACATATTTGGTGTACTTTTTGATATTTTAAGTACAGTGTGTAATATATATTTACTGTACTTTTTGATGTTTTTACAGTATATAAAATGTATTTGGTGTACTTTTAGTTAATATTATATGTACAATATATGAAATATATTTGCTGTACTTTTTGATATCTTATGTATAGTATATAATATATATTTGGTGTACTTTTGATATATTATGTAAATTATATAATATATAATTGGTGTAGTTTTTGATATTTTACATAGAGTGTGTAATATACATGTACTATCCTTTTCGATATTTTATTTACAGTATATAATATACATTTGGTGTAATTTTTGATATTTTATGTACAGTATATTAAATATAATTACTGTAGTTTTTGATAGTTTATTTACAGTATATATAACACATATTTGGTGTACTTTTTGATATTTTAAGTACAGTGTGTAATATATATTTAGTGTACTTTTTGATTTTTTTTTACAGTATATAAAATGTATTTGGTGTACTTTTAGTTAATATTATATGTACAATACATGAAATATATTTGCTGTACTTTTTGTTATTTTATGTACAGTATATAATATATATTTGGTGTACTTTTGATATATTATGTAAATTATGTAATATATAATTGGTGTAGTTTTTCATATTTTACATAGTGTGTGTAATATATATCTACTATCCTTTTTGATATTTTATTTACAGTATATAATATACATTTGGTGTAATTTTTGATATTTTATGTACAGTATATTAAATATAATTACTGTAGTTTTTGACAGTTTATTTACAGTATATATAACACATATTTGGTGTACTTTTTGATATTTTAAGTACAGTGTGTAATATATATTTAGTGTATTTTTGATGTTTTTACAGTATATAAAATGTATTTGGTGTACTTTTAGTTAATATTATAAGTACAATATATGAAATATATTTGCTGTACTTTTTGATATCTTATGTATAGTATATAATATATATTTGGTGTACTTTTGATATATTATGTAAATTATATAATATATAATCGGTGTAGTTTTTGATATTTGCAGAGTGTGAAATATACATGTACTATCCTTTTTGATATTTTATTTACAGTATATAATATACATTTGGTGTAATTTTTGATATTTTATGTACAGTATATTAAATATAATTACTGTAGTTTTTGATAGTTTATTTACAGTATATATAACACATATTTGGTGTACTTTTTGATATTTTAAGTACAGTGTGTAATATATATTTAGTGTACTTTTTGATTTTTTTTTACAGTATATAAAATGTATTTGGTGCACTTTTAGTTAATATTATATGTACAATACATGAAATATATTTGCTGTACTTTTTGTTATTTTATGTACAGTTTATAATATATATTTGGTGAAATTTTGATATATTATGTAAATTATATAATATATAATTGGTGTAGTTTTTCATATTTTACATAGTGTGTGTAATATATATCTACTATCCTTTTTGATATTTTATTTACAGTATATAATATACATTTGGTGTAATTTTTGATATTTTATGTACAGTATATTAAATATAATTACTGTAGTTTTTGACAGTTTATTTACAGTATATATAACACATATTTGGTGTACTTTTTGATATTTTAAGTACAGTGTGTAATATAATTTACTGTACTTTTTGAATTTATTTACAGTATATAAAATGTATTTGGTGTACTTTTAGTTAATATTATATGTACAATATATGAAATGTATTTGCTGTACTTTTTGACATTTTTTGTACAGTATATAATATATATTTGGTGTACTTTTGATATATTATGTAAATTATATAATATATAATTGGTGTAGTTTTTGATATTTTACATAGAGTGTGTAATATGTATGTACTATCCTTTTTGATATTTTATTAACAGTATATAATATACATTTGGTGTAATTTTTGATATTTTATGTACAGTATATTAAATATAATTACTGTAGTTTTTGACAGTTTATTTACAGTATATATAACACATATTTGGTGTACTTTTTGATATTTTAAGTACAGTGTGTAATATATATTTACTGTACTTTTTGATTTTTTTACAGTATATAAAATGTATTTGGTGTACTTTTAGTTAATATTATATGTACAATATATGAAATATATTTGCTGTACTTTTTGATATCTTATGTATAGTATATAATATATATTTGGTGTACTTTTGATATATTATGTAAATTATATAATATATAATTGGTGTAGTTTTTGATATTTTACATAGAGTGTGTAATATACATGTACTATCCTTTTTGATATTTTATTTACAGTATATAATATACATTTGGTGTAATTTTTGATATTTTATGTACAGTATATTAAATATAATTACTGTAGTTTTTGATAGTTTATTTACAGTATATATAACACATATTTGGTGTACTTTTTGATATTTTAAGTACAGTGTGTAATATATATTTAGTGTACTTTTTGATTTTTTTTACAGTATATAAAATGTATTTGGTGCACTTTTAGTTAATATTATATGTACAATACATGAAATATATTTGCTGTACTTTTTGTTATTTTATGTACAGTTTATAATATATATTTGGTGTAATTTTGATATATTATGTAAATTATATAATATATAATTGGTGTAGTTTTTCATATTTTACATAGTGTGTGTAATATATATATACTATCCTTTTTGATATTTTATTTACAGTATATAATAAACATTTGGTGTAATTTTTGATATTTTATGTACAGTATATTAAATATAATTACTGTAGTTTTTGACAGTTTATTTACAGTATATATAACACATATTTGGTGTACTTTTTGATATTTTAAGTACAGTGTGTAATATAATTTACTGTACTTTTTGATTTTATTTACAGTATATAAAATGTATTTGGTGTACTTTTAGTTAATATTATATGTACAATATATGAAATGTATTTGCTGTACATTTTGACATTTTTTGTACAGTATATAATATATATTTGGTGTACTTTTGATATATTATGTAAATTATATAATATATAATTGGTGTAGTTTTTGATATTTTACATAGAGTGTGTAATATGTATGTACTATCCTTTTTGATATTTTATTTACAGTATATAATATACATTTGGTGTAATTTTTGATATTTTATGTACAGTATATTAAATATAATTACTGTAGTTTTTGACAGTTTATTTACAGTATATATAACACATATTTGGTGTACTTTTTGATATTTTAAGTACAGTGTGTAATATATATTTACTGTACTTTTTGATGTTTTTACAGTATATAAAATGTATTTGGTGTACTTTTAGTTAATATTATATGTACAGTATATGAAATATATTTGCTGTACTTTTTGATATCTTATGTATAGTATATATTATATAGTTGGTGTACTTTTGATAGATTATGTAAATTATATAATATATAATTGGTGTAGTTTTTGATATTTTACATAGAGTGTGTTATATACATGTACTATCCTTTTTGATATTTTATTTACAGTATATAATATACATTTGGTGTAATTTTTGATATTTTATGTACAGTATATTAAATATAATTACTGTAGTTTTTGACAGTTTATTTACAGTATATATAACACATATTTGGTGTACTTTTTGATATTTTAAGTACAGTGTGTAATATATATTTAGTGTCCTTTTTGATTTTTTTTTACAGTATGTATAATGTATTTGGTGCACTTTTAGTTAATATTATATGTACAATACATGAAATATATTTGCTGTACTTTTTGTTATTTTATGTACAGTTTATAATATATATTTGGTGTAATTTTGATATATTATGTAAATTATATAATATATAATTGGTGTAGTTTTTCATATTTTACATAGTGTGTGTAATATATATCTACTATCCTTTTTGATATTTTATTTACAGTATATAATATACATTTGGTGTAATTTTTGATATTTTATGTACAGTATATTAAATATAATTACTGTAGTTTTTGACAGTTTATTTACAGTATATATAACACATATTTGGTGTACTTTTCGATATTTTAAGTACAGTGTGTAATATATATTTACTGTACTTTTTGATGTTTTTACAGTATATAAAATGTATTTGGTGTACTTTTAGTTAATATTATATGTACAATATATGAAATATATTTGCTGTACTTTTTGATATCTTATGTATAGTATATAATATATATTTGGTGTACTTTTGATATCTTATGTAAATTATATAATATATAATTGGTGTAGTTTTTGATATTTTACATAGAGTGTGTAATATACATGTACTATCCTTTTTGATATTTTATTTACAGTATATAATATACATTTGGTGTAATTTTTGATATTTTATGTACAGTATATTAAATATAATTACTGTAGTTTTTGATAGTTTATTTACAGTATATATAACACATATTTGGTGTACTTTTTGATATTTTAAGTACAGTGTGTAATATATATTTAGTGTACTTTTTGATTTTTTTTTACAGTATATAAAATGTATTTGGTGTACTTTTAGTTAATATTATATGTACAATACATGAAATATATTTGCTGTACTTTTTGTTATTTTATGTACAGTATATAATATATATTTGGTGTACTTTTGATATATTATGTAAATTATATAATATATAATTGGTGTAGTTTTTCATATTTTACATAGTGTGTGTAATATATATCTACTATCCTTTTTGATATTTTATTTACAGTATATAATATACATTTGGTGTAATTTTTGATATTTTATGTACAGTATATTAAATATAATTACTGTAGTTTTTGACAGTTTATTTACAGTATATATAACACATATTTGGTGTACTTTTTGATATTTTAAGTACAGTGTGTAATATATATTTAGTGTATTTTTGATGTTTTTACAGTATATAAAATGTATTTGGTGTACTTTTAGTTAATATTATAAGTACAATATATGAAATATATTTGCTGTACTTTTTGATATCTTATGTATAGTATATAATATATATTTGGTGTACTTTTGATATATTATGTAAATTATATAATATATAATCGGTGTAGTTTTTGATATTTTACAGAGTGTGAAATATACATGTACTATCCTTTTTGATATTTTATTTACAGTATATAATATACATTTGGTGTAATTTTTGATATTTTATGTACAGTATATTAAATATAATTACTGTAGTTTTTGATAGTTTATTTACAGTATATATAACACATATTTGGTGTACTTTTTGATATTTTAAGTACAGTGTGTAATATATATTTAGTGTACTTTTTGATTTTTTTTTACAGTATATAAAATGTATTTGGTGCACTTTTAGTTAATATTATATGTACAATACATGAAATATATTTGCTGTACTTTTTGTTATTTTATGTACAGTTTATAATATATATTTGGTGTAATTTTGATATATTATGTAAATTATATAATATATAATTGGTGTAGTTTTTCATATTTTACATAGTGTGTGTAATATATATCTACTATCTTTTGATATTTTATTTACAGTATATAATATACATTTGGTGTAATTTTTGATATTTTATGTACAGTATATTAAATATAATTACTGTAGTTTTTGACAGTTTATTTACAGTATATATAACACATATTTGGTGTACTTTTTGATATTTTAAGTACAGTGTGTAATATAATTTACTGTACTTTTTGAATTTATTTACACTATATAAAATGTATTTGGTGTACTTTTAGTTAATATTATATGTACAATATATGAAATGTATTTGCTGTACTTTTTGACATTTTTTGTACAGTATATAATATATATTTGGTGTACTTTTGATATATTATGTAAATTATATAATATATAATTGGTGTAGTTTTTGATATTTTACATAGAGTGTGTAATATGTATGTACTATCCTTTTTGATATTTTATTAACAGTATATAATATACATTTGGTGTAATTTTTGATATTTTATGTACAGTATATTAAATATAATTACTGTAGTTTTTGACAGTTTATTTACAGTATATATAACACATATTTGGTGTACTTTTTGATATTTTAAGTACAGTGTGTAATATATATTTACTGTACTTTTTGATTTTTTTACAGTATATAAAATGTATTTGGTGTACTTTTAGTTAATATTATATGTACAATATATGAAATATATTTGCTGTACTTTTTGATATCTTATGTATAGTATATAATATATATTTGGTGTACTTTTGATATATTATGTAAATTATATAATATATAATTGGTGTAGTTTTTGATATTTTACATAGAGTGTGTAATATACATGTACTATCCTTTTTGATATTTTATTTACAGTATATAATATACATTTGGTGTAATTTTTGATATTTTATGTACAGTATATTAAATATAATTACTGTAGTTTTTGATAGTTTATTTACAGTATATATAACACATATTTGGTGTACTTTTTGATATTTTAAGTACAGTGTGTAATATATATTTAGTGTACTTTTTGATTTTTTTTTACAGTATATAAAATGTATTTGGTGCACTTTTAGTTAATATTATATGTACAATACATGAAATATATTTGCTGTACTTTTTGTTATTTTATGTACAGTATATAATATATATTTGGTGTACTTTTGATATATTATGTAAATTATATAATATATAATTGGTGTAGTTTTTCATATTTTACATAGTGTGTGTAATATATATCTACTATCCTTTTTGATATTTTATTTACAGTATATAATATACATTTGGTGTAATTTTTGATATTTTATGTACAGTATATTAAATATAATTACTGTAGTTTTTGATAGTTTATTTACAGTATATATAACACATATTTGGTGTACTTTTTGATATTTTAAGTACAGTGTGTAATATATATTTAGTGTACTTTTTGATTTTTTCTACAGTATATAAAATGTATTTGGTGCAATTTTAGTTAATATTATATGTACAATACATGAAATATATTTGCTGTACTTTTTGTTATTTTATGTACAGTTTATAATATATATTTGGTGTAATTTTGATATATTATGTAAATTATATAATATATAATTGGTGTAGTTTTTCATATTTTACATAGTGTGTGTAATATATATCTACTATCCTTTTTGATATTTTATTTACAGTATATAATAAACATTTGGTGTAATTTTTGATATTTTATGTACAGTATATTAAATATAATTACTGTAGTTTTTGACAGTTTATTTACAGTATATATAACACATATTTGGTGTACTTTTTGATATTTTAAGTACAGTGTGTAATATAATTTACTGTACTTTTTGATTTTATTTACAGTATATAAAATGTATTTGGTGTACTTTTAGTTAATATTATATGTACAATATATGAAATGTATTTGCTGTACTTTTTGACATTTTTTGTACAGTATATAATATATATTTGGTGTACTTTTGATATATTATGTAAATTATATAATATATAATTGGTGTAGTTTTTGATATTTTACATAGAGTGTGTAATATGTATGTACTATCCTTTTTGATATTTTATTTACAGTATATAATATACATTTGGTGTAATTTTTGATATTTTATGTACAGTATATTAAATATAATTACTGTAGTTTTTGACAGTTTATTTACAGTATATATAACACATATTTGGTGTACTTTTTGATATTTTAAGTACAGTGTGTAATATATATTTACTGTACTTTTTGATGTTTTTACAGTATATAAAATGTATTTGGTGTACTTTTAGTTAATATTATATGTACAGTATATGAAATATATTTGCTGTACTTTTTGATATCTTATGTATAGTATATATTATATAGTTGGTGTACTTTTGATATATTATGTAAATTATATAATATATAATTGGTGTAGTTTTTGATATTTTACATAGAGTGTGTTATATACATGTACTATCCTTTTTGATATTTTATTTACAGTATATAATATACATTTGGTGTAATTTTTGATATTTTATGTACAGTATATTAAATATAATTACTGTAGTTTTTGACAGTTTATTTACAGTATATATAACACATATTTGGTGTACTTTTTGATATTTTAAGTACAGTGTGTAATATATATTTAGTGTCGTTTTTGATTTTTTTTTACAGTATGTATAATGTATTTGGTGCACTTTTAGTTAATATTATATGTACAATACATGAAATATATTTGCTGTACTTTTTGTTATTTTATGTACAGTTTATAATATATATTTGGTGTAATTTTGATATATTATGTAAATTATATAATATATAATTGGTGTAGTTTTTCATATTTTACATAGTGTGTGTAATATATATCTACTATCCTTTTTGATATTTTATTTACAGTATATAATATACATTTGGTGTAATTTTTGATATTTTATGTACAGTATATTAAATATAATTACTGTAGTTTTTGACAGTTTACTTACAGTATATATAACACATATTTGGTGTACTTTTTGATATTTTAAGTACAGTGTGTAATATAATTTACTGTACTTTTTGATTTTATTTACAGTATATAAAATGTATTTGGTGCACTTTTAGTTAATACTATATGTACAATATATGAAATGTATTTGCTGTACTTTTTGACATTTTTTGTACAGTATATAATATATATTTGGTGTACTTTTGATATATTATGTAAATTATTTAATATATAATTGGTGTAGTTTTTGATATTTTACATAGTGTGTGTAATATACATGTACTATTCTTTTTGATATTTTATTTACAGTATATAATATACATTTGGTGTAATTTTTGATATTTTATGTACAGTATATTAAATATAATTACTGTAGTTTTTGATAGTTTATTTACAGTATATATAACACATATTTGGTGTACTTTTTGATATTTTAAGTACAGTGTGTAATATATATTTACTGTACTTTTTGATTTTATTTACAGTATATAAAATGTATTTGGTGTACTTTTAGTTAATATTATATGTACAATATATGAAATGTATTTGCTGTACTTTTTGACATTTTTTGTACAGTATATAATATATATTTGGTGTACTTTTGATATATTATGTAAATTATATAATATATAATTGGTGTAGTTTTTGATATTTTACATAGAGTGTGTAATATGTATGTACTATCCTTTTTGATATTTTATTTACAGTATATAATATACATTTGGTGTAATTTTTGATATTTTATGTACAGTATATTAAATATAATTACTGTAGTTTTTGACAGTTTATTTACAGTATATATAACACATATTTGGTGTACTTTTTGATATTTTAAGTACAGTGTGTAATATATATTTACTGTACTTTTTGATTTTTTTACAGTATATAAAATGTATTTGGTGTACTTTTAGTTAATATTATATGTACAATATATGAAATATATTTGCTGTACTTTTTGATATCTTATGTATAGTATATAATATAGAGTTGGTGTACTTTTGATATATTATGTAAATTATATAATATATAATTTGTGTAGTTTTTGATATTTTACATAGAGTGTGTAATATACATGTACTATCCTTTTTGATATTTTATTTACAGTATATAATATACATTTGGTGTAATTTTTGATATTTTATGTACAGTATATTAAATATAATTACTGTAGTTTTTGACAGTTTATTTACAGTATATATAACACATATTTGGTGTACTTTTTGATATTTTAAGTACAGTGTGTAATCTATATTTAGTGTCCTTTTTGATTTTTTTTACAGTATATAAAATGTATTTGGTGCACTTTTAGTTAATATTATATGTACAATATATGAAATATATTTGCTGTACTTTTTGTTATTTTATGTACAGTATATAATATATATTTGGTGTACTTTTGATATATTATGTAAATTATATAATATATAATTGGTGTAGTTTTTCATATTTTACATAGTGTGTGTAATATATATCTACTATCGTTTTTGATATTTTATTTACAGTATATAATATACATTTGGTGTAATTTTTGATATTTTATGTACAGTATATTAAATATAATTACTGTAGTTTTTGACAGTTTATTTACAGTATATATAACACATATTTGGTGTACTTTTTGATATTTTAAGTACAGTGTGTAATATATATTTACTGTATTTTTGACGTTTTTACAGTATATAAAATGTATTTGGTGTACTTTTAGTTAATATTATAAGTACAATATATGAAATATATTTGCTGTACTTTTTGATATCTTATGTATAGTATATAATATACATTTGGTGTACTTTTGATATATTATGTAAATTATATAATATATAATTGGTGTAGTTTTTGATATTTTACATAGAGTGTGGAATATACATGTACTATCCTTTTTGATATTTTATTTACAGTATATAATATACATTTGGTGTAATTTTTGATATTTTATGTACAGTATATTAAATATAATTACTGTAGTTTTTGATAGTTTATTTACAGTATATATAACACATATTTGGTGTACTTTTTGATATTTTAAGTACAGTGTGTAATATATATTTAGTGTCCTTTTTGATTTTTTTTTACAGTATATAAAATGTATTTGGTGCACTTTTAGTTAATATTATATGTACAATACATGAAATATATTTGCTGTACTTTTTGTTATTTTATGTACAGTATATAATATATATTTGGTGTACTTTTGATATATTATGTAAATTATATAATATATAATTGGTGTAGTTTTTCATATTTTACATAGTGTGTGTAATATATATCTACTATCGTTTTTGATATTTTATTTACAGTATATAATATACATTTGGTGTAATTTTTGATATTTTATGTACAGTATATTAAATATAATTACTGTAGTTTTTGACAGTTTATTTACAGTATATATAACACATATTTGGTGTACTTTTTGATATTTTAAGTACAGTGTGTAATATATATTTAGTGTACTTTTTGATTTTTTTTTACAGTATATAAAATATATTTGGTGCACTTTTAGTTAATATTATATGTACAATACATGAAATATATTTGCTGTACTTTTTGTTATTTTATGTACAGTTTATAATATATATTTGGTGTACTTTTGATGTATTATGTAAATTATATAATATATAATTGGTGTAGTTTTTCATATTTTACATAGTGTGTGTAATATATATCTACTATCCTTTTTGATATTTTATTTACAGTATATAATATACATTTGGTGTAATTTTTGATATTTTATGTACAGTATATTAAATATAATTACTGTAGTTTTTGACAGTTTATTTACAGTATATATAACACATATTTGGTGTACTTTTTGATATTTTAAGTACAGTGTGTAATATATATTTACTGTACTTTTTGATTTTATTTACAGTATATAAAATGTATTTGGCGTACTTTTAGTTAATATTATATGTACAATATATGAAATGTATTTGCTGTACTTTTTGACATTTTTTGTACAGTATATAATATATATTTGGTGTACTTTTGGTATATTATGTAAATTATATAATATATAATTGGTGTAGTTTTTGATATTTTACATAGAGTGTGTAATATGTATGTACTATCCTTTTTGATATTTTATTTACAGTATGTAATATACATTTGGTGTAATTTTTGATATTTTATGCACAGTATATTAAATATAATTACTGTAGTTTTTGACAGTTTATTTTCAGTATACATAACACATATTTGGTGTACTTTTTGATATTTTAAGTACAGTGTGTAATATATATTTACTGTACTTTTTGATTTTTTTACAGTATATAAAATGTATTTGGTGTACTTTTAGTTAATATTATATGTACAATATATGAAATATATTTGCTGTACTTTTTGATATCTTATGTATAGTATATAATATATATTTGGTGTACTTTTGATATATTATGTAAATTATATAATATATAATTGGTGTAGTTTTTGATATTTTACATAGTGTGTGTAATATACATGTACTATCCTTTTTGATATTTTATTTACAGTATATAATATACATTTGGTGTAGTTTTTGATATTTTATGTACAGTATATTAAATATAATTACTTTAGTTTTTGATAGTTTATTTACAGTATATATAACACATATTTGGTGTACTTTTTGATATTTTAAGTACAGTGTGTAATATATATTTACTGTACTTTTTGATTTTTTTACAGTATATAAAATGTATTTGGTACACTTTTAGTTAATATTATATGTACAATACATGAAATATATTTGCTGTACTTTTTGTTATTTTATGTACAGTATATAATATATATTTGGTGTATTTTTGATATATTATGTAAATTATATAATATATAATTGGTGTAGTTTTTCATATTTTACATAGTGTGTGTAATATAAATCTACTATCCTTTTTGATATTTTATTTACAGTATATAATATACATTTGGTGTAATTTTTGATATTTTATGTACAGTATATTAAATATAATTACTGTAGTTTTTGACAGTTTATTTACAGTATATATAACACATATTTGGTGTACTTTTTGATATTTTAAGTACAGTGTGTAATATATATTTAGTGTACTTTTTGATTTTTTTTTACAGTATATAAAATGTATTTGGTGCACTTTTAGTTAATATTATATGTACAATACATGAAATATATTTGCTGCACTTTTTGTTATTTTCTGTACAGTATATAATATATATTTGGTGTACTTTTGATATATTATGTAAATTATATAATATATAATTTGTGTAGTTTTTCATATTTTACATAGTGTGTGTAATATATATCTACTATCCTTTTTGATATTTTATTTACAGTATATAATATACATTTGGTGTAATTTTTGATATTTTATGTACAGTATATTAAATATAATTACTGTAGTTTTTGACAGTTTATTTACAGTATATATAACACATATTTGGTGTACTTTTTGATATTTTAAGTAAGTGTGTAATATATATTTACTGTACTTTTTGATTTTATTTACTGTATATAAAATGTATTTCGTGTACTTTTAGTTAATATTATATATACAATATATGAAATGTATTTGCTGTACTTTTTGACATTTTTTGTACAGTATATAATATATATTTGGTGTACTTTTGATATATTATGTAAATTATATAATATATAATTGGTGTAGTTTTTGATATTTTACATAGAGTGTGTAATATACATGTACTATCCTTTTTGATATTTTATTTACAGTATATAATATACATTTGGTGTAATTTTTGATATTTTATATACAGTATATTAAATATAATTACTGTAGTTTTTGATAGTTTATTTACAGTATATATAACACATATTTGGTGTACTTTTTGATATTTTAAGTACAGTGTGTAATATATATTTAGTGTACTTTTTGATTTTTTTTACAGTATATAAAATATATTTGGTGCACTTTTAGTTAATATTATATGTACAATACATGAAATATATTTGCTGTACTTTTTGTTATTTTATGTACAGTTTATAATATATATTTGGTGTAATTTTGATATATTATGTAAATTATATAATATATAATTGGTGTAGTTTTTCATATTTTACATAGTGTGTGTAATATATATCTACTATCCTTTTTGATATTTTATTTACAGTATATAATATACATTTGGTGTAATTTTTGATATTTTATGTACAGTATATTAAATATAATTACTGTAGTTTTTGACAGTTTATTTACAGTATATATAACACATATTTGGTGTACTTTTTGATATTTTAAGTACAGTGTGTAATATATATTTACTGTACTTTTTGATTTTATTTACAGTATATAAAATGTATTTGGTGTACTTTTAGTTAATATTATATGTACAATATATGAAATGTATTTGCTGTACTTTTTGACATTTTTTGTACAGTATATAATATATATTTGGTGTACTTTTGATATATTATGTAAATTATATAATATATAATTGGTGTAGTTTTTGATATTTTACATAGAGTGTGTAATATGTATGTACTATCCTTTTTGATATTTTATTTACAGTATATAATATACATTTGGTGTAATTTTAGATATTTTACGTACAGTATATTAAATATAATTACTGTAGTTTTTGACAGTTTATTTACAGTATATATAACACATATTTGGTGTACTTTTTGATATTTTAAGTACAGTGTGTAATATATATTTACTGTACTTTTTGATGTTTTTACAGTATATAAAATGTATTTGGTGTACTTTTAGTTAATATTATATGTACAGTATATGAAATATATTTGCTGTACTTTTTGATATCTTATGTATAGTATATATTATATAGTTGGTGTACTTTTGATATATTATGTAAATTATATAATATATAATTGGTGTAGTTTTTGATATTTTACATAGAGTGTGTTATATACATGTACTATCCTTTTTGATATTTTATTTACAGTATATAATATACATTTGGTGTAATTTTTGATATTTTATGTACAGTATATTAAATATAATTACTGTAGTTTTTGACAGTTTATTTACAGTATATATAACACATATTTGGTGTACTTTTTGATATTTTAAGTACACTGTGTAATATATATTTAGTGTCCTTTTTGATTTTTTTTTACAGTATGTATAATGTATTTGGTGCACTTTTAGTTAATATTATATGTACAATACATGAAATATATTTGCTGTACTTTTTGTTATTTTATGTACAGTTTATAATATATATTTGGTGTAATTTTGATATATTATGTAAATTATATAATATATAATTGGTGTAGTTTTTCATATTTTACATAGTGTGTGTAATATATATCTACTATCCTTTTTGATATTTTATTTACAGTATATAATATACATTTGGTGTAATTTTTGATATTTTATGTACAGTATATTAAATATAATTACTGTAGTTTTTGACAGTTTACTTACAGTATATATAACACATATTTGGTGTACTTTTTGATATTTTAAGTACAGTGTGTAATATAATTTACTGTACTTTTTGATTTTATTTACAGTATATAAAATGTATTTGGTGCACTTTTAGTTAATACTATATGTACAATATATGAAATGTATTTGCTGTACTTTTTGACATTTTTTGTACAGTATATAATATATATTTGGTGTACTTTTGATATATTATGTAAATTATTTAATATATAATTGGTGTAGTTTTTGATATTTTACATAGTGTGTGTAATATACATGTACTATCCTTTTTGATATTTTATTTACAGTATATAATATACATTTGGTGTAATTTTTGATATTTTATGTACAGTATATTAAATATAATTACTGTAGTTTTTGATAGTTTATTTACAGTATATATAACACATATTTGGTGTACTTTTTGATATTTTAAGTACAGTGTGTAATATATATTTACTGTATTTTTGATTTTATTTACAGTATATAAAATGTATTTGGTGTACTTTTAGTTAATATTATATGTACAATATATGAAATGTATTTGCTGTACTTTTTGACATTTTTTGTACAGTATATAATATATATTTGGTGTACTTTTGATATATTATGTAAATTATATAATATATAATTGGTTTAGTTTTTGATATTTTACATAGAGTGTGTAATATTTATGTACTATCCTTTTTGATATTTTATTTACAGTATATAATATACATTTGGTGTAATTTTTGATATTTTATGTACAGTATATTAAATATAATTACTGTAGTTTTTGACAGTTTATTTACAGTATATATAACACATATTTGGTGTACTTTTTGACATTTTAAGTACAGTGTGTAATATATATTTACTGTACTTTTTGATGTTTTTACAGTATATAAAATGTATTTGGTGTACTTTTAGTTAATATTATATGTACAGTATATGAAATATATTTGCTGTACTTTTTGTTATTTTATGTACAGTTTACAATATATATTTGGTGTAATTTTGATATATTATGTAAATTATATAATATATAATTGGTGTAGTTTTTCATATTTTACATAGTGTGTGTAATATATATCTACTATCCTTTTTGATATTTTATTTACAGTATATAATATACATTTGGTGTAATTTTTGATATTTTATGTACAGTATATTAAATATAATTACTGTAGTTTTTGACAGTTTACTTACAGTATATATAACACATATTTGGTGTACTTTTTGATATTTTAAGTACAGTGTGTAATATAATTTACTGTACTTTTTGATTTTATTTACAGTATATAAAATGTATTTGGTGCACTTTTAGTTAATACTATATGTACAATATATGAAATGTATTTGCTGTACTTTTTGACATTTTTTGTACAGTATATAATATATATTTGGTGTACTTTTGATATATTATGTAAATTATTTAATATATAATTGGTGTAGTTTTTGATATTTTACATAGTGTGTGTAATATACATGTACTATCCTTTTTGATATTTTATTTACAGTATATAATATACATTTGGTGTAATTTTTGATATTTTATGTACAGTATATTAAATATAATTACTGTAGTTTTTGATAGTTTATTTACAGTATATATAACACATATTTGGTGTACTTTTTGATATTTTAAGTACAGTGTGTAATATATATTTACTGTACTTTTTGATTTTATTTACAGTATATAAAATGTATTTGGTGTACTTTTAGTTAATATTATATGTACAATATATGAAATGTATTTGCTGTACTTTTTGACATTTTTTGTACAGTATATAATATATATTTGGTGTACTTTTGATATATTATGTAAATTATATAATATATAATTGGTGTAGTTTTTGATATTTTACATAGAGTGTGTAATATGTATGTACTATCCTTTTTGATATTTTATTTACAGTATATAATATACATTTGGTGTAATTTTTGATATTTTATGTACAGTATATTAAATATAATTACTGTAGTTTTTGACAGTTTATTTACAGTATATATAACACATATTTGGTGTACTTTTTGATATTTTAAGTACAGTGTGTAATATATATTTACTGTACTTTTTGATTTTTTTACAGTATATAAAATGTATTTGGTGTACTTTTAGTTAATATTATATGTACAATATATGAAATACATTTGCTGTACTTTTTGATATCTTATGTATAGTATATAATATAGAGTTGGTGTACTTTTGATATATTATGTAAATTATATAATATATAATTGGTGTAGTTTTTGATATTTTACATAGAGTGTGTAATATACATGTACTATCCTTTTTGATATTTTATTTACAGTATATAATATACATTTGGTGTAATTTTTGATATTTTATGTACAGTATATTAAATATAATTACTGTAGTTTTTGACAGTTTATTTACAGTATATATAACACATATTTGGTGTACTTTTTGATATTTTAAGTACAGTGTGTAATCTATATTTAGTGTTCTTTTTGATTTTTTTTACAGTATATAAAATGTATTTGGTGCACTTTTAGTTAATATTATATGTACAATACATGAAATATATTTGCTGTACTTTTTGTTATTTTATGTACAGTATATAATATATATTTGGTGTACTTTTGATATATTATGTAAATTATATAATATATAATTGGTGTAGTTTTTCATATTTTACATAGTGTGTGTAATATATATCTACTATCGTTTTTGATATTTTATTTACAGTATATAATATACATTTGGTGTAATTTTTGATATTTTATGTACAGTATATTAAATATAATTACTGTAGTTTTTGACAGTTTATTTACAGTATATATAACACATATTTGGTGTACTTTTTGATATTTTAAGTACAGTGTGTAATATATATTTACTGTATTTTTGACGTTTTTACAGTATATAAAATGTATTTGGTGTACTTTTAGTTAATATTATAAGTACAATATATGAAATATATTTGCTGTACTTTTTGATATCTTATGTATAGTATATAATATACATTTGGTGTACTTTTGATATATTATGTAAATTATATAATATATAATTGGTGTAGTTTTTGATATTTTACATAGAGTGTGGAATATACATGTACTATCCTTTTTGATATTTTATTTACAGTATATAATATACATTTGGTGTAATTTTTGATATTTTATGTACAGTATATTAAATATAATTACTGTAGTTTTTGATAGTTTATTTACAGTATATATAACACATATTTGGTGTACTTTTTGATATTTTAAGTACAGTGTGTAATATATATTTAGTGTCCTTTTTGATTTTTTTTTACAGTATATAAAATGTATTTGGTGCACTTTTAGTTAATATTATATGTACAATACATGAAATATATTTGCTGTACTTTTTGTTATTTTATGTACAGTATATAATATATATTTGGTGTACTTTTGATATATTATGTAAATTATATAATATATAATTGGTGTAGTTTTTCATATTTTACATAGTGTGTGTAATATATATCTACTATCCTTTTTGATATTTTATTTACAGTATATAATATACATTTGGTGTAATTTTTGATATTTTATGTACAGTATATTAAATATAATTACTGTAGTTTTTGACAGTTTACTTACAGTATATATAACACATATTTGGTGTACTTTTTGATATTTTAAGTACAGTGTGTAATATAATTTACTGTACTTTTTGATTTTATTTACAGTATATAAAATGTATTTGGTGCACTTTTAGTTAATACTATATGTACAATATATGAAATGTATTTGCTGTACTTTTTGACATTTTTTGTACAGTATATAATATATATTTGGTGTACTTTTGATATATTATGTAAATTATTTAATATATAATTGGTGTAGTTTTTGATATTTTACATAGTGTGTGTAATATACATGTACTATCCTTTTTGATATTTTATTTACAGTATATAATATACATTTGGTGTAATTTTTGATATTTTATGTACAGTATATTAAATATAATTACTGTAGTTTTTGATAGTTTATTTACAGTATATATAACACATATTTGGTGTACTTTTTGATATTTTAAGTACAGTGTGTAATATATATTTACTGTACTTTTTGATTTTATTTACAGTATATAAAATGTATTTGGTGTACTTTTAGTTAATATTATATGTACAATATATGAAATGTATTTGCTGTACTTTTTGACATTTTTTGTACAGTATATAATATATATTTGGTGTACTTTTGATATATTATGTAAATTATATAATATATAATTGGTGTAGTTTTTGATATTTTACATAGAGTGTGTAATATGTATGTACTATCCTTTTTGATATTTTATTTACAGTATATAATATACATTTGGTGTAATTTTTGATATTTTATGTACAGTATATTAAATATAATTACTGTAGTTTTTGACAGTTTATTTACAGTATATATAACACATATTTGGTGTACTTTTTGATATTTTAAGTACAGTGTGTAATATATATTTACTGTACTTTTTGATTTTTTTACAGTATATAAAATGTATTTGGTGTACTTTTAGTTAATATTATATGTACAATATATGAAATACATTTGCTGTACTTTTTGATATCTTATGTATAGTATATAATATAGAGTTGGTGTACTTTTGATATATTATGTAAATTATATAATATATAATTGGTGTAGTTTTTGATATTTTACATAGAGTGTGTAATATACATGTACTATCCTTTTTGATATTTTATTTACAGTATATAATATACATTTGGTGTAATTTTTGATATTTTATGTACAGTATATTAAATATAATTACTGTAGTTTTTGACAGTTTATTTACAGTATATATAACACATATTTGGTGTACTTTTTGATATTTTAAGTACAGTGTGTAATCTATATTTAGTGTTCTTTTTGATTTTTTTTACAGTATATAAAATGTATTTGGTGCACTTTTAGTTAATATTATATGTACAATACATGAAATATATTTGCTGTACTTTTTGTTATTTTATGTACAGTATATAATATATATTTGGTGTACTTTTGATATATTATGTAAATTATATAATATATAATTGGTGTAGTTTTTCATATTTTACATAGTGTGTGTAATATATATCTACTATCGTTTTTGATATTTTATTTACAGTATATAATATACATTTGGTGTAATTTTTGATATTTTATGTACAGTATATTAAATATAATTACTGTAGTTTTTGACAGTTTATTTACAGTATATATAACACATATTTGGTGTACTTTTTGATATTTTAAGTACAGGGTGTAATATATATTTACTGTATTTTTGACGTTTTTACAGTATATAAAATGTATTTGGTGTACTTTTAGTTAATATTATAAGTACAATATATGAAATATATTTGCTGTACTTTTTGATATCTTATGTATAGTATATAATATACATTTGGTGTACTTTTGATATATTATGTAAATTATATAATATATAATTGGTGTAGTTTTTGATATTTTACATAGAGTGTGGAATATACATGTACTATCCTTTTTGATATTTTATTTACAGTATATAATATACATTTGGTGTAATTTTTGATATTTTATGTACAGTATATTAAATATAATTACTGTAGTTTTTGATAGTTTATTTACAGTATATATAACACATATTTGGTGTACTTTTTGATATTTTAAGTACAGTGTGTAATATATATTTAGTGTCCTTTTTGATTTTTTTTTACAGTATATAAAATGTATTTGGTGCACTTTTAGTTAATATTATATGTACAATACATGAAATATATTTGCTGTACTTTTTGTTATTTTATGTACAGTATATAATATATATTTGGTGTACTTTTGATATATTATGTAAATTATATAATATATAATTGGTGTAGTTTTTCATATTTTACATAGTGTGTGTAATATATATCTACTATCGTTTTTGATATTTTATTTACAGTATATAATATACATTTGGTGTAATTTTTGATATTTTATGTACAGTATATTAAATATAATTACTGTAGTTTTTGACAGTTTATTTACAGTATATATAACACATATTTGGTGTACTTTTTGATATTTTAAGTACAGTGTGTAATATATATTTAGTGTACTTTTTGATTTTTTTTTACAGTATATAAAATGTATTTGGTGCACTTTTAGTTAATATTATATGTACAATACATGAAATATATTTGCTGTACTTTTTGTTATTTTATGTACAGTATATAATATATATTTGGTGTACTTTTGATGTATTATGTAAATTATATAATATATAATTGGTGTAGTTTTTCATATTTTACATAGTGTGTGTAATATATATCTACTATCCTTTTTGATATTTTATTTACAGTATATAATATACATTTGGTGTAATTTTTGATATTTTATGTACAGTATATTAAATATAATTACTGTAGTTTTTGACAGTTTATTTACAGTATATATAACACATATTTGGTGTACTTTTTGATATTTTAAGTACAGTGTGTAATATATATTTACTGTACTTTTCGATTTTATTTACAGTATATAAAATGTATTTGGCGTACTTTTAGTTAATATTATATGTACAATATATGAAATGTATTTGCTGTACTTTTTGACATTTTTTGTACAGTATATAATATATATTTGGTGTACTTTTGTTATATTATGTAAATTATATAATATATAATTGGTGTAGTTTTTGATATTTTACATAGAGTGTGTAATATGTATGTACTATCCTTTTTGATATTTTATTTACAGTATGTAATATACATTTGGTGTAATTTTTGATATTTTATGTACAGTATATTAAATATAATTACTGTAGTTTTTGACAGTTTATTTTCAGTATACATAACACATATTTGGTGTACTTTTTGATATTTTAAGTAAGTGTGTAATATATATTTACTGTACTTTTTGATTTTATTTACTGTATATAAAATGTATTTCGTGTACTTTTAGTTAATATTATATGTACAATATATGAAATGTATTTGCTGTACTTTTTGACATTTTTTGTACAGTATATAATATATATTTGGTGTACTTTTGATATATTATGTAAATTATATAATATATAATTGGTGTAGTTTTTGATATTTTACATAGAGTGTGTAATATACATGTACTATCCTTTTTGATATTTTATTTACAGTATATAATATACATTTGGTGTAATTTTTGATATTTTATGTACAGTATATTAAATATAATTACTGTAGTTTTTGATAGTTTATTTACAGTATATATAACACATATTTGGTGTACTTTTTGATATTTTAAGTACAGTGTGTAATATATATTTACTGTACTTTTTGATTTTTTTTTACAGTATATAAAATGTATTTGGTGCACTTTTAGTTAATATTATATGTACAATACATGAAATATATTTGCTGTACTTTTTGTTATTTTATGTACAGTATATAATATATATTTGGTGTACTTTTGATATATTATGTAAATTATATAATATATAATTGGTGTAGTTTTTCATATTTTACATAGTGTGTGTAATATATATCTACTATCCTTTTTGATATTTTATTTACAGTATATAATATACATTTGGTGTAATTTTTGATATTTTATGTACAGTATATTAAATATAATTACTGTAGTTTTTGATAGTTTATTTACAGTATATATAACACATATTTGGTGTACTTTTTGATATTTTAAGTACAGTGTGTAATATATACTTAGTGTATTTTTGATTTTTTTTTACAGTATATAAAATATATTTGGTGCAATTTTAGTTAATATTATATGTACAATACATGAAATATATTTGCTGTACTTTTTGTTATTTTATGTACAGTATATAATATATATTTGGTGTACTTTTGATATATCATGTAAATTATATAATATATAATTGGTGTAGTTTTTCATATTTTACATAGTGTGTGTAATATATATCTACTATCCTTTTTGATATTTTATTTACAGTATATAATATACATTTGGTGTAATTTTTGATATTTTATGTACAGTATATTAAATATAATTACTGTAGTTTTTGATAGTTTATTTACAGTATATATAACACATATTTGGTGTACTTTTTGATATTTTAAGTACAGTGTGTAATATATATTTAGTGTACTTTTTGATTTTTTTTACAGTATATAAAATGTATTTGGTGCACTTTTAGTTAATATTATATGTACAATACATGAAATATATTTGCTGTACTTTTTGTTATTTTATGTACAGTATATAATATATATTTGGTGTACTTTTGATATATTATGTAAATTATATAATATATAATTGGTGTAGTTTTTCATATTTTACATAGTGCGTGTAATATATATCTACTATCCTTTTTGATATTTTATTTACAGTATATAATATACATTTGGTGTAATTTTTGATATTTTATGTACAGTATATTAAATATAATTACTGTAGTTTTTGACAGTTTATTTACAGCATATATAACACATATTTGGTGTACTTTTTGATATTTTAAGTACAGTGTGTAATATATATTTACTGTACTTTTTGATTTTTTTACAGTATAAAATGTATTTGGTGTACTTTTAGTTAATATTACATGTACAATATATGAAATGTATTTGCTGTACTTTTTGACATTTTTTGTACAGTATATAATATATATTTGGTGTACTTTTGATATATTATGTAAATTATATAATATATAATTGGTGTAGTTTTTGATATTTTACATAGAGTGTGTAATATACATGTACTATCCTTTTTGATATATTATTTACAGTATATAATATACATTTGGTGTAATTTTTGATATTTTATGTACAGTATATTAAATATAATTACTGTAGTTTTTGATAGTTTATTTACAGTATATATAACAGATATTTGGTGTACTTTTTGATATTTTAAGTACAGTGTGTAATATATATTTAGTGTACTTTTTGATTTTTTTTTACAGTATACAAAATGTATTTGGTGCACTTTTAGTTAATATTATATGTACAATACATGAAATATATTTGCTGTACTTTTTGTTATTTTATGTACAGTATATAATATATATTTGGTGTACTTTTGATATATTATGTAAATTATATAATATATAATTGGTGTAGGTTTTCATATTTTACATAGTGTGTGTAATATATATCTACTATCTTTTTGATATTTTATTTACAGTATATAATATACATTTGGTGTAATTTTTGATATTTTATGTACAGTATATTAAATATAATTACTGTAGTTTTTGATAGTTTATTTACAGTATATATAACACATATTTGGTGTACTTTTTGATATTTTAAGTACAGTGTGTAATATATACTTAGTGTATTTTTGATTTTTTTTACAGTATATAAAATATATTTGGTGCACTTTTAGTTAATATTATATGTACAATACATGAAATATATTTGCTGTACTTTTTGTTATTTTCTGTACAGTATATAATATATATTTGGTGTACTTTTGATATATCATGTAAATTATATAATATATAATTGGTGTAGTTTTTCATATTTTACATAGTGTGTGTAATATATATCTACTATCCTTTTTGATATTTTATTTACAGTATATAATATACATTTGGTGTAATTTTTGATATTTTATGTACAGTATATTAAATATAATTACTGTAGTTTTTGATAGTTTATTTACAGTATATATAACACATATTTGGTGTACTTTTTGATATTTTAAGTACAGTGTGTAATATATATTTAGTGTACTTTTTGATATTTTTTACAGTATATAAAATGTATTTGGTGCACTTTTAGTTAATATTATATGTACAATACATGAAATATATTTGCTGTACTTTTTGTTATTTTATGTACAGTATATAATATATATTTGGTGTAATTTTGATATATTATGTAAATTATATAATATATAATTGGTGTAGTTTTTCATATTTTACATAGTGTGTGTAATATATATCTACTATCCTTTTAGATATTTTATTTACAGTATATAATATACATTTGGTGTAATTTTTGATATTTTATGTACAGTATATTAAATATAATTACTGTAGTTTTTGACAGTTTATTTACAGTATATATAACACATATTTGGTGTACTTTTTGATATTTTAAGTACAGTGTGTAATATATATTTACTGTACTTTTTGATTTTATTTACTGTATATAAAATATATTTGGTGTACTTTTAGTTAATATTATATGTACAATATATGAAATGTATTTGCTGTACTTTATGACATTTTTTGTACAGTATATAATATATATTTGGTGTACTTTTGATATATTATGTAAATTATATAATACATAATTGGTGTAGTTTTTGATATTTTACATAGATTGTGTAATATATATGTACTATCCTTTTTGATATTTTATTTACAGTATATAATATACATTTGGTGTAATTTTTGATATTTTATGTACAGTATATTAAATATAATTACTGTAGTTTTTGACAGTTTATTTACAGTATATATAACACATATTTGGTGTACTTTTTGATATTTTAAGTACAGTGTGTAATATATATTTACTGTACTTTTTGATTCTTTTACACTATATAAAATGTATTTGGTGTACTTTTAGTTAATATTATATGTACAATATATGAAATATATTTGCTGTACTTTTTGATATCTTATGTATAGTATATAATATATATTTGGTGTACTTTTGATATATTATGTAAATTATATAATATATAATTGGTGTAGTTTTTGATATTTTACATAGAGTGTGTAATATACATGTACTATCCTTTTTGATATTTTATTTACAGTATATAATATACATTTGGTGTAATTTTTGATATTTTATGTACAGTATATTAAATATAATTACTGTAGTTTTTGACAGTTTATTTACAGTATATATAACACATATTTGGTGTACTTTTTGATATTTTAAGTACAGTGTGTAATATATTTTTACTGTACTTTTTGATATTATTTACAGTATATAAAATGTATTTGGTGTACTTTTAGTTAATATTATATGTACAATATATGAAATGTATTTGCTGTACTTTTTGACATTTTTTGTACAGTATATAATATATATTTGGTGTACTTTTGATATATTATGTAAATTATATAATATATAATTGGTGTAGTTTTTGATATTTTACATAGAGTGTGTAATATGTATGTACTATCCTTTTTGATATTTTATTTACAGTATATAATATACATTTGGTGTAATTTTTGATATTTTATGTACAGTATATTAAATATAATTACTGTAGTTTTTGACAGTTTATTTTCAGTATACGTAACACATATTTGGTGTACTTTTTGATATTTTAAGTACAGTGTGTAATATATATTTACTGTACTTTTTGATTTTTTTACAGTATATAAAATGTATTTGGTGTACTTTTAGTTAATATTATATGTACAATATATGAAATATATTTGCTGTACTTTTTGATATCTTATGTATAGTATATAATATATATTTGGTGTACTTTTGATATATTATGTAAATTATATAATATATAATTGGTGTAGTTTTTGATATTTTACATAGAGTGTGTAATATACATGTACTATCCTTTTTGATATTTTATTTACAGTATATAATATACATTTGGTGTAGTTTTTGATATTTTATGTACAGTATATTAAATATAATTACTTTAGTTTTTGATAGTTTATTTACAGTATATATAACACATATTTGGTGTACTTTTTGATATTTTAAGTACAGTGTGTAATATATATTTACTGTACTTTTTGATTTTTTTTTACAGTATATAAAATGTATTTGGTACGCTTTTAGTTAATATTATATGTACAATACATGAAGTATATTTGCTGTACTTTTTGTTATTTTATGTACAGTATATAATATATATTTGGTGTATTTTTGATATATTATGTAAATTATATAATATATAATTTGTGTAGTTTTTCATATTTTACATAGTGTGTGTAATATATATCTACTATCCTTTTTGATATTTTATTTACAGTATATAATATACATTTCGTGTAATTTTTGATATTTTATGTACAGTATATTAAATATAATTACTGTAGTTTTTGACAGTTTATTTACAGTATATATAACACATATTTGGTGTACTTTTTGATATTTTAAGTAAGTGTGTAATATATATTTACTGTACTTTTTGATTTTATTTACTGTATATAAAATGTATTTCGTGTACTTTTAGTTAATATTATATGTACAATATATGAAATGTATTTGCTGTACTTTTTGACATTTTTTGTACAGTATATAATATATATTTGGTGTACTTTTGATATATTATGTAAATTATATAATATATAATTGGTGTAGTTTTTGATATTTTACATAGAGTGTGTAATATACATGTACTATCCTTTTTGATATTTTATTTACAGTATATAATATACATTTGGTGTAATTTTTGATATTTTATGTACAGTATATTAAATATAATTACTGTAGTTTTTGATAGTTTATTTACAGTATATATAACACATATTTGGTGTACTTTTTGATATTTTAAGTACAGTGTGTAATATATATTTACTGTACTTTTTGATTTTTTTTTACAGTATATAAAATGTATTTGGTGCACTTTTAGTTAATATTATATGTACAATACATGAAATATATTTGCTGTACTTTTTGTTATTTTATGTACAGTATATAATATATATTTGGTGTACTTTTGATATATTATGTAAATTATATAATATATAATTGGTGTAGTTTTTCATATTTTACATAGTGTGTGTAATATATATCTACTATCCTTTTTGATATTTTATTTACAGTATATAATATACATTTGGTGTAATTTTTGATATTTTATGTACAGTATATTAAATATAATTACTGTAGTTTTTGATAGTTTATTTACAGTATATATAACACATATTTGGTGTACTTTTTGATATTTTAAGTACAGTGTGTAATATATACTTAGTGTATTTTTGATTTTTATTTACAGTATATAAAATATATTTGGTGCAATTTTAGTTAATATTATATGTACAATACATGAAATATATTTGCTGTACTTTTTGTTATTTTATGTACAGTATATAATATATATTTGGTGTACTTTTGATATATCATGTAAATTATATAATATATAATTGGTGTAGTTTTTCATATTTTACATAGTGTGTGTAATATATATCTACTATCATTTTGATATTTTATTTACAGTATATAATATACATTTGGTGTAATTTTTGATATTTTATGTACAGTATATTAAATATAATTACTGTAGTTTTTGATAGTTTATTTACGGTATATATAACACATATTTGGTGTACTTTTTGATATTTTAAGTACAGTGTGTAATATATATTTAGTGTACTTTTTGATTTTTTTTACAGTATATAAAATGTATTTGGTGCACTTTTAGTTAATATTATATGTACAATACATGAAATATATTTGCTGTACTTTTTGTTATTTTATGTACAGTATATAATATATATTTGGTGTACTTTTGATATATTATGTAAATTATATAATATATAATTGGTGTAGTTTTTCATATTTTACATAGTGCGTGTAATATATATCTACTATCCTTTTTGATATTTTATTTACAGTATATAATATACATTTGGTGTAATTTTTGATATTTTATGTACAGTATATTAAATATAATTACTGTAGTTTTTGACAGTTTATTTACAGCATATATAACACATATTTGGTGTACTTTTTGATATTTTAAGTACAGTGTGTAATATATATTTACTGTACTTTTTGATTTTTTTACAGTATAAAATGTATTTGGTGTACTTTTAGTTAATATTACATGTACAATATATGAAATGTATTTGCTGTACTTTTTGACATTTTTTGTACAGTATATAATATATATTTGGTGTACTTTTGATATATTATGTAAATTATATAATATATAATTGGTGTAGTTTTTGATATTTTACATAGAGTGTGTAATATACATGTACTATCCTTTTTGATATTTTATTTACATTATATAATATACATTTGGTGTAATTTTTGATATTTTATGTACAGTATATTAAATATAATTACTGTAGTTTTTGATAGTTTATTTACAGTATATATAACAGATATTTGGTGTACTTTTTGATATTTTAAGTACAGTGTGTAATATATATTTAGTGTACACTTTGATTTTTTTTTACAGTATATAAAATGTATTTGGTGCACTTTTAGTTAATATTATATGTACAATACATGAAATATATTTGCTGTACTTTTTGTTATTTTATGTACAGTATATAATATATATTTGGTGTACTTTTGATATATTATGTAAATTATATAATATATAATTGGTGTAGGTTTTCATATTTTACATAGTGTGTGTAATATATATCTACTATCCTTTTTGATATTTTATTTACAGTATATAATATACATTTGGTGTAATTTTTGATATTTTATGTACAGTATATTAAATATAATTACTGTAGTTTTTGATAGTTTATTTACAGTATATATAACACATATTTGGTGTACTTTTTGATATTTTAAGTACAGTGTGTAATATATATTTAGTGTACTTTTTGATTTTTTTTACAGTATATAAAATGTATTTGGTGCACTTTTAGTTAATATTATATGTACAATACATGAAATATATTTGCTGTACTTTTTGTTATTTTATGTACAGTATATAATATATATTTGGTGTACTTTTGATATATTATGTAAATTATATAATATATAATTGGTGTAGTTTTTCATATTTTACATAGTGTGTGTAATATATATCTACTATCCTTTTAGATATTTTATTTACAGTATATAATATACATTTGGTGTAATTTTTGATATTTTATGTACAGTATATTAAATATAATTACTGTAGATTTTGACAGTTTATTTACAGTATATATAACACATATTTGGTGTACTTTTTGATATTTTAAGTACAGTGTGTAGTATATATTTACTGTACTTTTTGATTCTTTTACACTATATAAAATGTATTTGGTGTACTTTTAGTTAATATTATATGTACAATATATGAAATATATTTGCTGTACTTTTTGATATCTTATGTATAGTATATAATATATATTTGGTGTACTTTTGATATATTATGTAAATTATATAATATATAATTGGTGTAGTTTTTGATATTTTACATAGAGTGTGTAATATACATGTACTATCCTTTTTGATATTTTATTTACAGTATATAATATACATTTGGTGTAATTTTTGATATTTTATGTACAGTATATTAAATATAATTACTGTAGTTTTTGACAGTTTATTTACAGTATATATAACACATATTTGGTGTACTTTTTGATATTTTAAGTACAGTGTGTAATATATTTTTACTGTACTTTTTGATATTATTTACAGTATATAAAATGTATTTGGTGTACTTTTAGTTAATATTATATGTACAATATATGAAATGTATTTGCTGTACTTTTTGACATTTTTTGTACAGTATATAATATATATTTGGTGTACTTTTGATATATTATGTAAATTATATAATATATAATTGGTGTAGTTTTTGATATTTTACATAGAGTGTGTAATATGTATGTACTATCCTTTTTGATATTTTATTTACAGTATATAATATACATTTGGTGTAATTTTTGATATTTTATGTACAGTATATTAAATATAATTACTGTAGTTTTTGACAGTTTATTTTCAGTATACATAACACATATTGGGTGTACTTTTTGATATTTTAAGTACAGTGTGTAATATATATTTACTGTACTTTTTGATTTTTTTACAGTATATAAAATGTATTTGGTGTACTTTTAGTTAATATTATATGTACAATATATGAAATATATTTGCTGTACTTTTTGATATCTTATCTATAGTATATAATATATATTTGGTGTACTTTTGATATATTATGTAAATTATATAATATATAATTGGTGTAGTTTTTGATATTTTACATAGAGTGTGTAATATACATGTACTATCCTTTTTGATATTTTATTTACAGTATATAATATACATTTGGTGTAGTTTTTGATATTTTATGTACAGTATATTAAATATAATTACTTTAGTTTTTGATAGTTTATTTACAGTATATATAACACATATTTGGTGTACTTTTTGATATTTTAAGTACAGTGTGTAATATATATTTACTGTACTTTTTGATTTTTTTTTACAGTATATAAAATGTATTTGGTACACTTTTAGTTAATATTATATGTACAATACATGAAGTATATTTGCTGTACTTTTTGTTATTTTATGTACAGTATATAATATATATTTGGTGTATTTTTGATATATTATGTAAATTATATAATATATAATTGGTGTAGTTTTTCATATTTTACATAGTGTGTGTAATATAAATCTACTATCCTTTTTGATATTTTATTTACAGTATATAATATACATTTGGTGTAATTTTTGATATTTTATGTACAGTATATTAAATATAATTACTGTAGTTTTTGACAGTTTATTTACAGTATATATAACACATATTTGGTGTACTTTTTGATATTTTAAGTACAGTGTGTAATATATATTTAGTGTACTTTTTGATTTTTTTTTACAGTATATAAAATGTATTTGGTGCACTTTTAGTTAATATTATATGTACAATACATGAAATATATTTGCTGCACTTTTTGTTATTTTCTGTACAGTATATAATATATATTTGGTGTACTTTTGATATATTATGTAAATTATATAATATATAATTTGTGTAGTTTTTCATATTTTACATAGTGTGTGTAATATATATCTACTATCTTTTTGATATTTTATTTACAGTATATAATATACATTTGGTGTAATTTTTGATATTTTATGTACAGTATATTAAATATAATTACTGTAGTTTTTGACAGTTTATTTACAGTATATATAACACATATTTGGTGTACTTTTTGATATTTTAAGTAAGTGTGTAATATATATTTACTGTACTTTTTGATTTTATTTACTGTATATAAAATGTATTTCGTGTACTTTTAGTTAATATTATATGTACAATATATGAAATGTATTTGATGTACTTTTTGACATTTTTTGTACAGTATATAATATATATTTGGTGTACTTTTGATATATTATGTAAATTATATAATATATAATTGGTGTAGTTTTTGATATTTTACATAGAGTGTGTAATATACATGTACTATCCTTTTTGATATTTTATTTACAGTATATAATATACATTTGGTGTAATTTTTGATATTTTATGTACAGTATATTAAATATAATTACTGTAGTTTTTGATAGTTTATTTACAGTATATATAACACATATTTGGTGTACTTTTTGATATTTTAAGTACAGTGTGTAATATATATTTAGTGTACTTTTTGATTTTTTTTACAGTATATAAAATGTATTTGGTGCACTTTTAGTTAATATTATATGTACAATACATGAAATATATTTGCTGTACTTTTTGTTATTTTATGTACAGTATATAATATATATTTGGTGTACTTTTGATGTATTATGTAAATTATATAATATATAATTGGTGTAGATTTTCATATTTTACATAGTGTGTGTAATATATATCTACTATCCTTTTTGATATTTTATTTACAGTATATAATATACATTTGGTGTAATTTTTGATATTTTATGTACAGTATATTAAATATAATTACTGTAGTTTTTGACAGTTTATTTACAGTATATATAACACATATTTGGTGTACTTTTTGATATTTTAAGTACAGTGTGTAATATATATTTACTGTACTTTTTGATTTTATTTACAGTATATAAAATGTATTTGGTGTACTTTTAGTTAATATTATATGTACAATATATGAAATGTATTTGCTGTAATTTTTGACATTTTTTGTACAGTATATAATATATATTTGGTGTACTTTTCGTATATTATGTAAATTATATAATATATAATTGGTGTAGTTTTTGATATTTTACATAGAGTGTGTAATATGTATGTACTATCTTTTGATATTTTATTTACAGTATGTAATATACATTTGGTGTAATTTTTGATATTTTATGTACAGTATATTAAATATAATTACTGTAGTTTTTGACAGTTTATTTACAGTATACATAACACATATTTGGTGTACTTTTTGATATTTTAAGTACAGTGTGTAATATATATTTACTGTACTTTTTGATTTTTTTACAGTATATAAAATGTATTTGGTGTACTTTTAGTTAATATTATATGTACAATATATGAAATATATTTGCTGTACTTTTTGATATCTTATGTATAGTATATAATATATATCTGGTGTACTTTTGATATATTATGTAAATTATATAATATATAATTGGTGTAGTTTTTGATATTTTACATAGAGTGTGTAATATACATGTACTATCCTTTTTGATATTTTATTTACAGTATATAATATACATTTGGTGTAGTTTTTAATATTTTATGTACAGTATATTAAATATAATTACTTTAGTTTTTGATAGTTTATTTACAGTATATATAACACATATTTGGTGTACTTTTTGATATTTTAAGTACAGTGTGTAATATATATTTAGTGTACTTTTTGATTTTTTTTTACAGTATATAAAATTTATTTGGTGCACTTTTAGTTAATATTATATGTACAATACATGAAATATATTTGCTGTACTTTTTGTTATTTTATGTACAGTATATAATATATATTTGGTGTACTTTTGATATATTATGTAAATTATATAATATATAATTGGTGTAGGTTTTCATATTTTACATAGTGTGTGTAATATATATCTACTATCCTTTTTGATATTTTATATACAGTATATAATATACATTTGGTGTAATTTTTGATATTTTATGTACAGTATATTAAATATAATTACTGTAGTTTTTGATAGTTTATTTACAGTATATATAACACATATTTGGTGTACTTTTTGATATTTTAAGTACAGTGTGTAATATATACTTAGTGTATTTTTGATTTTTTTTACAGTATATAAAATATATTTGGTGCACTTTTAGTTAATATTATATGTACAATACATGAAATATATTTGCTGTACTTTTTGTTTTTTTCTGTACAGTATATAATATATATTTGGTGTACTTTTGATATATCATGTAAATTATATAATATATAATTGGTGTAGTTTTTCATATTTTACATAGTGTGTGTAATATATATCTACTATCTTTTTGATATTTTATTTACAGTATATAATATACATTTGGTGTAATTTTTGATATTTTATGTACAGTATATTAAATATAATTACTGTAGTTTTTGATAGTTTATTTACAGTATATATAACACATATTTGGTGTACTTTTTGATATTTTAAGTACAGTGTGTAATATATATTTAGTGTACTTTTTGATTTTTTTTACAGTATATAAAATGTATTTGGTGCACTTTTAGTTAATATTATATGTACAATACATGAAATATATTTGCTGTACTTTTTGTTATTTTATGTACAGTATATAATATATATTTGGTGTACTTTTGATATATTATGTAAATTATATAATATATAATTGGTGTAGTTTTTCATATTTTACATAGTGTGTGTAATATATATCTACTATCCTTTTAGATATTTTATTTACAGTATATAATATACATTTGGTGTAATTTTTGATATTTTATGTACAGTATATTAAATATAATTACTGTAGTTTTTGACAGTTTATTTACAGTATATATAACACATATTTGGTGTACTTTTTGATATTTTAAGTACAGTGTGTAATATATATTTACTGTACTTTTTGATTTTATTTACTGTATATAAAATGTATTTGGTGTACTTTTAGTTAATATTATATGTACAATATATGAAATGTATTTGCTGTACTTTATGACATTTTTTGTACAGTATATAATATATATTTGGTGTACTTTTGATATATTATGTAAATTATATAATACATAATTGGTGTAGTTTTTGATATTTTACATAGATTGTGTAATATATATGTACTATCCTTTTTGATATTTTATTTACAGTATATAATATACATTTGGTGTAATTTTTGATATTTTATGTACAGTATATTAAATATCATTACTGTAGTTTTTGACAGTTTATTTACAGTATATATAACACATATTTGGTGTACTTTTTGATATTTTAAGTACAGTGTGTAATATATATTTACTGTACTTTTTGATTCTTTTACACTATATAAAATGTATTTGGTGTACTTTTAGTTAATATTATATGTACAATATATGAAATATATTTGCTGTACTTTTTGATATCTTATGTATAGTATATAATATATATTTGGTGTACTTTTGATATATTATGTAAATTATATAATATATAATTGGTGTAGTTTTTGATATTTTACATAGAGTGTGTAATATACATGTACTATCCTTTTTGATATTTTATTTACAGTATATAATATACATTTGGTGTAATTTTTGATATTTTATGTACAGTATATTAAATATAATTACTGTAGTTTTTGACAGTTTATTTACAGTATATATAACACATATTTGGTGTACTTTTTGATATTTTAAGTACAGTGTGTAATATATATTTACTGTACTTTTTGATTTTTTTACAGTATATAAAATGTATTTGGTGTACTTTTAGTTAATATTATATGTACAATATATGAAATATATTTGCTGTACTTTTTGATATCTTATGTATAGTATATAATATATATTTGGTGTACTTTTGATATATTATGTAAATTATATAATATATAATCGGTGTAGTTTTTGATATTTTACAGAGTGTGTAATATACATGTACTATCCTTTTTGATATTTTATTTACAGTATATAATATACATTTGGTGTAATTTTTGATATTTTATGTACAGTATATTAAATATAATTACTGTAGTTTTTGATAGTTTATTTACAGTATATATAACACATATTTTGTGTACTTTTTGATATTTTAAGTACAGTGTGTAATATATATTTAGTGTACTTTTTGATTTTTTTTACAGTATATAAAATGTATTTGGTGCACTTTTAGTTAATATTATATGTACAATACATGAAATATATTTGCTGTACTTTTTGTTATTTTATGTACAGTATATAATATATATTTGGTGTACTTTTGATGTATTATGTAAATTATATAATATATAATTGGTGTAGATTTTCATATTTTACATAGTGTGTGTAATATATATCTACTATCCTTTTTGATATTTTATTTACAGTATATAATATACATTTGGTGTAATTTTTGATATTTTATGTACAGTATATTAAATATAATTACTGTAGTTTTTGACAGTTTATTTACAGTATATATAACACATATTTGGTGTACTTTTTGATATTTTAAGTACAGTGTGTAATATATATTTACTGTACTTTTTGATTTTATTTACAGTATATAAAATGTATTTGGTGTACTTTTAGTTAATATTATATGTACAATATATGAAATGTATTTGCTGTACTTTTTGACATTTTTTGTACAGTATATAATATATATTTTGTGTACTTTTCGTATATTATGTAAATTATATAATATATAATTGGTGTAGTTTTTGATATTTTACATAGAGTGTGTAATATGTATGTAATATCTTTTTGATATTTTATTTACAGTATGTAATATATATTTGGTGTAATTTTTGATATTTTATGTACAGTATATTAAATATAATTACTGTAGTTTTTGACAGTTTATTTACAGTATACATAACACATATTTGGTGTACTTTTTGATATTTTAAGTACAGTGTGTAATATATATTTACTGTACTTTTTGATTTTTTTACAGTATATAAAATGTATTTGGTGTACTTTTAGTTAATATTATATGTACAATATATGAAATATATTTGCTGTACTTTTTGATATCTTATGTATAGTATATAATATATATTTGGTGTACTTTTGATATATTATGTAAATTATATAATATATAATTGGTGTAGTTTTTGATATTTTACATAGAGTGTGTAATATACATGTACTATCCTTTTTGATATTTTATTTACAGTATATAATATACATTTGGTGTAGTTTTTGATATTTTATGTACAGTATATGAAATATAATTACTTTAGTTTTTGATAGTTTATTTACAGTATATATAACACATATTTGGTGTACTTTTTGATATTTTAAGTACAGTGTGTAATATATATTTAGTGTACTTTTTGATTTTTTTTTACAGTATATAAAATTTATTTGGTGCACTTTTAGTTAATATTATATGTACAATACATGAAATATATTTGCTGTACTTTTTGTTATTTTATGTACAGTATATAATATATATTTGGTGTATTTTTGATATATTATGTAAATTATATAATATATAATTGGTGTAGTTTTTCATATTTTACATAGTGTGTGTAATATATATCTACTATCTTTTTGATATTTTATTTACTGTATATAATATACATTTGGTGTAATTTTTGATATTTTATGTACAGTATATTAAATATAATTACTGTAGCTTTTGACAGTTTATTTACACTATATATAACACATATTTGGTGTACTTTTTGATATTTTAAGTACAGTGTGTAATATATATTTAGTGTACTTTTTGATTTTTTTTTACAGTATATAAAATGTATTTGGTTCACTTTTAGTTAATATTATATGTACAATACATGAAATATATTTGCTGCACTTTTTGTTATTTTCTGTACAGTATATAATATATATTTGGTGTACTTTTGATATATTATGTAAATTATATAATATATAATTTGTGTAGTTTTTCATATTTTACATAGTGTGTGTAATATATATCTACTATCCTTTTTGATATTTTATTTACAGTATATAATATACATTTGGTGTAAATTTTGATATTTTATGTACAGTATATTAAATATAATTACTGTAGTTTTTGACAGTTTATTTACAGTATATATAACACATATTTGGTGTACTTTTTGATATTTTAAGTACAGTGTGTAATATATATTTACTATACTTTTTGATTTTATTTACTGTATATAAAATGTATTTGGTGTACTTTTAGTTAATATTATATGTGCACTATATGAAATGTATTTGCTGTACTTTTTGACATTTTTTGTACAGTATATAATATATATTTGGTGTACTTTTGATATATTATGTAAATTATATAATATATAATTGGTGTAGTTTTTGATATTTTACATAGATTGTGTAACATATATGTACTATCCTTTTTGATATTTTATTTACAGTATATAATATACATTTGGTGTAATTTTTGATATTTTATGTACAGTATATTAAATATAATTACTGTAGTTTTTGACAGTTTATTTACAGTATATATAACACATATTTGGTGTACTTTTTGATATTTTAAGTACAGTGTGTAATATATATTTACTGTACTTTTTGATTTTATTTACAGTATATAAAATGTATTTGGTGTACTTTTAGTTAATATTATATGTACAATATATGAAATGTATTTGCTGTATTTTTGACATTTTTTGTACAGTATATAATATATATTTGGTGTACTTTTCGTATATTATGTAAATTATATAATATATAATTGGTGTAGTTTTTGATATTTTACATAGAGTGTGTAATATGTATGTACTATCATTTCTGATATTTTATTTACAGTATATAATATACATTTGGTGTAATTTTTGATATTTTATGTACAGTATATTAAATATAATTACTGTAGTTTTTGATAGTTTATTTACAGTATATATAACACATATTTGGTGTACTTTTTGATATTTTAAGTACAGTGTGTAATATATATTTAGTGTACTTTTTGATTTTTTTTAAAGTATATAAAATGTATTTGGTGCACTTTTAGTTAGTATTATATGTACAATACATGAAATATATTTGCTTTACTTTTTGTTATTTTATGTACAGCATATAATATATATTTGGTGTACTTTTGATATATTATGTAAATTATATAATATATAATTGGTGTAGTTTTTCATATTTTACATAGTGTGTGTAATATATATCTACTATCCTTTTTGATATTTTATTTACAGTATATAATATACATTTGTTGTAATTTTTGATATTTTATGTACAGTATATTAAATATAATTACTGTAGTTTCTGACAGTGTATTTACAGTATATATAACACATATTTGGTGTACTTTTTGATATTTTAAGTACAGTGTGTAATATATATTTACTGTACTTTTTGATTTTATTTACTGTATATGAAATGTATTTGGTGTACTTTTAGTTAATATTATATGTACAATATATGAAATGTATTTGCTGTACTTTTTGACATTTTTTGTACAGTATATAATATATATTTGGTGTACTTTTGATATATTATGTAAATTATATAATATATAATTGGTGTAGTTTTTGATATTTTACATAGAGTGTGTAATATATATGTACTATCCTTTTTGATATTTTATTTACAGTGTATAATATACATTTGGTGTAATTTTTGATATTTTATGTACAGTATATTAAATATAATTACTGTAGTTTTTGACAGTTTATTTACAGTATATATAACACATATTTGGTGTACTTTTTGATATTTTAAGTACAGTGTGTAATATATATTTACTGTACTTTTTGATTTTATTTACAGTATATAAAATGTATTTGGTGTACTTTTAGTTAATATTATATGTACAATATATGAAATGAATTTGCTGTACTTCTTGACATTTTTTGTACAGTATATAATATATATTTGGTGTACTTTTGATATATTATGTAAATTATATAATATATAATTGGTGTAGTTTTTGATATTTTACATAGAGTGTGTAATATATATATATTATCATTTTTGATATTTTATTTACAGTATATAATATACATTTGGTGTAATTTTTGATATTTTATGTACAGTATTTTAAATATAATTATTGTAGTTTTTGATAGTTTATTTACAGTATATATAACACATATTTGGTGTACTTTTTGATATTTTAAGTACAGTGTGTAATATATATTTACTGTACTTTTTGATATTATTTACTGTATATAAATTATATTTGGTGTACTTTTAGTTAATATTATATGTACAATATATGAAATATATTTGCTGTACTTTTCGATATTTTATGTACAGTAAATAATATATATTTGGTGTACTTTTGATATATTATGTAAATTATATAATATATAATTGGTGTAGTTTTTGATATTTTACATAGAGTGTGTAATATATATGTACTATCCTTTTTGATATTTTATTTACAGTATATAATATACATTTGGTGTAATTTTTGATATTTTATGTACAGTATATTAAATATAATTACTTTAGTTTTTGATAGTTTATTTACAGTATATATAACACATATTTGGTGTACTTTTTGATATTTTAAGTACAGTGTGTAATATATATTTAGTGTACTTTTTGATTTTTTTTTACAGTATATAAAATTTATTTGGTGCACTTTTAGTTAATATTATATGTACAATACATGAAATATATTTGCTGTACTTTTTGTTATTTTATGTACAGTATATAATATATATTTGGTGTACTTTTGATATATTATGTAAATTATATAATATATAATTGGTGTAGGTTTTCATATTTTACATAGTGTGTGTAATATATATCTACTATCCTTTTTGATATTTTATATACAGTATATAATATACATTTGGTGTAATTTTTGATATTTTATGTACAGTATATTAAATATAATTACTGTAGTTTTTGATAGTTTATTTACAGTATATATAACACATATTTGGTGTACTTTTTGATATTTTAAGTACAGTGTGTAATATATACTTAGTGTATTTTTGATTTTTTTTACAGTATATAAAATATATTTGGTGCACTTTTAGTTAATATTATATGTACAATACATGAAATATATTTGCTGTACTTTTTGTTTTTTTCTGTACAGTATATAATATATATTTGGTGTACTTTTGATATATCATGTAAATTATATAATATATAATTGGTGTAGTTTTTCATATTTTACATAGTGTGTGTAATATATATCTACTATCTTTTTGATATTTTATTTACAGTATATAATATACATTTGGTGTAATTTTTGATATTTTATGTACAGTATATTAAATATAATTACTGTAGTTTTTGATAGTTTATTTACAGTATATATAACACATATTTGGTGTACTTTTTGATATTTTAAGTACAGTGTGTAATATATATTTAGTGTACTTTTTGATTTTTTTTACAGTATATAAAATGTATTTGGTGCACTTTTAGTTAATATTATATGTACAATACATGAAATATATTTGCTGTACTTTTTGTTATTTTATGTACAGTATATAATATATATTTGGTGTACTTTTGATGTATTATGTAAATTATATAATATATAATTGGTGTAGATTTTCATATTTTACATAGTGTGTGTAATATATATCTACTATCCTTTTTGATATTTTATTTACAGTATATAATATACATTTGGTGTAATTTTTGATATTTTATGTACAGTATATTAAATATAATTACTGTAGTTTTTGACAGTTTATTTACAGTATATATAACACATATTTGGTGTACTTTTTGATATTTTAAGTACAGTGTGTAATATATATTTACTGTACTTTTTGATTTTATTTACAGTATATAAAATGTATTTGGTGTACTTTTAGTTAATATTATATGTACAATATATGAAATGTATTTGCTGTACTTTTTGACATTTTTTGTACAGTATATAATATATATTTTGTGTACTTTTCGTATATTATGTAAATTATATAATATATAATTGGTGTAGTTTTTGATATTTTACATAGAGTGTGTAATATGTATGTAATATCTTTTTGATATTTTATTTACAGTATGTAATATATATTTGGTGTAATTTTTGATATTTTATGTACAGTATATTAAATATAATTACTGTAGTTTTTGACAGTTTATTTACAGTATACATAACACATATTTGGTGTACTTTTTGATATTTTAAGTACAGTGTGTAATATATATTTACTGTACTTTTTGATTTTTTTACAGTATATAAAATGTATTTGGTGTACTTTTAGTTAATATTATATGTACAATATATGAAATATATTTGCTGTACTTTTTGATATCTTATGTATAGTATATAATATATATTTGGTGTACTTTTGATATATTATGTAAATTATATAATATATAATTGGTGTAGTTTTTGATATTTTACATAGAGTGTGTAATATACATGTACTATCCTTTTTGATATTTTATTTACAGTATATAATATACATTTGGTGTAGTTTTTGATATTTTATGTACAGTATATGAAATATAATTACTTTAGTTTTTGATAGTTTATTTACAGTATATATAACACATATTTGGTGTACTTTTTGATATTTTAAGTACAGTGTGTAATATATATTTAGTGTACTTTTTGATTTTTTTTTACAGTATATAAAATTTATTTGGTGCACTTTTAGTTAATATTATATGTACAATACATGAAATATATTTGCTGTACTTTTTGTTATTTTATGTACAGTATATAATATATATTTGGTGTATTTTTGATATATTATGTAAATTATATAATATATAATTGGTGTAGTTTTTCATATTTTACATAGTGTGTGTAATATATATCTACTATCTTTTTGATATTTTATTTACTGTATATAATATACATTTGGTGTAATTTTTGATATTTTATGTACAGTATATTAAATATAATTACTGTAGCTTTTGACAGTTTATTTACACTATATATAACACATATTTGGTGTACTTTTTGATATTTTAAGTACAGTGTGTAATATATATTTAGTGTACTTTTTGATTTTTTTCTACAGTATATAAAATGTATTTGGTTCACTTTTAGTTAATATTATATGTACAATACATGAAATATATTTGCTGCACTTTTTGTTATTTTCTGTACAGTATATAATATATATTTGGTGTACTTTTGATATATTATGTAAATTATATAATATATAATTTGTGTAGTTTTTCATATTTTACATAGTGTGTGTAATATATATCTACTATCCTTTTTGATATTTTATTTACAGTATATAATATACATTTGGTGTAAATTTTGATATTTTATGTACAGTATATTAAATATAATTACTGTAGTTTTTGACAGTTTATTTACAGTATATATAACACATATTTGGTGTACTTTTTGATATTTTAAGTACAGTGTGTAATATATATTTACTATACTTTTTGATTTTATTTACTGTATATAAAATGTATTTGGTGTACTTTTAGTTAATATTATATGTGCACTATATGAAATGTATTTGCTGTACTTTTTGACATTTTTTGTACAGTATATAATATATATTTGGTGTACTTTTGATATATTATGTAAATTATATAATATATAATTGGTGTAGTTTTTGATATTTTACATAGATTGTGTAACATATATGTACTATCCTTTTTGATATTTTATTTACAGTATATAATATACATTTGGTGTAATTTTTGATATTTTATGTACAGTATATTAAATATAATTACTGTAGTTTTTGACAGTTTATTTACAGTATATATAACACATATTTGGTGTACTTTTTGATATTTTAAGTACAGTGTGTAATATATATTTACTGTACTTTTTGATTTTATTTACAGTATATAAAATGTATTTGGTGTACTTTTAGTTAATATTATATGTACAATATATGAAATGTATTTGCTGTATTTTTGACATTTTTTGTACAGTATATAATATATATTTGGTGTACTTTTCGTATATTATGTAAATTATATAATATATAATTGGTGTAGTTTTTGATATTTTACATAGAGTGTGTAATATGTATGTACTATCATTTCTGATATTTTATTTACAGTATATAATATACATTTGGTGTAATTTTTGATATTTTATGTACAGTATATTAAATATAATTACTGTAGTTTTTGATAGTTTATTTACAGTATATATAACACATATTTGGTGTACTTTTTGATATTTTAAGTACAGTGTGTAATATATATTTAGTGTACTTTTTGATTTTTTTTAAAGTATATAAAATGTATTTGGTGCACTTTTAGTTAGTATTATATGTACAATACATGAAATATATTTGCTTTACTTTTTGTTATTTTATGTACAGCATATAATATATATTTGGTGTACTTTTGATATATTATGTAAATTATATAATATATAATTGGTGTAGTTTTTCATATTTTACATAGTGTGTGTAATATATATCTACTATCCTTTTTGATATTTTATTTACAGTATATAATATACATTTGTTGTAATTTTTGATATTTTATGTACAGTATATTAAATATAATTACTGTAGTTTCTGACAGTGTATTTACAGTATATATAACACATATTTGGTGTACTTTTTGATATTTTAAGTACAGTGTGTAATATATATTTACTGTACTTTTTGATTTTATTTACTGTATATGAAATGTATTTGGTGTACTTTTAGTTAATATTATATGTACAATATATGAAATGTATTTGCTGTACTTTTTGACATTTTTTGTACAGTATATAATATATATTTGGTGTACTTTTGATATATTATGTAAATTATATAATATATAATTGGTGTAGTTTTTGATATTTTACATAGAGTGTGTAATATATATGTACTATCCTTTTTGATATTTTATTTACAGTGTATAATATACATTTGGTGTAATTTTTGATATTTTATGTACAGTATATTAAATATAATTACTGTAGTTTTTGACAGTTTATTTACAGTATATATAACACATATTTGGTGTACTTTTTGATATTTTAAGTACAGTGTGTAATATATATTTACTGTACTTTTTGATTTTATTTACAGTATATAAAATGTATTTGGTGTACTTTTAGTTAATATTATATGTACAATATATGAAATGAATTTGCTGTACTTCTTGACATTTTTTGTACAGTATATAATATATATTTGGTGTACTTTTGATATATTATGTAAATTATATAATATATAATTGGTGTAGTTTTTGATATTTTACATAGAGTGTGTAATATATATATATTATCATTTTTGATATTTTATTTACAGTATATAATATACATTTGGTGTAATTTTTGATATTTTATGTACAGTATTTTAAATATAATTATTGTAGTTTTTGATAGTTTATTTACAGTATATATAACACATATTTGGTGTACTTTTTGATATTTTAAGTACAGTGTGTAATATATATTTACTGTACTTTTTGATATTATTTACTGTATATAAATTATATTTGGTGTACTTTTAGTTAATATTATATGTACAATATATGAAATATATTTGCTGTACTTTTCGATATTTTATGTACAGTAAATAATATATATTTGGTGTACTTTTGATATATTATGTAAATTATATAATATATAATTGGTGTAGTTTTTGATATTTTACATAGAGTGTGTAATATATATGTACTATCCTTTTTGATATTTTATTTACAGTATATAGTATACATTTGGTGTAATTTTTGATATTTTATGTACAGTATATTAAATATAATTACTGTAGTTTTTGATAGTTTATTTACAGTATATATAACACATATTTGGTGTACTTTTTGATATTTTAAGTACAGTGTGTAATATATATTTAGTGTACTTTTTTATTTTTTTTTACAGTATATAAAATTTATTTGGTGCACTTTTAGTTAATATTATATGTACAATACATGAAATATATTTGCTGTACTTTTTGTTATTTTATGTACGGTATATAATATATATTTGGTGTACTTTTGATATATTATGTAAATTATATAATATATAATTGGTGTAATTTTTCATATTTTACATAGTGTGTGTAATATATATCTACTATCCTTTTTGATATTTTATTTACAGTATATAATATACATTTGGTGTAATTTTTGATATTTTATGTACAGTATATTAAATATAATTACTGTAGTTTTTGACAGTTTATTTACAGTATATATAACACATATTTGGTGTACTTTTTGATGTTTTAAGTACAGTGTGTAATATATATTTACTGTACTTTTTGATTTTATTTAAAGTATATAAAATGTATTTGGTGTACTTTTAGTTAATATTATATGTACAATATATGAAATGTATTTGCTGTACTTTTTGACATTTTTTGTACAGTATATAATATATATTTGGTGTACTTTTGATATATTATGTAAATTATATAATATATAATTGGTGTAGTTTTTGATATTTTACATAGAGTGTGTAATATGTATGTACTATCATTTTTGATATTTTATTTACAGTATATAATATACATTTGTTGTAATTTTTGATATTTTATGTACAGTATATTAAATATAATTACTGTAGTTTTTGACAGTTTATTTACAGTATATATAACACATATTTGGTGTACTTTTTGATATTTTAAGTACAGTGTGTAATATATATTTACTGTACTTTTTGATTTTTTTACAGTATATAAAATGTATTTGGTGTACTTTTAGTTAATATTATATGTACAATATATGAAATATATTTGCTGTACTTTTTGATATCTTATGTATAGTATATAATATATATTTGGTGTACTTTTGATATATTATGTAAATTATATAATATATAATTGGTGTAGTTTTTGATATTTTACATAGAGTGTGTAATATACATGTACTATCCTTTTTGATATTCTATTTACAGTATATAATATACATTTGGTGTAGTTTTTGATATTTTATGTACAGTATATTAAATATAATTACTGTAGTTTTTGACAGTTTATTTACAGTATATATAACACATATTTGGTGTACTTTTTGATATTTTAAGTACAGTGTGTAATATATACTTAGTGTATTTTTGATTTTTTTTCACAGTATATAAAATATATTTGGTGCACTTTTAGTTAATATTATATGTACAATACATGAAATATATTTGCTGTACTTTTTGTTATTTTATGTACAGTATATAATATATATTTGGTGTACTTTTGATATATTATGTAAATTATATAATATATAATTGGTGTAGTTTTTCATATTTTACATAGTGTGTGTAATATATATCTACTATCCTTTTTGATATTTTATTTACAGTATATAATATACATTTGGTGTAATTTTTGATATTTTATGTACAGTATATTAAATATAACTACTGTAGTTTTTGATAGTTTATTTACAGTATATATAACACATATTTGGTGTACTTTTTGATATTTTAAGTACAGTGTGTAATATATATTTAGTGTACTTTTTGATTTTTTTTTACAGTATATAAAATGTATTTGGTGCACTTTTAGTTAATATTATATGTACAATACATGAAATATATTTGCTTTACTTTTTGATATTTTATGTACAGTATATAATATATATTTGGTGTACTTTTGATATATTATGTAAATTATATAATATATAATTGGTGTAGTTTTTCATATTTTACATAGTGTGTGTAATATATATCTACTATCCTTTTTGATATTTTATTTACAGTATATAATATACATTTGGTGTAATTTTTGATATTTTATGTACAGTATATTAAATATAATTACTGTAGTTTTTGACAGTTTATTTACAGTATATATCACACATATTTGGTGTACTTTTTGATATTTTAAGTACAGTGTGTAATATATATTTACTGTACTTTTTGATTTATTTACTGTATATGAAATGTATTTGGTGTACTTTCAGTTAATATTATATGTACAATATATGAAATGTATTTGCTGTACTTTTTGACATTTTTTGTACAGTATATAATATATATTTGGTGTACTTTTGATATATTATGTAAATTATATAATATATAATTGGCGTAGTTTTTGATATTTTACATAGAGTGTGTAATATATATGTACTATCCTTTTTGATATTTTATTTACAGTATATAATATACATTTGGTGTAATTTTTGATATTTTATGTACAGTATATTAAATATAATTACTGTAGTTTTTGACAGTTTATTTACAGTATATATAACACATATTTGGTGTACTTTTTGATATTTTAAGTACAGTGTGTAATATATATTTACTGTACTTTTTGATTTTTTTACAGTATATAAAATGTATTTGGTGTACTTTTAGTTAATATTATATGTACAATATATGAAATATATTTGCTGTACTTTTTGATATCTTATGTATAGTATATAATATATATTTGGTGTACTTTTGATATATTATGTAAATTACATAATATATAATTGGTGTAGTTTTTGATATTTTACATAGAGTGTGTAATATACATGTACTATACTTTTTGATATTTTATTTACAGTATATAGTATACATTTGGTGTAATTTTTGATATTTTATGTACAGTATATTAAATATAATTACTGTAGTTTTTGATAGTTTATTTACAGTATATATAACACATATTTGGTGTACTTTTTGATATTTTAAGTACATTGTGTAATATATATTTACTGTACTTTTTGATTTTTTTTTGCAGTATATAAAATGTATTTGGTGCACTTTTAGTTAATATTATATGTACAATACATGAAATATATTTGCTGTACTTTTTGTTATTTTATGTACAGTATATAATATATATTTGGTGTACTTTTGATATATTATGTAATTTATATAATATATAATTGGTGGAGTTTTTCATATTTTACATAGTGTGTGTAATATATATCTACTATCTTTTTGATATTTTATTTACAGTATATAATATACATTTGGTGTAATTTTTGATATTTTATGTACAGTATATTAAATATAACTACTGTAGTTTTTGATAGTTTATTTACAGTATATATAACACATATTTGGTGTACTTTTTGATATTTTAAGTGCAGTGTGTAATATATATTTAGTGTACTTTTTGATTTTTTTTTACAGTATATAAAATGTATTTGGTGCACTCTTAGTTAATATTATATGTACAATACATGAAATATATTTGCTTTACTTTTTGTTATTTTATGTACAGTATATAATATATATTTGGTGTACTTTTGATATATTATGTAAATTATATAATATATAATTGGTGTAGTTTTTCATATTTTACATAGTGTGTGTAATATATATCTACTATCCTTTTTGATATTTTATTTACAGTATATAATATACATTTGGTGTAATTTTTGATATTTTATGTACAGTATATTAAATATAAGTACTGTAGTTTTTGACAGTTTATTTACAGTATATATAACACATATTTGGTGTACTTTTTGATATTTTAAGTACAGTGTGTAATATATATTTACTGTACTTTTTGATTTTTTTACAGTATAAAATGTATTTGGTGTACTTTTAGTTAATATTATATGTACAATATATGAAATGTATTTGCTGTACTTTTTGACATTTTTTGTACAGTATATAATATATATTTGGTGTACTTTTGATATATTATGTAAATTTTATAATATATAATTGGTGTAGTTTTTGATATTTTACGTAGAGTGTGTAATATGTATGTACTATCCTTTTTGATATTTTATTTACAGTATATAATATACATTTGGTGTAATTTTTGATATTTTATGTACAGAATATTAAATATAATTACTGTAGTTTTTGACAGTTTACTTACAGTATATATAACACATATTTGGTGTACTTTTTGATATTTTAAGTACAGTGTGTAATATATATTTACTGTACTTTTTGATTTTTTTACAGTATATAAAATGTATTTGGTGTACTTTTAGTTAATATTATATGTACAATATATGAAATATATTTGCTGTACTTTTTGATATCTTATGTATAGTATATAATATATATTTGGTGTACTTTTGATATATTATGTAAATTATATAATATATAATTGGTGTAGTTTTTGAAATTTTACATAGAGTGTGTAATATACATGGACTATCCTTTTTGATATTTTATTTACAGTATATAATATACATTTGGTGTAATTTTTGATATTTTATGTACAGTATATTAAATATAATTACTGTAGTTTTTGATAGTTTATTTACAGTATATATAACACATATTTGGTGTACATTTTGATATTTTAAGTACAGTGTGTAATATATATTTACTGTACTTTTTGATTTTTTTTTACAGTATATAAAATGTATTTGGTGCACTTTTAGTTAATATTATATGTACAATACATGAAATATATTTGCTGTACTTTTTGTTATTTTATGTACAGTATATAATATATATTTTGTGTACTTTTGATATATTATGTAAATTATATAATATATAATTGGTGGAGTTTTTCATATTTTACACAGTGTGTGTAATATATATCTACTATCCTTTTTGATATTTTATTTACAGTATATAATATACATTTGGTGTAATTTTTGATATTTTATGTACAGTATATTAAATATAATTACTGTAGTTTTTGATAGTTTATTTACAGTATATATAACACATATTTGGTGTACTTTTTGATATTTTAAGTACAGTGTGTAATATATACTTAGTGTATTTTTGATTTTTTTTACAGTATATAAAATATATTTGGTGCACTTTTAGTTAATATTATATGTACAATACATGAAATATATTTGCTGTACTTTTTGTTATTTTATGTACAGTATATAATATATATTTGGTGTACTTTTGATATATTATGTAAATTATATAATATATAATTGGTGTAGTTTTTCATATTTTACATAGTGTGTGTAATATATATCTACTATCCTTTTTGATATTTTATTTACAGTATATAATATACATTTGGTGTAATTTTTGATATTTTATGTACAGTATATTAAATATAAGTACTGTAGTTTTTGATAGTTTATTTACAGTATATATAACACATATTTGGTGTACTTTTTGATATTTTAAGTACAGTGTGTAATATATATTTAGTGTACTTTTTGATTTTTTTTTACAGTATATAAAATGTATTTGGTGCACTTTTAGTTAATATTATATGTACAATACATGAAATATATTTGCTTTACTTTTTGTTATTTTATGTACAGTATATAATATATATTTGGTGTACTTTTGATATATTATGTAAATTATACAATATATAATTGGTGTAGTTTTTCATATTTTACATAGTGTGTGTAATATATATCTAATATACTTTTTGATATTTTATTTACAGTATATAATATACATTTGGTGTAATTTTTGATATTTTATGTACAGTATATTAAATATAATTACTGTAGTTTTTGACAGTTTATTTACAGTATATATAACACATATTTGGTGTACTTTTTGATATTTTAAGTACAGTGTGTAATATATATTTACTGTACTTTTTGATTTTATTTACTGTATATGAAATGTATTTGGTGTACTTTTAGTTAATATTATATGTACAATATATGAAATGTATTTGCTGTACTTTTTGACATTTTTTGTACAGTATATAATATATATTTGGTGTACTTTTGATATATTATGTAAATTATATAATATATAATTGGTGTAGTTTTTGATATTTTACATAGAGTGTGTAATATATATGTACTATCCTTTTTGATATTTTATTTACAGTATATAATATACATTTGGTGTAGTTTTTGATATTATATGTACAGTATATTAAATATAATTACTGTAGCTTTGACAGTTTATTTACAGTATATATAACACATATTTGGTGTACTTTTTGATATTTTAAGTACAGTGTGTAATATATATTTACTGTACTTTTTGATTTTTTTACAGTATATAAAATGTATTTGGTGTACTTTTAGTTAATATTATATGTACAATATATGAAATATATTTGCTGTACTTTTTGATATCTTATTTATAGTATATAATATATATTTGGTGTACTTTTGATATATTATGTAAATTATATAATATATAATTGGTGTACTTTTTGATATTTTACATAGAGTGTGTACTATACATGTACTATCTTTTTGATATTTTATTTACAGTATATAGTATACATTTGGTGTAATTTTTGATATTTTATGTACAGTATATTAAATATAATTACTGTAGTTTTTGATAGTTTATTTACAGTATATATAACACATATTTGGTGTACTTTTTGATATTTTAAGTACAGTGTGTAATATATATTTACTGTACTTTTTGATTTTTTTTTACAGTATATAAAATATATTTGGTGCACTTTTAGTCAATATTATATGTACAATACATGAAATATATTTGCTGTACTTTTTGTTATTTTATGTACAGTATATAATATATATTTGGTGTACTTTTGATATATTATGTAAATTATATAATATATAATTGGTGGAGTTTTTCATATTTTACATAGTGTGTGTAATATATATCTACTATCTTTTTGATATTTTATTTACAGTATATAATATACATTTGGTGTAATTTTTGATATTTTATGTACAGTATATTAAATATAATTACTGTAGTTTTTGATAGTTTATTTACAGTATATATAACACATATTTGGTGTACTTTTTGATATTTTAAGTACAGTGTGTAATATATATTTAGTGTATTTTTGATTTTTTTTACAGTATATAAAATGTATTTGGTGCACTTTTAGTTAATATTATATGTACAATACATGAAATATATTTGCTGTACTTTTTGTTATTTTATGTACAGTATATAATATATATTTGGTGTACTTTTGATATATTATGTAAATTATATAATATATAATTGGTGTAGTTTTTCATATTTTACATAGTGTGTGTAATATATATCTACTATCCTTTTTGATATTTTATTTACAGTATATAATATACATTTGGTGTAATTTTTGATATTTTATGTACAGTATATTAAATATAATTACTGTAGTTTTTGACAGTTTATTTACAGTATATATAACACATATTTGGTGTACTTTTTGATATTTTAAGTACAGTGTGTAAGATATATTTACTGTACTTTTTGACTTTATTTACAGTATATAAAATGTATTTGGTGTACTTTTAGTTAATATTATATGTACAATATATGAAATGAATTTGCTGTACTTCTTGACATTTTTTGTAACAGTATATAATATATATTTGGTGTACTTTTGATATATTATGTAAATTATATAATATATAATTGGTGGTTTTTGATATTTTACATAGAGTGTGTAATATATATGTATTATCTTTTTGATATTTTATTTACAGTATATAATATACATTTGGTGTAATTTTTGATATTTTATGTACAGTATATTAAATATAATTACTGTAGTTTTTGATAGTTTATTTACAGTATATATAACACATATTTGGTGTACTTTTTGATATTTTAAGTACAGTGTGTAATATATATTTACTGTAGTTTTTGAATTTTTTTTCAATATATAAAATGCATTTGGTGTACTTTTAGTTAATATTATATGTACAATATATGAAATATATTTGCTGTACTTTTTGATATCTTATGTACAGTATATAATATATATTTGGTGTACTTTTGATATATTATGTAAATTATATAATATATAATTGGTGTAGTTTTTGATATTTTACATAGAGTGTGTAATATATATGTACTATCTTTTTGATATTTTATTTACAGTATATAATATACATTTGGTGTAATTTTTGATATTTTATGTACAGTATATTAAATATAATTACTGTAGTTTTTGATAGTTTATTTAGAGTATATATAACACATATTTGGTGTACTTTTTGATATTTTAAGTACAGTGTGTAATATATATTTATTGAACTTTTTGATTTTTTTTACAGTATATAAAATGTATTTGGTGTACTTTTAGTTAATATTATATGTACAATATATGAAATATATTTGCGGTACTTTTTGATATTTTATGTACAGTATATAATACATATTTGGTGTTCTTTTGAACACACACTCTATGTAAGAGTGTGTAATGTAGATGTACTATCCTTTTTGATATTTTATTTAGAGTATATAATATACATTTGGTGCAATTTTTGATATTTTATGTACAGTATACGAAATATAATTACTGTAGTTTTTGACAGTTCATTTACGGTATATATAACACATATTTCGTTTACTTTTTGATATTTTAAGTACTGTGTGTAATATACATTTACTGTACTTTTTGATTATTTTTTAGAGTATATAAAATGTATTTGGTGTACTTTTAGTTAATGTTATATGTACAATATATGAAATATATTTGCTGTACTTTTTGATACTTTATGTACAGTATATAATATATATTTGGTGTACTTTTGATATATTATGTAAATTATATAATATATAATTGGTGTAGTTTTTGATATTTTACATAGAGTTTGTAATATATGTACTATCCTTTTTGATATTTTATTTACAGTATATAATATACATTTCTTGTAATTTTTGATATTTTATGTACAGTGTATTAAATATAATTACTGTAGTTTTTGATAGTTTATTTACCGTATATATAACACATATTTGGTGTACTTTTTGATATTTTAAGTACAGTGTGTAATATATATTTACTGTACTTTTTGATTTTTTTTACAGTATATAAAGTGTATTTGGTGTACGTTTAGTTAATATTATATGTACAATATATGAAATATATTTGCTGTACTTTTTGATATCTTATATACAGTATATAATATATATTTGGTGTACTTTTGATATATTATATAAATTATATAATATATAATTGGTGTAGTTTTTGATATTTTACATAAGGTGTGTAATATATATGTACTATCATTTTGATATTTTATTTACAGTATATAATATACATTTGGTGTAATTTTTGATATTTTATGTACAGTATATTAAATATAATTACTGCAGTTTTTGATGGTATACTTAGAGTACATAAAACACATATTTGGTGTACTTTTTGATATTTTAAGTACAGTGTGTAATATATATTTACTGTACTTTTTGATTTTTTTTTACAGTATATAAAATATATTTGGTGTACTTTTAGTTAATATTATATGTACAATATATGAAATATATTTGCTGTACTTTTCGATATTTTATGTACAGTATATAATATATATTTGGTGTACTTTTGATATATTATGTAAATTATATAATATATAATTGGTGTAGTTTTTGATATTTTACATAGAGAGTGTAATATATATGTACGATCTTTTTGATATTTTGTTTACAGTATATAATATACATTTGGTGTAATTTTTGATATTTTATGTACAGTATATTAAATATAATTACTGTAGTTTTTGACAGTTTATTTACAGTATATATAACACATATTTGGTGTACTTTTTGATATTTTAAGTACAGTGTGTAAGATATATTTACTGTACTTTTTGACTTTATTTACAGTATATAAAATGTATTTGGTGTACTTTTAGTTAATATTATATGTACAATATATGAAATGAATTTGCTGTACTTCTTGACATTTTTTGTACAGTATATAATATATATTTGGTGTACTTTTGATATATTATGTAAATTATATAATATATAATTGGTGGTTTTTGATATTTTACATAGAGTGTGTAATATATATGTATTATCTTTTTGATATTTTATTTACAGTATATAATATACATTTGGTGTAATTTTTGATATTTTATGTACAGTATATTAAATATAATTACTGTAGTTTTTGATAGTTTATTTACAGTATATATAACACATATTTGGTGTACTTTTTGATATTTTAAGTACAGTGTGTAATATATATTTACTGTAGTTTTTGAATTTTTTTTCAATATATAAAATGCATTTGGTGTACTTTTAGTTAATATTATATGTACAATATATGAAATATATTTGCTGTACTTTTTGATATCTTATGTACAGTATATAATATATATTTGGTGTACTTTTGATATATTATGTAAATTATATAATATATAATTGGTGTAGTTTTTGATATTTTACATAGAGTGTGTAATATATATGTACTATCTTTTTGATATTTTATTTACAGTATATAATATACATTTGGTGTAATTTTTGATATTTTATGTACAGTATATTAAATATAATTACTGTAGTTTTTGATAGTTTATTTAGAGTATATATAACACATATTTGGTGTACTTTTTGATATTTTAAGTACAGTGTGTAATATATATTTATTGAACTTTTTGATTTTTTTTACAGTATATAAAATGTATTTGGTGTACTTTTAGTTAATATTATATGTACAATATATGAAATATATTTGCGGTACTTTTTGATATTTTATGTACAGTATATAATACATATTTGGTGTTCTTTTGAACACACACTCTATGTAAGAGTGTGTAATGTAGATGTACTATCCTTTTTGATATTTTATTTAGAGTATATAATATACATTTGGTGCAATTTTTGATATTTTATGTACAGTATACGAAATATAATTACTGTAGTTTTTGACAGTTCATTTACGGTATATATAACACATATTTCGTTTACTTTTTGATATTTTAAGTACTGTGTGTAATATACATTTACTGTACTTTTTGATTATTTTTTAGAGTATATAAAATGTATTTGGTGTACTTTTAGTTAATGTTATATGTACAATATATGAAATATATTTGCTGTACTTTTTGATACTTTATGTACAGTATATAATATATATTTGGTGTACTTTTGATATATTATGTAAATTATATAATATATAATTGGTGTAGTTTTTGATATTTTACATAGAGTTTGTAATATATGTACTATCCTTTTTGATATTTTATTTACAGTATATAATATACATTTCTTGTAATTTTTGATATTTTATGTACAGTGTATTAAATATAATTACTGTAGTTTTTGATAGTTTATTTACCGTATATATAACACATATTTGGTGTACTTTTTGATATTTTAAGTACAGTGTGTAATATATATTTACTGTACTTTTTGATTTTTTTTACAGTATATAAAGTGTATTTGGTGTACGTTTAGTTAATATTATATGTACAATATATGAAATATATTTGCTGTACTTTTTGATATCTTATATACAGTATATAATATATATTTGGTGTACTTTTGATATATTATATAAATTATATAATATATAATTGGTGTAGTTTTTGATATTTTACATAAGGTGTGTAATATATATGTACTATCATTTTGATATTTTATTTACAGTATATAATATACATTTGGTGTAATTTTTGATATTTTATGTACAGTATATTAAATATAATTACTGCAGTTTTTGATGGTATACTTAGAGTACATAAAACACATATTTGGTGTACTTTTTGATATTTTAAGTACAGTGTGTAATATATATTTACTGTACTTTTTGATTTTTTTTTACAGTATATAAAATATATTTGGTGTACTTTTAGTTAATATTATATGTACAATATATGAAATATATTTGCTGTACTTTTCGATATTTTATGTACAGTATATAATATATATTTGGTGTACTTTTGATATATTATGTAAATTATATAATATATAATTGGTGTAGTTTTTGATATTTTACATAGAGAGTGTAATATATATGTACGATCTTTTTGATATTTTGTTTACAGTATATAATATACATTTGGTGTAATTTTTGATATTTTATGTACAGTATATTAAATATAATTACTGTAGTTTTTGATAGTTTATTTACAGTATATATAACACATATTTGGTGTACTTTTTGATATTTTAAGTACAGTGTGTAATATATATTTACTGTACTTTTTGATTTTTTTACAGTATATAAAATGTATTTGGTATACTTTTAGTTAATATAATATGAACAATATATGAAATATATTTGCTGTACTTTTTGATATCTTATATACAGTATATAATATATATTTGGTGTACTTTTGATATATTATGTAAATTATATAATATATAATTGGTGTAGTTTTTGATATTTTACATAATGTGTGTAATATATATGTACTATCATTTTGATATTTTATTTAAAGTATATAATATACATTTGGTGTAATTTTTGATATTTTATGTACAGTATACTAAATATAATTACTGTAGTTTTTGATAGTTTACTTAGAGTATATATAACACATATTTGGTGTACTATTTGATACTTTAAGTACAGTGTGTAATATATATTTACTGTATTTTTTGGTTTTTTTTACAGTATATAAAATGTATTTGGTGTACTTTTAGTTAATATTATATGTACAATATATGAAATATATTTGCTGTACTTTTTGATATCTTATATACAGTATATAATATATATTTGGTGTACTTTTGATATATCATGTAAATTATATAATATATAATTGGTGTAGTTTTTGATATTTTACATAAGGTGTGTAATATATATGTACAATCATTTTGATATTTTATTTACAGTATATAATATACAATTGGTGTAATTTTTGATATTTTATGTACAGTATATTAAATATAATTACTGTAGTTTTTGATAGTTTACTTAGAGTATATATAACACATATTTGGTGTACTTTTTGATATTTTAAGGACAGTGTGTAATATATATTTACTGTACTTTTTGATTTTTTTTTACAGTATATAAAATGTATTTGGTGTATTTTAGTTAATATTATGTGTACAATATATGAAATATATTTGCTGTAGTTTTCGATATTTTATGTACAGTATATAATATATATTTGGTGTACTTTTGATATATTATGTAAATTGTATAATATATAATTGGTGTAGTTTTTGATATTTTACATAGAGTGTGTAATATATATGTACTATCGTTTTTGATATTTTATTTACAGTATATAATATACATTTGGTGTAATTTTTGATATTTTATGTACAGTATATTAAATATAATTACTGTAGTTTTTGATAGTTTATTTACAGTCTTTATAACACATATTTGGTGTACTTTTTGATATTTTAAGTACAGTGTGTAATATATATTTACTGTACTTTTTGATTTTTTTTACAATATATAAAATGTATTTGGTGTAATTTTAGTTAATATTATATGTACAATATATGAAATATATTTGCTGTACTTTTTGATATCTTATGTACAGTATATACTATATATTTGGTGTACTTTGATACATTATGTAAATTATATAATATATAATTGGTGTAGTTTTTGATATTTTACATAGAGTGTGTAGTATATATGTACTCTCCTTTTTGATATTTTATTTACAGTATATAATATACATTTGGTGCAATTTTTGATATTTTATGTACAGTATACGAAATATAATTACTGTAGTTTTTGATAGTTCATTTACCGTATATATAACACATATTTCGTGTACTTTTTGATATTTTAAGTACAGTGTGCAATATACATTTACTGTACTTTTTGATTATTTTTTAGAGTATATAAAATGTATTTGGTGTACTTTTAGGTAATGTTATATGTACAATATATGAAATATATTTGCTGTACTTTTTGATACTTTATGTACAGTATATAATATATATTTGGTGTACTTTTGATATATTATGTAAATTATATAATATATAATTGGTGTAGTTTTTGATATTTTACATAGAGTGTGTAATATATGTACTATCCTTTTTGATATTTTATTTACAGTATATAATATACATTTGGTGTAATTTTTGATATTTTATGTACAGTGTATTAAATATAATTACTGTAGTTTTTGATAGTTTATTTACAGTATATATAACACATATTTGGTGTACTTTTTGATATTTTAAGTACAGTGTGTAATATATATTTACTGTACTTTTTGATTTTTTTTACAGTATATAAAGTGTATTTGGTGTACTTTTAGTTAATATCATATGTACAATATATGAAATATATTTGCTGTACTTTTTGATATCTTATATACAGTATATAATATATATTTGGTGTACTTTTGATATATTATATAAATTATATAATATATAATTGGTGTAGTATTTGATATTTTACATAAGGTGTGTAATATATATGTACTATCATTTTGATATTTTATTTACAGTATATAATATACATTTGCTGTAATTTTTGATATTTTATGTACAGTATATTAAATATAATTACTGCAGTTTTTGATAGTATACTTAGAGTACATATAACACATATTTGGTGTACTTTTTGATATTTTAAGTACAGTGTGTAATATATATTTACTGTACTTTTTGATTTTTTTTACAGTATATAAAATATATTTGGTGTACTTTTAGTTAATATTATATGTACAATATATGAAATATATTTGCTGTACTTTTCGATATTTTATGTACAGTATATAATATATATTTGGTGTACTTTTGATATATTATGTAAATTATATAATATATAATTGGTGTAGTTTTTGATATTTTACATAGAGAGTGTAATATATATGTACTATCTTTTTGATATTTTCTTTACAGTATATAATATACATTTGGTGTAATTTTTGATATTTTATGTACAGTATATTAAATATAATTACTGTAGTTTTTGATAGTTTATTTACAGTATATATAACACATATTTGGTGTACTTTTTGATATTTTAAGTACAGTGTGTAATATATATTTACTGTACTTTTTGATTTTTTTACAGTATATAAAATGTATTTGGTATACTTTTAGTTAATATAATATGAACAATATATGAAATATATTTGCTGTACTTTTTGATATCTTATATACAGTATATAATATATATTTGGTGTACTTTTGATATATTATGTAAATTATATAATATATAATTGGTGTAGTTTTTGATATTTTACATAAGGTGTGTAATATATATGTACTATCATTTTGATATTTTATTTAAAGTATATAATATACATTTGGTGTAATTTTTGATATTTTATGTACAGTATACTAAATATAATTACTGTAGTTTTTGATAGTTTACTTAGAGTATATATAACACATATTTGGTGTACTATTTGATACTTTAAGTACAGTGTGTAATATATATTTACTGTATTTTTTGGTTTTTTTTACAGTATATAAAATGTATTTGGTGTACTTTTAGTTAATATTATATGTACAATATATGAAATATATTTGCTGTACTTTTTGATATCTTATATACAGTATATAATATATATTTGGTGTACTTTTGATATATCATGTAAATTATATAATATATAATTGGTGTAGTTTTTGATATTTTACATAAGGTGTGTAATATATATGTACAATCATTTTGATATTTTATTTACGGTATATAATATACAATTGGTGTAATTTTTGATATTTTATGTACAGTATATTAAATATAATTACTGTAGTTTTTGATAGTTTACTTAGAGTATATATAACACATATTTGGTGTACTTTTTGATATTTTAAGGACAGTGTGTAATATATATTTACTGTACTTTTTGATTTTTTTTACAGTATATAAAATGTATTTGGTGTATTTTAGTTAATATTATGTGTAAAATATATGAAATATATTTGCTGTACTTTTCGATATTTTATGTACAGTATATAATATATATTTGGTGTACTTTTGATATATTATGTAAATTGTATAATATATAATTGGTGTAGTTTTTGATATTTTACATAGAGTGTGTAATATATATGTACTATCGTTTTTGATATTTTATTTACAGTATATAATATACATTTGGTGTAATTTTTGATATTTTATGTACAGTATATTAAATATAATTACTGTAGTTTTTGATAGTTTATTTACAGTATATATAACACATATTTGGTGTACTTTTTGATATTTTAAGTACAGTGTGTAATATATATTTACTGTACTTTTTGATTTTTTTTTACAGTATATAAAATATATTTGGTGTACTTTTAGTTAATATTATATGTACAATATATGAAATATATTTGCTGTACTTTTCGATATTTTATGTACAGTATATAATATATATTTGGTGTACTTTTGATATATTATGTAAATTATATAATATATAATTGGTGTAGTTTTTGATATTTTACATAGAGAGTGTAATATATATGTACTATCTTTTTGATATTTTCTTTACAGTATATAATATACATTTGGTGTAATTTTTGATATTTTATGTACAGTATATTAAATATAATTACTGTAGTTTTTGATAGTTTATTTACAGTATATATAACACATATTTGGTGTACTTTTTGATATTTTAAGTACAGTGTGTAATATATATTTACTGTACTTTTTGATTTTTTTACAGTATATAAAATGTATTTGGTATACTTTTAGTTAATATAATATGAACAATATATGAAATATATTTGCTGTACTTTTTGATATCTTATATACAGTATATAATATATATTTGGTGTACTTTTGATATATTATGTAAATTATATAATATATAATTGGTGTAGTTTTTGATATTTTACATAAGGTGTGTAATATATATGTACTATCATTTTGATATTTTATTTAAAGTATATAATATACATTTGGTGTAATTTTTGATATTTTATGTACAGTATACTAAATATAATTACTGTAGTTTTTCATAGTTTACTTAGAGTATATATAACACATATTTGGTGTACTATTTGATACTTTAAGTACAGTGTGTAATATATATTTACTGTATTTTTTGGTTTTTTTTACAGTATATAAAATGTATTTGGTGTACTTTTAGTTAATATTATATGTACAATATATGAAATATATTTGCTGTACTTTTTGATATCTTATATACAGTATATAATATATATTTGGTGTACTTTTGATATATCATGTAAATTATATAATATATAATTGGTGTAGTTTTTGATATTTTACATAAGGTGTGTAATATATATGTACAATCATTTTGATATTTTATTTACAGTATATAATATACAATTGGTGTAATTTTTGATATTTTATATACAGTATATTAAATATAATTACTGTAGTTTTTGATAGTTTACTTAGAGTATATATAACACATATTTGGTGTACTTTTTGATATTTTAAGGACAGTGTGTAATATATATTTAGTGTACTTTTTGATTTTTTTTACAGTATATAAAATGTATTTGGTGTATTTTAGTTAATATTATGTGTACAATATATGAAATATATTTGCTGTAGTTTTCGATATTTTATGTACAGTATATAATATATATTTGGTGTACTTTTGATATATTATGTAAATTGTATAATATATAATTGGTGTAGTTTTTGATATTTTACATAGAGTGTGTAATATATATGTACTATCGTTTTTGATATTTTATTTACAGTTTATAATATACATTTGGTGTAATTTTTGATATTTTATGTACAGTATATTAAATATAATTACTGTAGTTTTTGATAGTTTATTTACAGTCTTTATAACACATATTTGGTGTACTTTTTGATATTTTAAGTACAGTGTGTAATATATATTTACTGTACTTTTTGATTTTTTTTACAATATATAAAATGTATTTGGTGTAATTTAATTAATATTATATGTACAATATATGAAATATATTTGCTGTACTTTTTGATATCTTATGTACAGTATATAATATATATTTGGTGTACTTTGATACATTATGTAAATTATATAATATATAATTGGTGTAGTTTTTGATATTTTACATAGAGTGTGTAGTATATATGTACTCTCCTTTTTGATATTTTATTTACAGTATATAATATACATTTGGTGCAATTTTTGATATTTTATGTACAGTATACGAAATATAATTACTGTAGTTTTTGATAGTTCATTTACCGTATATATAACACATATTTCGTGTACTTTTTGATATTTTAAGTACAGTGTGTAATATATATTTACTGTACTTTTTGATTATTTTTTAGAGTATATAAAATGTATTTGGTGTACTTTTAGTTAATGTTATATGTACAATATATGAAATATATTTGCTGTACTTTTTGATACTTTATGTACAGTATATAATATATATTTGGTGTACTTTTGATATATTATGTAAATTATATAATATATAATTGGTGTAGTTTTTGATATTTTACATAGAGTGTGTAATATATGTACTATCCTTTTTGATATTTTATTTACAGTATATAATATACATTTGGTGTAATTTTTGATATTTTATGTACAGTGTATTAAATATAATTACTGTAGTTTTTGATAGTTTATTTACAGTATATATAACACATATTTGGTGTACTTTTTGATATTTTAAGTACAGTGTGTAATATATATTTACTGTACTTTTTGATTTTTTTTTACAGTATATAAAGTGTATTTGGTGTACTTTTAGTTAATATTATATGTACAATATATGAAATATATTTGCTGTACTTTTTGATATCTTATATACAGTATATAATATATAGTTGGTGTACTTTTGATATATTATATAAATTATATAATATATAATTGGTGTAGTTTTTGATATTTTACATAAGGTGTGTAATATATATGTACTATCATTTTGATATTTTATTTACAGTATATAATATACATTTGGTGTAATATTTGATATTTTATGTACAGTATATTAAATATAATTACTGCAGTTTTTGATAGTTTACTTAGAGTACATATAACACATATTTGGTGTACTTTTTGATATTTTAAGTACAGTGTGTAATATATATTTACTGTACTTTTTGATTTTTTTTTACAGTATATAAAATATATTTGGTGTACTTTTAGTTAATATTATATGTACAATATATGAAATATATTTGCTGTACTTTTCGATATTTTATGTAGAGTATATAATATATATTTGGTGTACTTTAATATATTATGTAAATTATATAATATATAATTGGTGTAATTTTTGATATTTTACATAGAGAGTGTAATATATATGTACTATGTTTTTGGTATTTTCTTTACAGTATATAATATACATTTGGTGTAATTTTTGATATTTTATGTACAGTATATTAAATATAATTACTGTAGTTTTTGATAGTTTATTTACAGTATATATAACACATATTTGGTGTACTTTTTGATATTTTAAGTACAGTGTGTAATATATATTTACTGTACTTTTTGATTTTTTTTACAGGATATAAAATGTATTTGGTGTACTTTTAGTTAATATTATATGTACAATATATGAAATATATTTACTGTACTTTTTCATATCCTATGTACAGTATATAATATATATTTGGTGTACTTTTGATATATTATGTAAAGTATATAATATATAATTGGTGTAGTTTTTGAAATTTTACATAGAGTGTGTAATATAAATGTACTATCCTTTTTGATATTTTATTTACAGTATATAATATACATTTGGTGTAATTTTTGATATTTTATGTACAGTATATTAAATATAATTACTGCAGTTTTTGATAGTATACTTAGAGTACATATAACACATATTTGGTGTACTTTTTGATATTTTAAGTACAGTGTGTAATATATATTTACTGTACTTTTTGATTTTTTTTTACAGTATATAAAATATATTTGGTGTACTTTTAGTTAATATTATATGTACAATATATGAAATATATTTGCTGTACTTTTCGATATTTTATGTACAGTATATAATATATATTTGGTGTACTTTTGATATATTATGTAAATTATATAATATATAATTGGTGTAGTTTTTGATATTTTACATAGAGAGTGTAATATATATGTACGATCTTTTTGATATTTTGTTTACAGTATATAATATACATTTGGTGTAATTTTTGATATTTTATGTACAGTATATTAAATATAATTACTGTAGTTTTTGATACTTTATTTACAGTATATATAACACATATTTGGTGTACTTTTTGATATTTTAAGTACAGTGTGTAATATATATTTACTGTACTTTTTGATTTTTTTACAGTATATAAAATGTATTTGGTATACTTTTAGTTAATATAATATGAACAATATATGAAATATATTTGCTGTACTTTTTGATATCTTATATACAGTATATAATATATATTTGGTGTACTTTTGATATATTATGTAAATTATATAATATATAATTGGTGTAGTTTTTGATATTTTACATAAGGTGTGTAATATATATGTACTATCATTTTGATATTTTATTTAAAGTATATAATATACATTTGGTGTAATTTTTGATATTTTATGTACAGTATACTAAATATAATTACTGTAGTTTTTCATAGTTTACTTAGAGTATATATAACACATATTTGGTGTACTATTTGATACTTTAAGTACAGTGTGTAATATATATTTACTGTATTTTTTGGTTTTTTTTACAGTATATAAAATGTATTTGGTGTACTTTTAGTTAATATTATATGTACAATATATGAAATATATTTGCTGTACTTTTTGATATCTTATATACAGTATATAATATATAATTGGTGTACTTTTGATATATCATGTAAATTATATAATATATAATTGGTGTAGTTTTTGATATTTTACATAAGGTGTGTAATATATATGTACAATCATTTTGATATTTTATTTACAGTATATAATATACAATTGGTGTAATTTTTGATATTTTATATACAGTATATTAAATATAATTACTGTAGTTTTTGATAGTTTACTTAGAGTATATATAACACATATTTGGTGTACTTTTTGATATTTTAAGGACAGTGTGTAATATATATTTAGTGTACTTTTTGATTTTTTTTACAGTATATAAAATGTATTTGGTGTATTTTAGTTAATATTATGTGTACAATATATGAAATATATTTGCTGTACTTTTCGATATTTTATGTACAGTATATAATATATATTTGGTGTACTTTTGATATATTATGTAAATTGTATAATATATAATTGGTGTAGTTTTTGATATTTTACATAGAGTGTGTAATATATATGTACTATCGTTTTTGATATTTTATTTACAGTATATAATATACATTTGGTGTAATTTTTGATATTTTATGTACAGTATATTAAATATAATTACTGTAGTTTTTGATAGTTTATTTACAGTCTTTATAACACATATTTGGTGTACTTTTTGATATTTTAAGTACAGTGTGTAATATATATTTACTGTACTTTTTGATTTTTTTTACAATATATAAAATGTATTTGGTGTAATTTAATTAATATTATATGTACAATATATGAAATATATTTGCTGTACTTTTTGATATCTTATGTACAGTATATAATATATATTTGGTGTACTTTGATACATTATGTAAATTATATAATATATAATTGGTGTAGTTTTTGATATTTTACATAGAGTGTGTAGTATATATGTACTCTCCTTTTTGATATTTTATTTACAGTATATAATATACATTTGGTGCAATTTTTGATATTTTATGTACAGTATACGAAATATAATTACTGTAGTTTTTGATAGTTCATTTACCGTATATATAACACATATTTCGTGTACTTTTTGATATTTTAAGTACAGTGTGTAATATATATTTACTGTACTTTTTGATTATTTTTTAGAGTATATAAAATGTATTTGGTGTACTTTTAGTTAATGTTATATGTACAATATATGAAATATATTTGCTGTACTTTTTGATACTTTATGTACAGTATATAATATATATTTGGTGTACTTTTGATATATTATGTAAATTATATAATATATAATTGGTGTAGTTTTTGATATTTTACATAGAGTGTGTAATATATGTACTATCCTTTTTGATATTTTATTTACAGTATATAATATACATTTGGTGTAATTTTTGATATTTTATGTACAGTGTATTAAATATAATTACTGTAGTTTTTGATAGTTTATTTACAGTATATATAACACATATTTGGTGTACTTTTTGATATTTTAAGTACAGTGTGTAATATATATTTACTGTACTTTTTGATTTTTTTTTACAGTATATAAAGTGTATTTGGTGTACTTTTAGTTAATATTATATGTACAATATATGAAATATATTTGCTGTACTTTTTGATATCTTATATACAGTATATAATATATAGTTGGTGTACTTTTGATATATTATATAAATTATATAATATATAATTGGTGTAGTTTTTGATATTTTACATAAGGTGTGTAATATATATGTACTATCATTTTGATATTTTATTTACAGTATATAATATACATTTGGTGTAATATTTGATATTTTATGTACAGTATATTAAATATAATTACTGCAGTTTTTGATAGTTTACTTAGAGTACATATAACACATATTTGGTGTACTTTTTGATATTTTAAGTACAGTGTGTAATATATATTTACTGTACTTTTTGATTTTTTTTTACAGTATATAAAATATATTTGGTGTACTTTTAGTTAATATTATATGTACAATATATGAAATATATTTGCTGTACTTTTCGATATTTTATGTAGAGTATATAATATATATTTGGTGTACTTTAATATATTATGTAAATTATATAATATATAATTGGTGTAATTTTTGATATTTTACATAGAGAGTGTAATATATATGTACTATGTTTTTGGTATTTTCTTTACAGTATATAATATACATTTGGTGTAATTTTTGATATTTTATGTACAGTATATTAAATATAATTACTGTAGTTTTTGATAGTTTATTTACAGTATATATAACACATATTTGGTGTACTTTTTGATATTTTAAGTACAGTGTGTAATATATATTTACTGTACTTTTTGATTTTTTTTACAGGATATAAAATGTATTTGGTGTACTTTTAGTTAATATTATATGTACAATATATGAAATATATTTACTGTACTTTTTCATATCCTATGTACAGTATATAATATATATTTGGTGTACTTTTGATATATTATGTAAAGTATATAATATATAATTGGTGTAGTTTTTGAAATTTTACATAGAGTGTGTAATATAAATGTACTATCCTTTTTGATATTTTATTTACAGTATATAATATACATTTGGTGTAATTTTTGATATTTTATGTACAGTATATTAAATATAATTACTGCAGTTTTTGATAGTATACTTAGAGTACATATAACACATATTTGGTGTACTTTTTGATATTTTAAGTACAGTGTGTAATATATATTTACTGTACTTTTTGATTTTTTTTTACAGTATATAAAATATATTTGGTGTACTTTTAGTTAATATTATATGTACAATATATGAAATATATTTGCTGTACTTTTCGATATTTTATGTACAGTATATAATATATATTTGGTGTACTTTTGATATATTATGTAAATTATATAATATATAATTGGTGTAGTTTTTGATATTTTACATAGAGAGTGTAATATATATGTACGATCTTTTTGATATTTTGTTTACAGTATATAATATACATTTGGTGTAATTTTTGATATTTTATGTACAGTATATTAAATATAATTACTGTAGTTTTTGATACTTTATTTACAGTATATATAACACATATTTGGTGTACTTTTTGATATTTTAAGTACAGTGTGTAATATATATTTACTGTACTTTTTGATTTTTTTACAGTATATAAAATGTATTTGGTATACTTTTAGTTAATATAATATGAACAATATATGAAATATATTTGCTGTACTTTTTGATATCTTATATACAGTATATAATATATATTTGGTGTACTTTTGATATATTATGTAAATTATATAATATATAATTGGTGTAGTTTTTGATATTTTACATAAGGTGTGTAATATATATGTACTATCATTTTGATATTTTATTTAAAGTATATAATATACATTTGGTGTAATTTTTGATATTTTATGTACAGTATACTAAATATAATTACTGTAGTTTTTGATAGTTTACTTAGAGTATATATAACACATATTTGGTGTACTATTTGATACTTTAAGTACAGTGTGTAATATATATTTACTGTATTTTTTGGGTTTTTTTACAGTATATAAAATGTATTTGGTGTACTTTTAGTTAATATTATATGTACAATATATGAAATATATTTGCTGTACTTTTTGATATCTTATATACAGTATATAATATATATTTGGTGTACTTTTGATATATCATGTAAATTATATAATATATAATTGGTGTAGTTTTTGATATTTTACATAAGGTGTGTAATATATATGTACAATCATTTTGATATTTTATTTACAGTATATAATATACAATTGGTGTAATTTTGATATTTTATGTACAGTATATTAAATATAATTACTGTAGTTTTTGATAGTTTACTTAGAGTATATATAACACATATTTGGTGTACTTTTTGATATTTTAAGGACAGTGTGTAATATATATTTAGTGTACTTTTTGATTTTTTTTTACAGTATATAAAATGTATTTGGTGTATTTTAGTTAATATTATGTGTACAATATATGAAATATATTTGCTGTACTTTTCGATATTTTATGTACAGTATATAATATATATTTGGTGTACTTTTGATATATTATGTAAATTGTATAATATATAATTGGTGTAGTTTTTGATATTTTACATAGAGTGTGTAATATATATGTACTATCGTTTTTGATATTTTATTTACAGTATATAATATACATTTGGTGTAATTTTTGATATTTTATGTACAGTATATTAAATATAATTACTGTAGTTTTTGATAGTTTATTTACAGTCTTTATAACACATATTTGGTGTACTTTTTGATATTTTAAGTACAGTGTGTAATATATATTTACTGTACTTTTTGATTTTTTTTACAATATATAAAATGTATTTGGTGTAATTTTAGTTAATATTATATGTACAATATATGAAATATATTTGCTGTACTTTTTGATATCTTATGTACAGTATATAATATATATTTGGTGTACTTTGATACATTATGTAAATTATATAATATATAATTGGTGTAGTTTTTGATATTTTACATAGAGTGTGTAGTATATATGTACTCTCCTTTTTGATATTTTATTTACAGTATATAATATACATTTGGTGCAATTTTTGATATTTTATGTACAGTATACGAAATATAATTACTGTAGTTTTTGATAGTTCATTTACCGTATATATAACACATATTTCGTGTACTTTTTGATATTTTAAGTACAGTGTGTAATATACATTTACTGTACTTTTTGATTATTTTTTAGAGTATATAAAATGTATTTGGTGTACTTTTAGTTAATGTTATATGTACAATATATGAAATATATTTGCTGTACTTTTTGATACTTTATGTACAGTATATAATATATATTTGGTGTACTTTTGATATATTATGTAAATTATATAATATATAATTGGTGTAGTTTTTGATATTTTACATAGAGTATGTAATATATGTACTATCCTTTTTGATATTTTATTTACAGTATATAATATACATTTGGTGTAATTTTTGATACTTTATGTACACTGTATTAAATATAATTACTGTAGTTTTTGATAGTTTATTTACAGTATATATAACACATATTTGGTGTACTTTTTGATATTTTAAGTACAGTGTGTAATATATATTTACTGTACTTTTTGATTTTTTTTACAGTATATAAAGTGTATTTGGTGTACTTTTAGTTAATATTATATGTACAATATATGAAATATATTTGCTGTACTTTTTGATATCTTATATACAGTATATAATATATATTTGGTGTACTTTTGATATATTATATAAATTATATAATATATAATTGGTGTAGTTTTTGATATTTTACATAAGGTGTGTAATATATATGTACTATCATTTTGATATTTTATTTACAGTATATAATATACATTTGCTGTAATTTTTGATATTTTATGTACAGTATATTAAATATAATTACTGCAGTTTTTGATAGTATACTTAGAGTACATATAACACATATTTGGTGTACTTTTTGATATTTTAAGTACAGTGTGTAATATATATTTACTGTACTTTTTGATTTTTTTTTACAGTATATAAAATATATTTGGTGTACTTTTAGTTAATATTATATGTACAATATATGAAATATATTTGCTGTACTTTTCGATATTTTATGTACAGTAGATAATATATATTTGGTGTACTTTTGATATATTATGTAAATTATATAATATATAATTGGTGTAGTTTTTGATATTTTACATAGAGAGTGTAATATATATGTACTATCTTTTTGATATTTTCTTTACAGTATATAATATACATTTGGTGTAATTTTTGATATTTTATGTACAGTATATTAAATATAATTACTGTAGTTTTTGATAGTTTATTTACAGTATATATAACACATATTTGGTGTACTTTTTGATATTTTAAGTACAGTGTGTAATATATATTTACTGTACTTTTTGATTTTTTTACAGTATATAAAATGTATTTGGTATACTTTTAGTTAATATAATATGAACAATATATGAAATATATTTGCTGTACTTTTTGATATCTTATATACAGTATATAATATATATTTGGTGTACTTTTGATATATTATGTAAATTATATAATATATAATTGGTGTAGTTTTTGATATTTTACATAAGGTGTGTAATATATATGTACTATCATTTTGATATTTTATTTAAAGTATATAATATACATTTGGTGTAATTTTTGATATTTTATGTACAGTATACTAAATATAATTACTGTAGTTTTTGATAGTTTACTTAGAGTATATATAACACATATTTGGTGTACTATTTGATACTTTAAGTACAGTGTGTAATATATATTTACTGTATTTTTTGGTTTTTTTTACAGTATATAAAATGTATTTGGTGTACTTTTAGTTAATATTATATGTACAATATATGAAATATATTTGCTGTACTTTTTGATATCTTATATACAGTATATAATATATATTTGGTGTACTTTTGATATATCATGTAAATTATATAATATATAATTGGTGTAGTTTTTGATATTTTACATAAGGTGTGTAATATATATGTACAATCATTTTGATATTTTATTTACGGTATATAATATACAATTGGTGTAATTTTTGATATTTTATGTACAGTATATTAAATATAATTACTGTAGTTTTTGATAGTTTACTTAGAGTATATATAACACATATTTGGTGTACTTTTTGATATTTTAAGGACAGTGTGTAATATATATTTACTGTACATTTTGATTTTTTTTTACAGTATATAAAATGTATTTGGTGTATTTTAGTTAATATTATGTGTACAATATATGAAATATATTTGCTGTACTTTTCGATATTTTATGTACAGTATATAATATATATTTGGTGTACTTTTGATATATTATGTAAATTGTATAATATATAATTGGTGTAGTTTTTGATATTTTACATAGAGTGTGTAATATATATGTACTATCGTTTTTGATATTTTATTTACAGTATATAATATACATTTGGTGTAATTTTTGATATTTTATGTACAGTATATTAAATATAATTACTGTAGTTTTTGATAGTTTATTTACAGTATATATAACACATATTTGGTGTACTTTTTGATATTTTAAGTACAGGGTGTAATATATATTTACTGTACTTTTTGATTTTTTTTTACAGTATATAAAATATATTTGGTGTACTTTTAGTTAATATTATATGTACAATATATGAAATATATTTGCTGTACTTTTCGATATTTTATGTACAGTATATAATATATATTTGGTGTACTTTTGATATATTATGTAAATTATATAATATATAATTGGTGTAGTTTTTGATATTTTACATAGAGAGTGTAATATATATGTACTATCTTTTTGATATTTTTTTTACAGTATATAATATACATTTGGTGTAATTTTTGATATTTTATGTACAGTATATTAAATATAATTACTGTAGTTTTTGATAGTTTATTTACAGTGTATATAACACATATTTGGTGTACTTTTTGATATTTTAAGTACAGTGTGTAATATATATTTACTGTACTTTTTGATTTTTTTACAGTATATAAAATGTATTTGGTATACTTTTAGTTAATATAATATGAACAATATATGAAATATATTTGCTGTACTTTTTGATATCTTATATACAGTATATAATATATATTTGGTGTACTTTTGATATATTATGTAAATTATATAATATATAATTGGTGTAGTTTTTGATATTTTACATAAGGTGTGTAATATATATGTACTATCATTTTGATATTTTATTTAAAGTATATAATATACATTTGGTGTAATTTTTGATATTTTATGTACAGTATACTAAATATAATTACTGTACTTTTTCATAGTTTACTTAGAGTATATATAACACATATTTTGTGTACTATTTGATACTTTAAGTACAGTGTGTAATATATATTTACTGTATTTTTTGGTTTTTTTTACAGTATATAAAATGTATTTGGTGTACTTTTAGTTAATATTATATGTACAATATATGAAATATATTTGCTGTACTTTTTGATATCTTATATACAGTATATAATATATATTTGGTGTACTTTTGATATATCATGTAAATTATATAATATATAATTGGTGTAGTTTTTGATATTTTACATAAGGTGTGTAATATATATGTACAATCATTTTGATATTTTTTTTACAGTATATAATATACAATTGGTGTAATTTTTGATATTTTATGTACAGTATATTAAATATAATTACTGTAGTTTTTGATAGTTTACTTAGAGTATATATAACACATATTTGGTGTACTTTTTGATATTTTAAGGACAGTGTGTAATATATATTTACTGTACTTTTTGATTTTTTTTTACAGTATATAAAATGTATTTGGTGTATTTTAGTTAATATTATGTGTACAATATATGAAATATATTTGCTGTAGTTTTCGATATTTTATGTACAGTATATAATATATATTTGGTGTACTTTTGATATATTATGTAAATTGTATAATATATAATTGGTGTAGTTTTTGATATTTTACATAGAGTGTGTAATATATATGTACTATCGTTTTTGATATTTTATTTACAGTATATAATATACATTTGGTGTAATTTTTGATATTTTATGTACAGTATATTAAATATAATTACTGTAGTTTTTGATAGTTTATTTACAGTCTTTATAACACATATTTGGTGTACTTTTTGATATTTTAAGTACAGTGTGTAATATATATTTACTGTACTTTTTGATTTTTTTTACAATATATAAAATGTATTTGGTGTAATTTTAGTTAATATTATATGTACAATATATGAAATATATTTGCTGTACTTTTTGATATCTTATGTACAGTATATAATATATATTTGGTGTACTTTGATACATTATGTAAATTATATAATATATAATTGGTGTAGTTTTTGATATTTTACATAGAGTGTGTAGTATATATGTACTCTCCTTTTTGATATTTTATTTACAGTATATAATATACATTTGGTGCAATTTTTGATATTTTATGTACAGTATACGAAATATAATTACTGTAGTTTTTGATAGTTCATTTACCGTATATATAACACATATTTCGTGTACTTTTTGATATTTTAAGTACAGTGTGTAATATATATTTACTGTACTTTTTGATTATTTTTTAGAGTATATAAAATGTATTTGGTGTACTTTTAGTTAATGTTATATGTACAATATATGAAATATATTTGCTGTACTTTTTGATACTTTATGTACAGTATATAATATATATTTGGTGTACTTTTGATATATTATGTAAATTATATAATATATAATTGGTGTAGTTTTTGATATTTTACATAGAGTGTGTAATATATGTACTATCCTTTTTGATATATTATTTACAGTATCTAATATACATTTGGTGTAATTTTTGATATTTTATGTACAGTGTATTAAATATAATTACTGTAGTTTTTGATAGTTTATTTACAGTATATATAACACATATTTGGTGTACTTTTTGATATTTTAAGTACAGTGTGTAATATATATTTACTGTACTTTTTTATTTTTTTTTACAGTATATAAAGTGTATTTGGTGTACTTTTAGTTAATATTATATGTACAATATATGAAATATATTTGCTGTACTTTTTGATATCTTATATACAGTATATAATATATATTTGGTGTACTTTTGATATATTATATAAATTATATAATATATAATTGGTGTAGTTTTTGATTTTTTACATAAGGTGTGTAATATATATGTACTATCATTTTGATATTTTATTTACAGTATATAATATACATTTGGTGTAATATTTGATATTTTATGTACAGTATATTAAATATAATTACTGCAGTTTTTGATAGTTTACTTAGAGTACATATAACACATATTTGGTGTACTTTTTGATATTTTAAGTACAGTGTGTAATATATATTTACTGTACTTTTTGATTTTTTTTTACAGTATATAAAATATATTTGGTGTACTTTTAGTTAATATTATATGTACAATATATGAAATATATTTGCTGTACTTTTCGATATTTTATGTAGAGTATATAATATATATTTGGTGTACTTTAATATATTATGTAAATTATATAATATATAATTGGTGTAGTTTTTGATATTTTACATAGAGAGTGTAATATATATGTACTATCTTTTTGGTATTTTCTTTACAGTATATAATATACATTTGGTGTAATTTTTGATATTTTATGTACAGTATATTAAATATAATTACTGTAGTTTTTGATAGTTTATTTACAGTATATATAACACATATTTGGTGTACTTTTTGATATTTTAAGTACAGTGTGTAATATATATTTACTGTACTTTTTGATTTTTTTTACAGTTTATAAAATGTATTTGGTGTACTTTTAGTTAATATTATATGTACAATATATGAAATATATTTACTGTACTTTTTCATATCCTATGTACAGTATATAATATATATTTGGTGTACTTTTGATATATTATGTAAAGTATATAATATATAATTGGTGTAGTTTTTGAAATTTTACATAGAGTGTGTAATATAAATGTACTATCCTTTTTGATATTTTATTTACAGTATATAATATACATTTGGCGTAATTTTTGATATTTTATGTACAGTTTAATAAATATTATTACTGTAGTTTTCGATAGTTTATTTACAGTATTTGTAACTCATATTTGGTGTACTTTTTGATATTTTAAGTACAGTGTGTAATATATATTTACTGTACTTTTTGATTTTTTTTTACAGTTTATAAAATGTATTTGGTGTACTTTTAGTTAATATTATACGTACAATATATGAAATATATTTGCTGTACTTTTTGATATTTTATGTACAGTATATAATATATATTTGGTGTAATTTTGATATACTATGTAAGTTATATAATATATAATTGTAATTTTTGATATTTTACATAGAGTGTGTAATATATATGTACTATCATTTTTGATATTTTATTTACAGTATATAATATACATTTGGTGTAATTTTTGATATTATATGTACAGTATATTAAATATAATTACTGTAGATTTTGATAGTTTATTTACAGTATATATAACACATATTTGGTGTACTTTTTGATATTTTAAGTACAGTGTGTAATATATATTTACTGTACTTTTTGATTTTTTTACAGTATATAAAATGTATTTGGTATACTTTTAGTTAATATAATATGAACAATATATGAAATATATTTGCTGTACTTTTTGATATCTTATATACAGTATATAATATATATTTGGTGTACTTTTGATATATTATGTAAATTGTATAATATATAATTGGTGTAGATTTTGATATTTTACATAGAGTGTGTAATATATATGTACTATCGTTTTTGATATTTTATTTACACTATATAATATACATTTGGTGTAATTTTTGATAATTTATGTACAGTATATTAAATATAATTACTGTAGTTTTTGATAGTTTATTTACAGTATATATAACACATATTTGGTGTACTTTTTGATATTTTAAGTACAGTGTGTAATATATATTTACTGTACTTTTTGATTTTTTTTTACAGTATATAAAGTGTATTTGGTGTACTTTTAGTTAATATTATATGTACAATATATGAAATATATTTGCTGTACTTTTTGATATCTTTTATACAGTATATAATATATATTTGGTGTACTTTTGATATATTATATAAATTATATAATATATAATTGGTGTAGTTTTTGATTTTTTACATAAGGTGTGTAATATATATGTACTATCATTTTGATATTTTATTTACAGTATATAATATACATTTGGTGTAATATTTGATATTTTATGTACAGTATATTAAATATAATTACTGCAGTTTTTGATAGTTTACTTAGAGTACATATAACACATATTTGGTGTACTTTTTGATATTTTAAGTACAGTGTGTAATATATATTTACTGTACTTTTTGATTTTTTTTTTACAGTATATAAAATATATTTGGTGTACTTTTAGTTAATATTATATGTACAATATATGAAATTTATTTGCTGTACTTTTCGATATTTTATGTAGAGTATATAATATATATTTGGTGTACTTTAATATATTATGTAAATTATATAATATATAATTGGTGTAGTTTTTGATATTTTACATAGAGAGTGTAATATATATGTACTATCTTTTTGGTATTTTCTTTACAGTATATAATATACATTTGGTGTAATTTTTGATATTTTATGTACAGTATATTAAATATAATTACTGTAGTTTTTCATAGTTTATTTACAGTATATATAACACATATTTGGTGTACTTTTTGATATTTTAAGTACAGTGTGTAATATATATTTACTGTACTTTTTGATTTTTTTTACAGTATATAAAATGTATTTGGTGTACTTTGAGTTAATATCATATGTACAATATATGAAATATATTTGCTGTACTTTTTGATATCTTATATACAGTATATAATATATAGTTGGTGCACTTTTGATATATTATGTAAATTATATAATATATAATTGGTGTAGTTTTTGATATTTTACATAAGGTGTGTAATATATATGTACTATCATTTTGATATTTTATTTACAGTATATAATATACGTTTGGTGTAATTTTTGATATTTTATTTACAGTATATTAAATATAATTACTGTAGTTTTTGATAGTTTACTTAGAGTATATATAACACATATTTGGTGTACTTTTTGATATTTTAAGGACAGTGTGTAATATATATTTACTGTACTTTTTGATTTTTTTTTACAGTATATAAAATGTATTTGGTGTATTTTAGTTAATATTATGTGTACAATATATGAAATATATTTGCTGTACTTTTCGATATTTTATGTACAGTATATAATATATATTTGGTGTACTTTTGATATATTATGTAAATTGTATAATATATAATTGGTGTAGTTTTTATATTTTACATAGAGTGTGTAATATATATGTACTATCCTTTTTGATATTTTATTTACAGTATATAATATACATTTGGTGTAATTTTTGATATTTTATGTACAGTATATTAAATATAATTACTGTAGTTTTTGATAGTTTATTTACAGTATATATAACACATATTTGGTGTACTTTTTGATATTTTAAGTACAGTGTGTAATATATATTTACTGTACTTTTTGATTTTTTTTTACACTATATAAAATGTATTTGGTGCACTTTTAGTTAATCTTATATGTGCAATACATGAAATATATTTGCTGTACTTTTTGTTATTTTATGTACACTATATAATATATATTTGGTGTACTTTTGATATATTATGTAAATTATATAATATATAATTGGTGTAGTTTTTCATATTTTACATAGTGTGTGTAATATATATCTACTATCCTTTTTGATATTTTATTTACAGTATATAATATACATTTGGTGTAATTTTTGATATATTATGTACAGTATATTAAATATAATTACTGTAGCTTTTGACAGTTTATTTACAGTATATATAACACATATTTGGTGTAATTTTTGATATTTTAAGTACAGTGTGTAATATATATTTATTGTACTTTTTGATTTTATTTACAGTATATAAACTGTATTTGGTGTACTTGTAGTTTTTGACAGTTTATTTACAGTATATATAACACATATTTGGTGTACTTTTTGATATTTTAAGTACAGTGTGTAATATATATTTACTGTACTTTTTGATGTTTTTACAGTATATAAAATGTATTTGGTGTACTTTTAGTTAATATTATATGTACAATATATGAAATATATTTGCTGTACTTTTTGAAATCTTATGTAAAGTATATAATATATATTTGGTGTACTTTTGATATATTATGTAAATTATATAATATATAATTGGTATAGTTTTTGATATTTTACATAGAGTGTGTAATATACATGTACTATCCTTTTTGATATTTCATTTACAGTATATAATATACATTTGGTGTAATTTTTGATATTTTATGTACAGTATATTAAATATAATTACTGTAGTTTTTGATAGTTTATTTACAGTATATATAACACATATTTGGTGTACTTTTTGATATTTTAAGTACAGTGTGTAATATATATTTAGTGTACTTTTTGATTTTTTTTTACAGTATATAAAATGTATTTGGTGCACTTTTAGTTAATATTATATGTACAATACATGAAATATATTTGCTGTACTTTTTGTTATTTTATGTACAGTATATAATATATATTTGGTGTACTTTTGCTATATTATGTAAATTATATAATATATAATTGGTGTAGTTTTTCATATTTTACATAGTGTGTGTAATATATATCTACTATCCTTTTTGATATTTTATTTACAGTATATAATATACATTTGGTGTAATTTTTGATATTTTATGTACAGTATATTAAATATAATTACTGTAGTTTTTGATAGTTTATTTACAGTATATATAACACATATTTGGTGTACTTTTTGATATTTTAAGTACAGTGTGTAATATATATTTAGTGTACTTTTTGATTTTTTTTACACTATATAAAATGTATTTGGTGCACTTTTAGTTAATATTATACGTAGAATACATGAAATATATTTGCTGTACTTTTTGTTATTTTATGTACACTATATAGTATATATGTGGTGTACTTTTGATATATTATGTAAATTATATAATATATAATTGGTGTAGTTTTTCTTATTTTACAGAGTGTGTGTAATATATATCTACTATCCTTTTTGATATTTTATTTACAGTATATAATATACATTTGGTGTAATTTTTGATATTTTATGTACAGTATATTAAATATAATTACTGTACTTTTTGACAGTTTATTTACAGTATATATAACACATATTTGGTGTACTTTTTGATATTTTAAGTACAGTGTGTAATATATATTTATTGTACTTTTTGATTTTATTTACAGTATATAAACTGTATTTGGTGTACTTTTAGTTAATATTATATGTACAATATATGAAATGTATTTGCTGTACTTTTTGACATTTTTTGTACAGTATATAATATATATTTGGTGTACTTTTGGTATATTATGTAAATTATAGAATATATAATTGGTGTAGTTTTTGATATTTTACATAGTGTGTGTAATATGTATGTATTATCTTTTTGATATTTTATTTACATTATATAATATACATTTGGTGTAATTTTTGATATTTTATGTACAGTATATTAAATATAATTACTGTAGTTTTTGACAGTTTATTTACAGTATATATAACACATATTTGGTGTACTTTTTGATATTTTAAGTACAGTGTGTAATATATATTTACTGTACTTTTTGATTTTATTTACAGTATATAAAATGTATTTGGTGTACTTTTAGTTAATATCATATGTACAATATATGAAATGTATTTGCTGTACTTTTTGACATATTTTGTACAGTATATAATATATATTTGGTGTACTTTCGATATATTATGTAAATTATATAATATATAATTGGTGTAGTTTTTGATATTTTACCTAGAGTGTGTAATATGTATGTACTATCCTTTTTGATATTTTATTTACAGTATATAATATACATTTGGTGTAATTTTTGATATTTTATGTACAGTATATTAAATATAATTACTGTAGTTTTTGATAGTTTATTTACAGTATATATAACACATATTTGGTGTACTTTTTGATATTTTAAGTACAGTGTGTAATATATATTTAGTGTACTTTTTGATTTTTTTTTACAGCATATAAAATGTATTTGGTGCACTTTTAGTTAATATTATATGTACAATACATGAAATATATTTGCTGTACTTTTTGTTATTTTATGTACAGTATATAATATATATTTGGTGTACTTTTGATATATTATGTAAATTATATAATATATAATTGGTGTAGTTTTTCATATTTTACATAGTGTGTGTAATATATATCTACTATCTTTTTGATATTTTATTTACAGTATATAATATACATTTGGTGTAATTTTTGATATTTTATGTACAGTATATTAAATATAATTACTGTAGTTTTTGATAGTTTATTTACAGTATATACAACACATATTTGGTGTACTTTTTGATATTTTAAGTACAGTGTGTAATATATATTTAGTGTACTTTTTGATTTTTTTTTACAGTATATAAAATGTATTTGGTGCACTTTTAGTTAATATTATATGTACAATACATGAAATATATTTGCTGTACTTTTTGTTATTTTATGTACAGTATATAATATATATTTGGTGTACTTTTGATATATTATGTAAATTATATAATATATAATTGGTGTAGTTTTTCATATTTTACATAGTGTGTGTAATATATATCTACTATCCTTTTTGATATTTTATTTACAGTATATAATATACATTTGGTGTAATTTTTGATATTTTATGTACAGTATATTAAATATAATTACTGTAGTTTTTGATAGTTTATTTACAGTATATATAACACATATTTGGTGTACTTTTTGATATTTTAAGTACAGTGTGTAATATATATTTACTGTACTTTTTGATGTTTTTACACTATATAAAATGTATTTGGTGTACTTTTAGTTAATATTACATGTACAATATATGAAATATATTTGCTGTACTTTTTGATATCTTATGTATAGTATATAATATATATTTGGTGTACTTTTGATATATTATGTAAATTATATAATATATAATTGGTGTAGTTTTTGATATTTTACATAGAGTGTGTAATATACATGTACTATCCTTTTTGATATTTTATTTACAGTATATAATATACATTTGGTGTAATTTTTGATATTTTAGGTACAGTATATTAAATATAATTACTGTAGTTTTTGATAGTTTATTTACAGTATATATAACACATATTTGGTGTACTTTTTGATATTTTAAGTACAGTGTGTAATATATATTTAGTGTACTTTTTGATTTTTTTTTACAGTATATAAAATGTATTTGGTGCACTTTTAGTTAATATTATATGTACAATACATGAAATATATTTGCTGTACTTTTTGTTATTTTATGTACAGTATATAATATATATTTGGTGTACTTTTGCTATATTATGTAAATTATATAATATATAATTGGTGTAGTTTTTCATATTTTACATAGTGTGTGTAAAATATATCTACTATCCTTTTTGATATTTTATTTACAGTATATAATATATATTTGGTGTAATTTTTGATATTTTATGTACAGTATATTAAATATAATTACTGTAGGTTTTGATAGTTTATTTACAGTATATATAACACATATTTGGTGTACTTTTTGATATTTTAAGTACAGTTTGTAATATATATTTAGTGTACTTTTTGATTTTTTTTACAGTATATAAAATATATTTGGTGCACTTTTAGTTAATATTATATGTACAATACATGAAATATATTTGCTGTACTTTTTGTTATTTTATGTACAGTATATAATATATATTTGGTGTAATTTTGATATATTATGTAAATTATATAATATATAATTGGTGTAGTTTTTCGTATTTTACATAGTGTGTGCAATGTATATACACTATCCTTTGTGATATTTTATTTACAGTATATAATATACATTTGGTGTAATTTTTGATATTTTATGTACAGTATATTAAATATAATTACTGTAGTTTTTGACAGTTTATTTACACTATATGTAACCCATATTTGGTGTACTTTTTGATATTTTAAGTACAGTGTGTAATATATATTTACTGTACTTTTTGATTTTATTTACAGTATATAAAATGTATTTGGTGTACTTTTAGTTAATATTATATGTACAATATATGAAATGTATTTGCTGTACTTTTTGACATTTTTTGTACAGTATATAATATATATTTGGTGTACTTTTGATATATTATGTAAATTATATAATATATAATTGGTGTAGTTTTTCATATTTTACATAGAGTGTGTAATATGTATGTACTATCCTTTTTGATATGTTATTTACAGTATATAATATACATTTGGTGTAATTTTTGATATTTTATGTACAGTATATTAAATATAATTACTGTAGTTTTTGACAGTTTATTTACAGTATATATAACACATATTTGGTGTACTTTTTGATATTTTAAGTACAGTGTGTAATATATATTTACTGTACTTTTTGATGTTTTTACAGTATATAAAATGTATTTGGTGTACTTTTAGTTAATATTATATGTACAATATATGAAATATATTTACTGTACTTTTTGATATCTTATGTATAGTATATAATATATATTTGGTGTACTTTTGATATATTATGTAAATTATATAATATATAATTGGTGTAGTTTTTGATATTTTACATAGAGTGTGTAATATACATGTACTATCCTTTTTGATATTTTATTTACAGTATATAATATACATTTGGTGTAATTTTTGATATTTTATGTACAGTATATTAAATATAATTACTGAAGTTTTTGATAGTTTATTTACAGTATATATAACACATATTTGGTGTACTTTTTGATATTTTAAGTACAGTGTGTAATATATATTTAGTGTACTTTTTGAATTTTTTTACAGTATATAAAATGTATTTGGTGCACTTTTAGTTAATATATGAACAATACATGAAATATATTTGCTGTACTTTTTGTTATTTTATGTACAGTATATAATATATATTTGGTGTACTTTTGATATATTATGTAAATTATATAATATATAATTGGTGTAGTTTTTCATATTTTACATAGTGTGTGTAATATATATCTACTATCCTTTTTGATATTTTATTTACAGTATATAATATACATTTGGTGTAATTTTTGATATTTTATGTACAGTATATTAAATATAATTACTGTAGTTTTTGACAGTTTATTTACAGTATATATAACACATATTTGGTGTACTTTTTGATATTTTAAGTACAGTGTGTAATATATATTTACTGTACTTTTTGATGTTTTTACAGTATATAAAATGTATTTGGTGTACTTTTAGTTAATATTATATGTACAACATATGAAATATATTTGCTGTACTTTTTGATATCTTATGTATAGTATATAATATATATTTGGTGTACTTTTGATATATTATGTAAATTATATAATATATAATTGGTGTAGTTTTTGATATTTTACATAGAGTGTGTAATATACATGTACTATCCTTTTTGATATTTTATTTACAGTATATAATATACATTTGGTGTAGTTTTTGATATTCTATGTACAGTATATTAAATATAATTACTGTAGTTTTTGATAGTTTATTTACAGTATATATAACACATATTTGGTGTACTTTTTGATATTTTAAGTACAGTGTGTAATACATATTTAGTGTACTTTTTGATTTTTTTTTATAGTATATAAAATGTATTTGGTGCACTTTTAGTTAATATTATATGTACAATACATGAAATATATTTGCTGTACTTTTTGTTATTTTATGTACAGTATATAATATATATTTGGTGTACTTTTGATATATTATGTAAATTATATAATATATAATTGGTGTAGTTTTTGATATTTTACATAGAGTGTGTAATATGTATGTACTATCCTTTTTGATATTTTATTTACAGTATATAATATACATTTGGTGTAATTTTTGATATTTTATGTACAGTATATTAAATATAATTACTGTAGTTTTTGACAGTTTATTTACAGTATATATAACACATATTTGGTGTACTTTTTGATATTTTAAGTACAGTGTGTAATATATATTTACTGTACTTTTTGATGTTTTTACAGTATATAAAATGTATTTGGTGTACTTTTAGTTAATATTATATGTACAATATATGAAATGTATTTGCTGTACTTTTTGACATTTTTTGTACATTATATAATATATATTTGGTGTACTTTTGATATATTATGTAAATTATATAATATATAATTGGTGTAGTTTTTGATATTTTACATACAGTGTGTAATATGTATGTACTATCCTTTTTGATATTTTATTTACAGTATATAATATACATTTGGTATAATTTTTGATATTTTATGTACAGTATATTAAATATAATTACTGTAGTTTTTGACAGTTTATTTACAGTATATATAACACATATTTGGTGTACCTTTTGATATTTTAAGTACAGTGTGTAATATATATTTACTGTACTTTTTGATGTTTTTACAGTATATAAAATGTATTTGGTGTACTTTTAGTTAATATTATATGTACAACATATGAAATATATTTGCTGTACTTTTTGATATCTTATGTATAGTATATAATATATATTTGGTGTACTTTTGATATATTATGTAAATTATATAATATATAATTGGTGTAGTTTTTGATATTTTACATAGAGTGTGTAATATACATGTACTATCCTTTTTGATATTTTATTTACAGTATATAATATACATTTGGTGTAGTTTTTGATATTTTATGTACAGTATATTAAATATAATTACTGTAGTTTTTGATAGTTTATTTACAGTATATATAACACATATTTGGTGTACTTTTTGATATTTTAAGTACAGTGTGTAATACATATTTAGTGTACTTTTTGATTTTTTTTTATAGTATATAAAATGTATTTGGTGCACTTTTAGTTAATATTATATGTACAATACATGAAATATATTTGCTGTACTTTTTGTTATTTTATGTACAGTATATAATATATATTTGGTGTACTTTTGATATATTATGTAAATTATATAATATATAATTGGTGTAGTTTTTCATATTTTACATAGTGCGTGTAACATATATCTACTATCCTTTTTGATATTTTATTTACAGTATATAATATACATTTGGTGTAATTTTTGATATTTTATGTACAGTATATTAAATATAATTACTGTAGTTTTTGACAGTTTATTTACAGTATATATAACACATATTTGGTGTACTTTTTGATATTTTAAGTACAGTGTGTAATATATATTTACTGTACTTTTTGATGTTTTTACAGTATAAAATGTATTTGGTGTACTTTTAGTTAATATTATATGTACAATATATGAAATGTATTTGCTGTACTTTTTGACATTTTTTGTACAGTATATAATATATATTTGGTGTACTTTTGATATATTCTGTAAATTATATAATATATAATTGGTGTAGTTTTTGATATTTTACATAGCGTGTGTAATATGTATGTACTATCCTTTTTGATATTTTATTTACAGTATATAATATACATTTGGTGTAATTTTTGATATTTTATGTACAGTATATTAAATATAATTACTGTAGTTTTTGACAGTTTATTTACAGTATATATAACACATATTTGGTGTACTTTTTGATATTTTAAGTACAGTGTGTAATATATATTTACTGTACTTTTTGATGTTTTTACAGTATATAAAATGTATTTGGTGTACTTTTAGTTAATATTATATGTACAACATATGAAATATATTTGCTGTACTTTTTGATATCTTATGTATAGTATATAATATATATTTGGTGTACTTTTGATATATTATGTAAATTATATAATATATAATTGGTGTAGTTTTTGATATTTTACATAGAGTGTGTAATATACATGTACTATCCTTTTTGATATTTTATTTACAGTATATAATATACATTTGGTGTAGTTTTTGATATTTTATGTACAGTATATTAAATATAATTACTGTAGTTTTTGATAGTTTATTTACAGTATATATAACACATATTTGGTGTACTTTTTGATATTTTAAGTACAGTGTGTAATATATATTTAGTGTACTTTTTGATTTTTTTTATAGTATATAAAATGTATTTGGGGCACTTTTAGTTAATATTATATGTACAATACATGAAATATATTTGCTGTACTTTTTGTTATTTTATGTACAGTATATAATATATATTTGGTGTACTTTTGATATATTATGTAAATTATATAATATATAATTGGTGTAGTTTTTCATATTTTACATAGTGCGTGTAACATATATCTACTATCCTTTTTGAAATTTTATTTACAGTATATAATATACATTTGGTGTAATTTTTGATATTTTAGGTACAGTATATTAAATATAATTACTGTAGTTTTTGACAGTTTATTTACAGTATATATAACACATATTTGGTGTACTTTTTGATATTTTAAGTACAGTGTGTAATATATATTTACTGTACTTTTTGATGTTTTTACAGTATAAAATGTATTTGGTGTACTTTTAGTTAATATTATATGTACAATATATGAAATGTATTTGCTGTACTTTTTGACATTTTTTGTACAGTATATAATATATATTTGGTGTACTTTTGATATATTCTGTAAATTATATAATATATAATTGGTGTAGTTTTTGATATTTTACATAGAGTGTGTAATATGTATGTACTATCCTTTTTGATATTTTATTTACAGTATATAATATACATTTGGTGTAATTTTTGATATTTTATGTACAGTATATTAAATATAATTACTGTAGTTTTTGACAGTTTATTTACAGTATATATAACACATATTTGGTGTACTTTTTGATATTTTAAGTACAGTGTGTAATATATATTTACTGTACTTTTTGATGTTTTTACAGTATATAAAATGTATTTGGTGTACTTTTAGTTAATATTATATGTACAATATATGAAATACATTTGCTGTACTTTTTGATATCTTATGTATAGTATATAATATATATTTGGTGTACTTTTGATATATTATGTAAATTATATAATATATAATTGGTGTAGTTTTTGATATTTTACATAGAGTGTGTAATATACATGTACTATCCTTTTTGATATTTTATTTACAGTATATAATATATATTTGGTGTAATTTTTGATATTTTATGTACTGTATATTATATATAATTACTGTAGTTTTTGATAGTTTATTTACAGTATATATAACACATATTTGGTGTACTTTTTGATATTTTAAGTACAGTGTGTAATATATATTTAGTGTACATTTTGATTTTTTTTTACAGTATATAAAATATATTTGGTGCACTTTTTGTTAATATTATATGTACAATACATGAAATATATTTGCTGTACTTTTTGTTATTTTATGTACAGTATATAATATATATTTGGTGTACTTTTGATATATTATGTAAATTATATAATATATACTTGGTGTAGTTTTTCATATTTTACATAGTGTGTGTAATATATATCTACTATCCTTTTTGATATTTTATTTACAGTATATAATATACATTTGGTGTAATTTTTGATATTTTATGTACAGTATATTAAATATAATTACTGTAGTTTTTGACAGTTTATTTACAGTATATATAACACATATTTGGTGTACTTTTTGATATTTTAAGTACAGTGTGTAATATATATTTACTGTACTTTTTGATTTTATTTACAGTATATAAAATGTATTTGGTGTACTTTTACTTACTATTATATGTACAATATATGAAATGTATTTGCTGTACTTTTTGACATTTTTTGTACAGTATATAATATATATTTGGTGTACTTTTGATATATTATGTAAATTATATAATATATAATTGGTGGAGTTTTTGATATTTTACATAGAGTGTGTAATATATATGTACTATCCTTTTTGATATTTTATTTACAGTATATAATATACATTTGGTGTAATTTTTGATATTTTATGTACAGTATATTAAATATAATTACTGTAGTTTTTGACAGTTTATTTACAGTGTATATAACACATATTTGTTGTACTTTTTGATATTTTAAGTACAGTGTGTAATATATATTTACTGTACTTTTTGATTTTTTTACAGTATATAAAATGTATTTGGTGTACTTTTAGTTAATATTATATGTACAATATATGAAATATATTTGCTGTACTTTTTGATATCTTATGTATAGTATATAATATATATTTGGTGTACTTTTGATACATTATGTAAATTATATAATATATAATTGGTGTAGTTTTTGATATTTTACATAGAGTGTGTAATATACATGTACTATCCTTTTTGATATTTTATTTACAGTATATAATATACATTTGGTGTAGTTTTTGATATTTTATGTACAGTATATTAAATATAATTACTGTAGTTTTTGATAGTTTATTTACAGTATATATAACACATATTTGGTGTACTTTTTGATATTTTAAGTACAGTGTGTAATATATATTTAGTGTACCTTTTGATTTTTTTTATAGTATATAAAATGTATTTGGTGCACTTTTAGTTAATATTATATGTACAATACATGAAATATATTTGCTGTACTTTTTGTTATTTTATGTACAGTATATAATATATATTTGGTGTACTTTTGATATATTATGTAAATTATATAATATATAATTGGTGTAGTTTTTCATATTTTACATAGTGCGTGTAACATATATCTACTATCCTTTTTGATATTTTATTTACAGTATATAATATACATTTGGTGTAATTTTTGATATTTTATGTACAGTATATTAAATATAATTACTGTAGTTTTTGACAGTTTATTTACAGTATATATAACACATATTTGGTGTACTTTTTGATATTTTAAGTACAGTGTGTAATATATATTTACTGTACTTTTTGATGTTTTTACAGTATAAAATGTATTTGGTGTACTTTTAGTTAATATTATATGTACAATATATGAAATGTATTTGCTGTACTTTTTGACATTTTTTGTACAGTATATAATATATATTTGGTGTACTTTTGATATATTCTGTAAATTATATAATATATAATTGGTGTAGTTTTTGATATTTTACATAGAGTGTGTAATATGTATCTACTATCCTTTTTGATATTTTATTTACAGTATATAATATACATTTGGTGTAATTTTTGATATTTTATGTACAGTATATTAAATATAATTACTGTAGTTTTTGACAGTTTATTTACAGTATATATAACACATATTTGGTGTACTTTTTGATATTTTAAGTACAGTGTGTAATATATATTTACTGTACTTTTTGATGTTTTTACAGTATATAAAATGTATTTGGTGTACTTTTAGTTAATATTATATGTACAACATATGAAATATATTTGCTGTACTTTTTGATATCTTATGTATAGTATATAATATATATTTGGTGTACTTTTGATATATTATGTAAATTATATAATATATAATTTGTGTAGTTTTTATAATTTACATAGAGTGTGTAATATACATGTACTATCCTTTTTGATATTTTATTTACACTATATAATATACATTTGGTGTAGTTTTTGATATTTTATGTACAGTATATTAAATATAATTACTGTAGTTTTTGATAGTTTATTTACAGTATATATAACACATATTTGGTGTACTTTTTGATATTTTAAGTACAGTGTGTAATATATATTTAGTGTACTTTTTGATTTTTTTTTATAGTATATAAAATGTATTTGGTGCACTTTTAGTTAATATTATATGTACAATACATGAAATATATTTGCTGTACTTTTTGTTATTTTATGTACAGTATATAATATATATTTGGTGTACTTTTGATATATTATGTAAATTATATAATATATAATTGGTGTAGTTTTTGATATTTTACATAGAGTGTGTAATATATATGTACTATCCTTTTTGATATTTTATTTACAGTATATAATATACATTTGGTGTAATTTTTGATATTTTATGTACAGTATATTAAATATAATTACTGTAGTTTTTGACAGTTTATTTACAGTGTATATAACACATATTTGGTGTACTTGTTGATATTTTAAGTACAGTGTGTAATATATATTTACTGTACTTTTTGATTTTTTTACAGTATATAAAATGTATTTGGTGTACTTTTAGTTAATATTATATGTACAATATATGAAATACATTTGCTGTACTTTTTGATATCTTATGTATAGTATATAATATATATTTGGTGTACTTTTGATATATTATGTAAATTATAGAATATATAATTGGTGTAGTTTTTGATATTTTACATAGAGTGTGTAATATACATGTACTATCCTTTTTGATATTTTATTTACAGTATATAATATACATTTGGTGTAGTTTTTGATATTTTATGTACAGTATATTAAATATAATTACTGTAGTTTTTGATAGTTTATTTACAGTATATATAACACATATTTGGTGTACTTTTTGATATTTTAAGTACAGTGTGTAATATATATTTAGTGTACTTTTTGATTTTTTTTTACAATATATAAAATGTATTTGGTGCACTTTTAGTTAATATTATATGTACAATACATGAAATATATTTGCTGTACTTTTTGTTATTTTATGTACAGTATATAATATATATTTGGTGTACTTTTGATATCTTATGTAAATTATATAATATATAATTGGTGTAGTTTTTCATATTTTACATAGTGCGTGTAATATATATCTACTATCCTTTTTGATATTTTATTTACAGTATATAATATACATTTGGTGTAATTTTTGATATTTTATATACAGTATATTAAATATAATTTCTGTAGTTTTTGACAGTTTATTTACAGTATATATAACACATATTTGGTGTACTTTTTGATATTTTAAGTACAGTGTGTAATATATATTTACTGTACTTTTTGATTTTTTTACAGTATAAAATGTATTTGGTGTACTTTTAGTTAATATTATATGTACAATATATGAAATGTATTTGCTGTACTTTTTGACATTTTTTTTACAGTATATAATATATATTTGGTGTACTTTTGATATATTATGTAAATTATATAATATATAATTGGTGTAGTTTTTGATATTTTACGTAGAGTGTGTAATATGTATGTACTATCCTTTTTGATATTTTATTTACAGTATATAATATACATTTGGTGTAATTTTTGATATTTTATGTACAGTATATTAAATATAATTACTGTAGTTTTTGATAGTTTATTTACAGTATATATAACACATATTTGGTGTACTTTTTGATATTTTAAGTACAGTGTGTAATATATATTTACTGTACTTTTTGATTTTTTTTTACAGTATATAAAATGTATTTGGTTCACTTTTAGTTAATATTATATGTACAATACATGAAATATATTTGCTGTACTTTTTGTTATTTTATGTACAGTATATAATATATATTTGGTGTACTTTTGATATATTATGTAAATTATATAATATATAATTGGTGGAGTTTTTCATATTTTACATAGTGTGTGTAATATATATGTACTATCCTTTTTGATATTTTATTTACAGTATATAATATACATTTGGTGTAATTTTTGATATTTTATGTACAGTATATTAAATATAATTACTGTAGTTTTTGATAGTTTATTTACAGTATATATAACACATATTTGGTGTACTTTTTGATATTTTAAGTACAGTGTGTAATATATACTTAGTGTATTTTTGATTTTTTTTTACAGTATATAAAATGTATTTGGTGCACTTTTAGTTAATATTATATGTACAATACATGAAATATATTTGCTGTACTTTTTGTTATTTTATGTACAGTATATAATATATATTTGGTGTACTTTTGATATATTATGTAAATTATATAATATATAATTGGTGTAGTTTTTCATATTTTACATAGTGTGTGTAATATATATCTACTATCCTTTTTGATATTTTATTTACAGTATATAATATACATTTGGTGTAATTTTTGATATTTTATGTACAGTATATTAAATATAATTACTGTAGTTTTTGACAGTTTATTTACAGTATATATAACACATATTTGGTGTACTTTTTGATATTTTAAGTACAGTGTGTAATATATATTTACTGTACTTTTTGATTTTATTTACAGTATATAAAATGTATTTGGTGTACTTTTAGTTAATATTATATGTACAATATATGAAATGAATTTGCTGTACTTCTTGACATTTTTTGTACAGTATATAATATATATTTGGTGTACTTTTGATATATTATGTAAATTATATAATATATAATTGGTGTAGTTTTTCATATTTTACATAGTGTGTGTAATATATATCTACTATACTTTTTGATATTTTATTTACAGTATATAATATATATTTGGTGTAATTTTTGATATTTTATGTACAGTATATTAAATATAATTACTGTAGTTTTTGACAGTTTATTTACAGTATATATAACACATATTTGGTGTACTTTTTGATATTTTAAGTACAGTGTGTAATATATATTTACTGTACTTTTTGATTTTATTTACTGTACATAAAATGTATTTGGTGTACTTTTAGTTAATATTATATGTACAATATATGAAATGTATTTGCTGTACTTTTTGACATTTTTTGTACAGTATATAATATATATTTGGTGTACTTTTGATATATTATGTAAATTATATAATATATAATTGGTGTAGTTTTTGATATTTTACATAGAGTGTGTAATATATATGTACTATCCTTTTTGATATTTTATTTTCAGTATATAATATACACTTGGTGTAATTTTTGATATTTTATGTACAGTATATTAAATATAATTACTGTAGTTTTTGGCAGTTTATTTACAGTATATATAACACATATTTGGTGTACTTTTTGATATTTTAAGTACAGTGTGTAATATTTATTTACTGTACTTTTTGATTTTTTTACAGTATATAAAATGTATTTGGTGTACTTTTAGTTAATATTATATGTACAATATATGAAATATATTTGCTGTACTTTTTGATATCTTATGTATACTATATAATATGTATTTGGTGTACTTTTGATATATTATGTAAATTATATAACATATAATTGGTGTAGTTTCTGATATTTTACATAGTGTGTAATATACATGTACTATCCTTTTTGATATTTTATTTACAGTATATAATATACATTTGGTGTAATTTTTGATATTTTATGTACAGTATATTAAATATAATTACTGTAGTTTTTGATAGTTTATTTACAGTATATATAACACATATTTGGTGTACTTTTTGATATTTTAAGTACAGTGTGTAATATATATTTACTGTACTTTTTGATTTTTTTTTACAGTATATAAAATGTATTTGGTGCACTTTTAGTTAATATTATATCTACAATACATGAAATATATTTGCTGTACATTTTGTTATTTTATGTACAGTATATAATATATATTTGGTGTACTTTTGATATATTATGTAAATTATATAATATATAATTGGTGGAGTTTTTCATATTTTACATAGTGTGTGTAATATATATCTACTATCTTTTTGATATTTTATTTACAGTATATAATATACATTTGGTGTAATTTTTGATATTTTATGTACAGTATATTAAATATAATTACTGTAGTTTTTGATAGTTTATTTACAGTATATATAACACATATTTGGTGTACTTTTTGATATTTTAAGTACAGTGTGTAATATATATTTAGTGTATTTTTTATTTTTTTTTACAGTATGTAAAATGTACTTGGTGCACTTTTAGTTAATATTATATGTACAATACATGAAATATATTTGCTGTACTTTTTGTTATTTTATGTACAGTATATAATATATATTTGGTGTACTTTTGATATATTATGTAAATTATATAATATATAATTGGTGTAGTTTTTCATATTTTACATAGTGTGTGTAATATATATCTACTATCCTTTTTGATATTTTATTTACAGTATATAATATACATTTGGTGTAATTTTTGATATTTTATGTACAGTATATTAAATATAATTACTGTAGTTTTTGACAGTTTATTTACAGTATATATAACACATATTTGGTGTACTTTTTGATATTTTAAGTACAGTGTGTAATATATATTTAGTGTACTTTTTGATTTTTTTTTACAGTATATAAAATGTATTTGGTGTACTTTTAGTTAATATTATATGTACAATATATGAAATATATTTCCTGTAGTTTTTGATATTTTATGAACAGTATATAATATATACTTTGTGTACTTTTGATACATTATGTAAATTATATAATATATAATTTGTGTAGTTTTTGATATTTTACATAGAGTGTGTAATATATATGTACTATCCTTTTTGATATTTTATTTACAGTATATAATATACATTTGGTGTAATATTTGATATTTTATGTACAGTATATTAAATATAATTACTGTAGTTTTTGATAGTTTATTTACAGTATATATAACACATATTTGGTGTACTTTTTGATATTTTAAGTACAGTGTGTAATATATATTTACTGTACTTTTTGATTTTATTTACAGTATATAAAATGTATTTGGTGTACTTTTAGTTAATAATATATGTACAATATATGAAATGTATTTGCTGTGCTTTTTGATATTTTATGTACAGTATATAATATATATTTGGTGTACTTTTGATATATTATGTAAATTATATAATATATAATTGGTGTAGTTTTTGATACTTTACATAGAGTGTGTAATATATATGTACTATATTTTTGATATATTATTTACAGTATATAATATACATTTGGTGTAATTTTTGATATTTTATGTACAGTATATTAAATATAATTACTGTAGTTTTTGATAGTTTATTTACAGTATATATAACACATATTTGGTGTACTTTTTGATATTTCAAGTACAGTGTGTAATATATATTTACTGTACTTTTTGATTTTATTTACAGTATATAAAATGTATTTGGTGTACTTTTAGTTAATATTATATGTACATTATATGAAATGTATTTGCTGTACTTTTTGATATTTTATCTACAGTATATAATATATATTTGGTGTACTTTTGATATATTATGTAAATTATATAATATATAATTGGTGTAGTTTTAGTATTTTACATAGAGTGTGTAATATATATGTACTATATTTTTGATATATTATTTACAGTATATAATATACATTTGGTGTAATTTTTGATATTTTATGTACAGTATATTAAATATAATTACTGTAGTTTTTGATAGTTTATTTACAGTATATATAACACATATTTGGTGTACTTTTTGATATTTTAAGTACAGTGTGTAATATATATTTACTGTACTTTTTGATTTTTTTTTACAGTATATAAAATGTATTTGGTGTACTTTTAGTTAATATTATATGTACAATATATGAAATATATTTGCTGTACTTTTTGATATTTTATGCACAGTATATAATATATATTTGGTGTACTTTTGAAATATTATGTAAATTATATAATATATAATTCGTGTAGTTTTTAATATTTTACATAGAGTGTAATATATATGTATTATCCTTTTTGATATTTTATTTACAGTACAAAATATACATTTGGTGTAATTTTTGATATTTTATGTACAGTATACTAAATATAATTACTGTAGTTTTTGATAGTTTATTTACCGTATATATAGCACATATTTGGTGTACTTTTTGATATTTTAAGTACAGTGTGTAATATATATTTACTGTACTTTTTGATTTTATTTACAGCATATAAAATGTATTTGGTGTACTTTTAGTTTATATTATATGTACAATATAGGAAATATATTTGCTGTACTTTTTGATATTTTATGAACAGTATATAATATATATTTTGCATACTTTTGATATATTATGTAAATTATATAATATATAATTGGTGTAGTTTTTGATATTTTACATAGAGTGTGTAATATATATGTACTATCCTTTTTGATATTTTATTTACAGTATATAATATACATTTGGTGGAATTTTTGATATTTTATGTACAGTATATTAAATATAATTACTGTAGTTTTTGATAGTTTACTTAGAGTATATATAACACATATTTGGTGTACTTTTTCATATTTTAAGTACAGTGTGTAATATATATTTACTGTAATTTTTAATTATTTTTTACAGTATATAAAATGTATTTGGTGTACTTTTAGTTAACATTATATGTACAATATGTGAAATATATTTGCTGTACTTTTTGATACTTTATGTACAGTATATAATATATATTTGGTGTACTTTTGATATATTATGTAAATTATATAATATATAATTGGTGTAGTTTTTGATATTTTACATAGAGTGTGTAATATATATGTACTATCCTTTTTGATATTTTATTTACAGTATATAATATACATTTGGTGTAATTTTTGATATTTTATGTACAGTATATTAAATATAATTACTGTAGTTTTTGACAGTTTATTTACAGTGTATATAACACATATTTGGTGTACTTGTTGATATTTTAAGTACAGTGTGTAATATATATTTACTGTACTTTTTGATTTTTTTACAGTATATAAAATGTATTTGGTGTACTTTTAGTTAATATTATATGTACAATATATGAAATATATTTGCTGTACTTTTTGATATCTTATGTATAGTATATAATATATATTTGGTGTACTTTTGATATATTATGTAAATTATAGAATATATAATTGGTGTAGTTTTTGATATTTTACATAGAGTGTGTAATATACATGTACTATCCTTTTTGATATTTTATTTACAGTATATAATATACATTTGGTGTAGTTTTTGATATTTTATGTACAGTATATTAAATATAATTACTGTAGTTTTTGATAGTTTATTTACAGTATATATAACACATATTTGGTGTACTTTTTGATATTTTAAGTACAGTGTGTAATATATATTTAGTGTACTTTTTGATTTTTTTTTACAATATATAAAATGTATTTGGTGCACTTTTAGTTAATATTATATGTACAATACATGAAATATATTTGCTGTACTTTTTGTTATTTTATGTACAGTATATAATATATATTTGGTGTACTTTTGATATCTTATGTAAATTATATAATATATAATTGGTGTAGTTTTTCATATTTTACATAGTGCGTGTAATATATATCTACTATCCTTTTTGATATTTTATTTACAGTATATAATATACATTTGGTGTAATTTTTGATATTTTATATACAGTATATTAAATATAATTTCTGTAGTTTTTGACAGTTTATTTACAGTATATATAACACATATTTGGTGTACTTTTTGATATTTTAAGTACAGTGTGTAATATATATTTACTGTACTTTTTGATTTTTTTACAGTATAAAATGTATTTGGTGTACTTTTAGTTAATATTATATGTACAATATATGAAATGTATTTGCTGTACTTTTTGACATTTTTTTTACAGTATATAATATATATTTGGTGTACTTTTGATATATTATGTAAATTATATAATATATAATTGGTGTAGTTTTTGATATTTTACGTAGAGTGTGTAATATGTATGTACTATCCTTTTTGATATTTTATTTACAGTATATAATATACATTTGGTGTAATTTTTGATATTTTATGTACAGTATATTAAATATAATTACTGTAGTTTTTGATAGTTTATTTACAGTATATATAACACATATTTGGTGTACTTTTTGATATTTTAAGTACAGTGTGTAATATATATTTACTGTACTTTTTGATTTTTTTTTACAGTATATAAAATGTATTTGGTTCACTTTTAGTTAATATTATATGTACAATACATGAAATATATTTGCTGTACTTTTTGTTATTTTATGTACAGTATATAATATATATTTGGTGTACTTTTGATATATTATGTAAATTATATAATATATAATTGGTGGAGTTTTTCATATTTTACATAGTGTGTGTAATATATATGTACTATCCTTTTTGATATTTTATTTACAGTATATAATATACATTTGGTGTAATTTTTGATATTTTATGTACAGTATATTAAATATAATTACTGTAGTTTTTGATAGTTTATTTACAGTATATATAACACATATTTGGTGTACTTTTTGATATTTTAAGTACAGTGTGTAATATATACTTAGTGTATTTTTGATTTTTTTTTACAGTATATAAAATGTATTTGGTGCACTTTTAGTTAATATTATATGTACAATACATGAAATATATTTGCTGTACTTTTTGTTATTTTATGTACAGTATATAATATATATTTGGTGTACTTTTGATATATTATGTAAATTATATAATATATAATTGGTGTAGTTTTTCATATTTTACATAGTGTGTGTAATATATATCTACTATCCTTTTTGATATTTTATTTACAGTATATAATATACATTTGGTGTAATTTTTGATATTTTATGTACAGTATATTAAATATAATTACTGTAGTTTTTGACAGTTTATTTACAGTATATATAACACATATTTGGTGTACTTTTTGATATTTTAAGTACAGTGTGTAATATATATTTACTGTACTTTTTGATTTTATTTACAGTATATAAAATGTATTTGGTGTACTTTTAGTTAATATTATATGTACAATATATGAAATGAATTTGCTGTACTTCTTGACATTTTTTGTACAGTATATAATATATATTTGGTGTACTTTTGATATATTATGTAAATTATATAATATATAATTGGTGTAGTTTTTCATATTTTACATAGTGTGTGTAATATATATCTACTATACTTTTTGATATTTTATTTACAGTATATAATATATATTTGGTGTAATTTTTGATATTTTATGTACAGTATATTAAATATAATTACTGTAGTTTTTGACAGTTTATTTACAGTATATATAACACATATTTGGTGTACTTTTTGATATTTTAAGTACAGTGTGTAATATATATTTACTGTACTTTTTGATTTTATTTACTGTACATAAAATGTATTTGGTGTACTTTTAGTTAATATTATATGTACAATATATGAAATGTATTTGCTGTACTTTTTGACATTTTTTGTACAGTATATAATATATATTTGGTGTACTTTTGATATATTATGTAAATTATATAATATATAATTGGTGTAGTTTTTGATATTTTACATAGAGTGTGTAATATATATGTACTATCCTTTTTGATATTTTATTTTCAGTATATAATATACATTTGGTGTAATTTTTGATATTTTATGTACAGTATATTAAATATAATTACTGTAGTTTTTGGCAGTTTATTTACAGTATATATAACACATATTTGGTGTACTTTTTGATATTTTAAGTACAGTGTGTAATATTTATTTACTGTACTTTTTGATTTTTTTACAGTATATAAAATGTATTTGGTGTACTTTTAGTTAATATTATATGTACAATATATGAAATATATTTGCTGTACTTTTTGATATCTTATGTATACTATATAATATGTATTTGGTGTACTTTTGATATATTATGTAAATTATATAACATATAATTGGTGTAGTTTCTGATATTTTACATAGTGTGTAATATACATGTACTATCCTTTTTGATATTTTATTTACAGTATATAATATACATTTGGTGTAATTTTTGATATTTTATGTACAGTATATTAAATATAATTACTGTAGTTTTTGATAGTTTATTTACAGTATATATAACACATATTTGGTGTACTTTTTGATATTTTAAGTACAGTGTGTAATATATATTTACTGTACTTTTTGATTTTTTTTTACAGTATATAAAATGTATTTGGTGCACTTTTAGTTAATATTATATCTACAATACATGAAATATATTTGCTGTACATTTTGTTATTTTATGTACAGTATATAATATATATTTGGTGTACTTTTGATATATTATGTAAATTATATAATATATAATTGGTGGAGTTTTTCATATTTTACATAGTGTGTGTAATATATATCTACTATCTTTTTGATATTTTATTTACAGTATATAATATACATTTGGTGTAATTTTTGATATTTTATGTACAGTATATTAAATATAATTACTGTAGTTTTTGATAGTTTATTTACAGTATATATAACACATATTTGGTGTACTTTTTGATATTTTAAGTACAGTGTGTAATATATATTTAGTGTATTTTTTATTTTTTTTTACAGTATGTAAAATGTACTTGGTGCACTTTTAGTTAATATTATATGTACAATACATGAAATATATTTGCTGTACTTTTTGTTATTTTATGTACAGTATATAATATATATTTGGTGTACTTTTGATATATTATGTAAATTATATAATATATAATTGGTGTAGTTTTTCATATTTTACATAGTGTGTGTAATATATATCTACTATCCTTTTTGATATTTTATTTACAGTATATAATATACATTTGGTGTAATTTTTGATATTTTATGTACAGTATATTAAATATAATTACTGTAGTTTTTGACAGTTTATTTACAGTATATATAACACATATTTGGTGTACTTTTTGATATTTTAAGTACAGTGTGTAATATATATTTACTGTACTTTTTGATTTTTTTTTACAGTATATAAAATGTATTTGGTGCACTTTTAGTTAATATTATATGTACAATATATGAAATATATTTCCTGTAGTTTTTGATATTTTATGAACAGTATATAATATATACTTTGTGTACTTTTGATACATTATGTAAATTATATAATATATAATTTGTGTAGTTTTTGATATTTTACATAGAGTGTGTAATATATATGTACTATCCTTTTTGATATTTTATTTACAGTATATAATATACATTTGGTGTAATATTTGATATTTTATGTACAGTATATTAAATATAATTACTGTAGTTTTTGATAGTTTATTTACAGTATATATAACACATATTTGGTGTACTTTTTGATATTTTAAGTACAGTGTGTAATATATATTTACTGTACTTTTTGATTTTATTTACAGTATACAAAATGTATTTGGTGTACTTTTAGTTAATAATATATGTACAATATATGAAATGTATTTGCTGTGCTTTTTGATATTTTATGTACAGTATATAATATATATTTGGTGTACTTTTGATATATTATGTAAATTATATAATATATAATTGGTGTAGTTTTTGATACTTTACATAGAGTGTGTAATATATATGTACTATATTTTTGATATATTATTTACAGTATATAATATACATTTGGTGTAATTTTTGATATTTTATGTACAGTATATTAAATATAATTACTGTAGTTTTTGATAGTTTATTTACAGTATATATAACACATATTTGGTGTACTTTTTGATATTTCAAGTACAGTGTGTAATATATATTTACTGTACTTTTTGATTTTATTTACAGTATATAAAATGTATTTGGTGTACTTTTAGTTAATATTATATGTACATTATATGAAATGTATTTGCTGTACTTTTTGATATTTTATCTACAGTATATAATATATATTTGGTGTACTTTTGATATATTATGTAAATTATATAATATATAATTGGTGTAGTTTTAGTATTTTACATAGAGTGTGTAATATATATGTACTATATTTTTGATATATTATTTACAGTATATAATATACATTTGGTGTAATTTTTGATATTTTATGTACAGTATATTAAATATAATTACTGTAGTTTTTGATAGTTTATTTACAGTATATATAACACATATTTGGTGTACTTTTTGATATTTTAAGTACAGTGTGTAATATATATTTACTGTACTTTTTGATTTTTTTTTACAGTATATAAAATGTATTTGGTGTACTTTTAGTTAATATTATATGTACAATATATGAAATATATTTGCTGTACTTTTTGATATTTTATGCACAGTATATAATATATATTTGGTGTACTTTTGAAATATTATGTAAATTATATAATATATAATTCGTGTAGTTTTTAATATTTTACATAGAGTGTAATATATATGTATTATCCTTTTTGATATTTTATTTACAGTACAAAATATACATTTGGTGTAATTTTTGATATTTTATGTACAGTATACTAAATATAATTACTGTAGTTTTTGATAGTTTATTTACCGTATATATAGCACATATTTGGTGTACTTTTTGATATTTTAAGTACAGTGTGTAATATATATTTACTGTACTTTTTGATTTTATTTACAGCATATAAAATGTATTTGGTGTACTTTTAGTTTATATTATATGTACAATATAGGAAATATATTTGCTGTACTTTTTGATATTTTATGAACAGTATATAATATATATTTTGCATACTTTTGATATATTATGTAAATTATATAATATATAATTGGTGTAGTTTTTGATATTTTACATAGAGTGTGTAATATATATGTACTATCCTTTTTGATATTTTATTTACAGTATATAATATACATTTGGTGGAATTTTTGATATTTTATGTACAGTATATTAAATATAATTACTGTAGTTTTTGATAGTTTACTTAGAGTATATATAACACATATTTGGTGTACTTTTTCATATTTTAAGTACAGTGTGTAATATATATTTACTGTAATTTTTAATTATTTTTTACAGTATATAAAATGTATTTGGTGTACTTTTAGTTAACATTATATGTACAATATGTGAAATATATTTGCTGTACTTTTTGATACTTTATGTACAGTATATAATATATATTTGGTGTACTTTTGATATATTATGTAAATTATATAATATATAATTGGTGTAGTTTTTGATATTTTACATAGGGTGTGTAATATATATGTACTATCCTTTTGATATATTCTTTACAGTATATAATATACATTTGGTGTAATTTTTGATATTTTATGTACAGTATATTAAATATAATTAATGTAGTTTTTGATGGTTTACTTAGAGTATATATAACACATATTTGGTGTACTTTTTGATATTTTAAGTACAGTGTGTAATACATATTTACAGTAGTTTTTGATTATTTTATACAGTATATAAAATGTATTTGGTGTACTTTTAGTTAATATTATATGTACAATATATGAAATGTATTTCCTGTACTTTTTGATACTTTATGTACAGTATATAATATATATTTGGTGTACTTTTGATATATTATGTAAATTATATAATATATAATTGGTGTAGTTTTTGATATTTTACATAGAGTGTGTAATATATATGTACTATCCTTTTTCATATTTTATTTACAGTATATAATATACATTTGGTGTAATTTTTGATATTTTATGTACAGTATATTAAATATAATTACTGTAGTTTTTGATAGTTTATTTACAGTATATATAACACATATTTGGTGTACTTTTTGATATTTTAAGTACAGTGTGCAACATATATTTACTGTACTTTTTGATTATTTTTTACAGTATATAAAATGTATTTGGTGTACTTTTAGTTAATATTATATGTACAATATATGAAATATATTTGCTGAATTTTTGATACTTTATGTACGGTATATAATATATATTTGGTGTACTTTTGATATATTATGTAAATTATATAATATATAATTGGTGTAGTTTTTGATATTTTACATAGAGTGTGTAATATATATGTACTATCCTTTTTGATATTTTATTTACAGTATATAATATACATTTGGTGTAATTTTTGATATTTTATGTACAGTATATTAAATATAATTACTGTAGTTTTTGATAGTTTATTTACAGTATATATAACACATATTTGGTGTACTTTTTGATATTTTAAGTACAGTGTGTAATATATATTTACTGTACTTTTTGATTTTTTTTACAGTATATAAAATATATTTGGTGTACTTTTAGTTAATATTATATGTACAATATATGAAATATATTTGCTGTACTTTTTGATATCTTATATACAGTATATAATATATATTTGGTGTACTTTTGATATACTATGTAAATTATATAATATATAATTGGTGTAGTTTTTGATATTTTACATAAGGTGTGTAATATATATGTACTATCATTTTGATATTTTATTTACAGTATATAATATACATTTGGTGTAATTTTTGATATTTTAAGTACAGTATATTAAATATAATTACTGTAGTTTTTGATAGTTTACTTAGAGTATATATAAGGCATATTTGGTGTACTTTTTGATACTTTAAGTGCAGTGTGTAATATATATTTACTGTACTTTTTGATTTTATTTACAGTATATAAAATGTATTTGGTGTACTTTTAGTTAATGTTATATGTACAATATATGAAATGTATTTGCTGTACTTTTTGATATTTTATGTACAGTATATAATATATATTTGGTGTACTTTTGATATATTATGCAAATTATACAATATATAATTGGTGTAGTTTTTGATATTTTACATAGAGTGTGTAATATATATGTACTATCCTTTTTGATATATTATTTACAGTATATAATATACATTTGGTGTAATTTTTGATATTTAATGTACAGTATATTAAATATAATTATTGTAGTTTTTGATAGTTTACTTAGAGTGTATATAACACATATTTGGTGCACTTTTTGATATTTTAAGTACAGTGTGTAATATATATTTACTGTAATTTTTGATTATTTTTTACAGTATATAAAATGTATTTGGTGTACTTTTAGTTAATATTATATGTATAATATATGAAATATATTTGCTGTACTTTTTGATACTTTATGTACAGTATATAATATATATTTGGTGTACTTTTGATATATTATGTAAATTATATAATATATAATTGGTGTAGTTTTTGATATTTTACATAGAGTGTGTAATATATATGTACTATCATTTTGATATTTTATTTAGAGTATATAATATACATTTGGTGTAATTTTTGATATTTTATGTACAGTATATTAAATATAATTACTGTAGATTTTGATAGCTTACTTAGAGTATATATTACACATATTTGGTGTACTTTTTGATATTTTAAGTACAGTGTGTAATATATATTTACTGTACTTTTTGATTTTATTTACAGTATATAAAATGTATTTGGTGTACTTTTAGTTAATATTATATGTACAATATATGAAATGTATTTGCTGTACTTTTTGATATTTTATGTACAGTATATAATATATATTTGGTGTACTTTTGATATATTATGTAAATTATACAATATATAATTGGTGTAGTTTTTGATATTTTACATAGAGTGTGTAATATATATGTACTATCCTTTTTGATATATTATTTACAGTATATAGTATGCATTTGGTGTAATTTTTGATATTTATGTACAGTATATTAAATATAATTACTGTAGTTTTTGATAGTTTACTTAGAGTATATATAACACATATTTGGTGCACTTTTTGATATTTTAAGTACAGTGTGTAATATATATTTACTGTACTTTTTGATTATTTTTTACAGTATATAAAATGTATTTGGTGTACTTTAAGTTAATATTATATGTACAATATATGAAATATATTTGCTGTACTTTTTGATACTTTATGTACAGTATATAATATATATTTGCTGTACTTTTGATATATTATGTAAATTATATAATATATAATTGGTGTAGTTTTTGATATTTTACATAGAGTGTGTAATATATATGTACTATCCTTTTTGATATTTTATTTACAGTATATAATATACATTTGGTGTAATTTTTGATATTTTATGTACAGTATATTAAATATAATTACTGTAGTTTTTGATAGTTTATTTACAGTATATATAACACATATTTGGTGTACTTTTTGATATTTTAAGTACAGTGTGTAATATATATTTACTGTACTTTTTGTTTTTTTTTACAGTATATAAAATGTATTTGGTATACTTTATTTAATATTATATGTACAATATATGAAACATATTTGCTGTACTTTTTGATATTTTATGAACAGTATATAATATATATTTTGTGTACTTTTGATATATTATGTAAATTATATAATATATAATTGGTGTAGTTTTTGATATTTTACATAGAGTGTGTAATATATATGTACTATCCTTTTTGATATTTTATTCACAGTATATAATATACATTTGGTGTAATTTTTGATATTTTAAGTACAGTATATTAAATATAATTACTGTTGTTTTTGATAGTTTATTTACAGTATATATAACACATATTTGGTGTACTTTTTGATATTTTAAGTACAGTTTGTAATATATATTTACTGTACTTTTTGATTTTTTTTACAGTATATAAAATGTATTTGGTGTAATTTTAGTTAATAATATATGTACAATATATGAAACATATTTGCTGTACTTTTTGATATTTTATGAACAGTATATAATATATATTTTGTGTACTTTTGTTATATTATGTAAATTATATAATATATAATTGGTGTAGTTTTTGATATTTTACATAGGGTGTGTAATATATATGTACTATCCTTTTGATATATTCTTTACAGTATATAATATACATTTGGTGTAATTTTTGATATTTTATGTACAGTATATTAAATATAATTAATGTAGTTTTTGATGGTTTACTTAGAGTATATATAACACATATTTGGTGTACTTTTTGATATTTTAAGTACAGTGTGTAATACATATTTACAGTAGTTTTTGATTATTTTATACAGTATATAAAATGTATTTGGTGTACTTTTAGTTAATATTATATGTACAATATATGAAATGTATTTCCTGTACTTTTTGATACTTTATGTACAGTATATAATATATATTTGGTGTACTTTTGATATATTATGTAAATTATATAATATATAATTGGTGTAGTTTTTGATATTTTACATAGAGTGTGTAATATATATGTACTATCCTTTTTCATATTTTATTTACAGTATATAATATACATTTGGTGTAATTTTTGATATTTTATGTACAGTATATTAAATATAATTACTGTAGTTTTTGATAGTTTATTTACAGTATATATAACACATATTTGGTGTACTTTTTGATATTTTAAGTACAGTGTGTAATATATATTTACTGTACTTTTTGATTTTTTTTACAGTATATAAAATGTATTTGGTAAACTTTATTTAATATTATATGTGCAATATATGAAACATATTTGCTGTACTTTTTGATATTTTATGAACAGTATATAATATATATTTTGTGTACTTTTGTTATATTATGTAAATTATATAATATATAATTGGTGTAGTTTTTGATATTTTACATAGTGTGTGTAATATATATGTACTATCCTTTTTGATATTTTATTTACAGTATATAATATACATTTGGTGTAATTTTTGATATTTTATGTACAGTATATTAAATATAATTACTGTAGTTTTTGATAGTTTATTTACAGTATATATAACACATATTTGGTGTACTTTTTGATATTTTAAGTACTGTGTGTAATATATATTTACTGTACTTTTTGATTATTATTTACAGTATGTAAAATGTATTTGGTGTACTTTTAGTTAATATTATATGTACAATATATGAAATGTATTTGGTGTACTTTTTGATATTTTATGTACAGTCCATAATATATATTTGGTGTACTTTTGATATATTATGTAAATTATATAATATATAATAGGTGTAGTTTTTGATATTTTACATAAAGTGTGTAATATATATGTACTATCATTTTGATATTTTATTTAAAGTATATAATATACATTTGGTGTAATTTTTGATATTTTATGTACAGTATATTAAATATAATTACTGTAGTTTTTGATAGTTTATTTACAGTATATATAACACATATTTGGTGTACTTTTTGATATTTTAAGTACAGTGTGTAATATATATTTACTGTACTTTTTGATTTTTTTTACAGTATATAAAATGTATTTGGTGTACTTTTAGTTAATATTATATGTACAATATATGAAATATATTTGCTATAGTTTTTGATATCTTCTATACAGTATATAATATATATTTGGTGTACTTTTGATATTCTATGTAAATTATATAATATATAATTGGTGTAGTTTTTGATATTTTACATAAGGTGTGTAATATATATGTACTACCATTTTGATATTTTATTTACAGTATATAATATACATTTGGTGTAATTTTTGATATTTTATGTACAGTATATTAAATATAATTACTGTAGTTTTTGATAGTTTACTTAGAGTATATATAACACATATTTGGTGTACTTTTTGATATTTCAAGTACAGTGTGTAATATATATTTACTGTACTTTTTGATTTTATTTACAGTATATAAAATGTATTTGGTGTACTTTTAGTTAATATTATATGTACAATATATGAAATGTATTTGCTGTACTTTTTGATATTTTATGTACAGTATATAATATATATTTTGTGTACTTTTGATATATTATGTAAATTATACAATATATAATTGGTGTAGTTTTTGATATTTTACATAGAGTGTGTAATATATATGTACTATCCTTTTTGATATTTTATTTACAGTATATAATATACATTTAGTGTAATTTTTGATATTTTATGTACAGTATATTAAATATAATTACTGTAGTTTTTGATAGTTTACTTAGAGTATATATAACACATATTTGGTGTACTTTTTGATATTTTAAGTACAGTGTGTAATATATATTTACTGTATTTTTGATTTTTTTTTACAGTATATAAAATGTATTTGGTGTACTTTTAGTTAATATTATATGTACAATATATGAAATGTATTTCCTCTACTTTTTGATATTTTATGAACAGTATATAGTATATATTTTGTGTACTTTTGATATATTATGTAAATTATATAATATATAATTGGTGTAGTTTTTGATATTTTACATAGAGTGTGTAATATATATGTACTATCCTTTTTGATATTTTATTTACAGTATATAATATACATTTGGTGTAATTTTTGATATTTTATGTACAGTATATTAAATATAATTACTGTAGTTTTTGATAGTTTATTTACAGTATATATAACACATATTTGGTGTACTTTTTGATATTTTAAGTACTGTGTGTAATATATATTTACTGTACTTTTTGATTATTATTTACAGTATGTAAAATGTATTTGGTGTACTTTTAGTTAATATTATATGTACAATATATGAAATGTATTTGCTGTACTTTTTGATATTTTATGTACAGTCTATAATATATATTTGGTGTACTTTTGATATATTATGTAAATTATATAATATATAATAGGTGTAGTTTTTGATATTTTACATAGAGTGTGTAATATATATGTACTATCATTTTGATATTTTATTTAAAGTATATAATATACATTTGGTGTAATTTTTGATATTTTATGTACAGTATATTAAATATAATTACTGTTGTTTTTGATAGTTTATTTACAGTATATATAACACATATTTGGTGTACTTTTTGATATTTTAAGGACAGTGTGTAATATATATTTACTGTACTTTTTGATTTTTTTTTACACTATATAAAATGTATTTGGTGTACTTTTAGTTAATATTATATGTACAATATATGAAATATATTTGCTGTACTTTTTGATACTTTATGTACAGTATATAATATATATTTGGTGTACTTTTGATATATTATGTAGATTTTATAATATATAATTGGTATAGTTTTTGATATTTTACATAGAGTGTGTAATATATATGTACTATCCTTTTTGATATTTTATTTACAGTATATAATATACATTTGGTGTAATTTTTGATATTTTATGTACACTATATTAAATATAATTACTGTAGTTTTTGATAGTTTATTTACAGTATATATAACACATATTTGGTGTACTTTTTGATATTTTAAGTACAGTGTGTAATATATATTTACTGTACTTTTTGATTTTTTTTACAGTATATAAAATATATTTGGTGTACTTTTAGTTAATGTTATATGTACAATATACGAAATATATTTGCTATACTTTTTGATATCTTATATACAGTATATAATATATATTTGGTGTACTTTTGATATACTATGTAAATTATATAATATATAATTGGTGTAGTTTTTGATATTTTACATAAGGTGTGTAATATATATGTACTATCATTTTGATAGTTTATTTACAGTATATAATATACATTTGGTGTAATTTTTGATATTTTATGTACAGTATATTAAATATAATTACTGTAGTTTTTGATAGTTTACTTAGAGTATATATAACACATATTTGGTGTACTTTTTGATATTTTAAGTACAGTGTGTAATGTATATTTACTGTACTTTTTGATTTTATTTACAGTATATAAAATGTATTTGGTGTACTTTTAGTTAATATTATATGTACAATATATGAAATGTATTTGCTGTACTTTTTGATATTTTATGTACAGTATATAATATATATTTGGTGTACTTTTGATATATTATGTAAATTATACAATATATAATTGGTGTAGTTTTTGATATTTTACATAGAGTGTGTAATATATATGTACTATCCTTTTTGATATATTATTTACAGTATATAGTATACATTTGGTGTAATTTTTGATATTTTATGTACAGTATATTAAATATAATTACTGTAGTTTTTGATAGTTTACTTAGAGTATATATAACACATATTTGGTGCACTTTTTGATATTTTAAGTACAGTGTGTAATATATATTTACTGTACTTTTTGATTATTTTTTACAGTATATAAAATGTATTTGGTGTACTTTTAGTTAACATTATATGTACAATATATGAAATATATTTGCTGTACTTTTTGATACTTTATGTACAGTATATAATATATATTTGGTGTACTTTTGATATATTATGTAAATTATATAATATATAAATGGTGTAGTTTTTGATATTTTACATAGAGTGTGTAATATATATGTACTACTTTTGATATTTTATTTACAGTATATAATATACATTTGGTGTAATTTTTGATATTTTATGTACAGTATATTAAATATAATTACTGTAGTTTTTGATAGTTTATTTACAGTATATATAACACATATTTGGTGTACTTTTTGATATTTTAAGTACAGTGTGTAATATATATTTACTGTACTTTTTGATTTTTTTTACAGTATATAAAATGTATTTGGTATACTTTATTTAATATTATATGTGCAATATATGAAACATATTTGCTGTACTTTTTGATATTTTATGAACAGTATATAATATATATCTGGTGTACTTTTGATATATTATGTAAATTATATAATATATAATTGGTGTAGTTTTTGATATTTTACATAGTTTGTGTAATATATATGTATTATCCTTTTTGATATTTTATTTACAGTATATACTATACATTTGGTGTAGTTTTTGATATTTTATGTACAGTATATTAAATATAATTACTGTAGTTTTTGATAGTTTACTTAGAGTATATATAACACATATTTGGTGTACTTTTTGATATTTTAAGTACAGTGTGTAATATATATTTACTGTACTTTTTGATTTTATTTACAGTATATTAAATGCATTTGGTGTACTTTTAGTTAATATTATATGTACAATATATGAAATGTATTTGCTGTACTTTTTGATATTTTATGTACAGTATATAATATATATTTGGTGTACTATTGATATATTATGTAAATTATATAATATATAATTGGTGTAGTATTTGATATTTTACATAGTGTGTGTAATATATATGTACTATCCTTTTTGATATTTTATTTACAGTATATAATATACATTTGGTGTAATTTTTGATATTTTATGTACAGTATATTAAATATAATTACTGTAGTTTTTGATAGTTTATTTACTGTATATATAACACATATTTGGTGTACTTTTTGATATTTTAAGTACAGTGTGTAATATATATTTACTGTAATTTTTGATTTTTTTTTACAGTATATAAAATGTATTTGGTGTACTTTTAGTTAATATTATATGTACAATATATGAAATATATTTCCTGTAGTTTTTGATATTTTATGAACAGTATATAATATATACTTTGTGTACTTTTGATATATTATGTAAATTATATAATATATAATTGGTGTAGTTTTTGATATTTTACATAGAGTGTGTAATATATATGTACTATCCTTTTTGATATTTTATTTACAGTATATAATATACATTTGGTGTAATTTTTGATATTTTATGAACAGTATATTAAATATAATTACTGTAGTTTTTGATAGTTTATTTACAGTATATATAACACATATTTGGTGTACTTTTTGATATTTTAAGTACAGTGTGTAATACATATTTACTGTACTTTTTGATTTTATTTACAGTATATAAAATGTATTTGGTGTACTTTTAGTTAATATTATATGTACAATATATGAAATGTATTTGCTGTGCTTTTTGATATTTTATGTACAGTATATAATATATATTTGGTGTACTTTTGATATATTATGTAAATTATATAATATATAATTGGTGTAGTTTTTGATATTTTACATAGAGTGTGTAATATATATGTACTATATTTTTGATATATTATTTACAGTATATAATATACATTTGGTGTAATTTTTGATATTTTATGTACAGTATATTAAATATAATTACTGTAGTTTTTGATAGTTTATTTACAGTATATATAACACATATTTGGTGTACTTTTTGATATTTTAAGTACAGTGTGTAATATATATTTACTGTACTTTTTGATTTTTTTTTACAGTATATAAAATGTATTTGGTGTACTTTTAGTTAATATTATATGTACAATATATGAGATATATTTGCTGTACTTTTTGATATTTTATGCACAGTATATAATATATATTTGGTGTACTTTTGAAATATTATGTAAATTATATAATATATAATTGGTGTAGTTTTTGATATTTTACATAGAGTGTTTAATATATATGTATTATCCTTTTTGATATTTTATTTACAGTACAAAATATACATTTGGTGTAATTTTTGATATTTTATGTACAGTATACTAAACATAATTAATGTAGTTTTTGATAGATTTTTTACCGTATATGTAACACATATTTGGTGTACTTTTTGATATTTTAAGTACAGTGTGTAATATATATTTACTGTACTTTTGGATTTTTTTTTACAGTGTATAAAATGTATTTGGTGTACTTTTAGTTAATATTATATGTGCAATATATGATATATATTTGCTGTACATTTTGATATTTTATGAAGAGCATATAATATATATTTTGTGCACTTTGGATATATTATGTAAATTATATGATATATAATTGGTGTAGATTTTGATATTTTACATAGAGTGTGTAATATATATGTACTATCTTTTTGATACTTTATTTACAGTACATAATATACATTTGGTGTAATTTCTCATATTTTATGTACAGTATATTAAATATAATTACTGTAGTTTTTGATAGTTTATTTACCGTATATATAACACATATTTGGTGTACTTTTTGATATTTTAAGTACAGTGTGTAATATATATTTACTGTACTTTTTGATTTTTTTTTACAGTATATAAAATGTATTTGGTGTACTTTTAGTTAATATTATATGTGCAATATATGAAATATATTTGCTGTACTTTTGGATATTTTATGAACAGTATATAATATATATCTGGTGTACTTTTGATATATTATGTAAATTATATAATATATAATGGTGTAGTTTTTGATATTTTACATAGAGTGTGTAATATATATGTATTATCCTTTTTGATATTTTATTTACAGTATATACTATACATTTGGTGTAGTATTTGATATTTTATGTACAGTATATTAAATATAATTACTGTAGTTTTTGATAGTTTACTTAGAGTATATATAACACATATTTGGTGTACTTTTTGATATTTTAAGTACAGTGTGTAATATATATTTACTGTACTTTTTGATTATTTTTTACAGTATATAAAATGTATTTGGTGTAATTTTAGTTAATATTATATGTACAATATATGAAATATATTTGCTGTACTTTTTGATATCTTATGTACAGTATATAATATATATTTGGTGTGCTTTTGATATATTATGTAAATTATATAATATATAATTGGTGTAGTTTTTGATATTTTACATGAGGTGTGTAATATATATGTACTATCCTTTTGATATTTTATTTACAGTATATAATATACATTTGCTGTAACTTTTGATATTTTATGTACAGCATATTAAATATAATTACTGTAGTTTTTGATACTTTACTCAGAGTATATATAACACATATTTGGTGTATTTTTGACATTTTAAGTACAGTGTGTAATATATATTTACTGTACTTTTTGATTTTATTTACAGTATATAAAATGTATTTGGTGTACTTTTAGTTAATATTATATGTACAATATATGAAATGTATTTGCTGTACTTTTTGATATTTTATGTACAGTATATTATATATTGGTGTACTTTTGATATATTATGTAAATTATATAATATATAATTGGTGTAGTTTTTGATATTTTACATAGAGTGTGTAATATATATGTACTATCTTTTTTGATATTTTATTTACAGTATGTAATATACATTTGGTGTAATTTTTCATATTTTATGTACAGTATATTAAATATAATTACTGTAGTTTTTGATAGTTTACTTAGAGTATATATAACACATATTTGGTGTACTTTTTGATATTTTAAGTACAGCGTGTAATATATATTTACTGTAATTTTTGATTATTATTTACAGTATATAAAATGTATTTGGTGTACTTTTAGTTAATATTATATGTACAATATATGAAATGTATTTGGTGTACTTTTTGATATTTTATGTACAGTCCATAATATATATTTGGTGTACTTTTGATATATTATGTAAATTATATAATATATAATAGGTGTAGTTTTTGATATTTTACATAAAGTGTGTAATATATATGTACTATCATTTTGATATTTTATTTAAAGTATATAATATACATTTGGTGTAATATTTGATATTTTATGTACAGTATATTAAATATAATTACTGTTGTTTTTGATAGTATATTTACAGTATATATAACACATATTTGGTGTACTTTTTGATATTTTAAGTACAGTGTGTAATATATATTTACTGTACTTTTTGATTTTTTTTACAGTACAAAAATGTATTTGGTGTACTTTTAGTTAATATTATATGTACAATATATGAAATATATTTGCTGTACTTTTTGATACTTTATGTACAGTATATAATATATATTTGGTGTACTTTTGATATATTATGTAAATTATATAATATATAATTGGTGTAGTTTTTGATATTTTACATAGAGTGTGTAATATATATGTGCTATCCTTTTTGATATTTTATTTACAGTATATAATATACATTTGGTGTAATTTTTGATATTTTATGTACAGTATATTAAATATAATTACTGTAGTTTTTGATAGTTTATTTACAGTATATATAACACATATTTGGTGTACTTTTTGATATTTTAAGTACAGTGTGTAATATATATTTACTGTACTTTTTCATTTTTTTACAGTATATAAAATGTATTTGGTGTACTTTTAGTTAATATTATATGCACAATATATGAAATATATTTGCTATACTTTTTGATATCTTCTATACAGTATATAATATATATTTGGTGTACTTTTGATATTCTATGTAAATTATAAAATATATAATTGGTGTAGTTTTTCATATTTTACATAAGGTGTGTAATATATATGTACTACCATTTTGATATTTTATTTACAGTATATAATATACATTTGGTGTAATTTTTGATATTTTATGTACAGTATATTAAATATAATTACTGTAGTTTTTGATAGTTTACTTAGAGTATATATAACACATATTTGGTGTACTTTTTGATATTTTAAGTACAGTGTGTAATATATATTTACTGTACTTTTTTATTTTATTTACAGTATATAAAATGTATTTGGTGTACTTTTAGTTAATATTATATGTACAATATATGAAATGTATTTCCTCTACTTTTTGATATTTTATGAACAGTATATAGTATATATTTTGTGTACTTTTGATATATTATGTAAATTATATAATATATAATTGGTGTAGTTTTTGATATTTTACATAGAGTGTGTAATATATATGTACTATCCTTTTTGATATTTTATTTACACTATATAATATACATTTGGTGTAATTTTTGATATTTTATGTACAGTATATTAAATATAATTACTGTAGTTTTTGATAGTTTATTTACAGTATATATAACACATATTTGGTGTACTTCTTGATATTTTAAGTACAATGTGTAATATATATTTACTGTACTTTTTGATTTTATTTACAGTATATAAAATGTATTTGGTGTACTTTTATTGAATATTATATGTACAAGATATGAAATGTATTTGCTGTACTTTTTGATATTTTATGTACAGTATATAATATATATTTGGTGTACTTTTGATATATTATGTAGATTATACAATATATAATTGGTGTAGTTTTTGATATTTTACATAGAGTGTGTAATATATATGTACTATCTTTTTGATATATTATTTACAGTATATAATATACATTTGGTGTAATTTTTGATATTTTATGTATACTATATTAAATATAATTAATGTAGTTTTTGATGGTTTACTTAGAGTATATATAACACATATTTGGTGTACTTTTTGATATTTTACGTACAGTGTGTAATACATATTTACAGTAGTTTTTGATTATTTTATACAGTACATAAAATGTATTTGGTGTACTTTTAGTTAATATTATATGTACAATATATGAAATGTATTTCCTGTACTTTTTGATTCTTTATGTACAGTATATAATATATATTTGGTGTACTTTTGATATATTATGTAAATTATATAATATATAATTGGTGTAGTTTTTGATATTTTACATAGAGTGTGTAATATATATGTAATATCATTTTTGATATTTTATTGACAGTATATAATATACATTTGGTGTAATTTTTGATATTTTATGTACAGTATATTAAATATAATTACTGTAGTTTTTGATAGTTTACTTAGAGTATATATAACACATATTTGGTGTACTTTTTGATATTTTAAGTACAGTGTGAAATATATATTTACTGTACTTTTTGATTTTCTTTACAGTATATAAAATGTATTTGGTGTACTTTTAGTTAATATTATATGTACAATATATGAAATATATTTGCTGTACTTTTTGATATTTTATGAACAGTATATAATATATATCTGGTGTACTTTTGATATATTATGTAAATTATATAATATATAATTGGTGTAGTTTTTGATATTTTACATAGAGTGTGTAATATATATGTATTATCCTTTTTGATATTTTATTTACAGTATATACTATACATTTGGTGTAGTATTTGATATTTTATGTACAGTATATTAAATATAATTACTGTAGTTTTTGATAGTTTACTTAGAGTATATATAACACATATTTGGTGTACTTTTTGATATTTTAAGTACAGTGTGTAATATATATTTACTGTACATTTTGATTTTATTTACAGTATATTAAATGTATTTGGTGTACTTTTAGTTAATATTATATGTACAATATATGAAATGTATTTGCTGTACTTTTTGATATTTTATGTACAGTATATAATATATATTTGGTGTACTTTTGATATATTATATAAATTATATAATATATAATTGGTGTAGTTTTTGATATTTTACATAGAGTGTGTAATATATATGTACTATCGTTTTTGATATATTCTTTACAGTATATAATATACATTTGGTGTAATTTTTGATATTTTATGTACAATATATTAAATATAATTACTGTAGTTTTTGATAGTTTACTTAGAGTATATATAACACATATTTGGTGTACTTTTTGATATTTTAAGTACAGTGTGCAATATATATTTACTCTACTTTTTGATTTTTTTTTACAGTATATAAAATGTATTTGGTGTACTTTTAGTTAATATTATATGTACAACATATGAAATATATTTGCTGTACTTTTTGATATTTTATGAACAGCATATAATATATATTTTGTGTACTTTTGATATATTATGTAAATTATATAATATATAATTGGTGTAGTTTTTGATATTTTACATAGAGTGTGTAATATATATGTACTATCCTTTTTGATATTTTATTTACAGTATATAATATACATTTGGTGTAATTTTTGATATTTTATGTACAGTATATTAAATATAATTACTGTAGTTTTTGATAGTTTATTTACCGTATATATAACACATATTTGGTGTACTTTTTGATATTTTAAGTACAGTGTGTAATATATATTTACTGTACTTTTTGATTATTTTTTGCCGTATATAAAATATATTTGGTGTAATTTTAGTTAATATTATATGTACAATATATGAAATATATTTGCTGTACTTTTTGATATCTTATGTACAGTATATAATATATATTTGGTGTGCTTTTGATATATTATGTAAATTATATAATATATAATTGGTGTAGTTTTTGATATTTTACATGAGGTGTGTAATATATATGTACTATCCTTTTGATATTTTATTTACAGTATATAATATACATTTGCTGTAACTTTCGATATTTTATGTACAGTATATTAAATGTAATTACTGTAGTTTTTGATAGTTTACTTAGAGTATATATAACACATATTTGGTGTACTTTTTGATATTTTAAATACAGCGTGTAATATATATTTACTGTAATTTTTAATTATTTTTTACAGTATATAAAATGTATTTGGTGTACTTTTAGTTAATATTATATGTACAATATATGAAATATATTTGCTGTACTTTTTGATACTTTATGTACACTATATAATATATATTTGGTGTACTTTTGATATATTATGTAAATTATATAATATATAATTGGTGTAGTTTTTGATATTTTACATAAGGTGTGTAATATATATGTACTATCATTTTGATATTTTATTTACAGTATATAATATACATTTTGTGTAAATTTTGATATTTTATGTACAGTATATTAAATATAATTACTGTAGTTTTTGATAGTTTACTTAGAGTATATATAACACATTTTGGTGTACTTTTTGATATTTTAAGTACAGTGTGTAATATATATTTACTGTACTTTTTGATTTTATTTACTGTATATAAAATGTATTTCGTGTAGTTTTAGTTAATATTATATGTACAATATATGAAATGTATTTGCTGTACTTTTTGATATATTATGTACAGTATAAAATATACATTTGGTGTACTTTTGATATATTATGTAAATTATACAATATATAATTGGTGTAGTTTTTGATATTTTACATAGAGTGTGTAATATATATGTACTATCCTTTCTGATATGTTATTTACAGTATATAATATACATTTGGTGTAATTTTTGATATTTTATGTACAGTATATTAAATATAATTACTGTTGTTTTTGATAGTTTATTTAGAGTATATATAACACATATTTGGTGCACTTTTTGATATTTTAAGTACAGTGTGTAATATATATTTACTGTACTTTTTGATTATTTTTTACACTATATAAAATGCATTTGGTGTACTTTTAGTTAATATTATATGTACAATATATGAAATATATTTGCTGTGCTTTTTGATACTTTATGTACAGTATATAATATATATTTGGTGTACTTTTGATATATTATGTAAATTATATAATATATAATTGGTGTAGTTTTTGATATTTTACATAGAGTGTGTAATATATATGTACTATCCTTTTTGATATTTTATTTACAGTATATAATATGCATTTGGTGTAATTTTTGATATTTAATGTACAGTATATTAAATATAATTACTGTAGTTTTTGATAGTTTATTTACAGTATATATAACACATATTTGGTGTACTTTTTGATATTTTAAGTACAGTGTGTAATATATATTTACTGTATTTTTGATTTTTTTTACAATATATAAAATGTATTTGGTGTACTTTTAGTTAATATTATATGTACAATATATGAAATGTATTTCCTGTACTTTTTGATATTTTATGAACATTATATAGTATATATTTTGTGTACTTTTGATATATTATGTAAATTATATAATATAAAATTGGTGTAGTTTTTGATATTTTACATAGGGTGTGTAATATATATGTACTATCTTTTTGATATTTTATTTAAAGTATATAATATACATTTGGTGTAATTTTTGATATTTTATGTACAGTATATTAAATATAATTACTGTAGTTTTGATAGTTTATTTACCGTATATATAGCACATATTTGGTGTACTTTTTGATATTTTAAGTACAGTGTGTAATATATATTTACTGTACTTTTTGATTTTATTTACAGCATATAAAATGTATTTGGTGTACTTTTAGTTAATATTATATGTACAATATAGGAAATATATTTGCTGTACTTTTTAATATTTTATGAACAGTATATAATATATATTTTGCATACTTTTGATATATTATGTAAATTATATAATATATAATTGGTGTAGTTTTTGATATTTTACATAGAGTGTGTAATATATATGTATTATCCTTTTTGATATTTTATTTACAGTATATACTATACATTTGGTGTAGTATTTGATATTTTATGTACATTACATTAAATATAATTGCTGTAGTTTTTGATAGTTTACTTAGAGTATATATAACACATATTTGGTGTACTTTTTGATATTTTAAGTACAGTGTGTAATATATATTTACTGTACATTTTGATTTTATTTACAGTATATTAAATGTATTTGGTGTACTTTTAGTTAATATTATATGTACAATATATGAAATGTATTTGCTGTACTTTTTGATATTTTATGTACAGTATATAATATATATTTGGTGTACTTTTGATATATTATATAAATTATATAATATATAATTGGTGTAGTTTTTGATATTTTACATAGAGTGTGTAATATATATGTACTATCGTTTTTGATATATTCTTTACAGTATATAATATACATTTGGTGTAATTTTTGATATTTTATGTACAATATATTAAATATAATTACTGTAGTTTTTGATAGTTTACTTAGAGTATATATAACACATATTTGGTGTACTTTTTGATATTTTAAGTACAGTGTGCAATATATATTTACTCTACTTTTTGATTTTTTTTTACAGTATATAAAATGTATTTGGTGTACGTTTAGTTAATATTATATGTACAACATATGAAATATATTTGCTGTACTTTTTGATATTTTATGAACAGCATATAATATATATTTTGTGTACTTTTGATATATTATGTAAATTATATAATATATAATTGGTGTAGTTTTTGATATTTTACATAGAGTGTGTAATATATATGTACTATCCTTTTTGATATTTTATTTACAGTATATAATATACATTTGGTGTAATTTTTGATATTTTATGTACAGTATATTAAATATAATTACTGTAGTTTTTGATAGTTTATTTACCGTATATATAACACATATTTGGTGTACTTTTTGATATTTTAAGTACAGTGTGTAATATATATTTACTGTACTTTTTGATTATTTTTTACAGTATATAAAATGTATTTGGTGTAATTTTAGTTAATATTATATGTACAATATATGAAATATATTTGCTGTACTTTTTGATATCTTATGTACAGTATATAATATATATTTGGTGTGCTTTTGATATATTATGTAAATTATATAATATATAATTGGTGTAGTTTTTGATATTTTACATGAGGTGTGTAATATATATGTACTATCCTTTTGATATTTTATTTACAGTATATAATATACATTTGCTGTAACTTTTGATATTTTATGTACAGTATATTAAATATAATTACTGTAGTTTTTGATAGTTTACTTAGAGTATATATAACACATATTTGGTGCACTTTTTGATATTTTAAGTACAGTGTGTAATATATATTTACTGTACTTTTTGATTATTTTTTACACTATATAAAATGCATTTGGTGTACTTTTAGTTAATATTATATGTACAATATATGAAATATATTTGCTGTACTTTTTGATACTTTATGTACAGTATATAATATATATTTGGTGTACTTTTGATATATTATGTAAATTATATAATATATAATTGGTGTAGTTTTTGATATTTTACATAGAGTGTGTAATATATGTACTATCCTTTTTGATATTTTATTTACAGTATATAATATGCATTTGGTGTAATTTTTGATATTTAATGTACAGTATATTAAATATAATTACTGTAGTTTTTGATAGTTTATTTACAGTATATATAACACATATTTGGTGTACTTTTTGATATTTTAAGTACAGTGTGTAATATATATTTACTGTATTTTTGATTTTTTTTACAATATATAAAATGTATTTGGTGTACTTTTAGTTAATATTATATGTACAATATATGAAATGTATTTCCTGTACTTTTTGATGTTTTATGAACATTATATAGTATATATTTTGTGTACTTTTGATATATTATGTAAATTATATAATATAAAATTGGTGTAGTTTTTGATATTTTACATAGGGTGTGTAATATATATGTACTATCTTTTTGATATTTTATTTAAAGTATATAATATACATTTGGTGTAATTTTTGATATTTTATGTACAGTATATTAAATATAATTACTGTAGTTTTGATAGTTTATTTACCGTATATATAGCACATATTTGGTGTACTTTTTGATATTTTAAGTACAGTGTGTAATATATATTTACTGTACTTTTTGATTTTATTTACAGCATATAAAATGTATTTGGTGTACTTTTAGTTAATATTATATGTACAATATAGGAAATATATTTGCTGTACTTTTTGATATTTTATGAACAGTATATAATATATATTTTGCATACTTTTGATATATTATGTAAATTATATAATATATAATTGGTGTAGTTTTTGATATTTTACATAGAGTGTGTAATATATATGTACTATCCTTTTTGATATTTTATTTACGGTATATAATATACATTTGGTATAATTTTTGATATTTTATGTACAGTATATTAAATATAATTACTGTAGTTTTTGATAGTTTACTTAGACTATATATAACACATATTTGGTGTACTTTTTCATATTTTAAGTACAGTGTGTAATATATATTTACTGTAATTTTTAATTATTTTTTACAGTATATAAAATGTATTTGGTGTACTTTTAGTTAATATTATATGTACAATATGTGAAATATATTTGCTGTACTTTTTGATACTTTATGTGCAGTATATAATATATATTTGGTGTACTTTTGATATATTATGTAAATTATATAATATATAATTGGTGTAGTTTTTGATATTTTACATAGGGTGTGTAATATATATGTACTATCCTTTTGATATATTCTTTACAGTATATAATATACATTTGGTGCAATTTTTGATATTTTATGTACAGTATATTAAATATAATTACTGTAGTTTTTGATGGTTTACTTAGAGTATATATAACACATATTTGGTGTACTTTTTGATATTTTAAGTACAGTGTGTAATACATATTTACAGTAGTTTTTGATTATTTTATACAGTATATAAAATGTATTTGGTGTACTTTTAGTTAATATTATATGTACAATATATGAAATGTATTTCCTGTACTTTTTGATACTTTATGTACAGTATATAATATATATTTGGTGTACTTTTGATATATTATGTAAATTATATAATATATAATTGGTGTAGTTTTTGATATTTTACATAGAGTGTGTAATATATATGTACTATCATTTTTGATATTTTCTTTACAGTATATAATATACATTTGGTGTAATTTTTGATATTTTATGTACAGTATATTAAATATAATTACTGTAGTTTTTGATAGTTTATTTACAGTATATATAACACATATTTGGTGTACTTTTTGATATTTTAAGTACAGTGTGCAATATATATTTACTGTACTTTTTGATTATTTTTTACAGTATATAAAATGTATTTGGTGTACTTTTAGTTAATATTATATGTACAATATATGAAATATATTTGCTGTACTTTTTGATACTTTATGTACGGTATATAATATATATTTGGTGTACTTTTGTCATATTATGTAAATTATATAATATATAATTGGTGTAGTTTTTGATATTTTACATAGAGTGTGTAATATATATGTACTATCCTTTTTGATATTTTATTTACAGTGTATAATATACATTTGGTGTAATTTTTGATATTTTATGTACAGTATATTAAATATAATTACTGTAGTTTTTGATAGTTTATTTACAGTATATATAACAAATATTTGGTGTACTTTTTGATATTTTAAGTACAGTGTGTAATATATATTTACTGTACTTTTTGATTTTTTTTACAGTATATAAAATATATTTGGTGTACTTTTAGTTAATATTATATGTACAATATATGAAATATATTTGCTGTACTTTTTGATATATTATATACAGTATATAATATATATGTGGTGTACTTTTGATATACTATGTAAATTATATAATATATAATTGGTGTAGTTTTTGATATTTTACATAAGGTGTGTAATATATATGTACTATCATTTTGATATTTTATTTACAGTATATAATATACATTTGGTGTAATTTTTGATATTTTATGTACAGTATATTAAATATAATTACTGTAGTTTTTGATAGTTTACTTAGAGTATATATAACGCATATTTGGTGTACTTTTTGATACTTTAAGTACAGTGTGTAATATACATTTACTGTACTTTTTGATTTTATTTACAGTATATAAAATGTATTTGGTGTACTTTTAGTTAATGTTATATGTACAATATATGAAATGTATTTGCTGTACTTTTTGATATTTTATGTACAGTATATAATATATATTTGGTGTACTTTTGATATATTATGTAAATTATACAATATATAATTGGTGTAGTTTTTGATATTTTACATAGAGTGTGTAATATATATGTACTATCATTTTGATATTTTATTTACAGTATATAATATACATTTGGTGTAATTTTTGATATTTTATGTACAGTATATTAAATATAATTACTGTAGATTTTGATAGTTTACTTAGAGTATATATAACACATATTTGGTGTACTTTTTGATATTTTAAGTACAGTGTGTAATATATATTTACTGTACTTTTTGATTTTATTTACAGTATATAAAATGTATTTGGTGTACTTTTAGTTAATATTATATGTACAATATATGAAATGTATTTGCTGTACTTTTTGATATTTTATGTACAGTATATAATATATATTTGGTGTACTTTTGATATATTATGTAAATTATACAATATATAATTGGTGTAGTTTTTGATATTTTACATAGAGTGTTTAATATATATGTACTATCCTTTTTGATATATTATTTACAGTATATAGTATACATTTGGTGTAATATTTGATATTTTATGTACAGTATATTAAATGTAATTACTGTAGATTTTGATAGTTTACTTAGAGTATATATAACACATATTTGGTGCACTTTTTGATATTTTAAGTACAGTGTGTAATATATATTTACTGTACTTTTTGATTATTTTTTACAGTATATAAAATGTATTTGGTGTACTTTTAGTTAATAATATATGTACAATATATGAAATATATTTGCTGTACTTTTTGATACTTTATGTACAGTATATAATATATATTTGGTGTACATTTGATATATTATGTAAATTATATAATATATAATTGGTGTAGTTTTTGATATTTTACATAGAGTGTGTAATATATATGTACTATCCTTTTTGATATTTTATTTACAGTATATAATATACATTTGGTGTAATTTTTGATATTTTATGTACAGTATATTAAATATAATTACTGTAGTTTTTGATAGTTTATTTACAGTATATATAACACATATTTGGTGTACTTTTTGATATTTTAAGTACAGTGTGTAATATATATTTACTGTACTTTTTGATTATTATTTACAGTATATAAAATGTATTTGGTGTACTTTTAGTTAATATTATATGTACAATATATGAAATGTATTTGGTGTACTTTTTGATATTTTATGTACAGTCCATAATATATATTTGGTGTACTCTTGATATATTATGTAAATTATATAATATATAATAGGTGTAGTTTTTGGTATTTTACATAAAGTGTGTAATATATATGTACTATCATTTTGATATTTTATTTAAAGTATATAATATACATTTGGTGTAATTTTTGATATTTTATGTACAGTATATTAAATATAATTACTGGTGTTTTTGATAGTTTATTTACAGTATATATAACACATATTTGGTGTACTTTTTGATATTTTAAGTACAGTGTGTAAGATATATTTACTGTACTTTTTGATTTTTTTTACAGTATAAAAATGTATTTGGTGTACTTTTAGTTAATATTATATGTACAATATATGAAATGTATTTCCTCTACTTTTTGATATTTTATGAACAGTATATAGTATATATTTTGTGTACTTTTGATATATTATGTAAATTATATAATATATAATTGGTGTAGTTTTTGATATTTTGCATAGAGTGTGTAATATATATGTACTATCCTTTTTGATATTTTATTTACAGTATATAATATACATTTGGTGTAATTTTTGATATTTTATGTACAGTATATTAAATATAATTACTGTAGTTTTTGATAGTTTATTTACAGTATATATAACACATATTTGGTGTACTTCTTGATATTTTAAGTACAATGTGTAATATATATTTACTGTACTTTTTGATTTTATTTACAGTATATAAAATGTATTTGGTGTACTTTTAGTTAATATTATATGTACAATATATGAAATGTATTTGCTGTACTTTTTGATATTTTATGTACAGTATATAATATATATTTGGTGTACTTTTGATATATTATGTAGATTATACAATATATAATTGGTGTAGTTTTTGATATTTTACATAGAGTGTGTAATATATATGTACTATCTTTTTGATATATTATTTACAGTATATAATATACATTTGGTGTAATTTTTGATATTTTATGTATAGTATATTAAATATAATTACTGTAGTTTTTGATAGTTAATTTACAGTATATATAACACATATTTGGTGTACTTTTTGATATTTTAAGTACAGTGTGTAATATATATTTACTGTAGTTTTTGATTTTTTTTACAGTATATAAAATGTATTTGGTATACTTTATTGAATATTATATGTACAATATATGAAACATATTTGCTGTACTATTTGATATTTTATGAACAGTATATAATATATATTTTGTGTACTTTTGATATATTATGTAAATTATATATTATATAATTGGTGTAGTTTTTGATATATTACATAGACTGTGTAATATATATGTACTATCCTTTTTGATATTTTATTTACAGTATATAATATACATTTGGTGTAATTTTTGATATTTTATGTACAGTATATTAAATATAATTACTGTAGTTTTTGATAGTTTATTTACAGTATATATAACACATATTTGGTGTACTTTTTGATATTTTAAGTACAGTTTGTAATATATATTTACTGTACTTTTTGATTTTTTTTACAGTATATAAAATGTATTTGGTGTACTTTTAGTTAATATTATATGTACAATATATGAAACATATTTGCTGTACTTTTTGATATTTTATGAACAGTATATAATATATACTTTGTGTACTTTTGTTATATTATGTAAATTATATAATATATAATTGGTGTAGTTTTTGATATTTTACATAGAGTGTGTCATATATATGTACTATCATTTTTGACATTTCATTTACAGTATATAATATACATTTGGTGTAATTTTTGATATTTTATGTACAGTATATTAAATATAATTACTGTAGTTTTTGATAGTTTATTTACAGTATATATAACACATATTTGGTGTACTTTTTGATATTTTAAGTACTGTGTGTAATATATATTTACTGTACTTTTTGATTATTATTTACAGTATATAAAATGTATTTGGTGTACTTTTAGTTAATATTATATGTACAATATATGAAATGTATTTGCTGTACTTTTTGATATTTTATGTACAGTCTATAATATATATTTGGTGTACTTTTGATGTATTATGTAAATTATATAATATATAATAGGTGTAGTTTTTGATATTTTACATAGAGTGTGTAATATATATGTACTATCATTTTGATATTTTATTTAAAGTATATAATATACATTTGGTGTAATTTTTGATATTTTATGTACAGTATATTAAATATAATTACTGTTGTTTTTGATAGTTTATTTACAGTATATATAACACATATTTGGTGTACTTTTTGATATTTTAAGTACAGTGTGTAATATATATTTACTGTACTTTTTGATTTTTTTTTACAGTATATAAAATGTATTTGGTGTACTTTTAGTTAATATTATATGTACAATATATGAAATATATTTGCTGTACTTTTTGATACTTTATGTACAGTATATAATATATATTTGGTGTACTTTTGATATATTATGTAGATTATATAATATATAATTGGTGTAGTTTTTGATATTTTACATAGAGTGTGTAATATATATGTACTATCCTTTTTGATATTTTATTTACAGTATATAATATACATTTGGTGTAATTTTTGATATTTTATGTACAGTATATTAAATATAATTACTGTAGTTTTTGATAGTTTACTTAGAGTATATATAACGCATATTTGGTGTAATTTTTGATACTTTAAGTACAGTGTGTAATATATATTTACTGTACTTTTTGATTTTATTTACAGTATATAAAATGTATTTGGTGTACTTTTAGTTAATGTTATATGTACAATATATGAAATGTATTTGCTGTACTTTTTGATATTTTATGTTCAGTATATAATATATATTTGGTGTACTTTTGATATATTATGTAAATTATACAATATATAATTGGTGTAGTTTTTGATATTTTACATAGAGTGTGTAATATATATGTACTATCCTTTTTGATATATTATTCACAGTATATAATATACATTTGGTGTAATTTTTGATATTTAATGTACAGTATATTAAATATAATTATTGTAGTTTTTGATAGTTTACTTAGAGTGTATATAACACATATTTGGTGCACTTTTTGATATTTTAAGTACAGTGTGTAATATATATTTACTGTAATTTTTGATTATTTTTTACAGTATATAAAATGTATTTGGTGTACTTTTAGTCAATATTATATGTATAATATATGAAATATATTTGCTGTACTTTTTGATACTTTATGTACAGTATATAATATATATTTGGTGTACTTTTGACATATTATGTAAATTATATAATATATAATTGGTGTAGTTTTTGATATTTTACATAGAGTGTGTAATATATATGTACTATCATTTTGATATTTTATTTATAGTATATAATATACATTTGGTGTAATTTTTGATATTTTATGTACAGTATATTAAATATAATTACTGTAGATTTTGATAGTTTACTTAGAGTATATATAACACATATTTGGTGTACTTTTTGATATTTTAAGTACAGTGTGTAATATATATTTACTGTACTTTTTGATTTTATTTACAGTATATAAAATGTATTTGGTGTACTTTTAGTTAATATTATATGTACAATATATGAAATGTATTTGCTGTACTTTTTGATATTTTATGTACAGTATATAATATATATTTGGTGTACTTTTGATATATTATGTAAATTATACAATATATAATTGGTGTAGTTTTTGATATTTTACATAGAGTGTGTAATATATATGTACTATCCTTTTTGATATATTATTTACAGTATATAGTATACATTTGGTGTAATATTTGATATTTTATGTACAGTATATTAAATGTAATTACTGTAGTTTTTGATAGTTTACTTAGAGTATATATAACACATATTTGGTGCACTTTTTGATATTTTAAGTACAGTGTGTAATATATATTTACTGTACTTTTTGATTATTTTTTACAGTATATAAAATGTATTTGGTGTACTTTTAGTTAATAATATATGTACAATATATGAAATATATTTGCTGTACTTTTTGATACTTTATGTACAGTATATAATATATATTTGGTGTACTTTTGACATATTATGTAAATTATATAATATATAATTGGTGTAGTTTTTGATATTTTACATAGAGTGTGTAATATATATGTACTATCATTTTGATATTTTATTTATAGTATATAATATACATTTGGTGTAATTTTTGATATTTTATGTACAGTATATTAAATATAATTACTGTAGATTTTGATAGTTTACTTAGAGTATATATAACACATATTTGGTGTACTTTTTGATATTTTAAGTACAGTGTGTAATATATATTTACTGTACTTTTTGATTTTATTTACAGTATATAAAATGTATTTGGTGTACTTTTAGTTAATATTATATGTACAATATATGAAATGTATTTGCTGTACTTTTTGATATTTTATGTACAGTATATAATATATATTTGGTGTACTTTTGATATATTATGTAAATTATACAATATATAATTGGTGTAGTTTTTGATATTTTACATAGAGTGTGTAATATATATGTACTATCCTTTTTGATATATTATTTACAGTATATAGTATACATTTGGTGTAATATTTGATATTTTATGTACAGTATATTAAATGTAATTACTGTAGTTTTTGATAGTTTACTTAGAGTATATATAACACATATTTGGTGCACTTTTTGATATTTTAAGTACAGTGTGTAATATATATTTACTGTACTTTTTGATTATTTTTTACAGTATATAAAATGTATTTGGTGTACTTTTAGTTAATAATATATGTACAATATATGAAATATATTTGCTGTACTTTTTGATACTTTATGTACAGTATATAATATATATTTGGTGTACTTTTGATATATTATGTAAATTATATAATATATAATTGGTGTAGTTTTTGATATTTTACATAGAGTGTGTAATATATATGTACTATCCTTTTTGATATTTTATTTACAGTATATAATATACATTTGGTGTAATTTTTGATATTTTATGTACAGTATATTAAATATAATTACTGTAGTTTTTGATAGTTTATTTACAGTATATATAACACATATTTGGTGTACTTTTTGATATTTTAAGTACAGTGTGTAATATATATTTACTGTACTTTTTGATTTTTTTTACAGTATATAAAATGTATTTGGTATACTTTATTTAATATTATATGTGCAATATATGAAACATAGTTGCTGTACTTTTTGATATTTTATGAACAGTATATAATATATATTTTGTGTACTTTTGTTATATTATGTAAATTATATAATATATAATTGGTGTAGTTTTTGATATTTTACATAGAGTGTGTAATATATATGTACTATCCTTTTTGATATTTTATTTACAGTATATAATATACATTTGGTGTAATTTTTGATATTTTATGTACAGTATATTAAATATAATTACTGTAGTTTTTGATAGTTTATTTACAGTATATATAACACATATTTGGTGTACTTTTTGATATTTTAAGTACAGTGTGTAATATATATTTACTGTACTTTTTGATTATTATTTACAGTATATAAAATGTATTTGGTGTACTTTTAGTTAATATTATATGTACAATATATGAAATGTATTTGGTGTACTTTTTGATATTTTATGTACAGTCCATAATATATATTTCGTGTACTCTTGATATATTATGTAAATTATATAATATATAATAGGTGTAGTTTTTGGTATTTTACATAAAGTGTGTAATATATATGTACTATCATTTTGATATTTTATTTAAAGTATATAATATACATTTGGTGTAATTTTTGATATTTTATGTACAGTATATTAAATATAATTACTGTTGTTTTTGATAGTTTATTTACAGTATATATAACACATATTTGGTGTACTTTTTGATATTTTAAGTACAGTGTGTAATATATATTTACTGTACTTTTTGATTTTTTTTACAGTATAAAAATGTATTTGGTGTACTTTTAGTTAATATTATATGTACAATATATGAAATGTATTTCCTCTACTTTTTGATATTTTATGAACAGTATATAGTATATATTTTGTGTACTTTTGATATATTATGTAAATTATATAATATATAATTGGTGTAGTTTTTGATATTTTGCATAGAGTGTGTAATATATATGTACTATACTTTTTGATATTTTATTTACAGTATATAATATACATTTGGTGTAATTTTTGATATTTTATGTACAGTATATTAAATATAATTACTGTAGTTTTTGATAGTTTATTTACAGTATATATAACACATATTTGGTGTACTTCTTGATATTTTAAGTACAATGTGTAATATATATTTACTGTACTTTTTGATTTTATTTACAGTATATAAAATGTATTTGGTGTACTTTTAGTTAATATTATATGTACAATATATGAAATGTATTTGCTGTACTTTTTGATATTTTATGTACAGTATATAATATATATTTGGTGTACTTTTGATATATTATGTAGATTATACAATATATAATTGGTGTAGTTTTTGATATTTTACATAGAGTGTGTAATATATATGTACTATCTTTTTGATATATTATTTACAGTATATAATATACATTTGGTGTAATTTTTGATATTTTATATATAGTATATTAAATATAATTACTGTAGTTTTTGATAGTTAATTTACAGTATATATAACACATATTTGGTGTACTTTTTGATATTTTAAGTACAGTGTGTAATATATATTTACTGTAGTTTTTGATTTTTTTTACAGTATATAAAATGTATTTGGTATACTTTATTTAATATTATATGTACAATATATGAAACATATTTGCTGTACTATTTGATATTTTATGAACAGTATATAATATATATTTTGTGTACTTTTGATATATTATGTAAATTATATAATATATAATTGGTGTAGTTTTTGATATATTACATAGACTGTGTAATATATATGTACTATCCTTTTTGATATTTTATTTACAGTATATAATATACATTTGGTGTAATTTTTGATATTTTATGTACAGTATATTAAATATAATTACTGTAGTTTTTGATAGTTTATTTACAGTATATATAACACATATTTGGTGTACTTTTTGATATTTTAAGTACAGTGTGTAATATATATTTACTGTACTTTTTGATTTTTTTTACAGTATATAAAATGTATTTGGTATACTTTATTTAATATTATATGTGCAATATATGAAACATATTTGCTGTACTTTTTGATATTTTATGAACAGTATATAATATATATTTTGTGTACTTTTGTTATATTATGTAAATTATATAATATATAATTGGTGTAGTTTTTGATATTTTACATAGAGTGTGTAATATATATGTACTATCCTTTTTGATATTTTATTTACAGTATATAATATACATTTGGTGTAATTTTTGATATTTTATGTACAGTATATTAAATATAATTACTGTAGTTTTTGATAGTTTATTTACAGTATATATAACACATATTTGGTGTACTTTTTGATATTTTAAGTACAGTGTGTAATATATATTTACTGTACTTTTTGATTATTATTTACAGTATATAAAATGTATTTGGTGTACTTTTAGTTAATATTATATGTACAATATATGAAATGTATTTGGTGTACTTTTTGATATTTTATGTACAGTCCATAATATATATTTGGTGTACTTTTGATATATTATGTAAATTATATAATATATAATAGGTGTAGTTTTTGATATTTTACATAAAGTGTGTAATATATATGTACTATCATTTTGATATTTTATTTAAAGTATATAATATACATTTGGTGTAATATTTGATATTTTATGTACAGTATATTAAATATAATTACTGTTGTTTTTGATAGTTTTCTTAGAGTATATATAACACATATTTGGTGTATTTTTGATAGTTTACTTAGAGTATATATAACATATATTTGGTGTACTTTTTGATATTTTAAGTACAGTGTGTAATATATATTTACTGTATTTTTGATTTTTTTTTACAGTATATAAAATGTATTTGGTGTACTTTTAGTTAATATTATATGTACAATATATGAAATGTATTTCCTCTACTTTTTGATATTTTATGAACAGTATATAGTATATATTTTGTGTACTTTTGATATATTATGTAAATTATATAATATATAATTGGTGTAGTTTTTGATATTTTACATAGAGTGTGTAATATATATGTACTATCCTTTTTGATATTTTATTTACAGTATATAATATACATTTGGTGTAATTTTTGATATTTTATGTACAGTATATTAAATATAATTACTGTAGTTTTTGATAGTTTATTTACAGTATATATAACACATATTTGGTGTACTTCTTGATATTTTAAGTACAATGTGTAATATATATTTACTGTACTTTTTGATTTTATTTACAGTATATAAAATGTATTTGGTGTACTTTTAGTTAATATTATACGTACAATATATGAAATGAATTTGCTGTACTTTTTGATATTTTATGTACAGTATATAATATATATTTGGTGTACTTTTGATATATTATGTAGATTATACAATATATAATTTGTGTAGTTTTTGATATTTTACATAGAGTGTGTAATATATATGTACTATCTTTTTGATATATTATTTACAGTATATAATATACATTTGGTGTAATATTTGATATTTTATGTATAGTATATTAAATATAATTACTGTAGTTTTTGATAGTTAATTTACAGTATATATAACACATATTTGGTGTACTTTTTGATATTTTAAGTACAGTGTTTAATATATATTTACTGTACTTTTTGATTATTATTTACACATATATAACACATATTTGGTATATATAACACATATTTGGAGTACTTTTTGATATTTTAAGTACAGTGTGTAATATATATTTACTGTACTTTTTGATTTTTTTTACAGTATATAAAATATATTTGGTGTACTTTTAGTTAATGTTATATGTACAATATACGAAATATATTTGCTATACTTTTTGATATCTTATATACAGTATATAATATATATTTGGTGTACTTTTGATATACTATGTAAATTATATAATATATAATTTGTGTAGTTTTTGATATTTTACATAGAGTGTGTAATATATATGTACTATTCTTTTTGATATATTATTTACAGTATATAGTATACATTTGGTGCAATTTTTGATATTTTATGTACAGTATATTAAATATAATTACTGTAGTTTTTGATAGTTTACTTAGAGTATATATAACACATATTTGGTGCACTTTTTGATATTTTAAGTACAGTGTGTAATATATATTTACTGTACTTTTTGATTATTTTTTACAGTATATAAAATGTATTTGGTGTACTTTTAGTTAATATTATATGTACAATATATGAAATATATTTGCTGTACTTTTTGATACTTTATGTACAGTATATAATATATATTTTGTGTACTTTTGATATATTATGTAAATTATATAATATATAATTGGTGTAGTTTTTGATATTTTACATAGAGTGTGTAATATATATGTACTATCCTTTTTGATGTTTTATTTACAGTATATAATATACATTTGGTGTAATTTTTGATATTTTATGTACAGTATATTAAATATAATTACTGTAGTTTTTGATAGTTTATTTACAGTATATATAACACATATTTGGTGTACTTCTTGATATTTTAAGTACAATGTGTAATATATATTTACTGTACTTTTTGATTTTATTTACAGTATATAAAATGTATTTGGTGTACTTTTAGTTAATATTATATGTACAATATATGAAATGTATTTGCTGTACTTTTTGATATTTTATGTACAGTATATAATATATATTTGGTGTACTTTTGATATATTATGTAGATTATACAATATATAATTGGTGTAGTTTTTGATATTTTACATAGAGTGTGTAATATATATGTACTATCTTTTTGATATATTATTTACAGTATATAATATACATTTGGTGTAATTTTTGATATTTTATGTATAGTATATTAAATATAATTACTGTAGTTTTTGATAGTTAATTTACAGTATATATAACACATATTTGGTGTACTTTTTGATATTTTAAGTACAGTGTGTAATATATATTTACTGTAGTTTTTGATTTTTTTTACAGTATATAAAATGTATTTGGTATACTTTATTTAATATTATATGTACAATATATGAAACATATTTGCTGTACTTTTTGATATTTTATGAACAGTATATAATATATATTTTGTGTACTTTTGATATATTATGTAAATTATATAATATATAATTGGTGTAGTTTTTGATATTTTACATAGAGTGTGTAATATATATGTACTATCCTTTTTGATATTTTATTTACAGTATATAATATACATTTGGTGTAATTTTTGATATTTTATGTACAGTATATTAAATATAATTACTGTAGTTTTTGATAGTTTATTTACAGTATATATAACACATATTTGGTGTACTTTTTGATATTTTAAGTACAGTGTGTAATATATATTTACTGTACTTTTTGATTTTTTTTACAGTATATAAAATGTATTTGGTATACTTTATTTAATATTATATGTGCAATATATGAAACATATTTGCTGTACTTTTTGATATTTTATGAACAGTATATAATATATATTTTGTGTACTTTTGTTATATTATGTAAATTATATAATATATAATTGGTGTAGTTTTTGATATTTTACATAGAGTGTGTAATATATATGTACTATCCTTTTTGATATTTTATTTACAGTATATAATATACATTTGGTGTAATTTTTGATATTTTATGTACAGTATATTAAATATAATTACTGTTGTTTTTGATAGTTTATTTACAGTATATATAACACATATTTGGTGTACTTTTTGATATTTTAAGTACAGTGTGTAATATATATTTACTGTACTTTTTGATTATTATTTACAGTATATAAAATGTATTTGGTGTACTTTTAGTTAATATTATATGTACAATATATGAAATGTATTTGGTGTACTTTTTGATATTTTATGTACAGTCCATAATATATATTTGGTGTACTTTTGATATATTATGTAAATTATATAATATATAATAGGTGTAGTTTTTGATATTTTACATAAAGTGTGTAATATATATGTACTATCATTTTGATATTTTATTTAAAGTATATAATATACATTTGGTGTAATTTTTGATATTTTATGTACAGTATATTAAATATAATTACTGTTGTTTTTGATAGTTTATTTACAGTATATATAACACATATTTGGTGTACTTTTTGATATTTTAAGTACAGTGTGTAATATATATTTACTGTACTTTTTGATTTTTTTTACAGTATAAAAATGTATTTGGTGTACTTTTAGTTAATATTATATGTACAATATATGAAATATATTTGCTGTACTTTTTGATACTTTATGTACAGTATATAATATATATTTGGTGTACTTTTGATATATTATGTAAATTATATAATATATAATTGGTGTAGTTTTTGATATTTTACATAGAGTGTGTATTATATATGTACTATCCTTTTTGATATTTTATTTACAGTATATAATATACATTTGGTGTAATTTTTGATATTTTATGTACAGTATATTAAATATAATTACTGTAGTTTTTGATAGTTTATTTACAGTATATATAACACATATTTGGTGTACTTTTTGATATTTTAAGTACAGTGTGTAATATATATTTACTGTACTTTTTGATTATTATTTACAGTACATAAAATGTATTTGGTGTTCTTTTAGTTAATATTATATATACAATATATGAAATGTATTTGCTGTACTTTTTGATATTTTATGTACAGTCTATAATATATATTTGGTGTACGTTTGATATATTATGTAAATTATATAATATATAATAGGTGTAGTTTTTGATATTTTACATAGAGTGTGTAATATATATGTACTATCATTTTGATATTTTATTTAAAGTATATAATATACATTTGGTGTAATTTTTGATATTTTATGTACAGTATATTAAATATAATTACTGTTGTTTTTGATAGTTTATTTACAGTATATATAACACATATTTGGTGTACTTTTTGATATTTTAAGTACAGTGTGTAATATATATTTACTGTACTTTTTGATTTTTTTTTACAGTATATAAAATGTATTTGGTGTACTTTTAGTTAATATTATATGTACAATATATGAAATATATTTGCTGTACTTTTTGATACTTTATGTACAGTATATAATATATATTTGGTGTACTTTTGATATATTATGTAGATTATATAATATATAATTGGTGTAGTTTTTGATATTTTACATAGAGTGTGTAATATATATGTACTATCCTTTTTGATATTTTATTTACAGTATATAATATACATTTGGTGTAATTTTTGATATTTTATGTACAGTATATTAAATATAATTACTGTAGTTTTTGATAGTTTATTTACAGTATATATAACACATATTTGGTGTACTTTTTGATATTTTAAGTACAGTGTGTAATATATATTTACTGTACTTTTTGATTTTTTTTACAGTATATAAAATGTATTTGGTGTACTTTTAGTTAATATTATATGTACAATATATGAAATGTATTTGGTGTACTTTTTGATATTTTATGTACAGTCCATAATATATATTTGGTGTACTTTTGATATATTATGTAAATTATATAATATATAATAGGTGTAGTTTTTGATATTTTACATAAAGTGTGTAATATATATGTACTATCATTTTGATATTTTATTTAAAGTATATAATATACATTTGGTGTAATTTTTGATATTTTATGTACAGTATATTAAATATAATTACTGTTGTTTTTGATAGTTTACTTAGAGTATATATAACACATATTTGGTGTACTTTTTGATATTTTAAGTACAGTGTGTAATATATATTTACTGTATTTTTGATTTTTTTTTACAGTATATAAAATGTATTTGGTGTACTTTTAGTTAATATTATATGTACAATATATGAAATGTATTTCCTCTACTTTTTGATATTTTATGAACAGTATATAGTATATATTTTGTGTACTTTTGATATATTATGTAAATTATATAATATATAATTGGTGTAGTTTTTGATATTTTACATACAGTGTGTAATATATATGTACTATCCTTTTTGATATTTTATTTACAGTATATAATATACATTTGGTGTAATTTTTGATATTTTATGTACAGTATATTAAATATAATTACTGTAGTTTTTGATAGTTTATTTACAGTATATATAACACATATTTGGTGTACTTCTTGATATTTTAAGTACAATGTGTAATATATATTTACTGTACTTTTTGATTTTATTTACAGTATATAAAATGTATTTGGTGTACTTTTAGTTAATATTATATGTACAATATATGAAATGTATTTGCTGTACTTTTTGATATTTTATGTACAGTATATAATATATATTTGGTGTACTTTTGATATATTATGTAGATTATACAATACATAATTGGTGTAGTTTTTGATATTTTACATAGAGTGTGTAATATATATGTACTATCTTTTTGATATATTATTTACAGTATATAATATACATTTGGTGTAATTTTTGATATTTTATGTATAGTATATTAAATATAATTACTGTAGTTTTTGATAGTTAATTTACAGTATATATAACACATATTTGGTGTACTTTTTGATATTTTAAGTACAGTGTGTAATATATATTTACTGTAGTTTTTGATTTTTTTTACAGTATATAAAATGTATTTGGTATACTTTATTTAATATTATATGTACAATATATGAAACATATTTGCTGTACTTTTTGATATTTTATGAACAGTATATAATATATATTTTGTGTACTTTTGATATATTATGTAAATTATATAATATATAATTGGTGTAGTTTTTGATATTTTACATAGAGTGTGTAATACATATGTACTATCCTTTTTGATATTTTATTTACAGTATATAATATACATTTGGTGTAATTTTTGATATTTTATGTACAGTATATTAAATATAATTACTGTAGTTTTTGATAGTTTATTTACAGTATATATAACACATATTTGGTGTACTTTTTGATATTTTAAGTACAGTGTGTAATATATATTTACTGTACTTTTTGATTTTTTTTACAGTATATAAAATGTATTTGGTATACTTTATTAAATATTATATGTGCAATATATGAAACATATTTGCTGTACTTTTTGATATTTTATGAACAGTATATAATATATATTTTGTGTACTTTTGTTATATTATGTAAATTATATAATATATAATTGGTGTAGTTTTTGATATTTTACATAGAGTGTGTAATATATATGTACTATCCTTTTTGATATTTCATTTACAGTATATAATATACATTTGGTGTAATTTTTGATATTTTATGTACAGTATATTAAATATAATTACTGTAGTTTTTGATAGTTTATTTACAGTATATATAACACATATTTGGTGTACTTTTTGATATTTTAAGTACTGTGTGTAATATATATTTACTGTACTTTTTGATTATTATTTACAGTATATAAAATGTATTTGGTGTACTTTTAGTTAATATTATATGTACAATATATGAAATGTATTTGCTGTACTTTTTGATATTTTATGTACAGTCTATAATATATATTTGGTGTACTTTTGATGTATTATGTAAATTATATAATATATAATAGGTGTAGTTTTTGATATTTTACATAGAGTGTGTAATATATATGTACTATCATTTTGATATTTTATTTAAAGTATATAATATACATTTGGTGTAATTTTTGATATTTTATGTACAGTATATGAAATATAATTACTGTTGTTTTTGATAGTTTATTTACAGTATATATAACACATATTTGGTGTACTTTTTGATATTTTAAGTACAGTGTGTAATATATATTTACTGTACTTTTTGATTTTTTTTTACAGTATATAAAATGTATTTGGTGTACTTTTAGTTAATATTATATGTACAATATATGAAATATATTTGCTGTACTTTTTGATACTTTATGTACAGTATATAATATATATTTGGTGTACTTTTGATATATTATGTAGATTATATAATATATAATTGGTGTAGTTTTTGATATTTTACATAGAGTGTGTAATATATATGTACTATCCTTTTTGATATTTTATTTACAGTATATAATATACATTTGGTGTAATTTTTGATATTTTATGTACAGTATATTAAATATAATTACTGTAGTTTTTGATAGTTTACTTAGAGTATATATAACGCATATTTGGTGTAATTTTTGATACTTTAAGTACAGTGTGTAATATATATTTACTGTACTTTTTGATTTTATTTACAGTATATAAAATGTATTTGGTGTACTTTTAGTTAATGTTATATGTACAATATATGAAATGTATTTGCTGTACTTTTTGATATTTTATGTTCAGTATATAATATATATTTGGTGTACTTTTGATATATTATGTAAATTATACAATATATAATTGGTGTAGTTTTTGATATTTTACATAGAGTGTGTAATATATATGTACTATCCTTTTTGATATATTATTCACAGTATATAATATACATTTGGTGTAATTTTTGATATTTAATGTACAGTATATTAAATATAATTATTGTAGTTTTTGATAGTTTACTTAGAGTGTATATAACACATATTTGGTGCACTTTTTGATATTTTAAGTACAGTGTGTAATATATATTTACTGTAATTTTTGATTATTTTTTACAGTATATAAAATGTATTTGGTGTACTTTTAGTCAATATTATATGTATAATATATGAAATATATTTGCTGTACTTTTTGATACTTTATGTACAGTATATAATATATATTTGGTGTACTTTTGACATATTATGTAAATTATATAATATATAATTGGTGTAGTTTTTGATATTTTACATAGAGTGTGTAATATATATGTACTATCATTTTGATATTTTATTTATAGTATATAATATACATTTGGTGTAATTTTTGATATTTTATGTACAGTATATTAAATATAATTACTGTAGATTTTGATAGTTTACTTAGAGTATATATAACACATATTTGGTGTACTTTTTGATATTTTAAGTACAGTGTGTAATATATATTTACTGTACTTTTTGATTTTATTTACAGTATATAAAATGTATTTGGTGTACTTTTAGTTAATATTATATGTACAATATATGAAATGTATTTGCTGTACTTTTTGATATTTTATGTACAGTATATAATATATATTTGGTGTACTTTTGATATATTATGTAAATTATACAATATATAATTGGTGTAGTTTTTGATATTTTACATAGAGTGTGTAATATATATGTACTATCCTTTTTGATATATTATTTACAGTATATAGTATACATTTGGTGTAATATTTGATATTTTATGTACAGTATATTAAATGTAATTACTGTAGTTTTTGATAGTTTACTTAGAGTATATATAACACATATTTGGTGCACTTTTTGATATTTTAAGTACAGTGTGTAATATATATTTACTGTACTTTTTGATTATTTTTTACAGTATATAAAATGTATTTGGTGTACTTTTAGTTAATAATATATGTACAATATATGAAATATATTTGCTGTACTTTTTGATACTTTATGTACAGTATATAATATATATTTGGTGTACTTTTGACATATTATGTAAATTATATAATATATAATTGGTGTAGTTTTTGATATTTTACATAGAGTGTGTAATATATATGTACTATCATTTTGATATTTTATTTATAGTATATAATATACATTTGGTGTAATTTTTGATATTTTATGTACAGTATATTAAATATAATTACTGTAGATTTTGATAGTTTACTTAGAGTATATATAACACATATTTGGTGTACTTTTTGATATTTTAAGTACAGTGTGTAATATATATTTACTGTACTTTTTGATTTTATTTACAGTATATAAAATGTATTTGGTGTACTTTTAGTTAATATTATATGTACAATATATGAAATGTATTTGCTTTACTTTTTGATATTTTATGTACAGTATATAATATATATTTGGTGTACTTTTGATATATTATGTAAATTATACAATATATAATTGGTGTAGTTTTTGATATTTTACATAGAGTGTGTAATATATATGTACTATCCTTTTTGATATATTATTTACAGTATATAGTATACATTTGGTGTAATATTTGATATTTTATGTACAGTATATTAAATGTAATTACTGTAGTTTTTGATAGTTTACTTAGAGTATATATAACACATATTTGGTGCACTTTTTGATATTTTAAGTACAGTGTGTAATATATATTTACTGTACTTTTTGATTATTTTTTACAGTATATAAAATGTATTTGGTGTACTTTTAGTTAATAATATATGTACAATATATGAAATATATTTGCTGTACTTTTTGATACTTTATGTACAGTATATAATATATATTTGGTGTACTTTTGATATATTATGTAAATTATATAATATATAATTGGTGTAGTTTTTGATATTTTACATAGAGTGTGTAATATATATGTACTATCCTTTTTGATATTTTATTTACAGTATATAATATACATTTGGTGTAATTTTTGATATTTTATGTACAGTATATTAAATATAATTACTGTAGTTTTTGATAGTTTATTTACAGTATATATAACACATATTTGGTGTACTTTTTGATATTTTAAGTACAGTGTGTAATATATATTTACTGTACTTTTTGATTTTTTTTACAGTATATAAAATGTATTTGGTATACTTTATTTAATATTATATGTGCAATATATGAAACATAGTTGCTGTACTTTTTGATATTTTATGAACAGTATATAATATATATTTTGTGTACTTTTGTTATATTATGTAAATTATATAATATATAATTGGTGTAGTTTTTGATATTTTACATAGAGTGTGTAATATATATGTACTATCCTTTTTGATATTTTATTTACAGTATATAATATACATTTGGTGTAATTTTTGATATTTTATGTACAGTATATTAAATATAATTACTGTAGTTTTTGATAGTTTATTTACAGTATATATAACACATATTTGGTGTACTTTTTGATATTTTAAGTACAGTGTGTAATATATATTTACTGTACTTTTTGATTATTATTTACAGTATATAAAATGTATTTGGTGTACTTTTAGTTAATATTATATGTACAATATATGAAATGTATTTGGTGTACTTTTTGATATTTTATGTACAGTCCATAATATATATTTCGTGTACTCTTGATATATTATGTAAATTATATAATATATAATAGGTGTAGTTTTTGGTATTTTACATAAAGTGTGTAATATATATGTACTATCATTTTGATATTTTATTTAAAGTATATAATATACATTTGGTGTAATTTTTGATATTTTATGTACAGTATATTAAATATAATTACTGTTGTTTTTGATAGTTTATTTACAGTATATATAACACATATTTGGTGTACTTTTTGATATTTTAAGTACAGTGTGTAATATATATTTACTGTACTTTTTGATTTTTTTTACAGTATAAAAATGTATTTGGTGTACTTTTAGTTAATATTATATGTACAATATATGAAATGTATTTCCTCTACTTTTTGATATTTTATGAACAGTATATAGTATATATTTTGTGTACTTTTGATATATTATGTAAATTATATAATATATAATTGGTGTAGTTTTTGATATTTTGCATAGAGTGTGTAATATATATGTACTATCATTTTGATATTTTATTTAAAGTATATAATATACATTTGGTGTAATTTTTGATATTTTATGTACAGTATATTAAATATAATTACTGTTGTTTTTGATAGTTTATTTACAGTATATATAACACATATTTGGTGTACTTTTTGATATTTTAAGTACAGTGTGTAATATATATTTACTGTACTTTTTGATTTTTTTTACAGTATAAAAATGTATTTGGTGTACTTTTAGTTAATATTATATGTACAATATATGAAATATATTTGCTGTACTTTTTGATACTTTATGTACAGTATATAATATATATTTGGTGTACTTTTGATATATTATGTAAATTATATAATATATAATTGGTGTAGTTTTTGATATTTTACATAGAGTGTGTATTATATATGTACTATCCTTTTTGATATTTTATTTACAGTATATAATATACATTTGGTGTAATTTTTGATATTTTATGTACAGTATATTAAATATAATTACTGTAGTTTTTGATAGTTTATTTACAGTATATATAACACATATTTGGTGTACTTTTTGATATTTTAAGTACAGTGTGTAATATATATTTACTGTACTTTTTGATTATTATTTACAGTACATAAAATGTATTTGGTGTTCTTTTAGTTAATATTATATATACAATATATGAAATGTATTTGCTGTACTTTTTGATATTTTATGTACAGTCTATAATATATATTTGGTGTACGTTTGATATATTATGTAAATTATATAATATATAATAGGTGTAGTTTTTGATATTTTACATAGAGTGTGTAATATATATGTACTATCATTTTGATATTTTATTTAAAGTATATAATATACATTTGGTGTAATTTTTGATATTTTATGTACAGTATATTAAATATAATTACTGTTGTTTTTGATAGTTTATTTACAGTATATATAACACATATTTGGTGTACTTTTTGATATTTTAAGTACAGTGTGTAATATATATTTACTGTACTTTTTGATTTTTTTTTACAGTATATAAAATGTATTTGGTGTACTTTTAGTTAATATTATATGTACAATATATGAAATATATTTGCTGTACTTTTTGATACTTTATGTACAGTATATAATATATATTTGGTGTACTTTTGATATATTATGTAGATTATATAATATATAATTGGTGTAGTTTTTGATATTTTACATAGAGTGTGTAATATATATGTACTATCCTTTTTGATATTTTATTTACAGTATATAATATACATTTGGTGTAATTTTTGATATTTTATGTACAGTATATTAAATATAATTACTGTAGTTTTTGATAGTTTATTTACAGTATATATAACACATATTTGGTGTACTTTTTGATATTTTAAGTACAGTGTGTAATATATATTTACTGTACTTTTTGATTATTATTTACAGTATATAAAATGTATTTGGTGTACTTTTAGTTAATATTATATGTACAATATATGAAATGTATTTGGTGTACTTTTTGATATTTTATGTACAGTCCATAATATATATTTCGTGTACTCTTGATATATTATGTAAATTATATAATATATAATAGGTGTAGTTTTTGGTATTTTACATAAAGTGTGTAATATATATGTACTATCATTTTGATATTTTATTTAAAGTATATAATATACATTTGGTGTAATTTTTGATATTTTATGTACAGTATATTAAATATAATTACTGTTGTTTTTGATAGTTTATTTACAGTATATATAACACATATTTGGTGTACTTTTTGATATTTTAAGTACAGTGTGTAATATATATTTACTGTACTTTTTGATTTTTTTTACAGTATAAAAATGTATTTGGTGTACTTTTAGTTAATATTATATGTACAATATATGAAATGTATTTCCTCTACTTTTTGATATTTTATGAACAGTATATAGTATATATTTTGTGTACTTTTGATATATTATGTAAATTATATAATATATAATTGGTGTAGTTTTTGATATTTTGCATAGAGTGTGTAATATATATGTACTATCATTTTGATATTTTATTTAAAGTATATAATATACATTTGGTGTAATTTTTGATATTTTATGTACAGTATATTAAATATAATTACTGTTGTTTTTGATAGTTTATTTACAGTATATATAACACATATTTGGTGTACTTTTTGATATTTTAAGTACAGTGTGTAATATATATTTACTGTACTTTTTGATTTTTTTTACAGTATAAAAATGTATTTGGTGTACTTTTAGTTAATATTATATGTACAATATATGAAATATATTTGCTGTACTTTTTGATACTTTATGTACAGTATATAATATATATTTGGTGTACTTTTGATATATTATGTAAATTATATAATATATAATTGGTGTAGTTTTTGATATTTTACATAGAGTGTGTATTATATATGTACTATCCTTTTTGATATTTTATTTACAGTATATAATATACATTTGGTGTAATTTTTGATATTTTATGTACAGTATATTAAATATAATTACTGTAGTTTTTGATAGTTTATTTACAGTATATATAACACATATTTGGTGTACTTTTTGATATTTTAAGTACAGTGTGTAATATATATTTACTGTACTTTTTGATTATTATTTACAGTACATAAAATGTATTTGGTGTTCTTTTAGTTAATATTATATATACAATATATGAAATGTATTTGCTGTACTTTTTGATATTTTATGTACAGTCTATAATATATATTTGGTGTACGTTTGATATATTATGTAAATTATATAATATATAATAGGTGTAGTTTTTGATATTTTACATAGAGTGTGTAATATATATGTACTATCATTTTGATATTTTATTTAAAGTATATAATATACATTTGGTGTAATTTTTGATATTTTATGTACAGTATATTAAATATAATTACTGTTGTTTTTGATAGTTTATTTACAGTATATATAACACATATTTGGTGTACTTTTTGATATTTTAAGTACAGTGTGTAATATATATTTACTGTACTTTTTGATTTTTTTTTACAGTATATAAAATGTATTTGGTGTACTTTTAGTTAATATTATATGTACAATATATGAAATATATTTGCTGTACTTTTTGATACTTTATGTACAGTATATAATATATATTTGGTGTACTTTTGATATATTATGTAGATTATATAATATATAATTGGTGTAGTTTTTGATATTTTACATAGAGTGTGTAATATATATGTACTATCCTTTTTGATATTTTATTTACAGTATATAATATACATTTGGTGTAATTTTTGATATTTTATGTACAGTATATTAAATATAATTACTGTAGTTTTTGATAGTTTATTTACAGTATATATAACACATATTTGGTGTACTTTTTGATATTTTAAGTACAGTGTGTAATATATATTTACTGTACTTTTTGATTTTTTTTACAGTATATAAAATGTATTTGGTGTACTTTTAGTTAATATTATATGTACAATATATGAAATGTATTTGGTGTACTTTTTGATATTTTATGTACAGTCCATAATATATATTTGGTGTACTTTTGATATATTATGTAAATTATATAATATATAATAGGTGTAGTTTTTGATATTTTACATAAAGTGTGTAATATATATGTACTATCATTTTGATATTTTATTTAAAGTATATAATATACATTTGGTGTAATTTTTGATATTTTATGTACAGTATATTAAATATAATTACTGTTGTTTTTGATAGTTTACTTAGAGTATATATAACACATATTTGGTGTACTTTTTGATATTTTAAGTACAGTGTGTAATATATATTTACTGTATTTTTGATTTTTTTTTACAGTATATAAAATGTATTTGGTGTACTTTTAGTTAATATTATATGTACAATATATGAAATGTATTTCCTCTACTTTTTGATATTTTATGAACAGTATATAGTATATATTTTGTGTACTTTTGATATATTATGTAAATTATATAATATATAATTGGTGTAGTTTTTGATATTTTACATACAGTGTGTAATATATATGTACTATCCTTTTTGATATTTTATTTACAGTATATAATATACATTTGGTGTAATTTTTGATATTTTATGTACAGTATATTAAATATAATTACTGTAGTTTTTGATAGTTTATTTACAGTATATATAACACATATTTGGTGTACTTCTTGATATTTTAAGTACAATGTGTAATATATATTTACTGTACTTTTTGATTTTATTTACAGTATATAAAATGTATTTGGTGTACTTTTAGTTAATATTATATGTACAATATATGAAATGTATTTGCTGTACTTTTTGATATTTTATGTACAGTATATAATATATATTTGGTGTACTTTTGATATATTATGTAGATTATACAATATATAATTGGTGTAGTTTTTGATATTTTACATAGAGTGTGTAATATATATGTACTATCTTTTTGATATATTATTTACAGTATATAATATACATTTGGTGTAATTTTTGATATTTTATGTATAGTATATTAAATATAATTACTGTAGTTTTTGATAGTTAATTTACAGTATATATAACACATATTTGGTGTACTTTTTGATATTTTAAGTACAGTGTGTAATATATATTTACTGTAGTTTTTGATTTTTTTTACAGTATATAAAATGTATTTGGTATACTTTATTGAATATTATATGTACAATATATGAAACATATTTGCTGTACTATTTGATATTTTATGAACAGTATATAATATATATTTTGTGTACTTTTGATATATTATGTAAATTATATATTATATAATTGGTGTAGTTTTTGATATATTACATAGACTGTGTAATATATATGTACTATCCTTTTTGATATTTTATTTACAGTATATAATATACATTTGGTGTAATTTTTGATATTTTATGTACAGTATATTAAATATAATTACTGTAGTTTTTGATAGTTTATTTACAGTATATATAACACATATTTGGTGTACTTTTTGATATTTTAAGTACAGTTTGTAATATATATTTACTGTACTTTTTGATTTTTTTTACAGTATATAAAATGTATTTGGTGTACTTTTAGTTAATATTATATGTACAATATATGAAATATATTTGCTGTACTTTTTGATACTTTATGTACAGTATATAATATATATTTGGTGTACTTTTGACATATTATGTAAATTATATAATATATAATTGGTGTAGTTTTTGATATTTTACATAGAGTGTGTAATATATATGTACTATCATTTTGATATTTTATTTATAGTATATAATATACATTTGGTGTAATTTTTGATATTTTATGTACAGTATATTAAATATAATTACTGTAGATTTTGATAGTTTACTTAGAGTATATATAACACATATTTGGTGTACTTTTTGATATTTTAAGTACAGTGTGTAATATATATTTACTGTACTTTTTGATTTTATTTACAGTATATAAAATGTATTTGGTGTACTTTTAGTTAATATTATATGTACAATATATGAAATGTATTTGCTGTACTTTTTGATATTTTATGTACAGTATATAATATATATTTGGTGTACTTTTGATATATTATGTAAATTATACAATATATAATTGGTGTAGTTTTTGATATTTTACATAGAGTGTGTAATATATATGTACTATCCTTTTTGATATATTATTTACAGTATATAGTATACATTTGGTGTAATATTTGATATTTTATGTACAGTATATTAAATGTAATTACTGTAGTTTTTGATAGTTTACTTAGAGTATATATAACACATATTTGGTGCACTTTTTGATATTTTAAGTACAGTGTGTAATATATATTTACTGTAATTTTTGATTATTTTTTACAGTATATAAAATGTATTTGGTGTACTTTTAGTCAATATTATATGTATAATATATGAAATATATTTGCTGTACTTTTTGATACTTTATGTACAGTATATAATATATATTTGGTGTACTTTTGACATATTATGTAAATTATATAATATATAATTGGTGTAGTTTTTGATATTTTACATAGAGTGTGTAATATATATGTACTATCATTTTGATATTTTATTTATAGTATATAATATACATTTGGTGTAATTTTTGATATTTTATGTACAGTATATTAAATATAATTACTGTAGATTTTGATAGTTTACTTAGAGTATATATAACACATATTTGGTGTACTTTTTGATATTTTAAGTACAGTGTGTAATATATATTTACTGTACTTTTTGATTTTATTTACAGTATATAAAATGTATTTGGTGTACTTTTAGTTAATATTATATGTACAATATATGAAATGTATTTGCTGTACTTTTTGATATTTTATGTACAGTATATAATATATATTTGGTGTACTTTTGATATATTATGTAAATTATACAATATATAATTGGTGTAGTTTTTGATATTTTACATAGAGTGTGTAATATATATGTACTATCCTTTTTGATATATTATTTACAGTATATAGTATACATTTGGTGTAATATTTGATATTTTATGTACAGTATATTAAATGTAATTACTGTAGTTTTTGATAGTTTACTTAGAGTATATATAACACATATTTGGTGCACTTTTTGATATTTTAAGTACAGTGTGTAATATATATTTACTGTACTTTTTGATTATTTTTTACAGTATATAAAATGTATTTGGTGTACTTTTAGTTAATAATATATGTACAATATATGAAATATATTTGCTGTACTTTTTGATACTTTATGTACAGTATATAATATATATTTGGTGTACTTTTGACATATTATGTAAATTATATAATATATAATTGGTGTAGTTTTTGATATTTTACATAGAGTGTGTAATATATATGTACTATCATTTTGATATTTTATTTATAGTATATAATATACATTTGGTGTAATTTTTGATATTTTATGTACAGTATATTAAATATAATTACTGTAGATTTTGATAGTTTACTTAGAGTATATATAACACATATTTGGTGTACTTTTTGATATTTTAAGTACAGTGTGTAATATATATTTACTGTACTTTTTGATTTTATTTACAGTATATAAAATGTATTTGGTGTACTTTTAGTTAATATTATATGTACAATATATGAAATGTATTTGCTTTACTTTTTGATATTTTATGTACAGTATATAATATATATTTGGTGTACTTTTGATATATTATGTAAATTATACAATATATAATTGGTGTAGTTTTTGATATTTTACATAGAGTGTGTAATATATATGTACTATCCTTTTTGATATATTATTTACAGTATATAGTATACATTTGGTGTAATATTTGATATTTTATGTACAGTATATTAAATGTAATTACTGTAGTTTTTGATAGTTTACTTAGAGTATATATAACACATATTTGGTGCACTTTTTGATATTTTAAGTACAGTGTGTAATATATATTTACTGTACTTTTTGATTATTTTTTACAGTATATAAAATGTATTTGGTGTACTTTTAGTTAATAATATATGTACAATATATGAAATATATTTGCTGTACTTTTTGATACTTTATGTACAGTATATAATATATATTTGGTGTACTTTTGATATATTATGTAAATTATATAATATATAATTGGTGTAGTTTTTGATATTTTACATAGAGTGTGTAATATATATGTACTATCCTTTTTGATATTTTATTTACAGTATATAATATACATTTGGTGTAATTTTTGATATTTTATGTACAGTATATTAAATATAATTACTGTAGTTTTTGATAGTTTATTTACAGTATATATAACACATATTTGGTGTACTTTTTGATATTTTAAGTACAGTGTGTAATATATATTTACTGTACTTTTTGATTTTTTTTACAGTATATAAAATGTATTTGGTATACTTTATTTAATATTATATGTGCAATATATGAAACATAGTTGCTGTACTTTTTGATATTTTATGAACAGTATATAATATATATTTTGTGTACTTTTGTTATATTATGTAAATTATATAATATATAATTGGTGTAGTTTTTGATATTTTACATAGAGTGTGTAATATATATGTACTATCCTTTTTGATATTTTATTTACAGTATATAATATACATTTGGTGTAATTTTTGATATTTTATGTACAGTATATTAAATATAATTACTGTAGTTTTTGATAGTTTATTTACAGTATATATAACACATATTTGGTGTACTTTTTGATATTTTAAGTACAGTGTGTAATATATATTTACTGTACTTTTTGATTATTATTTACAGTATATAAAATGTATTTGGTGTACTTTTAGTTAATATTATATGTACAATATATGAAATGTATTTGGTGTACTTTTTGATATTTTATGTACAGTCCATAATATATATTTCGTGTACTCTTGATATATTATGTAAATTATATAATATATAATAGGTGTAGTTTTTGGTATTTTACATAAAGTGTGTAATATATATGTACTATCATTTTGATATTTTATTTAAAGTATATAATATACATTTGGTGTAATTTTTGATATTTTATGTACAGTATATTAAATATAATTACTGTTGTTTTTGATAGTTTATTTACAGTATATATAACACATATTTGGTGTACTTTTTGATATTTTAAGTACAGTGTGTAATATATATTTACTGTACTTTTTGATTTTTTTTACAGTATAAAAATGTATTTGGTGTACTTTTAGTTAATATTATATGTACAATATATGAAATGTATTTCCTCTACTTTTTGATATTTTATGAACAGTATATAGTATATATTTTGTGTACTTTTGATATATTATGTAAATTATATAATATATAATTGGTGTAGTTTTTGATATTTTGCATAGAGTGTGTAATATATATGTACTATCATTTTGATATTTTATTTAAAGTATATAATATACATTTGGTGTAATTTTTGATATTTTATGTACAGTATATTAAATATAATTACTGTTGTTTTTGATAGTTTATTTACAGTATATATAACACATATTTGGTGTACTTTTTGATATTTTAAGTACAGTGTGTAATATATATTTACTGTACTTTTTGATTTTTTTTACAGTATAAAAATGTATTTGGTGTACTTTTAGTTAATATTATATGTACAATATATGAAATATATTTGCTGTACTTTTTGATACTTTATGTACAGTATATAATATATATTTGGTGTACTTTTGATATATTATGTAAATTATATAATATATAATTGGTGTAGTTTTTGATATTTTACATAGAGTGTGTATTATATATGTACTATCCTTTTTGATATTTTATTTACAGTATATAATATACATTTGGTGTAATTTTTGATATTTTATGTACAGTATATTAAATATAATTACTGTAGTTTTTGATAGTTTATTTACAGTATATATAACACATATTTGGTGTACTTTTTGATATTTTAAGTACAGTGTGTAATATATATTTACTGTACTTTTTGATTATTATTTACAGTACATAAAATGTATTTGGTGTTCTTTTAGTTAATATTATATATACAATATATGAAATGTATTTGCTGTACTTTTTGATATTTTATGTACAGTCTATAATATATATTTGGTGTACGTTTGATATATTATGTAAATTATATAATATATAATAGGTGTAGTTTTTGATATTTTACATAGAGTGTGTAATATATATGTACTATCATTTTGATATTTTATTTAAAGTATATAATATACATTTGGTGTAATTTTTGATATTTTATGTACAGTATATTAAATATAATTACTGTTGTTTTTGATAGTTTATTTACAGTATATATAACACATATTTGGTGTACTTTTTGATATTTTAAGTACAGTGTGTAATATATATTTACTGTACTTTTTGATTTTTTTTTACAGTATATAAAATGTATTTGGTGTACTTTTAGTTAATATTATATGTACAATATATGAAATATATTTGCTGTACTTTTTGATACTTTATGTACAGTATATAATATATATTTGGTGTACTTTTGATATATTATGTAGATTATATAATATATAATTGGTGTAGTTTTTGATATTTTACATAGAGTGTGTAATATATATGTACTATCCTTTTTGATATTTTATTTACAGTATATAATATACATTTGGTGTAATTTTTGATATTTTATGTACAGTATATTAAATATAATTACTGTAGTTTTTGATAGTTTATTTACAGTATATATAACACATATTTGGTGTACTTTTTGATATTTTAAGTACAGTGTGTAATATATATTTACTGTACTTTTTGATTATTATTTACAGTATATAAAATGTATTTGGTGTACTTTTAGTTAATATTATATGTACAATATATGAAATGTATTTGGTGTACTTTTTGATATTTTATGTACAGTCCATAATATATATTTCGTGTACTCTTGATATATTATGTAAATTATATAATATATAATAGGTGTAGTTTTTGGTATTTTACATAAAGTGTGTAATATATATGTACTATCATTTTGATATTTTATTTAAAGTATATAATATACATTTGGTGTAATTTTTGATATTTTATGTACAGTATATTAAATATAATTACTGTTGTTTTTGATAGTTTATTTACAGTATATATAACACATATTTGGTGTACTTTTTGATATTTTAAGTACAGTGTGTAATATATATTTACTGTACTTTTTGATTTTTTTTACAGTATAAAAATGTATTTGGTGTACTTTTAGTTAATATTATATGTACAATATATGAAATGTATTTCCTCTACTTTTTGATATTTTATGAACAGTATATAGTATATATTTTGTGTACTTTTGATATATTATGTAAATTATATAATATATAATTGGTGTAGTTTTTGATATTTTGCATAGAGTGTGTAATATATATGTACTATCATTTTGATATTTTATTTAAAGTATATAATATACATTTGGTGTAATTTTTGATATTTTATGTACAGTATATTAAATATAATTACTGTTGTTTTTGATAGTTTATTTACAGTATATATAACACATATTTGGTGTACTTTTTGATATTTTAAGTACAGTGTGTAATATATATTTACTGTACTTTTTGATTTTTTTTACAGTATAAAAATGTATTTGGTGTACTTTTAGTTAATATTATATGTACAATATATGAAATATATTTGCTGTACTTTTTGATACTTTATGTACAGTATATAATATATATTTGGTGTACTTTTGATATATTATGTAAATTATATAATATATAATTGGTGTAGTTTTTGATATTTTACATAGAGTGTGTATTATATATGTACTATCCTTTTTGATATTTTATTTACAGTATATAATATACATTTGGTGTAATTTTTGATATTTTATGTACAGTATATTAAATATAATTACTGTAGTTTTTGATAGTTTATTTACAGTATATATAACACATATTTGGTGTACTTTTTGATATTTTAAGTACAGTGTGTAATATATATTTACTGTACTTTTTGATTATTATTTACAGTACATAAAATGTATTTGGTGTTCTTTTAGTTAATATTATATATACAATATATGAAATGTATTTGCTGTACTTTTTGATATTTTATGTACAGTCTATAATATATATTTGGTGTACGTTTGATATATTATGTAAATTATATAATATATAATAGGTGTAGTTTTTGATATTTTACATAGAGTGTGTAATATATATGTACTATCATTTTGATATTTTATTTAAAGTATATAATATACATTTGGTGTAATTTTTGATATTTTATGTACAGTATATTAAATATAATTACTGTTGTTTTTGATAGTTTATTTACAGTATATATAACACATATTTGGTGTACTTTTTGATATTTTAAGTACAGTGTGTAATATATATTTACTGTACTTTTTGATTTTTTTTTACAGTATATAAAATGTATTTGGTGTACTTTTAGTTAATATTATATGTACAATATATGAAATATATTTGCTGTACTTTTTGATACTTTATGTACAGTATATAATATATATTTGGTGTACTTTTGATATATTATGTAGATTATATAATATATAATTGGTGTAGTTTTTGATATTTTACATAGAGTGTGTAATATATATGTACTATCCTTTTTGATATTTTATTTACAGTATATAATATACATTTGGTGTAATTTTTGATATTTTATGTACAGTATATTAAATATAATTACTGTAGTTTTTGATAGTTTATTTACAGTATATATAACACATATTTGGTGTACTTTTTGATATTTTAAGTACAGTGTGTAATATATATTTACTGTACTTTTTGATTTTTTTTACAGTATATAAAATGTATTTGGTGTACTTTTAGTTAATATTATATGTACAATATATGAAATGTATTTGGTGTACTTTTTGATATTTTATGTACAGTCCATAATATATATTTGGTGTACTTTTGATATATTATGTAAATTATATAATATATAATAGGTGTAGTTTTTGATATTTTACATAAAGTGTGTAATATATATGTACTATCATTTTGATATTTTATTTAAAGTATATAATATACATTTGGTGTAATTTTTGATATTTTATGTACAGTATATTAAATATAATTACTGTTGTTTTTGATAGTTTACTTAGAGTATATATAACACATATTTGGTGTACTTTTTGATATTTTAAGTACAGTGTGTAATATATATTTACTGTATTTTTGATTTTTTTTTACAGTATATAAAATGTATTTGGTGTACTTTTAGTTAATATTATATGTACAATATATGAAATGTATTTCCTCTACTTTTTGATATTTTATGAACAGTATATAGTATATATTTTGTGTACTTTTGATATATTATGTAAATTATATAATATATAATTGGTGTAGTTTTTGATATTTTACATACAGTGTGTAATATATATGTACTATCCTTTTTGATATTTTATTTACAGTATATAATATACATTTGGTGTAATTTTTGATATTTTATGTACAGTATATTAAATATAATTACTGTAGTTTTTGATAGTTTATTTACAGTATATATAACACATATTTGGTGTACTTCTTGATATTTTAAGTACAATGTGTAATATATATTTACTGTACTTTTTGATTTTATTTACAGTATATAAAATGTATTTGGTGTACTTTTAGTTAATATTATATGTACAATATATGAAATGTATTTGCTGTACTTTTTGATATTTTATGTACAGTATATAATATATATTTGGTGTACTTTTGATATATTATGTAGATTATACAATATATAATTGGTGTAGTTTTTGATATTTTACATAGAGTGTGTAATATATATGTACTATCTTTTTGATATATTATTTACAGTATATAATATACATTTGGTGTAATTTTTGATATTTTATGTATAGTATATTAAATATAATTACTGTAGTTTTTGATAGTTAATTTACAGTATATATAACACATATTTGGTGTACTTTTTGATATTTTAAGTACAGTGTGTAATATATATTTACTGTAGTTTGTGATTTTTTTTACAGTATATAAAATGTATTTGGTATACTTTATTGAATATTATATGTACAATATATGAAACATATTTGCTGTACTATTTGATATTTTATGAACAGTATATAATATATATTTTGTGTACTTTTGATATATTATGTAAATTATATATTATATAATTGGTGTAGTTTTTGATATATTACATAGACTGTGTAATATATATGTACTATCCTTTTTGATATTTTATTTACAGTATATAATATACATTTGGTGTAATTTTTGATATTTTATGTACAGTATATTAAATATAATTACTGTAGTTTTTGATAGTTTATTTACAGTATATATAACACATATTTGGTGTACTTTTTGATATTTTAAGTACAGTTTGTAATATATATTTACTGTACTTTTTGATTTTTTTTACAGTATATAAAATGTATTTGGTGTACTTTTAGTTAATATTATATGTACAATATATGAAACATATTTGCTGTACTTTTTGATATTTTATGAACAGTATATAATATATACTTTGTGTACTTTTGTTATATTATGTAAATTATATAATATATAATTGGTGTAGTTTTTGATATTTTACATAGAGTGTGTCATATATATGTACTATCATTTTTGATATTTCATTTACAGTATATAATATACATTTGGTGTAATTTTTGATATTTTATGTACAGTATATTAAATATAATTACTGTAGTTTTTGATAGTTTATTTACAGTATATATAACACATATTTGGTGTACTTTTTGATATTTTAAGTACTGTGTGTAATATATATTTACTGTACTTTTTGATTATTATTTACAGTATATAAAATGTATTTGGTGTACTTTTAGTTAATATTATATGTACAATATATGAAATGTATTTGCTGTACTTTTTGATATTTTATGTACAGTCTATAATATATATTTGGTGTACTTTTGATGTATTATGTAAATTATATAATATATAATAGGTGTAGTTTTTGATATTTTACATAGAGTGTGTAATATATATGTACTATCATTTTGATATTTTATTTAAAGTATATAATATACATTTGGTGTAATTTTTGATATTTTATGTACAGTATATGAAATATAATTACTGTTGTTTTTGATAGTTTATTTACAGTATATATAACACATATTTGGTGTACTTTTTGATATTTTAAGTACAGTGTGTAATATATATTTACTGTACTTTTTGATTTTTTTTTACAGTATATAAAATGTATTTGGTGTACTTTTAGTTAATATTATATGTACAATATATGAAATATATTTGCTGTACTTTTTGATACTTTATGTACAGTATATAATATATATTTGGTGTACTTTTGATATATTATGTAGATTATATAATATATAATTGGTGTAGTTTTTGATATTTTACATAGAGTGTGTAATATATATGTACTATCCTTTTTGATATTTTATTTACAGTATATAATATACATTTGGTGTAATTTTTGATATTTTATGTACAGTATATTAAATATAATTACTGTAGTTTTTGATAGTTTACTTAGAGTATATATAACGCATATTTGGTGTAATTTTTGATACTTTAAGTACAGTGTGTAATATATATTTACTGTACTTTTTGATTTTATTTACAGTATATAAAATGTATTTGGTGTACTTTTAGTTAATGTTATATGTACAATATATGAAATGTATTTGCTGTACTTTTTGATATTTTATGTTCAGTATATAATATATATTTGGTGTACTTTTGATATATTATGTAAATTATACAATATATAATTGGTGTAGTTTTTGATATTTTACATAGAGTGTGTAATATATATGTACTATCCTTTTTGATATATTATTCACAGTATATAATATACATTTGGTGTAATTTTTGATATTTAATGTACAGTATATTAAATATAATTATTGTAGTTTTTGATAGTTTACTTAGAGTGTATATAACACATATTTGGTGCACTTTTTGATATTTTAAGTACAGTGTGTAATATATATTTACTGTAATTTTTGATTATTTTTTACAGTATATAAAATGTATTTGGTGTACTTTTAGTCAATATTATATGTATAATATATGAAATATATTTGCTGTACTTTTTGATACTTTATGTACAGTATATAATATATATTTGGTGTACTTTTGACATATTATGTAAATTATATAATATATAATTGGTGTAGTTTTTGATATTTTACATAGAGTGTGTAATATATATGTACTATCATTTTGATATTTTATTTATAGTATATAATATACATTTGGTGTAATTTTTGATATTTTATGTACAGTATATTAAATATAATTACTGTAGATTTTGATAGTTTACTTAGAGTATATATAACACATATTTGGTGTACTTTTTGATATTTTAAGTACAGTGTGTAATATATATTTACTGTACTTTTTGATTTTATTTACAGTATATAAAATGTATTTGGTGTACTTTTAGTTAATATTATATGTACAATATATGAAATGTATTTGCTGTACTTTTTGATATTTTATGTACAGTATATAATATATATTTGGTGTACTTTTGATATATTATGTAAATTATACAATATATAATTGGTGTAGTTTTTGATATTTTACATAGAGTGTGTAATATATATGTACTATCCTTTTTGATATATTATTTACAGTATATAGTATACATTTGGTGTAATATTTGATATTTTATGTACAGTATATTAAATGTAATTACTGTAGTTTTTGATAGTTTACTTAGAGTATATATAACACATATTTGGTGCACTTTTTGATATTTTAAGTACAGTGTGTAATATATATTTACTGTAATTTTTGATTATTTTTTACAGTATATAAAATGTATTTGGTGTACTTTTAGTCAATATTATATGTATAATATATGAAATATATTTGCTGTACTTTTTGATACTTTATGTACAGTATATAATATATATTTGGTGTACTTTTGACATATTATGTAAATTATATAATATATAATTGGTGTAGTTTTTGATATTTTACATAGAGTGTGTAATATATATGTACTATCATTTTGATATTTTATTTATAGTATATAATATACATTTGGTGTAATTTTTGATATTTTATGTACAGTATATTAAATATAATTACTGTAGATTTTGATAGTTTACTTAGAGTATATATAACACATATTTGGTGTACTTTTTGATATTTTAAGTACAGTGTGTAATATATATTTACTGTACTTTTTGATTTTATTTACAGTATATAAAATGTATTTGGTGTACTTTTAGTTAATATTATATGTACAATATATGAAATGTATTTGCTGTACTTTTTGATATTTTATGTACAGTATATAATATATATTTGGTGTACTTTTGATATATTATGTAAATTATACAATATATAATTGGTGTAGTTTTTGATATTTTACATAGAGTGTGTAATATATATGTACTATCCTTTTTGATATATTATTTACAGTATATAGTATACATTTGGTGTAATATTTGATATTTTATGTACAGTATATTAAATGTAATTACTGTAGTTTTTGATAGTTTACTTAGAGTATATATAACACATATTTGGTGCACTTTTTGATATTTTAAGTACAGTGTGTAATATATATTTACTGTACTTTTTGATTATTTTTTACAGTATATAAAATGTATTTGGTGTACTTTTAGTTAATAATATATGTACAATATATGAAATATATTTGCTGTACTTTTTGATATTTTATGTACAGTATATAATATATATTTGGTGTACTTTTGATATATTATGTAGATTATACAATACATAATTGGTGTAGTTTTTGATATTTTACATAGAGTGTGTAATATATATGTACTATCTTTTTGATATATTATTTACAGTATATAATATACATTTGGTGTAATTTTTGATATTTTATGTATAGTATATTAAATATAATTACTGTAGTTTTTGATAGTTAATTTACAGTATATATAACACATATTTGGTGTACTTTTTGATATTTTAAGTACAGTGTGTAATATATATTTACTGTAGTTTTTGATTTTTTTTACAGTATATAAAATGTATTTGGTATACTTTATTTAATATTATATGTACAATATATGAAACATATTTGCTGTACTTTTTGATATTTTATGAACAGTATATAATATATATTTTGTGTACTTTTGATATATTATGTAAATTATATAATATATAATTGGTGTAGTTTTTGATATTTTACATAGAGTGTGTAATACATATGTACTATCCTTTTTGATATTTTATTTACAGTATATAATATACATTTGGTGTAATTTTTGATATTTTATGTACAGTATATTAAATATAATTACTGTAGTTTTTGATAGTTTATTTACAGTATATATAACACATATTTGGTGTACTTTTTGATATTTTAAGTACAGTGTGTAATATATATTTACTGTACTTTTTGATTTTTTTTACAGTATATAAAATGTATTTGGTATACTTTATTAAATATTATATGTGCAATATATGAAACATATTTGCTGTACTTTTTGATATTTTATGAACAGTATATAATATATATTTTGTGTACTTTTGTTATATTATGTAAATTATATAATATATAATTGGTGTAGTTTTTGATATTTTACATAGAGTGTGTAATATATATGTACTATCCTTTTTGATATTTTATTTACAGTATATAATATACATTTGGTGTAATTTTTGATATTTTATGTACAGTATATTAAATATAATTACTGTAGTTTTTGATAGTTTATTTACAGTATATATAACACATATTTGGTGTACTTTTTGATATTTTAAGTACAGTGTGTAATATATATTTACTGTACTTTTTGATTATTATTTACAGTATATAAAATGTATTTGGTGTACTTTTAGTTAATATTATATGTCCAATATATGAAATGTATTTGGTGTACTTTTTGATATTTTATGTACAGTCCATAATATATATTTGGTGTACTTTTGATATATTATGTAAATTATATAATATATAATAGGTGTAGTTTTTGATATTTTACATAAAGTGTGTAATATATATGTACTATCATTTTGATATTTTATTTAAAGTATATAATATACATTTGGTGTAATTTTTGATATTTTATGTACAGTATATTAAATATAATTACTGTAGTTTTTGATAGTTTACTTAGAGTATATATAACACATATTTGGTGTACTTTTTGATATTTTAAGTACAGTGTGTAATATATATTTACTGTATTTTTGATTTTTTTTTACAGTATATAAAATGTATTTGGTGTACTTTTAGTTAATATTATATGTACAATATATGAAATGTATTTCCTCTACTTTTTGATATTTTATGAACAGTATATAGTATATATTTTGTGTACTTTTGATATATTATGTAAATTATATAATATATAATTGGTGTAGTTTTTGATATTTTACATAGAGTGTGTAATATATATGTACTATCCTTTTTGATATTTTATTTACAGTATATAATATACATTTGGTGTAATTTTTGATATTTTATGTACAGTATATTAAATATAATTACTGTAGTTTTTGATAGTTTATTTACAGTATATATAACACATATTTGGTGTACTTCTTGATATTTTAAGTACAATGTGTAATATATATTTACTGTACTTTTTGATTTTATTTACAGTATATAAAATGTATTTGGTGTACTTTTAGTTAATATTATATGTACAATATATGAAATGTATTTGCTGTACTTTTTGATATTTTATGTAGAGTATATAATATATATTTGGTGTACTTTTGATATATTATGTAGATTATACAATATATAATTGGTGTAGTTTTTGATATTTTACATAGAGTGTGTAATATATATGTACTATCTTTTTGATATATTATTTACAGTATATAATATACATTTGGTGTAATTTTTGATATTTTATGTATAGTATATTAAATATAATTACTGTAGTTTTTGATAGTTAATTTACAGTATATATAACACATATTTGGTGTACTTTTTGATATTTTAAGTACAGTGTGTAATATATATTTACTGTAGTTTTTGATTTTTTTTACAGTATATAACATGTATTTGGTATACTTTATTTAATATTATATGTACAATATATGAAACATATTTGTTGTACTTTTTGATATTTTATGAACAGTATATAATATATATTTTGTGTACTTTTGATATATTATGTAAATTATATAATATATAATTGGTGTAGTTTTTGATATTTTACATAGAGTGTGTAATATATATGTACTATCCTTTTTGATATTTTATTTACAGTATATAATATACATTTGGTGTAATTTTAGATATTTTACGTACAGTATATTAAATATAATTACTGTAGTTTTTGATAGTTTATTTACAGTATATATAACACATATTTGGTGTACTTTTTGATATTTTAAGTACAGTGTGTAATATATATTTACTGTACTTTTTGATTTTTTTTACAGTATATAAAATGTATTTGGTATACTTTATTTAATATTATATGTGCAATATATGAAACATATTTGCTGTACTTTTTGATATTTTATGAACAGTATATAATATATATTTTGTGTACTTTTGTTATATTATGTAAATTATATAATATATAATTGGTGTAGTTTTTGATATTTTACATAGAGTGTGTAATATATATGTACTATCCTTTTTGATATTTTATTTACAGTATATAATATACATTTGGTGTAATTTTTGATATTTTATGTACAGTATATTAAATATAATTACTGTAGTTTTTGATAGTTTTTTTACAGTATATATAACACATATTTGGTGTACTTTTGATATTTTAAGTACAGTGTGTAATATATATTTACGGTACTTTTTGATTTTTTTTTACAGTATATAAAATGTATTTGGTGTACTTTTATTTAATATTATATGTACAATATATGAAATATATTTCCTGTAGTTTTTGATATTTTATGAACAGTATATAATATATACTTTGGGTACTTTTGATATATTATGTAAATTATATAATATATAATTGGTGTAGTTTTTGATATTTTACATAGAGTGTGTAATATATATGTACTATCCTTTTTGATATTTTATTTACAGTATATAATATACATTTGGTGTAATTTTTGATATTTTATGTACAGTATATTAAATATAATTACTGTAGTTTTTGATAGTTTATTTACAGTATATATAACACATATGTGGTGTACTTTTTGATATTTTAAGTACAGTGTGTAATATATATTTACTGTACTTTTTGATTTTATTTACAGTATATAAAATGTATTTGGTGTACTTTTAGTTAATATTATATGTACAATATATGAAATGTATTTGCTGTGCTTTTTGATATTTTATGTACAGTATATAATATATATTTGGTGTACTTTTGATATATTATGTAAATTATATAATATATAATTGGTGTAGTTTTTGATATTTTACATAGAGTGTGTAATATATATGTACTATATTTTTGATATATTATTTACAGTATATAATATACATTTGGTGTAATTTTTGATATTTTATGTACAGTATATTAAATATAATTACTGTAGTTTTTGATAGTTTATTTACAGTATATATAACACATATTTGGTGTACTTTTTGATATTTTAAGTACAGTGTGTAATATATGTTTACTGCACTTTTTGACTTTATTTACAGTATATAAAATGTATTTGGTGTACTTTTAGTTAATATTATATGTACATTATATGAAATGTATTTGCTGTACTTTTTGATATTTTATCTACAGTATATAATATATATTTGGTGTACTTTTGATATATTATGTAAATTATATAATATATAGTTGGTGTAGTTTTAGTATTTTACATAGAGTGTGTAATATATATGTACTATATTTTTGATATATTATTTACAGTATATAATATACATTTGGTGTAATTTTTGATATTTTATGTACAGTATATTAAATATAATTACTGTAGTTTTTGATAGTTTATTTACAGTATATATAACACATATTTGGTGTACTTTTTGATATTTTAAGTACAGTGTGTAATATATATTTACTGTACTTTTTGATTTTTTTTTACAGTATATAAAATGTATTTGGTGTACTTTTAGTTAATATTATATGTACAATATATGAAATGTATTTCCTCTACTTTTTGATATTTTATGAACAGTATATAGTATATATTTTGTGTACCTTTGATATATTATGTAAATTATATAATATATAATTGGTGTAGTTTTTGATATTTTACATAGAGTGTGTAATATATATGTACTATCCTTTTTGATATTTTATTTACAGTATATAATATACATTTGGTGTAATTTTTGATATTTTATGTACAGTATATTAAATATAATTACTGTAGTTTTTGATAGTTTATTTACAGTATATATAACACATATTTGGTGTACTTTTTGATATTTTAAGTACAGTGTGTAATATATATTTACTGTACTTTTTGACTTTTTTTACAGTATATAAAATGTATTTGGTGTACTTTTAGTTAATATTATATGTACAATAAAGGAAATGTATTTGCTGTACTTTTTGATATTTTATGTACAGTATATAATATATATTTGGTGTACTTTTGATATATTATGCAAATTATACAATATATAATTGGTGTAGTTTTTGATATTTTACATAGAGTGTGTAATATATATGTACTATCCTTTTTGATATATTATTTACTGTATATAGGATACATTTGATGTAATTTTTGATATTTTATGTACAGTATATTAAATATAATTACTGTAGTTTTTGATAGTTTACTTAGAGTATATATAACACATATTTGGTGCACTTTTTGATATTTTAAGTACAGTGTGTAATATATATTTACTGTACTTTTTGATTATTTTTTACAGTATATAAAATGTATTTGGTGTACTTTTAGTTAATATTATATGTACAATATATGAAATATATTTGCTGTACTTTTTGATACTTTATGTACAGTATATAATATATATTTTGTGTACTTTTGATATATTATGTAAATTATATAATATATAATTTGTGTAGTATTTGATATTTTACATAGAGTGTGTAATATATATGTACTATCCTTTTTGATATTTTATTTACAGTATATAATATACATTTGGTGTAATTTTTGATATTTTATGTACAGTATGTTAAATATAATTACTGTAGTTTTTGATAGTTTACTTCGAGTATATATAACACATATTTGGTGTACTTTTTGATATTTTAAGTACAGTGTGTAATATATATTTACTGTACTTTTTGATTTTATTTACAGTATATAAAATGTATTTGGTGTACTTTTAGTTAATATTATATGTACAATATATGAAATGTATGTGCTGTACTTTTTGATATTTTATATACAGTATATAATATATATTTGGTGTACTTTTGATATATTATGTAAATTATATAATATATAATTGGTGTAGTTTTTGATATTTTACATAGAGTGTGTAATATATATGTACTATCTTTTTGATACTTTATTTACAGTATATAATATACATTTGGTGTAATTTTTGATATTTTATGTACAGTATATTAAATATAATTACTGTACTTTTTGATAGTTTATTTACCGTATATATAACACATATTTGGTGTACTTTTTGATATTTTAAGTACAGTGTGTAATATATATTTACTGTACTTTTTGATTTTTTTTACAGTATATAAAATGTATTTGGTGTACTTTTAGTTAATATTATATGTACAATATATGAAATATATTTGCTGTACTTTTTGATGTTTTATGAACAGTATATAATATATATCTGGTGTACTTTTGATATATTATGTAAATTATATAATATATAATTGGTGTAGTTTTTGATATTTTACATAGTTTGTGTAATATATATGTATTATCCTTTTTGATATTTTATTTACAGTATATACTATACATTTGGTGTAGTTTTTGATATTTTATGTGCAGTATATTAAATATAATTACTGTAGTTTTTGATAGTTTACTTAGAGTATATATAACTCATATTTGGTGTACTTTTTGATATTTTAAGTACAGTGTGTAATATATATTTACTGTACTTTTTGATTTTATTCAGAGTATATTAAATGTATTTGGTGTACTTTTAGTTAATATTATATGTACAATATATGAAATGTATTTGCTGTACTTTTTGATATTTTATGTACAGTATATAATATATATTTGGTGTACTTTTGATATATTATGTAAATTATATAATATATAATTGGTGTAGTATTTGATATTTTACATAGTGTGTGTAATATATATGTACTATACTTTTTGATATTTTATTTACAGTATATAATATACATTTGGTGTAATTTTTGATATTTTATGTACAGTATATTAAATATAATTACTGTAGTTTTTGAGAGTTTATTTACTGTATATATAACACATATTTGGTGTACTTTTTGGTATTTTAAGTACAGTGTGTAATATATATTTACTGTAATTTTTGATTTTTTTTTACAGTATATAAAATGTATTTGGTGTACTTTTAGTTAATATTATATGTACAATATATGAAATGTATGTGCTGTACTTTTTGATATTTTATATACAGTATATAATATATATTTGGTGTACTTTTGATATATTATGTAATTTATATAATATATAATTGGTGTAGTTTTTGATATTTTACATAGAGTGTGTAATATATATGTACTATATTTTTGATATATTATTTACAGTATATAATATACATTTGGTGTAATTTTTGATATTTTATGTACAGTATATTAAATATAATTACTGTAGTTTTTGATAGTTTACAGTATATATAACACATATTTGGTGTACTTTTTGATATTTTAAGTACAGTGTGTAATATATATTTACTGTACTTTTTGATTTTTTTTTACAGTATATAAAATGTATTTGGTGTACTTTTAGTTAATATTATATGTACAATATATGAAATGTATTTCCTCTACTTTTTGATATTTTATGAACAGTACATAGTATATATTTTGTGTACTTTTGATATATTATGTAAATTATATAATATATAATTGGTGTAGTTTTTGATATTTTACATAGAGTGTGTAATATATATGTACTATCTTTATGATATTTTATTTACAGTATATAATATACATTTGGTGTAATTTTTGATATTTTATGTACAGTATATTAAATATAATTACCGTAGTTTTTGATAGTTTATTTACAGTATATATAACACATATTTGGTGTACTTTTTGATATTTTAAGTACAGTGTGTAATATATATTTACTGTACTTTTTGACTTTTTTACAGTATATAAAATGTATTTGGTGTACTTTTAGTTAATATTATATGTACAATAAATGAAATGTATTTGCTGTACTTTTTGATATTTTATGTACAGTATATAATATATATTTGGTGTACTTTTGATATATTATGTAAATTATACAATATATAATTGGTGTAGTTTTTGATATTTTACATAGAGTGTGTAATATATATGTACTATCCTTTTTGATATATTATTTACAGTATATAGTATACATTTGATGTAATTTTTGATATTTTATGTACAGTATATTGAATATAATTACTGTAGTTTTTGATAGTTTACTTAGAGTATATATAACACATATTTGGTGCACTTTTTGATATTTTAAGTACAGTGTGTAATATATATTTACTGTACTTTTTGATTATTTTTTACAGTATATAAAATGTATTTGGTGTACTTTTAGTTAATATTATATGTACAATATATGAAATATATTTGCTGTACTTTTTGATACTTTATGTACAGTATATAATATATATTTGGTGTACTTTTGATATATTATGTAAATTATATAATATATAATTTGTGTAGTTTTTGATATTTTACATAGAGTGTGTAATATATATGTACTATCCTTTTTGATATTTTATTTACAGTAGATAATATACATTTGGTGTAATTTTTGATATTTTATGTACATTATATTAAATATAATTACTGTAGTTTTTGATAGTTTATTTACAGTATATATAACACATATTTGGTGTACTTTTTGATATTTTAAGTACAGTGTGTAATATATATTTACTGTACTTTTTGATTTTTTTTACAGTATATAAAATGTATTTGGTATACTTTATTTAATATTATTTGTACAATATATGAAACATATTTGCTGTACATTTTGATATTTTATGAACAGTATATAATATATATTTTGTGTACTTTTGATATATTATGTAAATTATATAATATATAATTGGTGTAGTTTTTGATATTTTACATAGAGTGTGTAATATATATATACGATTCTTTTTGATATTTTATTTACAGTATATAATATACATTTGGTGTAATTTTTGATATTTTATGTACAGTATGTTAAATATAATTACTGTAGTTTTTGATAGTTTACTTCGAGTATATATAACACATATTTGGTGTACTTTTTGATATTTTAAGTACAGTGTGTAATATATATTTACTGTACTTTTTGATTTTATTTACAGTATATAAAATGTATTTGGTGTACTTTTAGTTAATATTATATGTACAATATATGAAATGTATGTGCTGTACTTTTTGATATTTTATGTACAGTATATAATATATATTTGGTGTACTTTTGATATATTATGTAAATTATATAATATATAATTGGTGTAGTTTTTGATATTTTACATAGAGTGTGTAATATATATGTACTATCTTTTTGATATTTTATTTACAGTATATAATATACATTTGGTGTAATTTTTGATATTTTATGTACAGTATATTAAATATAATTACTGTAGTTTTTGATAGTTTATTTACAGTATATATAACACATATTTGGTGTACTTTTTGATATTTTAAGTACAGTGTGTAATATATATTTACTGTACTTTTTGATTTTATTTACAGTATATAAAATGTATTTGGTGTACTTTTAGTTAATATTATATGTGCAATATATGAAATGTATTTGCTGTGCTTTTTGATATTTTATGTACAGTATATAATATATATTTGGTGTACTTTTGATATATTATGTAAATTATATAATATATAATTGGTGTAGTTTTTGATATTTTACATAGAGTGTGTAATATATATGTACTATATTTTTGATATATTATTTACAGTATATAATATATATTTGGTGTAATTTTTGATATTTTATGTACAGTATATTAAATATAATTACTGTAGTTTTTGATAGTTTATTTACAGTATATATAACACATATTTGGTGTACTTTTTGATATTTTAAGTACAGTGTGTAATATATATTTACTGTACTTTTTGATTTTTTTTACAGTATATAAAATGTATTTGGTGTACTTTTAGTTAATATTATATGTACATTATATGAAATGTATTTGCTGTACTTTTTGATATTTTATCTACAGTATATAATATATATTTGGTGTACTTTTGATATATTATGTAAATTATATAATATATAATTGGTGTAGTTTTAGTATTTTACATAGAGTGTGTAATATATATGTACTATATTTTTGATATATTATTTACAGTATATAATATACATTTGGTGTAATTTTTGATATTTTATGTACAGTATATTAAATATAATTACTGTAGTTTTTGATAGTTTATTTACAGTATATATAACACATATTTGGTGTACTTTTTGATATTTTAAGTACAGTGTGTAATATATATTTACTGTACTTTTTGATTTTTTTTTACAGTATATAAAATGTATTTGGTGTACTTTTAGTTAATATTATATGTACAATATATGAAATGTATTTCCTCTACTTTTTGATATTTTATGAACAGTATATAGTATATATTTTGTGTACTTTTGATATATTATGTAAATTATATAATATATAATTGGTGTAGTTTTTGATATTTTACATAGAGTGTGTAATATATATGTACTATCCTTTTTGATATTTTATTTACAGTATATAATATACATTTGGTGTAATTTTTGATATTTTATGTACAGTATATTAAATATAATTACTGTAGTTTTTGATTGTTTATTTACAGTATATATAACACATATTTGGTGTACTTTTTGATATTTTAAGTACAGTGTGTAATATATATTTACTGAACTATTTGACTTTTTTTACAGTATATAAAATGTATTTGGTGTACTTTTAGTTAATATTATATGTACAATAAATGAAATGTATTTGCTGTACTTTTTGATATTTTATGTACAGTATATAATATATATTTGGTGTACTTTTGATATATTATGTAAATTATACAATATATAATTGGTGTAGTTTTTGATATTTTACATAGAGTGTGTAATATATATGTACTATCCTTTTTGATATATTATTTACAGTATATAGTATACATTTGATGTAATTTTTGATATTTTATGTACAGTATATTAAATATAATTACTGTAGTTTTTGATAGTTTACTTAGAGTATATATAACACATATTTGGTGCACTTTTTGATATTTTAAGTACAGTGTGTAATACATATTTACTGTACTTTTTGATTATTTTTTACAGTATATAAAATGTATTTGGTGTACTTTTAGTTAATCTTATATGTACAATATATGAAATATATTTGCTGTACTTTTTGATACTTTATGTACAGTATATAATATATATTTGGTGTACTTTTGATATATTATGTAAATTATATAATATATAATAGGTGTAGTTTTTGATATTTTACATAGAGTGTGTAATATATATGTACTATCATTTTGATATTTTATTTACAGTATATAATATACATTTGGTGTAATTTTTGATATTTTATGTACAGTATATTAAATATAATTACTGTTGTTTTTGATAGTTTATTTACAGTATATATAACACATATTTGGTGTACTTTTTGATATTTTAAGTACAGTGTGTAATATATTTACTGTACTTTTTGATTTTTTTTACAGTATATAAAATGTATTTGGTGTACTTTTAGTTAATATTATATGTACAATATATGAAATATATTTGATGTACTTTTTCATACTTTATGTACAGTATATAATATATATTTGGTGTACTTTTGATATATTATGTAAATTATATAATATATAATTGGTGTAGTTTTTGATATTTTACATAGAGTGTGTAATATATATGTACTATCCTTTTTGATATTTTATTTACAGTATATAATATACATTTGGTGTAATTTTTGATATTTTATGTACAGTATATTAAATATAATTACTGTAGTTTTTGATAGTTTATTTACAGTATATATAACACATATTTGGTGTACTTTTTGATATTTTAAGTACAGTGTGTAATATATATTTACTGTACTTTTTGATTTTTTTTACAGTATATAAAATATATTTGGTGTACTTTTAGTTAATGTTATATGTACAATATACGAAATATATTTGCTATACTTTTTGATATCTTATATACAGTATATAATATATATTTGGTGTACTTTTGATATACTATGTAAATTATATAATATATAATTGGTGTAGTTTTTGATATTTTACATAGAGTGTGTAATATATATGTACTATCCTTTTTGATATATTATTTACAGTATATAGTATACATTTGGTGTAATTTTTGATATTTTATGTACAGTATATTAAATATAATTACTGTAGTTTTTGATAGTTTACTTAGAGTATATATAACACATATTTGGTGCACTTTTTGATATTTTAAGTACAGTGTGTAATATATATTTACTGTACTTTTTGATTATTTTTTACAGTATATAAAATGTATTTGGTGTACTTTTAGTTAATATTATATGTACAATATATGAAATATATTTGCTGTACTTTTTGATAATTTATGTACAGTATATAATATATATTTTGTGTACTTTTGATATATTATGTAAATTATATAATATATAATTGGTGTAGTTTTTGATATTTTACATAGAGTGTGTAATATATATGTACTATCCTTTTTGATATTTTATTTACAGTATATAATATACATTTGGTGTAATTTTTTATATTTTATGTACAGTATATTAAATATAATTACTGTAGTTTTTGATAGTTTATTTACAGTATATATAACACATATTTGCTGTACTTCTTGATATTTTAAGTACAATGTGTAATATATATTTACTGTACTTTTTGATTTTATTTACAGTATATAAAATGTATTTGGTGTACTTTTAGTTAATATTATATGTACAATATATGAAATGTATTTGCTGTACTTTTTGATATTTTATGTACAGTATATAATATATATTTGGTGTACTTTTGATATATTATGTAGATTATACAATATATAATTGGTGTAGTTTTTGATATTTTACATAGAGTGTGTAATATATATGTACTATCTTTTTGATATGTTATTTACAGTATATAATATACATTTGGTGTAATTTTTGATATTTTATGTATAGTATATTAAATATAATTACTGTAGTTTTTGATAGTTAATTTACAGTATATATAACACATATGTGGTGTACTTTTTGATATTTTAAGTACAGTGTGTAATATATATTTACTGTAGTTTTTGATTTTTTTTACAGTATATAAAATGTATTTGGTATACTTTATTTAATATTATATGTACAATATATGAAACATATTTGCTGTACTTTTTGATATTTGATGAACAGTATATTATATATATTTTGTGTACTTTTGATATATTATGTAAATTATATAATATATAATTGGTGTAGTTTTTGATATTTTACATAGAGTGTGTAATATATATACTATCCTTTTTGATATTTTATTTACAGTATATAATATACATTTGGTGTAATTTTTGATATTTTATGTACAGTATATTAAATATAATTACTGTAGTTTTTGATAGTTTATTTACAGTATATATAACACATATTTGGTGTACTTTTTGATATTTTAAGTACAGTGTGTAATATATATTTACTGTCCTTTTGGTTTTTTTTACAGTATAAAAAATGTATTTGGTATACTTTATTTAATATTATATGTGCAATATATGAAACATATTTGCTGTACTTTTTGATATTTTATGAACAGTATATAATATATATTTTGTGTACTTTTGTTATATTATGTAAATTATATAATATATAATTGGTGTAGTTTTTGATATTTTACATAGAGTGTGTAATATATATGTACTATCCTTTTTGATATTTTATTTACAGTATATAATATACATTTGGTGTAATTTTTGATATTTTATGTACAGTATATTAAATATAATTACTGTAGTTTTTGATAGTTTATTTACAGTATATATAACACATATTTGGTGTACTTTTTGATATTTTAAGTACAGTGTGTAATATATATTTACTGTACTTTTTGATTATTATTTACAGTATATAAAATGTATTTGGTGTACTTTTAGTTAATATTATATGTACAATATATGAAATGTATTTGGTGTACTTTTTGATATTTTATGTACAGTCCATAATATATATTTGGTGTACTTTTGATATATTATGTAAATTATATAATATATAATAGGTGTAGTTTTTGATATTTTACATAAAGTGTGTAATATATATGTACTATCATTTTGATATTTTATTTAAAGTATATAATATACATTTGGTGTAATTTTTGATATTTTATGTACAGTATATTAAATATAATTACTGTTGTTTTTGATAGTTTATTTACAGTATATATAACACATATTTGGTGTACTTTTTGATATTTTAAGTACAGTGTGTAATATATATTTACTGTACTTTTTGATTTTTTTTACAGTATAAAAATGTATTTGGTGTATTTTTCGTTAATATTATATGTACAATATATGAAATATATTTGCTGTACTTTTTCATACTTTATGTACAGTATATAATATATATTTGGTGTACTTTTGATATATTATGTAAATTATATAATATATAATTGGTGTAGTTTTTGATATTTTACATAGAGTGTGTAATATATATGTACTATCATTTTTGATATTTTATTTACAGTATATAATATACATTTGGTGTAATTTTTGATATTTTATGTACAGTATATTAAATATAATTACTGTAGTTTTTGACAGTTTATTTACAGTATATATAACACATATTTGGTATACTTTTTGATATTTTAAGTACAGTGTGAAATATATATTTACTGTACTTTTTGTTTATTATTTACAGTATATAAAATGTATTTGGTGTTCTTTTAGTTAATATTATATATACAATATATGAAATGTATTTGCTGTACTTTTTGATATTTTATGTAGAGTCTATAATATATATTTGGTGTACGTTTGATATATTATGTAAATTATATAATATATAATAGGTGTAGTTTTTGATATTTTACATAGAGTGTGTAATATATATGTACTATCATTTTGATATTTTATTTACAGTATATTATATACATTTGGTGTAATTTTTGATATTTTATGTACAGTATATTAAATATAATTACTGTTGTTTTTGATAGTTTATTTACAGTATATATAACACATATTTGGTGTACTTATTGATATTTTAAGTACAGTGTGTAATATATATTTACTGTACTTTTTGATTTTTTTTTACAGTATATAAAATGTATTTGGTGTACTTTTAGTTAATATTATATGTACAATATATGAAATATATTTGCTGTACTTTTTGATACTTTATGTACAGTATATAATATATATTTGGTGTACTTTTGATATATTATGTAAATTATATAATATATAATTGGTGTAGTTTTTGAAATTTTACATAGAGTGTGTAATATATATGTACTATCCTTTTTGATATTTTATTTACAGTATATAATATACATTTGGTGTAATTTTTGATATTATATGTACAGTATATTAAATATAATTACTGTAGTTTTTGATAGTTTATTTACAGTATATATAACACATATTTGGTGTACTTTTTGATATTTTAAGTACAGTGTGTAATATATATTTACTGTACTTTTTGATTTTTTTTACAGTATATAAAATATATTTGGTGTACTTTTAGTTAATGTTATATGTACAATATACGAAATATATTTGCTATACTTTTTGATATCTTATATACAGTATATAATATATATTTGGTGTACTTTTGATATACTATGTAAATTACATAATATATAATTGGTGTAGTTTTTGATATTTTACATAGAGTGTGTAATATATATGTACTATCCTTTTTGATATATTATTTACAGTATATAGTATACATTTGTTGTAATTTTTGATATTTTATGTACAGTATATTAAATATAATTACTGTAGTTTTTGATAGTTTACTTAGAGTATATATAACACATATTTGGTGCACTTTTTGATATTTTAAGTACAGTGTGTAATATATATTTACTGTACTTTTTGATTATTTTTTACAGTATATAAAATGTATTTGGTGTACTTTTAGTTAATATTATATGTACAATATATGAAATATATTTGCTGTACTTTTTGATACTTTATGTACAGTATATAATATATATTTTGTGTACTTTTGATATATTATGTAAATTATAGAATATATAATTGGTGTAGTTTTTGATATTTCACATAGAGTGTGTAATATATATGTACTATCCTTTTTGATATTTTATTTACAGTATATAATATACATTTGGTGTAATTTTTGATATTTTATGTACAGTATATTAAATATAATTACTGTAGTTTTTGATAGTTTATTTACAGTATATATAACACATATTTGGTGTACTTCTTGATATTTTAAGTACAATGTGTAATATATATTTACTGTACTTTTTGATTTTATTTACAGTATATAAAATGTATTTGGTGTACTTTTAGTTAATATTATGTGTACAATATATGAAATGTATTTGCTGTACTTTTTGATATTTTATGTACAGTATATAATATATATTTGGTGTACTTTTGATATATTATATAGATTATACAATATATAATTGGTGTAGTTTTTGATATTTTACATAGAGTGTGTAATATATATGTACTATCTTTTTGATATATTATTTACAGTATATAATATACATTTGGTGTAATTTTTGATATTTTATGTATAGTATATTAAATATAATTACTGTAGTTTTTGATAGTTAATTTACAGTATATATAACACATATTTGGTGTACTTTTTGATATTTTAAGTACAGTGTGTAATATATATTTACTGTAGTTTTTGATTTTTTTTACAGTATATAAAATATATTTGGTATACTTTATTTAATATTATATGTACAATATATGAAACATATTTGCTGAACTTTTTGATATTTTATGAACAGTATATAATATATATTTTGTGTACTTTTGATATATTATGTAAATTATATAATATATAATAGGTGTAGTTTTTGATATTTTACATAGAGTGTGTAATATATATGTACTATCCTTTTTGATATTTTATTTACAGTATATAATATACATTTGGTGTAATTTTTGATATTTTATGTACAGTATATTAAATATAATTACTGTAGATTTTGATAGTTTATTTACAGGATATATAACACATATTTGGTGTACTTTTTGATATTTTAAGTACAGTGTGTAATATATATTTACTGTACTTTTTGATTTTTTTTACAGTATATAAAATGTATTTGGTATACTTTATTTAATATTATATGTGCAATATATGAAACATATTTGCTGTACTTTTTGATATTTTATGAACAGTATATAATATATATTTTGTGTACTTTTGTTATATTATGTAAATTATATAATATATAATTGGTGTAGTTTTTGATATTTTACATAGAGTGTGTAATATATATGTACTATCCTTTTTGATATTTTATTTACAGTATATAATATACATTTGGTGTAATTTTTGATATTTTATGTACAGTATATTAAATATAATTACTGTAGTTTTTGATAGTTTATTTACAGTATATATAACACATATTTGGTGTACTTTTTGATATTTTAAGTACAGTGTGTAATAGATATTTACTGTACTTTTTGATTATTATTTACAGTATATAAAATGTATTTGGTGTACTTTTAGTTAATATTATATGTACAATATATGAAATGTATTTGGTGTACTTTTTGATATATTATGTACAGTATAAAATATACATTTGGTGTACTTTTGATATATTATGTAAATTATACAATATATAATAGGTGTAGTTTTTGATATTTTACATAAAGTGTGTAATATATATGTACTATCATTTTGATATTTTATTTAAAGTATATAATATACATTTGGTGTAATTTTTCATATTTTATGTACAGTATATTAAATATAATTACTGTTGTTTTTGATAGTTTACTTAGAGTATATATAACACATATTTGGTGTACTTTTTGATATTTTAAGTACACTGTGTAATATATATTTACTGTATTTTTGATTTTTTTTTAGAGTATATAAAATGTATTTGGTGTACTTTTAGTTAATATTATATGTACAATATATGAAATGTATTTCCTCTACTTTTTGATATTTTATGAACAGTATATAGTATATATTTTGTGTACTTTTGATATATTATGTAAATTATATAATATATAATTGGTGTAGTTTTTGATATTTTACATAGAGTGTGTAATATATATGTACTATCCTTTTTGATATTTTATTTACAGTATATAATATACATTTGGTGTAATTTTTGATATTTTATGTACAGTATATTAAATATAATTACTGTAGTTTTTGATAGTTTATTTACAGTATATATAACACATATTTGGTGTACTTCTTGATATTTTAAGTACAATGTGTAATATATATTTACTGTACTTTTTGATTTTATTTACAGTATATAAAATGTATTTGGTGTACTTTTAGTTAATATTATATGTACAATATATGAAATGTATTTGCTGTACTTTTTGATATTTTATGTACAGTATATAATATATATTTGGTGTACTTTTGATATATTATGTAGATTATACAATATATAATTGGTGTAGTTTTTGATATTTTACATAGAGTGTGTAATATATATGTACTATCTTTTTGATATATTATTTACAGTATATAATATACATTTGGTGTAATTTTTGATATTTTATGTATAGTATATTAAATATAATTACTGTAGTTTTTGATAGTTAATTTACAGTATATATAACACATATTTGGTGTAATTTTGATATTTTAAGTACAGTGTGTAATATATATTTACTGTAGTTTTTGATTTTTTTTACAGTATATAAAATATATTTGGTATACTTTATTTAATATTATATGTACAATATATGAAACATATTTGCTGTACTTTTTGATATTTTATGAACAGTATATAATATATATTTTGTGTACTTTTGATATATTATGTAAATTATATAATATATAATTGGTGTAGTTTTTGATATTTTACATAGAGTGTGTAATATATATGTACTATCCTTTTTGATATTTTATTTACAGTATATAATATACATTTGGTGTAATTTTTGATATTTTATGTACAGTATATTAAATATAATTACTGTAGTTTTTGATAGTTTATTTACAGTATATATAACACATATTTGGTGTACTTTTTGATATTTTAAGTACAGTGTGTAATATATATTTACTGTACTTTTTGATTTTTTTTACAGTATATAAAATATATTTGGTATACTTTATTTAATATTATATGTGCAATATATGAAACATATTTGCTGTACTTTTTGATATTTTATGAACAGTATATAATATATATTTTGTGTACTTTTGTTATATTATGTAAATTATATAATATATAATTGGTGTAGTTTTTGATATTTTACATAGAGTGTGTAATATATATGTACGATCCTTTTTGATATTTTATTTACAGTATATAATATACATTTGGTGTAATTTTTGATATTTTATGTACAGTATATTAAATATAATTACTGTAGTTTTTGATAGTTTATTTACAGTATATATAACACATATTTGGTGTACTTTTTGATATTTTAAATACAGTGTGTAATATATATTTACTGTACTTTTTGATTATTATTTACAGTATATAAAATGTATTTGGTGTACTTTTAGTTAATATTATATGTACAATATATGAAATGTATTTGGTGTACTTTTTGATATTTTATGTACAGTCCATAATATATATTTGGTGTACTTTTGATATATTATGTAAATTATATAATATATAATAGGTGTAGTTTTTGATATTTTACATAAAGGGTGTAATATATATGTACTATCATTTTGATATTTTATTTAAAGTATATAATATACATTTGGTGTAATTTGTGATATTTTATGTACAGTATATTAAATATAATTACTGTTGTTTTTGATAGTTTACTTAGAGTATATATAACACATATTTGGTGTACTTTTTGATATTTTAAGTACACTGTGTAATATATATTTACTGTATTTTTGATTTTTTTTTACAGTATATAAAATGTATTTGGTGTACTTTTAGTTAATATTATATGTACAATATATGAAATGTATTTCCTCTACTTTTTGATATTTTATGAACAGTATATAGTATATATTTTGTGTACTTTTGATATATTATGTAAATTATATAATATATAATTGGTGTAGTTTTTGATATTTTACATAGAGTGTGTAATATATATGTACTATCCTTTTTGATATTTTATTTACTGTATATAATATACATTTGGTGTAATTTTTGATATTTTATGTACAGTATATGAAATATAATTACTGTAGTTTTTGATAGTTTATTTACAGTATATATAACACATATTTGGTGTACTTCTTGATATTTTAAGTACAATGTGTAATATATATTTACTGTACTTTTTGATTTTATTTACAGTATATAAAATTTATTTGGTGTACTTTTAGTTAATATTATATGTACAATATATGAAATGTATTTGCTGTACTTTTTGATATTTTATGTACAGTATATAATATATATTTGGTGTACTTTTGATATATTATGTAGATTATACAATATATAATTGGTGTAGTTTTTGATATTTTACATAGAGTGTGTAATATATATGTACTATCTTTTTGATATATTATTTACAGTATATAATATACATTTGGTGTAATTTTTGATATTTTATGTATAGTATATTAAATATAATTACTGTAGTTTTTGATAGTTAATTTACAGTATATATAACACATATTTGGTGTACTTTTTGATATTTTAAGTGCAGTGTGTAATATATATTTACTGTAGTTTTTGATTTTTTTTACAGTATATAAAATGTATTTGGTATACTTTATTTAATATTATATGTACAATATATGAAACATATTTGCTGTACTTTTTGATATTTTATGAACAGTATATAATATATATTTTGTGTACTTTTGATATATTATGTAAATTATATAATATATAATTGGTGTAGTTTTTGATATTTTACATAGAGTGTGTAATATATATGTACTATCCTTTTTGATATTTTATTTACAGTATATAATATACATTTGGTGTAATTTTTGATATTTTATGTACAGTATATTAAATATAATTACTGTAGTTTTTGATAGTTTATTTACAGTATATATAACACATATTTGGTGTACTTTTTGATATTTTAAGTACAGTGTGTAATATATATTTACTGTACTTTTTGATTTTTTTTACAGTATATAAAATATATTTGGTATACTTTATTTAATATTATATGTGCAATATATGAAACATATTTGCTGTACTTTTTGATATTTTATGAACAGTATATAATATATATTTTGTGTACTTTTGTTATATTATGTAAATTATATAATATATAATTGGTGTAGTTTTTGATATTTTACATAGAGTGTGTAATATATATGTACGATCCTTTTTGATATTTTATTTACAGTATATAATATACATTTGGTGTAATTTTTGATATTTTATGTACAGTATATTAAATATAATTACTGTAGTTTTTGATAGTTTATTTACAGTATATATAACACATATTTGGTGTACTTTTTGATATTTTAAATACAGTGTGTAATATATATTTACTGTACTTTTTGATTATTATTTACAGTATATAAAATGTATTTGGTGTACTTTTAGTTAATATTATATGTACAATATATGAAATGTATTTGGTGTACTTTTTGATATTTTATGTACAGTCCATAATATATATTTGGTGTACTTTTGATATATTATGTAAATTATATAATATATAATAGGTGTAGTTTTTGATATTTTACATAAAGGGTGTAATATATATGTACTATCATTTTGATATTTTATTTAAAGTATATAATATACATTTGGTGTAATTTGTGATATTTTATGTACAGTATATTAAATATAATTACTGTTGTTTTTGATAGTTTACTTAGAGTATATATAACACATATTTGGTGTACTTTTTGATATTTTAAGTACACTGTGTAATATATATTTACTGTATTTTTGATTTTTTTTTACAGTATATAAAATGTATTTGGTGTACTTTTAGTTAATATTATATGTACAATATATGAAATGTATTTCCTCTACTTTTTGATATTTTATGAACAGTATATAGTATATATTTTGTGTACTTTTGATATATTATGTAAATTATATAATATATAATTGGTGTAGTTTTTGATATTTTACATAGAGTGTGTAATATATATGTACTATCCTTTTTGATATTTTATTTACTGTATATAATATACATTTGGTGTAATTTTTGATATTTTATGTACAGTATATGAAATATAATTACTGTAGTTTTTGATAGTTTATTTACAGTATATATAACACATATTTGGTGTACTTCTTGATATTTTAAGTACAATGTGTAATATATATTTACTGTACTTTTTGATTTTATTTACAGTATATAAAATTTATTTGGTGTACTTTTAGTTAATATTATATGTACAATATATGAAATGTATTTGCTGTACTTTTTGATATTTTATGTACAGTATATAATATATATTTGGTGTACTTTTGATATATTATGTAGATTATACAATATATAATTGGTGTAGTTTTTGATATTTTACATAGAGTGTGTAATATATATGTACTATCTTTCTGATATATTATTTACAGTATATAATATACATTTGGTGTAATTTTTGATATTTTATGTATAGTATATTAAATATAATTACTGTAGTTTTTGATAGTTAATTTACAGTATATATAACACATATTTGGTGTACTTTTTGATATTTTAAGTGCAGTGTGTAATATATATTTACTGTAGTTTTTGATTTTTTTTACAGTATATAAAATGTATTTGGTATACTTTATTTAATATTATATGTACAATATATGAAACATATTTGCTGTACTTTTTGATATTTTATGAACAGTATATAATATATATTTTGTGTACTTTTGTTATATTATGTAAATTATATAATATATAATTGGTGTAGTTTTTGATATTTTACATAGAGTGTGTAATATATATGTACTATCCTTTTTGATATTTTATTTACAGTATATAATATACATTTGGTGTAATTTTTGATATTTTATGTACAGTATATTAAATATAATTACTGTAGTTTTTGATAGTTTATTTACAGTATATATAACACATATTTGGTGTACTTTTTGATATTTTAAGTACAGTGTGTAATATATATTTACTGTACTTTTTGATTTTTTTTACAGTATATAAAATGTATTTGGTATACTTTATTTAATATTATATGTGCAATATATGAAACATATTTGCTGTACTTTTTGATATTTTATGAACAGTATATAATATATATTTTGTGTACTTTTGTTATATTATGTAAATTATATAATATATAATTGGTGTAGTTTTTGATATTTTACATAGAGTGTGTAATATATATGTACTATCCTTTTTGATATTTTATTTACAGTATATAATATACATTTGGTGTAATTTTTGATATTTTATGTACAGTATATTAAATATAATTACTGTAGTTTTTGATAGTTTATTTACAGTATATATAACACATATTTGGTGTACTTTTTGATATTTTAAGTACAGTGTGTAATATATATTTACTGTACTTTTTGATTTTTTTTACAGTATATAAAATGTATTTGGTATACTTTATTTAATATTATATGTGCAATATATGAAACATATTTGCTGTACTTTTTGATATTTTATGAACAGTATATAATATATATTTTGTGTACTTTTGTTATATTATGTAAATTATATAATATATAATTGGTGTAGTTTTTGATATTTTACATAGAGTGTGTAATATATATGTACTATCCTTTTTGATATTTTATTTACAGTATATAATATACATTTGGTGTAATTTTTGATATTTTATGTACAGTATATTAAATATAATTACTGTAGTTTTTGATAGTTTATTTACAGTATATATAACACATATTTGGTGTACTTTTTGATATTTTAAGTACAGTGTGTAATATATATTTACTGTACTTTTTGATTATTATTTACAGTATATAAAATGTATTTGGTGTACTTTTAGTTAATATTATATGTACAATATATGAAATGTATTTGGTGTACTTTTTGATATTTTATGTACAGTCCATAATATGTATTTGGTGTACTTTTGATATATTATGTAAATTATATAATATATAATAGGTGTAGTTTTTGATATTTTACATAAAGTGTGTAATATATATGTACTATCATTTTGATATTTTATTTAAAGTATATAATATACATTTGGTGTAATTTTTGACATTTTATGTACAGTATATTAAATATAATTACTGTTGTTTTTGATAGTTTATTTACAGTATATATAACACATATTTGGTGTACTTTTTGATATTTTAAGTACAGTGTGTAATATATATTTACTGTACTTTTTGATTTTTTTTACAGTATAAAAATGTATTTGGTGTACTTTTAGTTAATATTATATGTACAATATATGAAATATATATGCTGTACTTTTTGATATTTTATGTACAGTACATAATATATATTTGGTGTACTTTTGATATATTATATAAATTATATAATATATAATTGGTGTAGCTTTTGATATTTTACATAGTGTGTGTAATATATATGTACTATCGTTTTTGATATATTCTTTACAGTATATAATATACATTTGGTGTAATTTTTGATATTTTATGTACAATATATTAAATATAATTACTGTAGTTTTTGATAGTTTACTTAGAGTATATATAACACATATTTGGTGTACTTTTTGATATTTTAAGTACAGTGTGCAATATATATTTACTCTACTTTTTGATTTTTTTTTACAGTATATAAAATATATTTGGTGTACTTTTAGTTAATATTATATGTACAACATATGAAATATATTTGCTGTACTTTTTGATATTTTATGAACAGCATATAATATATATTTTGTGTACTTTTGATATATTATGTAAATTATATAATATATAATTGGTGTAGTTTTTGATATTTTACATAGAGTGTGTAATATATATGTACTATCCTTTTTGATATTTTATTTACAGTATATAATATACATTTGGTGTAATTTTTGATATTTTATGTACAGTATATTAAATATAATTACTGTAGTTTTTGATAGTTTATTTACCGTATATATAACACATATTTGGTGTACTTTTTGATATTTTAAGTACAGTGTGTAATATATATTTACTGTACTTTTTGATTATTTTTTACAGTATATAAAATGTATTTGGTGTAATTTTAGTTAATATTATATGTACAATATATGAAATATATTTGCTGTACTTTTTGATATCTTATGTACAGTATATAATATATATTTGGTGTGCTTCTGATATATTATGTAAATTATATAATATATAATTGGTGTAGTTTTTGATATTTTACATGAGGTGTGTAATATATATGTACTATCCTTTTGGTATTTTATTTGCAGTATATAATATACATTTGCTGTAACTTTTGATATTTTATGTACAGTATATTAAATATAATTACTGTAGTTTTTGATAGTTTACTCAGAGTATATATAACACATATTTGGTGTACTTTTTGATATTTTAAGTACAGTGTGTAATATATATTTACTGTACTTTTTGATTTTATTTACAGTATATAAAATGTATTTGGTGTACTTTTAGTTAATATTATATGTAGAATATATGAAATGTATTTGCTGTACTTTTTGATATTTTATGTACAGTATATAATATATATTGGTGTACTTTTGATATATTATGTAAATTATATAATATATAATTGGTGTAGTTTTTGATATTTTACATAGAGTGTGTAATATATATGTACTATCTTTTTTGATATTTTATTTACAGTATGTAATATACATTTGGTGTAATTTTTCATATTTTATGTACAGTATATTAAATATAATTACGGTAGTTTTTGATAGTTTACTTAGAGTATATATAACATATATTTGGTGTACTTTTTGATATTTTAAGTACAGCGTGTAATATATATTTACTGTAATTTTCAATTATTTTTTACAGTATATAAAATGTATTTGGTGTACTTTTAGTTAATATTATATGTACAATATATGAAATATATTTGCTATACATTTTGATACATTATGTACACTATATAATATATATTTGGTGTACTTTTGATATATTATGTAAATTATATAATATATAATTGGTGTAGTTTTTGATATTTTACATAAGGTGTGTAATACATATGTACTATCATTTTGATATTTTATTTACAGTATATAATATACATTTTGTGTAATTTTTGATATTTTATGTACAGTATATTAAATATAATTACTGTAGTTTTTGATAGTTTACTTAGAGTATATATAACACATATTTGGTGTACTTTTTGTTATTTTAAGTACAGTGTGTAATATATATTTACTGTACTTTTTGATTTTATTTACTGTATATAAAATGAATTTCGTGTAGTTTTAGTTAATATTATATGTACAATATGTGAAATATATTTGCTATACTTTTTGATACTTTATGTACAGTATATAATATATATTTGGTGTACTTTTGATATATTATGTAAATTATATAATATATAATTGGTGTAGTTTTTGATATTTTACATAGAGTGTGTAATATATATGTACTATCATTTTGATATTTTATTTACAGTATATAATATACATTTGGTGTAATTTTTGATATTTTATGTACAGTATATTAAATATAATTACTGTAGTTTTTGATAGTTTATTTACAGTATATATAACACATATTTGGTGTACTTTTTGATATTTTAAGTACAGTGTGTAATATATATTTACTGTACTTTTTGATTTTTTTTACAGTATATAAAATGTATTTGGTATACTTTATTTAATATTATATGTGCAATATATGAAACATATTTGCTGTACTTTTTGATATTTTATGAACAGTATATAATATATATTTTGTGTACTTTTGTTATATTATGTAAATTATATAATATATAATTGGTGTAGTTTTTGATATTTTACATAGAGTGTGTAATATATATGTACTATCCTTTTTGATATTTTATTTACAGTATATAATATACATTTGGTGTAATTTTTGATATTTTATGTACAGTATATTAAATATAATTACTGTAGTTTTTGATAGTTTATTTACAGTATATATAACACATATTTGGTGTACTTTTTGATATTTTAAGTACAGTGTGTAATATATATTTACTGTACTTTTTGATGTTTTTTACAGTATATAAAATGTATTTGGTGTACTTTTAGTTAATATTATATGTTCAATATATGAAATATATTTCCTGTACTTTTTGATACTTTATGTACAGTATATAATATATATTTGGTGTACTTTTGATATATTATGTAAATTATATAATATATAATTGGTGTAGTTTTTGATATTTTACATAGGGTGTGTAATATATATGTACTATCCTTTTTGATATTTTATTTACAGTATATAATATACATTTGGTGTAATTTTTGATATTTTATGTACAGTATATTAAATATAATTACTGTAGTTTTTGATAGTTTACTTAGAGTATATATAACACATATTTGGTGTACTTTTTGATATTTTAAGAACAGTGTGTAATATATATTTACTGTACTTTTTGATTTTATTTACAGTATATAAAATGTATTTGGTGTACTTTTAGTTAATATTATATGTACAATACATGAAATGTATTTGCTGTACTTTTTGATATTTTATGTACAGTATATAATATATATTTGGTGTACTTTTGATATATTATGTAAATTATACAATATATAATTGGTGTAGTTTTTGATATTTTACATAGAGTGTGTAATATATATGTACTATCCTTTTTGATATTTTATTTACAGTATATAATATACATTTGGTGTAATTTTTGATATTTTATGTACAGTATATTAAATATAATTACTGTAGTTTTTGATAGTTTACTTATAGTATATATAACACATATTTGGTGTACTTTTTGATATTTTAAGTACAGTGTGTAATATATATTTACTGTATTTTTGATTTTTTTTACAGTATATAAAATGTATTTGGTGTAATTTTAGTTAATATTATATGTACAATATATGAAATGTATTTCCTCTACTTTTTGATATTTTATGAACAGTATATAGTATATATTTTGTGTACTTTTGATATATTATGTAAATTATATAATATATAATTGGTGTAGTTTTTGATATTTTACATAGAGTGTGTAATATATATGTACTATCTTTTTGATATTTTATTTACAGTATATAATATACATTTGGTGTAATTTTTGATATTTTATGTACAGTATATTAAATATAATTACTGTAGTTTTTGAGAGTTTACTTAGAGTATATATAACACATATTTGGTGTACTTTTTGATATTTTAAGTACAGTGTGTAATATATATTTACTGTACTTTTTGATTTTATTTACAGTATATAAAATGTATTTGGTGTACTTTTAGTTAATATTATATGTACAATATATGAAATGTATTTGCTGTACTTTTTGATATTTTATGTACAGTATATAATATATATTTGGTGTACTTTTGATATATTATGTAAATTATACAATATATAATTGGTGTAGTTTTTGATATTTTACATAGAGTGTGTAATATATATGTACTATCCTTTTTGATATATTATTTACAGTATATAGTATACATTTGGTGTAATTTTTGATATTTTATGTACAGTATATTAAATATAATTACTGTAGTTTTTGATAGTTTACTTAGAGTATATATAACACATATTTGGTGCACTTTTTGATATTTTAAGTACAGTGTGTAATATATATTTACTGTATTTTTTGATTATTTTTTACAGTATATAAAATGTATTTGGTGTACTTTTAGTTAATATTATATGTACAATATATGAAATATATTTGCTGTACTTTTTGATACTTTATGTACAGTATATAATATATATTTGGTGTACTTTTGATATATTATGTAAATTATATAATATATAATTGGTGTAGTTTTTGATGTTTTACATAGAGTGTGTAATATATATGTACTATCCTTTTTGATATTTTATTTACAGTATATAATATACATTTGGTGTAATTTTTGATATTTTATGTACAGTATATTAAATATAATTGCTGTAGTTTTTGATAGTTTATTTACAGTATATATAACACATATTTGGTGTACTTTTTGATATTTTAAGTACAGTGTGTAATATATATTTACTGTACTTTTTGATTATTATTTACAGTATATAAAATGTATTTGGTGTACTTTTAGTTAATATTATATGTACAATATATGAAATGTATTTGCTGTACTTTTTGATATTTTATGTACAGTCCATAATATATATTTGGTGTACTTTTGATATATTATGTAAATTATATAATATATAATAGGTGTAGTTTTTGAAATTTTACATTAAGTGTGTAATATATATGTACTATCATTTTGATATTTTATTTAAAGTATATAATATACATTTGGTGTAATTTTTAATATTTTATGTACAGTATATCAAATATAATTACTGTTGTTTTTGATAGTTTATTTACAGTATATATAACACATATTTGGTGTACTTTTTGTTATTTTAAGTACAGTGTGTAATATATATTTACTGTACTTTTTGATTTTTTTTACAGTATAAAAATGTATTTGGTGTACTTTTAGTTAATATTATATGTACAATATATGAAATATATTTGCTGTATTTTTTGATACTTTATGTACAGTATATAATATATATTTGGTGTACTTTTGATATATTATGTAAATTATATAATATATAATTGGTGTAGTTTTTGATATTTTACATAGAGTGTGTAATATATATGTGCTATCCTTTTTGATATATTATTTACAGTATATAATATACATTTGGTGTAATTTTTGATATTTTATGTACAGTATATTAAATATAATTACTGTAGTTTTTGATAGTTTATTTACAGTATATATAACACATATTTGGTGTACTTTTTCATATTTTAAGTACAGTGTGTAATATATATTTACTGTACTTTTTGATTTTTTTTACAGTATATAAAATGTATTTGGTGTACTTTTAGTTAATATTATATGTACAATATATGAAATATATTTGCTATAGTTTTTGATATCTTATATACAGTATATAATATATATTTGGTGTACTTTTGATATTCTATGTAAATTATATAATATATAATTGGTGTAGTTTTTGATATTTTACATAAGGTGTGTAATATATATGTACTATCATTTTGATATTTTATTTACAGTATATAATATACATTTGGTGTAATTTTTGATAGTTTTATGTACAGTATATTAAATATAATTACTGTAGTTTTTGATAGTTTACTTAGAGTATATATAACACATATTTGGTGTACTTTTTGATATTTTAAGTACAGTGTGTAATATATATTTACTGTACTTTTTGATTTTATTTACAGTATATAAAATGTATTTGTTGTACTTTTAGTTAATATTATATGTACAATATATGAAATGTATTTGCTGTACTTTTTGATATTTTATGTACAGTATATAATATATATTTGGTGTACTTTTGATATATTATGTAAATTATACAATATATAATTGGTGTAGTTTTTGATATTTTACATAGAGTGTGTAATATATATGTACTATCCTTTTTGATATTTTATTTACAGTATATAATATACATTTAGTGTAATTTTTGATATTTTATGTACAGTATATTAAATATAATTACTGTAGTTTTTGATAGTTTACTTAGAGTATATATAACACATATTTGGTGTACTTTTTGATATTTTAAGTACAGTGTGTAATATATATTTACTGTATTTTTGATTTTTTTTTACAGTGTATAAAATGTATTTGGTGTACTTTTAGTTAATATTATATGTACAATATATGAAATGTATTTCCTCTACTTTTTGATATTTTATGAACAGTATATAGTATATATTTTGTGTACTTTTGATATATTATGTAAATTATATAATATATAATTGGTGTAGTTTTTGATATTTTACATAGAGTGTGTAATATATATGTACTATCCTTTTTGATATTTTATTTACAGTATATAATATACATTTGGTGTAATTTTTGATATTTTATGTACAGTATATTAAATATAATTACTGTAGTTTTTGATACTTTACTTAGGGTATATATAACACATATTTGGTGTACTTCTTGATATTTTAAGTACAATGTGTAATATATATTTACTGTACTTTTTGATTTTATTTACAGTATATAAAATGTATTTGGTGTACTTTTAGTTAATATTATATGTACAATATATGAAATGTATTTGCTGTACTTTTTGATATTTTATGTACAGTATATAATATATATTTGGTGTACTTTTGATATATTATGTAAATTATACAATATATAATTGGTGTAGTTTTTGATATTTTACATAGAGTGTGTAATATATATGTACTATCCTTTTTGATATATTATTTACAGTATATAGTATACATTTGGTGTAATTTTTGATATTTTATGTACAGTATATTAAATGTAATTACTGTAGTTTTTGATAGTTTACTTAGAGTATATATAACACATATTTGGTGCACTTTTTGATATTTTAAGTACAGTGTGTAATATATATTTACTGTACTTTTTGATTATTTTTTACAGTATATAAAATGTATTTGGTGTACTTTTAGTTAATATTATATGTACAATATATGAAATATATTTGCTGTACTTTTTGATACTTTATGTACAGTATATAATATATATTTGGTGTACTTTTGATATATTATGTAAATTATATAATATATAATTGGTGTAGTTTTTGATGTTTTACATAGAGTGTGTAATATATATGTACTATCCTTTTTGATATTTTATTTACAGTATATAATATACATTTGGTGTAATTTTTGATATTTTATGTACAGTATATTAAATATAATTGCTGTAGTTTTTGATAGTTTATTTACAGTATATATAACACATATTTGGTGTACTTTTTGATATTTTAAGTACAGTGTGTAATATATATTTACTGTACTTTTTGATTATTATTTACAGTATATAAAATGTATTTAGTGTACTTTTAGTTAATATTATATGTACAATATATGAAATGTATTTGGTGTACTTTTTGATATTTTATGTACAGTCCATAATATATATTTGGTGTACTTTTGATATATTATGTAAATTATATAATATATAATAGGTGTAGTTTTTGATATTTTACATAAAGTGTGTAATATATATGTACTATCATTTTGATATTTTATTTAAAGTATATAATATACATTTGGTGTAATTTTTGATATTTTATGTACAGTATATCAAATATAATTACTGTTGTTTTTGATAGTTTATTTACAGTATATATAACACATATTTGGTGTACTTTTTGATATTTTAAGTACAGTGTGTAATATATATTTACTGTACTTTTTGATTTTTTTTACAGTATAAAAATGTATTTGGTGTACTTTTAGTTAATATTATATGTACAATATATGAAATATATTTGCTGTACTTTTTGATACTTTATGTACAGTATATAATATATATTTGGTGTACTTTTGATATATTATGTAAATTATATAATATATAATTGGTGTAGTTTTTGATATTTTACATAGAGTGTGTAATATATATGTGCTATCCTTTTTGATATATTATTTACAGTATATAATATACATTTGGTGTAATTTTTGATATTTTATGTACAGTATATTAAATATAATTACTGTAGTTTTTGATAGTTTATTTACAGTATATATAACACATATTTGGTGTACTTTTTGATATTTTAAGTACAGTGTGTAATATATATTTACTGTACTTTTTGATTTTTTTTACAGTATATAAAATGTATTTGGTGTACATTTAGTTAATATTATATGTACAATATATGAAATATATTTGCTATACTTTTTGATATCTTATATACAGTATATAATATATATTTGGTGTACTTTTGATATTCTATGTAAATTATATAATATATAATTGGTGTAGTTTTTGATATTTTACATAAGGTGTGTAATATATATGTACTATCATTTTGATATTTTATTTACAGTATATAATATACATTTGGTGTAATTTTTGATATTTTATGTACAGTATATTAAATATAATTACTGTAGTTTTTGATAGTTTACTTAGAGTATATATAACACATATTTGGTGTACTTTTTGATATTTTAAGTACAGTGTGTAATATATATTTACTGTACTTTTTCATTTTATTTACAGTATATAAAATGTATTTGTTGTACTTTTAGTTAATATTATATGTACAATATATGAAATGCATTTGCTGTACTTTTTGATATTTTATGTACAGTATATAATATATATTTGGTGTACTTTTGATATATTATGTAAATTATACAATATATAATTGGTGTAGTTTTTGATATTTTACATAGAGTGTGTAATATATATGTACTATCCTTTTTGATATTTTATTTACAGTATATAATATACATTTAGTGTAATTTTTGATATTTTATGTACAGTATATTAAATATAATTACTGTAGTTTTTGATAGTTTACTTAGAGTATATATAACACATATTTGGTGTACTTTTTGATATTTTAAGTACAGTGTGTAATATATATTTACTGAATTTTGATTTTTTTTTACAGTATATAAAATGTATTTGGTGTACTTTTAGTTAATATTATATGTACAATATATGAAATGTATTTCCTCTACTTTTTGATATTTTATGAACAGTATATAGTATATATTTTGTGTACTTTTGATATATTATGTAAATTATATAATATATAATTGGTGTAGTTTTTGATATTTTACATAGAGTGTGTAATATATATGTACTATCCTTTTTGATATTTTATTTACAGTATATAATATACATTTGGTGTAATTTTTGATATTTTATGTACAGTATATTAAATATAATTACTGTAGTTTTTGATAGTTTATTTACAGTATATATAACACATATTTGGTGTACTTCTTGATATTTTAAGTACAATGTGTAATATATATTTACTGTACTTTTTGATTTTATTTACAGTATATAAAATGTATTTGGTGTACTTTTAGTTAATATTATATGTACAATATATGAAATGTATTTGCTGTACTTTTTGATATTTTATGTACAGTATATAATATATATTTGGTGTACTTTTGATATATTATGTAAATTATACAATATATAATTGGTGTAGTTTTTGATATTTTACATAGAGTGTGTAATATATATGTACTATCCTTTTTGATATATTATTTACAGTATATAGTATACATTTGGTGTAATTTTTGATATTTTATGTACAGTATATTAAATGTAATTACTGTAGTTTTTGATAGTTTACTTAGAGTATATATAACACATATTTGGTGCACTTTTTGATATTTTAAGTACAGTGTGTAATATATATTTACTGTACTTTTTGATTATTTTTTACAGTATATAAAATGTATTTGGTGTACTTTTAGTTAATATTATATGTACAATATATGAAATATATTTGCTGTACTTTTTGATACTTTATGTACAGTATATAATATATATTTGGTGTACTTTTGATATATTATGTAAATTATATAATATATAATTGGTGTAGTTTTTGATGTTTTACATAGAGTGTGTAATATATATGTACTATCCTTTTTGATATTTTATTTACAGTATATAATATACATTTGGTGTAATTTTTGATATTTTATGTACAGTATATTAAATATAATTGCTGTAGTTTTTGATAGTTTATTTACAGTATATATAACACATATTTGGTGTACTTTTTGATATTTTAAGTACAGTGTGTAATATATATTTACTGTACTTTTTGATATTTTATGTACAGTCCATAATATATATTTGGTGTACTATTGATATATTATGTAAATTATATAATATATAATAGGTGTAGTTTTTGATATTTTACATAAAGTGTGTAATATATATGTACTATCATTTTGATATTTTATTTAAAGTATATAATATACATTTGGTGTAATTTTTGATATTTTATGTACAGTATATCAAATATAATTACTGTTGTTTTTGATAGTTTATTTACAGTATATATAACACATATTTGGTGTACTTTTTGATATTTTAAGTACAGTGTGTAATATATATTTACTGTACTTTTTGATTTTTTTTACAGTATAAAAATGTATTTGGTGTACTTTTAGTTAATATTATATGTACAATATATGAAATATATTTGCTGTACTTTTTGATACTTTATGTACAGTATATAATATATATTTGGTGTACTTTTGATATATTATGTAAATTATATAATATATAATTGGTGTAGTTTTTGATATTTTACATAGAGTGTGTAATATATATGTGCTATCCTTTTTGATATATTATTTACAGTATATAATATACATTTGGTGTAATTTTTGATATTTTATGTACAGTATATTAAATATAATTACTGTAGTTTTTGATAGTTTATTTACAGTATATATAACACATATTTGGTGTACTTTTTGATATTTTAAGTACAGTGTGTAATATATATTTACTGTACTTTTTGATTTTTTTTACAGTATATAAAATGTATTTGGTGTACTTTTAGTTAATATTATATGTACAATATATGAAATATATTTGCTATACTTTTTGATATCTTATATACAGTATATAATATATATTTGGTGTACTTTTGATATTCTATGTAAATTATATAATATATAATTGGTGTAGTTTTTGATATTTTACATAAGGTGTGAAATATATATGTACTATGATTTTGATATTTTATTTACAGTATATAATATACATTTGGTGTAATTTTTGATATTTTATGTACAGTATATTAAATATAATTACTGTAGTTTTTGATAGTTTACTTAGAGTATATATAACACATATTTGGTGTACTTTTTGATATTTTAAGTACAGTGTGTAATATATATTTACTGTGCTTTTTGATTATTATTTACAGTATATAAAATGTATTTGGTGTACTTTTAATTAATATTATATGTACAATATATGAAATGTATTTGCTGTACTTTTTGATATTTTATGTACAGTCTATAATATATATTTGGTGTACTTTTGATATATTATGTAAATTATATAATATATAATTGTTGTAGTTTTTGATATTTTACATAGAGTGTGTAATATATATGTACTATCATTTTGATATTTTATTTAAAGTATATAATATACATTTGGTGTAATTTTTGATATTTTATGTACAGTATATTAAATATAATTACTGTTGTTTTTGATAGTTTATTTACAGTATATATAACACATATTTGGTGTACTTTTTGATATTTTAAGTACAGTGTGTAATATATATTTACTGTACTTTTTGATTTTTTTTTACAGTATATAAAATGTATTTGGTGTACTTTTAGTTAATATTATATGTACAATATATGAAATATATTTGCTGTACTTTTTGATACTTTATGTACAGTATATAACATATATTTGGTGTACTTTTGATATATTATGTAGATTATATAATATGTAATTGGTGTAGTTTTTGATATTTTACATAGAGTGTGTAATATATATGTACTATCCTTTTTGATATTTTATTTACAGTATATAATATACATTTGGTGTAATTTTTGATATTTTATGTACAGTATATTAAATATAATTACTGTAGTTTTTGATAGTTTATTTACAGTATATATAACACATATTTGGTGTACTTTTTGATATTTTAAGTACAGTGTGTATTATATATTTGCTGTACTTTTTGACGTTTTTTACAGTATATAAAATGTATTTGGTGTACTTTTAGTTAATATTATATGTACAATATATGAAATATATTTGCATTACTTTTTGATATCTTATATACAGTATATAATATATATTTGGTGTACTTTTGATATTCTATGTAAATTATATAATATATAATTGGTGTAGTTTTTGATATTTTACATAAGGTGTGTAATATATATGTACTATGATTTTGATATTTTATTTACAGTATATAATATACATTTGGTGTAATTTTTGATATTTTATGTACAGTATATTAAATATAATTACTGTAGTTTTTGATAGTTTACTTAGAGTATATATAACACATATTTGGTGTACTTTTTGATATTTTAAGTACAGTGTGAAATATATATTTACTGTACTTTTTGATTTTATTTACAGTATATAAAATGTATTTGGTGTACTTTTAGTTAATATTATATGTACAATATATGAAATGTATTTGCTGTACTTTTTGATATTTTATGTACAGTATATAATATATATTTGGTGTACTTTTGATATATTATGTAAATTATACAATATATAATTGGTGTAGTTTTTGATATTTTACATAGAGTGTGTAATATATATGTACTATCCTTTTTGATATATTATTTACAGTATATAATATACATTTGGTGTAATTTTTGATATTTTATGTACAGTATATTAAATATAATTACTGTAGTTTTTGATAGTTTACTTAGAGTATATATAACACATATTTGGTGCACTTTTTGATATTTTAAGTACAGTGTGTAATATATATTTACTGTACTTTTTGATTTTATTTACAGTATATAAAATGTATTTGGTGTACTTTTAGTTAATATTATATGTACAATATATGAAATATATTTGCTGTACTTTTTGATACTTTATGTACAGTATATAATATATATTTGGTGTACTTTTGATATATTATGTAAATTATATAATATATAATTGGTGTAGTTTTTGATATTTTACATAGTGTGTGTAATATATATGTACTATCCTTTTTGATATTTTATTTACAGTATATAATATACATTTGGTGTAATTTTTGATATTTTATGTACAGTATATTAAATATAATTACTGGATTTTTTGATAGTCTATTTACAGTATATATAACACGTATTTGGTGTACTTTTTGATATTTTAAGTACAGTGTGTAATATATATTTACTGTACTTTTTGATTATTATTTACAGTATATAAAATGTATTTGGTGTACTTTTAGTTAATATTATATGTACAATATATGAAATGTATTTGCTGTACTTTTTGATATTTTATGTACAGTCTGTAATATATATTTGGTGTACTTTTGATATATTATGTAAATTATATAATATGTAATTGGTGTAGTTTTTGATATTTTACATAGTGTGTGTAATATATATGTACTATCATTTTGATATTTTATTTAGAGTATATAATATACATCTGGTGAAATTTTTGATATTTTATGTACAGTATATTAAATATAATTTCTGTAGTTTTTGATAATTTATTTACAGTATATATAACACATATTTGGTGTACTTTTTGATATTTTAAGTATAGTGTGTAATATATATTTACTGTACTTTTTGATTTTTTTTTACAGTATATAAATTGTATGTGGTGTACTTTTAGTTAATATTATATGTACAATATATGAAATATATTTGCTGCACTTTTTGATACTTTATGTACGGTATATAATATATATTTTGTGTACTTTTGATGTATTATGTAAATTATATAATATATAATTGGTGTAGTTTTTGATAGTTTACATAGAGTGTGTAATATATATGTACTATCCTTTTTGATATTTTATTTACAGTATATAATATACATTTGGTGTAATTTTTGATATTTTATGTACAGTATATTAAATATAATTAGTGTAGTTTTTGATGGTTTATTTACAGTATATATAACACATATTTGGTGTACTTTTTGATATTTTAAGTACAGTGTGTAATATATATTTACTGTATTTTTGATTTTTTTTTACAGTATATAAAATGTATTTGGTGTACTTTTAGTTAATATTATATGTACAATATATGAAATGTATTTCCTCTAATTTTTGATATTTTATGAACAGTATATAGTATATATTTTGTGTACTTTTGATATATTATGTAAATTATATAATATATAATTGGTGTAGTTTTTGATATTTTACATAGAGTGGGTAATATATATGTACTATCCTTTTTGATATTTTATTTACAGTATATAATATACATTTGGTGTAATTTTTGATATTTTATGTACAGTATATTAAATATAATTACTGTAGTTTTTGATAGTTTATTTACAGTATATATAACACATATTTGGTGTACTTTTTGATATTTTAAGTACTGTGTGTAATATACATTTACTGTACTTTTTGATTATTATTTACAGTATATAAAATGTATTTGGTGTACTTTTAGTTAATACTATATGTACAATATATGAAATGAATTTGCTGTACTTTTTGATATTTTATGTACAGTCTATAATATATATTTGGTGTACTTTTGATATATTATGTAAATTATATAATATATAATAGGTGTAGTTTTTGATGTTTTACATAGAGTGTGTAATATATATGTACTATCATTTTGATATTTTATTTAAAGTATATAATATACATTTGGTGTAATTTTTGATATTTTATGTACAGTATATTAAATATAATTACTGTTGTTTTTGATAGTTTATTTACAGTATATATAACACATATTTGGTGTACTTTTTGATATTTTAAGTACAGTGTGTAATATATATTTACTGTACTTTTTCATTTTTTTTACAGTATATAAAATGTATTTGGTGTACTTTTAGTTAATATTATATGTACAATATATGAAATATATTTGCTGTACTTTTTGATACTTTATGTACAGTATATAATATATATTTGGTGTACTTTTGATATATTATGTAAATTATATAATATATAATTGGTGTAGTTTTTGATATTTTACATAGAGTGTGTAATATATATGTACTATCCTTTTTGATATTTTATTTACAGTATATAATATACATTTGGTGTAATTTTTGATATTTTATGTACAGTATATTAAATATAATTACTGTAGTTTTTGATAGTTTATTTACAGTATATATAACACATATTTGGTGTACTTTTTGATATTTTAAGTACACTGTGTAATATATATTTACTGTAGTTTTTGATTTTTTTTACAGTATATAAAATGTATTTGGTGTACTTTATTTAATATTATATGTACAATATATGAAATATATTTGCTGTACTTTTTGATATTTTATGAACAGTATATAATATATATTTTGTGTACTTTTGATATATTATGTAAATTATATAATATATAATTGGTGTAGTTTTTGATATTTTACATAGAGTGTGTAATATATATGTACTATCCTTTTTGATATTTTATTTACAGTATATAATATACATTTGGTGTAATTTTTGATATTTTATGTACAGTATATTAAATATAATTACTGTAGTTTTTGATAGTTTATTTACAGTATATATAACACATATTTGGTGTACTTTTTGATATTTTAAGTACAGTGTGTAATATATATTTACTGTCCTTTTTGATTATTATTTACAGTATATAAAATGTATTCGGTGTACTTTTAGTTAATATTATATGTACAATATATGAAATGTATTTGCTGTACTTTTTGATATTTTATGTACAGTCTGTAATATATATTTGGTGTACTTTTGATATATTATGTAAATTATATAATATGTAATTGGTGTAGTTTTTGATATTTTACATAGTGTGTGTAATATATATGTACTATCATTTTGATATTTTATTTAGAGTATATAATATACATTTGGTGAAATCTTTGATATTTTATGTACAATATATTAAATATAATTTCTGTAGATTTTGATAATTTATTTACAGTATATATAACACATATTTGGTGTACTTTTTGATATTTTAAGTACAGTGTGTAATATATATTTACTGTACTTTTTGATTTTTTTTTACAGTATATAAATTGTATGTGGTGTACTTTTAGTTAATATTATATGTACAATATATGAAATATATTTGCTGCACTTTTTGATACTTTATGTACGGTATATAATATATATTTGGTGTACTTTTGATGTATTATGTAAATTATATAATATATAATTGGTGTAGTTTTTGATAGTTTACATAGAGTGTGTAATATATATGTACTATCCTTTTTGATATTTTATTTACAGTATATAATATACATTTGGTGTAAATTTTGATATTTTATGTACAGTATATTAAATATAATTACTGTAGTTTTTGATGGTTTATTTACAGTATATATAACACATATTTGGTGTACTTTTTGATATTTTAAGTACAGTGTGTAATATATATTTACAGTATTTTTGATTTTTTTTTACAGTATATAAAATGTATTTGGTGTACTTTTAGTTAATATTATATGTACAATATATGAAATGTATTTCCTCTACTTTTTGATATTTTATGAACAGTATATAGTATATATTTTGTGTACTTTTGATATATTATGTAAATTATATAATATATAATTGGTGTAGTTTTTGATATTTTACATAGAGTGTGTAATATATATGTACTATCCTTTTTGATATTTTATTTACAGTATATAATATACATTTGGTGTAATTTTTGATATTTTATGTACAGTATATTAAATATAATTACTGTAGTTTTTGACAGTTTATTTACAGTATATATAACACATATTTGGTGTACTTTTTGATATTTTAAGTACAGTGTGTAATATAATTTACTGTACTTTTTGAATTTATTTACAGTATATAAAATGTATTTGGTGTACTTTTAGTTAATATTATATGTACAATATATGAAATGTATTTGCTGTACTTTTTGACATTTTTTGTACAGTATATAATATATATTTGGTGTACTTTTGATATATTATGTAAATTATATAATATATAATTGGTGTAGTTTTTGATATTTTACATAGAGTGTGTAATATGTATGTACTATCCTTTTTGATATTTTATTAACAGTATATAATATACATTTGGTGTAATTTTTGATATTTTATGTACAGTATATTAAATATAATTACTGTAGTTTTTGACAGTTTATTTACAGTATATATAACACATATTTGGTGTACTTTTTGATATTTTAAGTACAGTGTGTAATATATATTTACTGTACTTTTTGATGTTTTTACAGTATATAAAATGTATTTGGTGTACTTTTAGTTAATATTATATGTACAATATATGAAATATATTTGCTGTACTTTTTGATATCTTACGTATAGTATATAATATATAGTTGGTGTACTTTTGATATATTATGTAAATTATATAATACATAATTGGTATAGTTTTTGATATTTTACATAGAGTGTGTAATATACATGTACTATCCTTTTTGATATTTTATTTACAGTATATAATATACATTTGGTGTAATTTTTGATATTTTATGTACAGTATATTAAATATAATTACTGTAGTTTTTGACAGTTTATTTACAGTATATATAACACATATTTGGTGTACTTTTTGATATTTTAAGTACAGTGTGTAATATATATTTAGTGTCCTTTTTGATTTTTTTTTACAGTATGTATAATGTATTTGGTGCACTTTTAGGTAATATTATATGTACAATACATGAAATATATTTGCTGTACTTTTTGTTATTTTATGTACAGTTTATAATATATATTTGGTGTAATTTTGATATATTATGTAAATTATATAATATATAATTGGTGTAGTTTTTCATATTTTACATAGTGTGTGTAATATATATCTACTATCCTTTTTGATATTTTATTTACAGTATATAATATACATTTGGTGTAATTTTTGATATTTTATGTACAGTATATTAAATATAATTACTGTAGTTTTTGACAGTTTATTTACAGTATATATAACACATATTTGGTGTACTTTTTGATATTTTAAGTACAGTGTGTAATATAATTTACTGTACTTTTTGATTTTATTTACAGTATATAAAATGTATTTGGTGTACTTTTAGTTAATACTATATGTACAATATATGAAATGTATTTGCTGTACTTTTTGACATTTTTTGTACAGTATATAATATATATTTGGTGTACTTTTGATATATTATGTAAATTATTTAATATATAATTGGTGTAGTTTTTGATATTTTACATAGAGTGTGTAATATACATGTACTATCCTTTTTGATATTTTATTTACAGTATATAATATACATTTGGTGTAATTTTTGATATTTTATGTACAGTATATTAAATATAATTACTGTAGTTTTTGATAGTTTATTTACAGTATATATAACACATATTTGGTGTACTTTTTGATATTTTAAGTACAGTGTGTAATATATATTTAGTGTACTTTTTGATTTTTTTTTACAGTATATAAAATGTATTTGGTGCACTTTTAGTTAATATTATATGTACAATACATGAAATATATTTGCTGTACTTTTTGTTATTTTATGTACAGTATATAATATATATTTGGTGTACTTTTGATATATTATGTAAATTATATAATATATAATTGGTGTAGTTTTTCATATTTTACATAGTGTGTGTAATATATATCTACTATCCTTTTTGATATTTTATTTACAGTATATAATATACATTTGGTGTAATTTTTGATATTTTATGTACAGTATAATAAATATAATTACTGTAGTTTTTGACAGTTTATTTACAGTATATATAACACATATTTGGTGTACTTTTTGATATTTTAAGTACAGTGTGTAATATATATTTACTGTACTTTTTGATTTTATTTACAGTATATAAAATGTATTTGGTGTACTTTTAGTTAATATTATATGTACAATATATGAAATGTATTTGCTGTACTTTTTGACATTTTTTGTACAGTATATAATATATATTTGGTGTACTTTTGATATATTATGTAAATTATATAATATATAATTGGTGTAGTTTTTGATATTTTACATAGAGTGTGTAATATGTATGTACTATCCTTTTTGATATTTTATTTACAGTATATAATATACATTTGGTGTAATTTTTGATATTTTATGTACAGTATATTAAATATAATTACTGTAGTTTTTGACAGTTTATTTACAGTATATATAACACATATTTGGTGTACTTTTTGATATTTTAAGTACAGTGTGTAATATATATTTACTGTACTTTTTGATTTTTTTACAGTATATAAAATGTATTTGGTGTACTTTTAGTTAATATTATATGTACAATATATGAAATATATTTGCTGTACTTTTTGATATCTTATGTATAGTATATAATATATATTTGGTGTACTTTTGATATATTATGTAAATTATATAATATATAATTGGTGTAGTTTTTGATATTTTACATAGAGTGTGTAATATACATGTACTATCCTTTTTGATATTTTATTTACAGTATATAATATACATTTGGTGTAATTTTTGATATTTTATGTACAGTATATTAAATATAATTACTGTAGTTTTTGATAGTTTATTTACAGTATATATAACACATATTTGGTGTACTTTTTGATATTTTAAGTACAGTGTGTAATATATATTTAGTGTACTTTTTGATTTTTTTTACAGTATATAAAATGTATTTGGTGCACTTTTAGTTAATATTATATGTACAATACATGAAATATATTTGCTGTACTTTTTGTTATTTTATGTACAGTATATAATATATATTTGGTGTACTTTTGATATATTATGTAAATTATATAATATATAATTGGTGTAGTTTTTCATATTTTACATAGTGTGTGTAATATATATCTACTATCGTTTTTGATATTTTATTTACAGTATATAATATACATTTGGTGTAATTTTTGATATTTTATGTACAGTATATTAAATATAATTACTGTAGTTTTTGATAGTTTATTTACAGTATATATAACACATATTTGGTGTACTTTTTGATATTTTAAGTACAGTGTGTAATATATATTTAGTGTACTTTTTGATTTTTTTTACAGTATATAAAATGTATTTGGTGCACTTTTAGTTAATATTATATGTACAATACATGAAATATATTTGCTGTACTTTTTGTTATTTTATGTACAGTTTATAATTTATATTTGGTGTAATTTTGATATATTATGTAAATTATATAATATATAATTGGTGTAGTTTTTCATATTTTACATAGTGTGTGTAATATATATCTACTATCCTTTTTGATATTTTATTTACAGTATATAATATACATTTGGTGTAATTTTTGATATTTTATGTACAGTATATTAAATATAATTACTGTAGTTTTTGACAGTTTATTTACAGTATATATAACACATATTTGGTGTACTTTTTGATATTTTAAGTACAGTGTGTAATATAATTTACTGTACTTTTTGATTTTATTTACAGTATATAAAATGTATTTGGTGTACTTTTAGTTAATATTATATGTACAATATATGAAATGTATTTGCTGTACTTTTTGACATTTTTTGTACAGTATATAATATATATTTGGTGTACTTTTGATATATTATGTAAATTATATAATATATAATTGGTGTAGTTTTTGATATTTTACATAGAGTGTGTAATATGTATGTACTATCCTTTTTGATATTTTATTTACAGTATATAATATACATTTGGTGTAATTTTTGATATTTTATGTACAGTATATTAAATATAATTACTGTAGTTTTTGACAGTTTATTTACAGTATATATAACACATATTTGGTGTACTTTTTGATATTTTAAGTACAGTGTGTAATATATATTTACTGTACTTTTTGATGTTTTTACAGTATATAAAATGTATTTGGTGTACTTTTAGTTAATATTATATGTACAGTATATGAAATATATTTGCTGTACTTTTTGATATCTTATGTATAGTATATATTATATAGTTGGTGTACTTTTGATATATTATGTAAATTATATAATATATAATTGGTGTAGTTTTTGATATTTTACATAGAGTGTGTTATATACATGTACTATCCTTTTTGATATTTTATTTACAGTATATAATATACATTTGGTGTAATTTTTGATATTTTATGTACAGTATATTAAATATAATTACTGTAGTTTTTGACAGTTTATTTACAGTATATATAACACATATTTGGTGTACTTTTTGATATTTTAAGTACAGTGTGTAATATATATTTAGTGTCCTTTTTGATTTTTTTTTACAGTATGTATAATGTATTTGGTGCACTTTTAGTTAATATTATATGTACAATACATGAAATATATTTGCTGTACTTTTTGTTATTTTATGTACAGTTTATAATATATATTTGGTGTAATTTTGATATATTATGTAAATTATATAATATATAATTGGTGTAGTTTTTCATATTTTACATAGTGTGTGTAATATATATATACTATCCTTTTTGATATTTTATTTACAGTATATAATATACATTTGGTGTAATTTTTGATATTTTATGTACAGTATATTAAATATAATTACTGTAGTTTTTGACAGTTTACTTACAGTATATATAACACATATTTGGTGTACTTTTTGATATTTTAAGTACAGTGTGTAATATAATTTACTGTACTTTTTGATTTTATTTACAGTATATAAAATGTATTTGGTGCACTTTTAGTTAATACTATATGTACAATATATGAAATGTATTTGCTGTACTTTTTGACATTTTTTGTACAGTATATAATATATATTTGGTGTACTTTTGATATATTATGTAAATTATTTAATATATAATTGGTGTAGTTTTTGATATTTTACATAGTGTGTGTAATATACATGTACTATCCTTTTTGATATTTTATTTACAGTATATAATATACATTTGGTGTAATTTTTGATATTTTATGTACAGTATATTAAATATAATTACTGTAGTTTTTGATAGTTTATTTACAGTATATATAACACATATTTGGTGTACTTTTTGATATTTTAAGTACAGTGTGTAATATATATTTACTGTACTTTTTGATTTTATTTACAATATATAAAATGTATTTGGTGTACTTTTAGTTAATATTATATGTACAATATATGAAATGTATTTGCTGTACTTTTTGACATTTTTTGTACAGTATATAATATATATTTGGTGTACTTTTGATATATTATGTAAATTATATAATATATAATTGGTGTAGTTTTTGATATTTTACATAGAGTGTGTAATATGTATGTACTATCCTTTTTGATATTTTATTTACAGTATATAATATACATTTGGTGTAATTTTTGATATTTTATGTACAGTATATTAAATATAATTACTGTAGTTTTTGACAGTTTATTTACAGTATATATAACACATATTTGGTGTACTTTTTGACATTTTAAGTACAGTGTGTAATATATATTTACTGTACTTTTTGATGTTTTTACAGTATATAAAATGTATTTGGTGTACTTTTAGTTAATATTATATGTACAATATATGAAATATATTTGCTGTACTTTTTGATATCTTATGTATAGTATATATTATATAGTTGGTGTACTTTTGATATATTATGTAAATTATATAATATATAATTGGTGTAGTTTTTGATATTTTACATAGAGTGTGTTATATACATGTACTATCCTTTTTGATATTTTATTTACAGTATATAATATATATTTGGTGTAATTTTTGATATTTTATGTACAGTATATTAAATATAATTACTGTAGTTTTTGACAGTTTATTTACAGTATATATAACACATATTTGGTGTACTTTTTGATATTTTAAGTACAGTGTGTAATATATATTTAGTGTCCTTTTTGATTTTTTTTTACAGTATGTATAATGTATTTGGTGCACTTTTAGTTAATATTATATGTACAATACATGAAATATATTTGCTGTACTTTTTGTTATTTTATGTACAGTTTATAATATATATTTGGTGTAATTTTGATATATTATGTAAATTATATAATATATAATTGGTGTAGTTTTTCATATTTTACATAGTGTGTGTAATATATATCTACTATCCTTTTTGATATTTTATTTACAGTATATAATATACATTTGGTGTAATTTTTGATATTTTAGGTACAGTATATTAAATATAATTACTGTAGTTTTTGACAGTTTACTTACAGTATATATAACACATATTTGGTGTACTTTTTGATATTTTAAGTACAGTGTGTAATATAATTTACTGTACTTTTTGATTTTATTTACAGTATATAAAATGTATTTGGTGCACTTTTAGTTAATACTATATGTACAATATATGAAATGTATTTGCTGTACTTTTTGACATTTTTTGTACAGTATATAATATATATTTGGTGTACTTTTGATATATTATGTAAATTATTTAATATATAATTGGTGTAGTTTTTGATATTTTACATAGTGTGTGTAATATACATGTACTATCCTTTTTGATATTTTATTTACAGTATATAATATACATTTGGTGTAATTTTTGATATTTTATGTACAGTATATTAAATATAATTACTGTAGTTTTTGATAGTTTATTTACAGTATATATAACACATATTTGGTGTACTTTTTGATATTTTAAGTACAGTGTGTAATATATATTTACTGTACTTTTTGATTTTATTTACACTATATAAAATGTATTTGGTGTACTTTTAGTTAATATTATATGTACAATATATGAAATGTATTTGCTGTACTTTTTGACATTTTTTGTACAGTATATAATATATATTTGGTGTACTTTTGATATATTATGTAAATTATATAATATATAATTGGTGTAGTTTTTGATATTTTACATAGAGTGTGTAATATGTATGTACTATCCTTTTTGATATTTTATTTACAGTATATAATATGCATTTGGTGTAATTTTTGATATTTTATGTACAGTATATTAAATATAATTACTGTAGTTTTTGACAGTTTATTTACAGTATATATAACACATATTTGGTGTACTTTTTGATATTTTAAGTACAGTGTGTAATATATATTTACTGTACTTTTTGATTTTTTTACAGTATATAAAATGTATTTGGTGTACTTTTAGTTAATATTATATGTACAATATATGAAATATATTTGCTGTACTTTTTGATATCTTATGTATAGTATATAATATAGAGTTGGTGTACTTTTGATATATTATGTAAATTATATAATATATAATTGGTGTAGTTTTTGATATTTTACATAGAGTGTGTAATATACATGTACTATCCTTTTTGATATTTTATTTACAGTATATAATATACATTTGGTGTAATTTTTGATATTTTATGTACAGTATATTAAATATAATTACTGTAGTTTTTGACAGTTTATTTACAGTATATATAACACATATTTGGTGTACTTTTTGATATTTTAAGTACAGTGTGTAATCTATATTTAGTGACCTTTTTGTTTTTTTTACAGTATATAATATGTATTTGGTGCACTTTTAGTTAATATTATATGTACAATACATGAAATATATTTGCTGTACTTTTTGTTATTTTATGTACAGTATATAATATATATTTGGTGTACTTTTGATATATTATGTAAATTATATAATATATAATTGGTGTAGTTTTTCATATTTTACATAGTGTGTGTAATATATATCTACTATCGTTTTTGATATTTTATTTACAGTATATAATATACATTTGGTGTAATTTTTGATATTTTATGTACAGTATATTAAATATAATTACTGTAGTTTTTGACAGTTTATTTACAGTATATATAACACATATTTGGTGTACTTTTTGATATTTTAAGTACAGTGTGTAATATATATTTACTGTATTTTTGACGTTTTTACAGTATATAAAATGTATTTGGTGTACTTTTAGTTAATATTATAAGTACAATATATGAAATATATTTGCTGTACTTTTTGATATCTTATGTATAGTATATAATATACATTTGGTGTACTTTTGATATATTATGTAAATTATATAATATATAATTGGTGTAGTTTTTGATATTTTACATAGAGTGTGGAATATACATGTACTATACTTTTTGATATTTTATTTACAGTATATAATATACATTTGGTGTAATTTTTGATATTTTATGTACAGTATATTAAATATAATTACTGTAGTTTTTGATAGTTTATTTACAGTATATATAACACATATTTGGTGTACTTTTTGATATTTTAAGTACAGTGTGTAATATATATTTAGTGTCCTTTTTGATTTTTTTTTACAGTATATAAAATGTATTTGGTGCAATTTTAGTTAATATTATATGTACAATACATGAAATATATTTGCTGTACTTTTTGTTATTTTATGTACAGTATATAATATATATTTGGTGTACTTTTGATATATCATGTAAATTATATAATATATAATTGGTGTAGTTTTTCATATTTTACATAGTGTGTGTAATATATATCTACTATACTTTTTGATATTTTATTTACAGTATATAATATACATTTGGTGTAATTTTTGATATTTTATGTACAGTATATTAAATATAATTACTGTAGTTTTTGATAGTTTATTTACAGTATATATAACACATATTTGGTGTACTTTTTGATATTTTAAGTACAGTGTGTAATATATATTTAGTGTACTTTTTGATTTTTTTTTACAGTATATAAAATGTATTTGGTGCACTTTTAGTTAATATTATATGTACAATATATGAAATATATTTGCTGTACTTTTTGTTATTTTATGTACAGTATATAATATATATTTGGTGTACTTTTGATATATTATGTAAATTATATAATATATAATTGGTGTAGTTTTTCATATTTTACATAGTGCGTGTAATATATATCTACTATCCTTTTTGATATTTTCTTTACAGTATATAATATACATTTGGTGTAATTTTTGATATTTTATGTACAGTATATTAAATATAATTACTGTAGTTTTTGGCAGTTTATTTACAGCATATATAACACATATTTGGTGTACTTTTTGATATTTTAAGTACAGTGTGTAATATATATTTACTGTACTTTTTGATTTTTTTACAGTATAAAATGTATTTGGTGTACTTTTAGTTAATATTACATGTACAATATATGAAATGTATTTGCTGTACTTTTTGACATTTTTTGTACAGTATATAATATATATTTGGTGTACTTTTGATATATTATGTAAATTATATAATATATAATTGGTGTAGTTTTTGATATTTTACATAGAGTGTGTAATATACATGTACTATCCTTTTTGATATTTTATTTACAATATATAATATACATTTGGTGTAATTTTTGATATTTTATGTACAGTATATTAAATATAATTACTGTAGTTTTTGATAGTTTATTTACAGTATATATAACAGATATTTGGTGTACTTTTTGATATTTTAAGTACAGTGTGTAATATATATTTAGTGTACTTTTTGATTTTTTTTTACAGTATATAAAATGTATTTGGTGCACTTTTAGTTAATATTATATGTACAATACATGAAATATATTTGCTGTACTTTTTGTTATTTTATGTACAGTATATAATATATATTTGGTGTACTTTTGATATATTATGTAAATTATATAATATATAATTGGTGTAGGTTTTCATATTTTACATAGTGTGTGTAATATATATCTACTATCCTTTTTGATATTTTATTTACAGTATATAATATACATTTGGTGTAATTTTTGATATTTTATGTACAGTATATTAAATATAATTACTGTAGTTTTTGATAGTTTATTTACAGTATATATAACACATATTTGGTGTACTTTTTGATATTTTAAGTACAGTGTGTAATATATACTTAGTGTATTTTTGATTTTTTTTACAGTATATAAAATATATTTGGTGCACTTTTAGTTAATATTATATGTACAATACATGAAATATATTTGCTGTACTTTTTGTTATTTTCTGTACAGTATATAATATATATTTGGTGTACTTTTGATATATCATGTAAATTATATAATATATAATTGGTGTAGTTTTTCATATTTTACATAGTGTGTGTAATATATATCTACTATCGTTTTTGATATTTTATTTACAGTATATAATATACATTTGGTGTAATTTTTGATATTTTATGTACAGTATATTAAATGTAATTACTGTAGTTTTTGATAGTTTATTTACAGTATATATAACACATATTTGGTGTACTTTTTGATATTTTAAGTACAGTGTGTAATATATATTTAGTGTACTTTTTGATTTTTTTTACAGTATATAAAATGTATTTGGTGCACTTTTAGTTAATATTATATGTACAATACATGAAATATATTTGCTGTACTTTTTGTTATTTTATGTACAGTATATAATATATATTTGGTGTACTTTTGATATATTATGTAAATTATATAATATATAATTGGTGTAGTTTTTCATATTTTACATAGTGTGTGTAATATATATCTACTATCCTTTTAGATATTTTATTTACAGTATATAATATACATTTGGTGTAATTTTTGATATTTTATGTACAGTATATTAAATATAATTACTGTAGTTTTTGACAGTTTATTTACAGTATATATAACACATATTTGGTGTACTTTTTGATATTTTAAGTACAGTGTGTAATATATATTTACTGTACTTTTTGATTTTATTTACTGTATATAAAATGTATTTGGTGTACTTTTAGTTAATATTATATGTACAATATATGAAATGTATTTGCTGTACTTTATGACATTTTTTGTACAGTATATAATATATATTTGGTGTACTTTTGATATACTATGTAAATTATATAATACATAATTGGTGTAGTTTTTGATATTTTACATAGATTGTGTAATATATATGTACTATCCTTTTTGATATTTTATTTACAGTATATAATATACATTTGGTGTAATTTTTGATATTTTATGTACAGTATATTAAATATAATTACTGTAGTTTTTGACAGTTTATTTACAGTATATATAACACATATTTGGTGTACTTTTTGATATTTTAAGTACAGTGTGTAATATATATTTACTGTACTTTTTGATTCTTTTACACTATATAAAATGTATTTGGTGTACTTTTAGTTAATATTATATGTACAATATATGAAATATATTTGCTGTACTTTTTGATATCTTATGTATAGTATATAATATATATTTGGTGTACTTTTGATATATTATGTAAATTATATAATATATAATTGGTGTAGTTTTTGATATTTTACATAGAGTGTGTAATATACATATACTATCCTTTTTGATATTTTATTTACAGTATATAATATACATTTGGTGTAATTTTTGATATTTTATGTACAGTATATTAAATATAATTATTGTAGTTTTTGACAGTTTATTTACAGTATATATAACACATATTTGGTGTACTTTTTGATATTTTAAGTACAGTGTGTAATATATTTTTACTGTGCTTTTTGATATTATTTACAGTATATAAAATGTATTTAGTGTACTTTTAGTTAATATTATATGTACAATATATGAAATGTATTTGCTGTACTTTTTGACATTTTTTGTACAGTATATAATATATATTTGGTGTACTTTTGATATATTATGTAAATTATATAATATATAATTGGTGTAGTTTTTGATATTTTACATAGAGTGTGTAATATGTATGTACTATCCTTTTTGATATTTTATTTACAGTATATAATATACATTTGGTGTAATTTTTGATATTTTATGTACAGTATATTATATATAATTACTGTAGTTTTTGACAGTTTATTTACAGTATATATAACACATATTTGGTGTACTTTTTGATATTTTAAGTACAGTGTGTAATATATATTTACTGTACTTTTTGATTTTTTTACAGTATACAAAATGTATTTGGTGTACTTTTAGTTAATATTATATGTACAATATATGAAATATATTTGCTGTACTTTTTGATATCTTATGTATAGTATATAATATATATTTGGTGTACTTTTGATATATTATGTAAATTATATAATATATAATCGGTGTAGTTTTTGATATTTTACAGAGTGTGTAATATACATGTACTATCCTTTTTGATATTTTATTTACAGTATATAATATACATTTGGTGTAATTTTTGATATTTTATGTACAGTATATTAAATATAATTACTGTAGTTTTTGATAGTTTATTTACAGTATATGTAACACATATTTGGTGTACTTTTTGATATTTTAAGTACAGTGTGTAATATATATTTAGTGTACTTTTTGATTTTTTTTACAGTATATAAAATGTATTTGGTGCACTTCAAGTTAATATTATATGTACAATACATGAAATATATTTGCTGTACTTTTTGTTATTTTATGTACAGTATATAATATATATTTGGTGTACTTTTGATGTATTATGTAAATTATATAATATATAATTGGTGTAGATTTTCATATTTTACATAGTGTGTGTAATATATATCTACTATCCTTTTTGATATTTTATTTACAGTATATAATATACATTTGGTGTAATTTTTGATATTTTATGTACAGTATATTATATATAATTACTGTAGTTTTTGACAGTTTATTTACAGTATATATAACACATATTTGGTGTACTTTTTGATATTTTAAGTACAGTGTGTAATATATATTTACTGTACTTTTTGATTTTTTTACAGTATAAAATGTATTTGGTGTACTTTTAGTTAATATTACATGTACAATATATGAAATGTATTTGCTGTACTTTTTGACATTTTTTGTACAGTATATAATATATATTTGGTGTACTTTTGATATATTATGTAAATTATATAATATATAATTGGTGTAGTTTTTGATATTTTACATAGAGTGTGTAATATACATGTACTATCCTTTTTGATATTTTATTTACAATATATAATATACATTTGGTGTAATTTTTGATATTTTATGTACAGTATATTAAATATAATTACTGTAGTTTTTGATAGTTTATTTACAGTATATATAACAGATATTTGGTGTACTTTTTGATATTTTAAGTACAGTGTGTAATATATATTTAGTGTACTTTTTGATTTTTTTTTACAGTATATAAAATGTATTTGGTGCACTTTTAGTTAATATTATATGTACAATACATGAAATATATTTGCTGTACTTTTTGTTATTTTATGTACAGTATATAATATATATTTGGTGTACTTTTGATATATTATGTAAATTATATAATATATAATTGGTGTAGGTTTTCATATTTTACATAGTGTGTGTAATATATATCTACTATCCTTTTTGATATTTTATTTACAGTATATAATATACATTTGGTGTAATTTTTGATATTTTATGTACAGTATATTAAATATAATTACTGTAGTTTTTGATAGTTTATTTACAGTATATATAACACATATTTGGTGTACTTTTTGATATTTTAAGTACAGTGTGTAATATATACTTAGTGTATTTTTGATTTTTTTTACAGTATATAAAATATATTTGGTGCACTTTTAGTTAATATTATATGTACAATACATGAAATATATTTGCTGTACTTTTTGTTATTTTCTGTACAGTATATAATATATATTTGGTGTACTTTTGATATATCATGTAAATTATATAATATATAATTGGTGTAGTTTTTCATATTTTACATAGTGTGTGTAATATATATCTACTATCGTTTTTGATATTTTATTTACAGTATATAATATACATTTGGTGTAATTTTTGATATTTTATGTACAGTATATTAAATGTAATTACTGTAGTTTTTGATAGTTTATTTACAGTATATATAACACATATTTGGTGTACTTTTTGATATTTTAAGTACAGTGTGTAATATATATTTAGTGTACTTTTTGATTTTTTTTACAGTATATAAAATGTATTTGGTGCACTTTTAGTTAATATTATATGTACAATACATGAAATATATTTGCTGTACTTTTTGTTATTTTATGTACAGTATATAATATATATTTGGTGTACTTTTGATATATTATGTAAATTATATAATATATAATTGGTGTAGTTTTTCATATTTTACATAGTGTGTGTAATATATATCTACTATCCTTTTAGATATTTTATTTACAGTATATAATATACATTTGGTGTAATTTTTGATATTTTATGTACAGTATATTAAATATAATTACTGTAGTTTTTGACAGTTTATTTACAGTATATATAACACATATTTGGTGTACTTTTTGATATTTTAAGTACAGTGTGTAATATATATTTACTGTACTTTTTGATTTTATTTACTGTATATAAAATGTATTTGGTGTACTTTTAGTTAATATTATATGTACAATATATGAAATGTATTTGCTGTACTTTATGACATTTTTTGTACACTATATAATATATATTTGGTGTACTTTTGATATACTATGTAAATTATATAATACATAATTGGTGTAGTTTTTGATATTTTACATAGATTGTGTAATATATATGTACTATCCTTTTTGATATTTTATTTACAGTATATAATATACATTTGGTGTAATTTTTGATATTTTATGTACAGTATATTAAATATAATTACTGTAGTTTTTGACAGTTTATTTACAGTATATATAACACATATTTGGTGTACTTTTTGATATTTTAAGTACAGTGTGTAATATATATTTACTGTACTTTTTGATTCTTTTACACTATATAAAATGTATTTGGTGTACTTTTAGTTAATATTATATGTACAATATATGAAATATATTTGCTGTACTTTTTGATATCTTATGTATAGTATATAATATATATTTGGTGTACTTTTGATATATTATGTAAATTATATAATATATAATTGGTGTAGTTTTTGATATTTTACATAGAGTGTGTAATATACATATACTATCCTTATTGATATTTTATTTACAGTATATAATATACATTTGGTGTAATTTTTGATATTTTATGTACAGTATATTAAATATAATTATTGTAGTTTTTGACAGTTTATTTACAGTATATATAACACATATTTGGTGTACTTTTTGATATTTTAAGTACAGTGTGTAATATATTTTTACTGTGCTTTTTGATATTATTTACAGTATATAAAATGTATTTAGTGTACTTTTAGTTAATATTATATGTACAATATATGAAATGTATTTGCTGTACTTTTTGACATTTTTTGTACAGTATATAATATATATTTGGTGTACTTTTGATATATTATGTAAATTATATAATATATAATTGGTGTAGTTTTTGATATTTTACATAGAGTGTGTAATATGTATGTACTATCCTTTTTGATATTTTATTTACAGTATATAATATACATTTGGTGTAATTTTTGATATTTTATGTACAGTATATTATATATAATTACTGTAGTTTTTGACAGTTTATTTACAGTATATATAACACATATTTGGTGTACTTTTTGATATTTTAAGTACAGTGTGTAATATATATTTACTGTACTTTTTGATTTTTTTACAGTATACAAAATGTATTTGGTGTACTTTTAGTTAATATTATATGTACAATATATGAAATATATTTGCTGTACTTTTTGATATCTTATGTATAGTATATAATATATATTTGGTGTACTTTTGATATATTATGTAAATTATATAATATATAATCGGTGTAGTTTTTGATATTTTACAGAGTGTGTAATATACATGTACTATCCTTTTTGATATTTTATTTACAGTATATAATATACATTTGGTGTAATTTTTGATATTTTATGTACAGTATATTAAATATAATTACTGTAGTTTTTGATAGTTTATTTACAGTATATGTAACACATATTTGGTGTACTTTTTGATATTTTAAGTACAGTGTGTAATATATATTTAGTGTACTTTTTGATTTTTTTTACAGTATATAAAATGTATTTGGTGCACTTCAAGTTAATATTATATGTACAATACATGAAATATATTTGCTGTACTTTTTGTTATTTTATGTACAGTATATAATATATATTTGGTGTACTTTTGATGTATTATGTAAATTATATAATATATAATTGGTGTAGATTTTCATATTTTACATAGTGTGTGTAATATATATCTACTATCCTTTTTGATATTTTATTTACAGTATATAATATACATTTGGTGTAATTTTTGATATTTTATGTACAGTATATTATATATAATTACTGTAGTTTTTGACAGTTTATTTACAGTATATATAACACATATTTGGTGTACTTTTTGATATTTTAAGTACAGTGTGTAATATATATTTACTGTACTTTTTGATTTTTTTACAGTATAAAATGTATTTGGTGTACTTTTAGTTAATATTACATGTACAATATATGAAATGTATTTGCTGTACTTTTTGACATTTTTTGTACAGTATATAATATATATTTGGTGTACTTTTGATATATTATGTAAATTATATAATATATAATTGGTGTAGTTTTTGATATTTTACATAGAGTGTGTAATATACATGTACTATCCTTTTTGATATTTTATTTACAGTATATAATATATATTTGGTGTAATTTTTGATATTTTATGTACAGTATATTAAATGTAATTACTGTAGTTTTTGATAGTTTATTTACAGTATATATAACACATATTTGGTGTACTTTTTGATATTTTAAGTACAGTGTGTAATATATATTTAGTGTACTTTTTGATTTTTTTTACAGTATATAAAATGTATTTGGTGCACTTTTAGTTAATATTATATGTACAATACATGAAATATATTTGCTGTACTTTTTGTTATTTTATGTACAGTATATAATATATATTTGGTGTACTTTTGATATATTATGTAAATTATATAATATATAATTGGTGTAGTTTTTCATATTTTACATAGTGTGTGTAATATATATCTACTATCCTTTTAGATATTTTATTTACAGTATATAATATACATTTGGTGTAATTTTTGATATTTTATGTACAGTATATTAAATATAATTACTGTAGTTTTTGACAGTTTATTTACAGTATATATAACACATATTTGGTGTACTTTTTGATATTTTAAGTACAGTGTGTAATATATATTTACTGTACTTTTTGATTTTATTTACTGTATATAAAATGTATTTGGTGTACTTTTAGTTAATATTATATGTACAATATATGAAATGTATTTGCTGTACTTTATGACATTTTTTGTACAGTATATAATATATATTTGGTGTACTTTTGATATACTATGTAAATTATATAATACATAATTGGTGTAGTTTTTGATATTTTACATAGATTGTGTAATATATATGTACTATCCTTTTTGATATTTTATTTACAGTATATAATATACATTTGGTGTAATTTTTGATATTTTATGTACAGTATATTAAATATAATTACTGTAGTTTTTGACAGTTTATTTACAGTATATATAACACATATTTGGTGTACTTTTTGATATTTTAAGTACAGTGTGTAATATATATTTACTGTACTTTTTGATTCTTTTACACTATATAAAATGTATTTGGTGTACTTTTAGTTAATATTATATGTACAATATATGAAATATATTTGCTGTACTTTTTGATATCTTATGTATAGTACATAATATATATTTGGTGTACTTTTGATATATTATGTAAATTATATAATATATAATTGGTGTAGTTTTTGATATTTTACATAGAGTGTGTAATATACATATACTATCCTTTTTGATATTTTATTTACAGTATATAATATACATTTGGTGTAATTTTTGATATTTTATGTACAGTATATTAAATATAATTATTGTAGTTTTTGACAGTTTATTTACAGTATATATAACACATATTTGGTGTACTTTTTGATATTTTAAGTACAGTGTGTAATATATTTTTACTGTGCTTTTTGATATTATTTACAGTATATAAAATGTATTTAGTGTACTTTTAGTTAATATTATATGTACAATATATGAAATGTATTTGCTGTACTTTTTGACATTTTTTGTACAGTATATAATATATATTTGGTGTACTTTTGATATATTATGTAAATTATATAATATATAATTGGTGTAGTTTTTGATATTTTACATAGAGTGTGTAATATGTATGTACTATCCTTTTTGATATTTTATTTACAGTATATAATATACATTTGGTGTAATTTTTGATATTTTATGTACAGTATATTATATATAATTACTGTAGTTTTTGACAGTTTATTTACAGTATATATAACACATATTTGGTGTACTTTTTGATATTTTAAGTACAGTGTGTAATATATATTTACTGTACTTTTTGATTTTTTTACAGTATACAAAATGTATTTGGTGTACTTTTAGTTAATATTATATGTACAATATATGAAATATATTTGCTGTACTTTTTGATATCTTATGTATAGTATATAATATATATTTGGTGTACTTTTGATATATTATGTAAATTATATAATATATAATCGGTGTAGTTTTTGATATTTTACAGAGTGTGTAATATACATGTACTATCCTTTTTGATATTTTATTTACAGTATATAATATACATTTGGTGTAATTTTTGATATTTTATGTACAGTATATTAAATATAATTACTGTAGTTTTTGATAGTTTATTTACAGTATATGTAACACATATTTGGTGTACTTTTTGATATTTTAAGTACAGTGTGTAATATATATTTAGTGTACTTTTTGATTTTTTTTACAGTATATAAAATGTATTTGGTGCACTTCAAGTTAATATTATATGTACAATACATGAAATATATTTGCTGTACTTTTTGTTATTTTATGTACAGTATATAATATATATTTGGTGTACTTTTGATGTATTATGTAAATTATATAATATATAATTGGTGTAGATTTTCATATTTTACATAGTGTGTGTAATATATATCTACTATCCTTTTTGATATTTTATTTACAGTATATAATATACATTTGGTGTAATTTTTGATATTTTATGTACAGTATATTATATATAATTACTGTAGTTTTTGACAGTTTATTTACAGTATATATAACACATATTTGGTGTACTTTTTGATATTTTAAGTACAGTGTGTAATATATATTTACTGTACTTTTTGATTTTTTTACAGTATAAAATGTATTTGGTGTACTTTTAGTTAATATTACATGTACAATATATGAAATGTATTTGCTGTACTTTTTGACATTTTTTGTACAGTATATAATATATATTTGGTGTACTTTTGATATATTATGTAAATTATATAATATATAATTGGTGTAGTTTTTGATATTTTACATAGAGTGTGTAATATACATGTACTATCCTTTTTGATATTTTATTTACAGTATATAATATACATTTGGTGTAATTTTTGATATTTTATGTACAGTATATTAAATATAATTACTGTAGTTTTTGATAGTTTATTTACAGTATATATAACAGATATTTGGTGTACTTTTTGATATTTTAAGTACAGTGTGTAATATATATTTAGTGTACTTTTTGATTTTTTTTTACAGTATATAAAATGTATTTGGTGCACTTTTAGTTAATATTATATGTACAATACATGAAATATATTTGCTGTACTTTTTGTTATTTTATGTACAGTATATAATATATATTTGGTGTACTTTTGATATATTATGTAAATTATATAATATATAATTGGTGTAGGTTTTCATATTTTACATAGTGTGTGTAATATACATGTACTATCCTTTTTGATATTTTATTTACAGTATATAATATACATTTGGTGTAATTTTTGATATTTTATGTACAGTATATTAAATATAATTACTGTAGTTTTTGATAGTTTATTTACAGTATATATAACACATATTTGGTGTACTTTTTGATATTTTAAGTACAGTGTGTAATATATATTTAGTGTACTTTTTGATTTTTTTTACAGTATATAAAATGTATTTGGTGCACTTTTAGTTAATATTATATGTACAATACATGAAATATATTTGCTGTACTTTTTGTTATTTTATGTACAGTATATAATATATATTTGGTGTACTTTTGATGTATTATGTAAATTATATAATATATAATTGGTATAGATTTTCATATTTTACATAGTGTGTGTAATATATATCTACTATCCTTTTTGATATTTTATTTACAGTATATAATATACATTTGGTGTAATTTTTGATATTTTATGTACAGTATATTATATATAATTACTGTAGTTTTTGACAGTTTATTTACAGTATATATAACACATATTTGGTGTACTTTTTGATATTTTAAGTACAGTGTGTAATATATATTTAGTGTACTTTTTGATTTTTTTTACAGTATATAAAATGTATTTGGTGCACTTTTAGTTAATATTATATGTACAATACATGAAATATATTTGCTGTACTTTTTCTTATTTTATGTACAGTATATAATATATATTTGGTGTACTTTTGATGTATTATGTAAATTATATAATATATAATTGGTGTAGATTTTCATATTTTACATAGTGTGTGTAATATATATCTACTATCCTTTTTGATATTTTATTTACAGTATATAATATACATTTGGTGTAATTTTTGATATTTTATGTACTGTATATTATATATAATTACTGTAGTTTTTGACAGTTTATTTACAGTATATATAACACATATTTGGTGTACTTTTTGATATTTTAAGTACAGTGTGTAATATATATTTACTGTACTTTTTGATTTTTTTACAGTATAAAATGTATTTGGTGTACTTTTAGTTAATATTACATGTACAATATATGAAATGTATTTGCTGTACTTTTTGACATTTTTTGTACAGTATATAATATATATTTGGTGTACTTTTGATATATTATGTAAATTATATAATATATAATTGGTGTAGTTTTTGATATTTTACATAGAGTGTGTAATATACATGTACTATCCTTTTTGATATTTTATTTACAGTATATAATATACATTTGGTGTAATTTTTGATATTTTATGTACAGTATATTAAATATAATTACTGTAGTTTTTGATAGTTTATTTACAGTATATATAACAGATATTTGGTGTACTTTTTGATATTTTAAGTACAGTGTGTAATATATATTTAGTGTACTTTTTGATTTTTTTTTACAGTATATAAAATGTATTTGGTGCACTTTTAGTTAATATTATATGTACAATACATGAAATATATTTGCTGTACTTTTTGTTATTTTATGTACAGTATATAATATATATTTGGTGTACTTTTGATATATTATGTAAATTATATAATATATAATTGGTGTAGGTTTTCATATTTTACATAGTGTGTGTAATATATATCTACTATCCTTTTTGATATTTTATTTACAGTATATAATATACATTTGGTGTAATTTTTCATATTTTATGTACAGTATATTAAATATAATTACTGTAGTTTTTGATAGTTTATTTACAGTATATATAACACATATTTGGTGTACTTTTTGATATTTTAAGTACAGTGTGTAATATATATTTAGTGTAATTTTTGATTTTTTTTACTGTATATAAAATGTATTTGGTGCACTTTTAGTTAATATTATATGTACAATACATGAAATATATTTGCTGTACTTTTTGTTATTTTATGTAGAGTATATAATATATATTTGGTGTACTTTTGATATATTATGTAAATTATATAATATATAATTGGTGTAGTTTTTCATATTTTACATAGTGTGTGTAATATATATCTACTATCCTTTTAGATATTTTATTTACAGTATATAATATACATTTGGTGTAATTTTTGATATTTTATGTACAGTATATTAAATATAATTACTGTTGTTTTTGACAGTTTATTTACAGTATATATAACACATATTTGGTGTACTTTTTGATATTTTAAGTACAGTGTGTAATATATATTTACTGTACTTTTTGATTTTATTTACTGTATATAAAATGTATTTGGTGTACTTTTAGTTAATATTATATGTACAATATATGAAATGTATTTGCTGTACTTTATGACATTTTTTGTACAGTATATAATATATATTTGGTGTACTTTTGATATATTATGTAAATTATATAATACATAATTGGTGTAGTTTTTGATATTTTACATAGATTGTGTAATATATATGTACTATCCTTTTTGATATTTTATTTACAGTATATAATATACATTTGGTGTAATTTTTGATATTTTATGTACAGTATATTAAATATAATTACTGTAGTTTTTGACAGTTTATTTACAGTATATATAACACATATTTGGTGTACTTTTTGATATTTTAAGTACAGTGTGTAATATATATTTACTGTACTTTTTGATTCTTTTACACTATATAAAATGTATTTGGTGTACTTTTAGTTAATATTATATGTACAATATATGAAATATATTTGCTGTACTTTTTGATATCTTATGTATAGTATATAATATATATTTGGTGTACTTTTGATATATTATGTAAATTATATAATATATAATTGGTGTAGTTTTTGATATTTTACATAGAGTGTGTAATATACATGTACTATCCTATTTGATATTTTATTTACAGTATATAATATACATTTGGTGTAATTTTTGATATTTTATGTACAGTATATTAAATATAATTACTGTAGTTTTTGACAGTTTATTTACAGTATATATAACACATATTTGGTGTACTTTTTGATATTTTAAGTACAGTGTGTAATATATTTTTACTGTACTTTTTGATATTATTTACAGTATATAAAATGTATTTGGTGTACTTTTAGTTAATATTATATGTACAATATATGAAATGTATTTGCTGTACTTTTTGACATTTTTTGTACAGTATATAATATATATTTGGTGTACTTTTGATATATTATGTAAATTATATAATATATAATTGGTGTAGTTTTTGATATTTTACATAGAGTGTGTAATATGTATGTACTATACTTTTTGATATTTTATTTACAGTATATAATATACATTTGGTGTAATTTTTGATATTTTATGTACAGTATATTATATGTAATTACTGTAGTTTTTGACAGTTTATTTACAGTATATATAACACATATTTGGTGTACTTTTTGATATTTTAAGTACAGTGTGTAATATATATTTACTGTACTTTTTGATTTTTTTACAGTATATAAAATGTATTTGGTGTACTTTTAGTTAATATTATATGTACAATATATGAAATATATTTGCTGTACTTTTTGATATCTTATGTATAGTATATAATATATATTTGGTGTACTTTTGATATATTATGTAAATTATATAATATATAATCGGTGTAGTTTTTGATATTTTACAGAGTGTGTAATATACATGTACTATCCTTTTTGATATTTTATTTACAGTATATAATATACATTTGGTGTAATTTTTGATATTTTATGTACAGTATATTAAATATAATTACTGTAGTTTTTGATAGTTTATTTACAGTATATATAACACATATTTGGTGTACTTTTTGATATTTTAAGTACAGTGTGTAATATATATTTAGTGTACTTTTTGATTTTTTTTACAGTATATAAAATGTATTTGGTGCACTTTTAGTTAATATTATATGTACAATACATGAAATATATTTGCTGTACTTTTTGTTATTTTATGTACAGTATATAATATATATTTGGTGTACTTTTGATGTATTATGTAAATTATATAATATATAATTGGTGTAGATTTTCATATTTTACATAGTGTGTGTAATATATATCTACTATCCTTTTTGATATTTTATTTACAGTATATAATATACATTTGGTGTAATTTTTGATATTTTATGTACAGTATATTAAATATAATTACTGTAGTTTTTGACAGTTTATTTACAGTATATATAACACATATTTGGTGTACTTTTTGATATTTTAAGTACAGTGTGTAATATATATTTACTGTACTTTTTGATTTTATTTACAGTATATAAAATGTATTTGGTGTACTTTTAGTTAATATTATATGTACAATATATGAAATGTATTTGCTGTAATTATTGACATTTTTTGTACAGTATATAATATATATTTGGTGTACTTTTCGTATATTATGTAAATTATATAATATATAATTGGTGTAGTTTTTGATATTTTACATAGAGTGTGTAATATGTATGTACTATCTTTTGATATTTTATTTACAGTATGTAATATACATTTGGTGTAATTTTTGATATTTTATGTACAGTATATTAAATATAATTACTGTAGTTTTTGACAGTTTATTTACAGTATACATAACACATATTTGGTGTACTTTTTGATATTTTAAGTACAGTGTGTAATATATATTTACTGTACTTTTTGATTTTATTTACTGTATATAAAATGTATTTGGTGTACTTTTAGTTAATATTATATGTACAATATATGAAATGTATTTGCTGTACTTTATGACATTTTTTGTACAGTATATAATATATATTTGGTGTACTTTTGATATATTATGTAAATTATATAATACATAATTGGTGTAGTTTTTGATATTTTACATAGATTGTGTAATATATATGTACTATCCTTTTTGATATTTTATTTACAGTATATAATATACATTTGGTGTAATTTTTGATATTTTATGTACAGTATATTAAATATCATTACTGTAGTTTTTGACAGTTTATTTACAGTATATATAACACATATTTGGTGTACTTTTTGATATTTTAAGTACAGTGTGTAATATATATTTACTGTACTTTTTGATTCTTTTACACTATATAAAATGTATTTGGTGTACTTTTAGTTAATATTATATGTACAATATATGAAATATATTTGCTGTACTTTTTGATATCTTATGTATAGTATATAATATATATTTGGTGTACTTTTGATATATTATGTAAATTATATAATATATAATTGGTGTAGTTTTTGATATTTTACATAGAGTGTGTAATATACATGTACTATCCTTTTTGATATTTTATTTACAGTATATAATATACATTTGGTGTAATTTTTGATATTTTATGTACAGTATATTAAATATAATTACTGTAGTTTTTGACAGTTTATTTACATTATATATAACACATATTTGGTGTACTTTTTGATATTTTAAGTACAGTGTGTAATATATTTTTACTGTACTTTTTGATATTATTTACAGTATATAAAATGTATTTGGTGTACTTTTAGTTAATATTATATGTACAATATATGAAATGTATTTGCTGTACTTTTTGACATTTTTTGTACAGTATATAATATATATTTGGTGTACTTTTGTTATATTATGTAAATTATATAATATATAATTGGTGTAGTTTTTGATATTTTACATAGAGTGTGTAATATGTATGTACTATCCTTTTTGATATTTTATTTACAGTATATAATATACATTTGGCGTAATTTTTGATATTTTATGTACAGTATATTATATATAATTACTGTAGTTTTTGACAGTTTATTTACAGTATATATAACACATATTTGGTGTACTTTTTGATATTTTAAGTACAGTGTGTAATATATATTTACTGTACTTTTTGATTTTTTTACAGTATATAAAATGTATTTGGTGTACTTTTAGTTAATATTATATGTACAATATATGAAATATATTTGCTGTACTTTTTGATATCTTATGTATAGTATATAATATATATTTGGTGTACTTTTGATATATTATGTAAATTATATAATATATAATCGGTGTAGTTTTTGATATTTTACAGAGTGTGTAATATACATGTACTATCCTTTTTGATATTTTATTTACAGTATATAATATACATTTGGTGTAATTTTTGATATTTTATGTACAGTATATTAAATATAATTACTGTAGTTTTTGATAGTTTATTTACAGTATATATAACACATATTTGGTGTACTTTTTGATATTTTAAGTACAGTGTGTAATATATATTTAGTGTACTTTTTGATTTTTTTTACAGTATATAAAATGTATTTGGTGCACTTTTAGTTAATATTATATGTACAATACATGAAATATATTTGCTGTACTTTTTGTTATTTTATGTACAGTATATAATATATATTTGGTGTACTTTTGATGTATTATCTAAATTATATAATATATAATTGGTGTAGATTTTCATATTTTACATAGTGTGTGTAATATATATCTACTATCCTTTTTGATATTTTATTTACAGTATATAATATACATTTGGTGTAATTTTTGATATTTTATGTACAGTATATTAAATATAATTACTGTAGTTTTTGACAGTTTATTTACAGTATATATAACACATATTTGGTGTACTTTTTGATATTTTAAGTACAGTGTGTAATATATATTTACTGTACTTTTTGATTTTATTTACAGTATATAAAATGTATTTGGTGTACTTTTAGTTAATATTATATGTACAATATATGAAATGTATTTGCTGTACTTTTTGACATTTTTTGTACAGTATATAATATATATTTGGTGTACTTTTCGTATATTATGTAAATTATATAATATATAATTGGTGTAGTTTTTGATATTTTACATAGAGTGTGTAATATGTATGTAATATTTTTTGATATTTTATTTACAGTATGTAATATACATTTGGTGTAATTTTTGATATTTTATGTACAGTATATTAAATATAATTACTGTAGTTTTTGACAGTTTATTTACAGTATACATAACACATATTTGGTGTACTTTTTGATATTTTAAGTACAGTGTGTAATATATATTTACTGTACTTTTTGATTTTTTTACAGTATATAAAATGTATTTGGTGTACTTTTAGTTAATATTATATGTACAATATATGAAATATATTTGCTGTACTTTTTGATATCTTATGTATAGTATATAATATATATTTGGTGTACTTTTGATATATTATGTAAATTATATAATATATAATTGGTGTAGTTTTTGATATTTTACATAGAGTGTGTAATATACATGTACTATCCTTTTTGATATTTTATTTACAGTATATAATATACATTTGGTGTAGTTTTTGATATTTTATGTACAGTATATTAAATATAATTACTTTAGTTTTTGATAGTTTATTTACAGTATATATAACACATATTTGGTGTACTTTTTGATATTTTAAGTACAGTGTGTAATATATATTTAGTGTACTTTTTGATTTTTTTTTACAGTATATAAAATTTATTTGGTGCACTTTTAGTTAATATTATATGTACAATACATGAAATATATTTGCTGTACTTTTTGTTATTTTATGTACAGTATATAATATATATTTGGTGTATTTTTGATATATTATGTAAATTATATAATATATAATTGGTGTAGTTTTTCATATTTTACATAGTGTGTGTAATATATATCAACTATCTTTTTGATATTTTATTTACTGTATATAATATACATTTGGTGTAATTTTTGATATTTTATGTACAGTATATTAAATATAATTACTGTAGCTTTTGACAGTTTATTTACACTATATATAACACATATTTGGTGTACTTTTTGATATTTTAAGTACAGTGTGTAATATATATTTAGTGTACTTTTTGATTTTTTTTTACAGTATATAAAATGTATTTGGTTCACTTTTAGTTAATATTATATGTACAATACATGAAATATATTTGCTGCACTTTTTGTTATTTTCTGTACAGTATATAATATATATTTGGTGTACTTTTGATATATTATGTAAATTATATAATATATAATTTGTGTAGTTTTTCATATTTTACATAGTGTGTGTAATATATATCTACTATCCTTTTTGATATTTTATTTACAGTATATAATATACATTTGGTGTAAATTTTGATATGTTATGTACAGTATATTAAATATAATTACTGTAGTTTTTGACAGTTTATTTACAGTATATATAACACATATTTGGTGTACTTTTTGATATTTTAAGTACAGTGTGTAATATATATTTACTATACTTTTTGATTTTATTTACTGTATATAAAATGTATTTGGTGTACTTTTAGTTAATATTATATGTACACTATATGAAATGTATTTGCTGTACTTTTTGACATTTTTTGTACAGTATATAATATATATTTGGTGTACTTTTGATATATTATGTAAATTATATAATATATAATTGGTGTAGTTTTTGATATTTTACATAGATTGTGTAACATATATGTACTATCCTTTTTGATATTTTATTTACAGTATATAATATACATTTGGTGTAATTTTTGATATTTTATGTACAGTATATTAAATATAATTACTGTAGTTTTTGACAGTTTATTTACAGTATATATAACACATATTTGGTGTACTTTTTGATATTTTAAGTACAGTGTGTAATATATATTTACTGTACTTTTTGATTTTATTTACAGTATATAAAATGTATTTGGTGTACTTTTAGTTAATATTATATGTACAATATATGAAATGTATTTGCTGTATTTTTGACATTTTTTGTACAGTATATAATATATATTTGGTGTACTTTTCGTATATTATGTAAATTATATAATATATAATTGGTGTAGTTTTTGATATTTTACATAGAGTGTGTAATATGTATGTACTATCCTTTTTGATATTTTATTTACAGTATGTAATATACATTTGGTGTAATTTTTGATATTTTATGTACAGTATATTAAATATAATTACTGTAGTTTTTGACAGTTTATTTACAGTATACATAACACATATTTGGTGTACTTTTTGATATTTTAAGTACAGTGTGTAATATATATTTACTGTACTTTTTGATTTTTTTACAGTATATAAAATGTATTTGGTGTACTTTTAGTTAATATTATATGTACAATACATGAAATATATCTGCTGTACTTTTTGATATCTTATGTATAGTATATAATATATATTTGGTGTACTTTTGATATATTATGTAAATTATATAATATATAATTGGTGTAGTTTTTGATATTTTACATAGAGTGTGTAATATACATGTACTATCCTTTTTGATATTTTATTTACAGTACATAATATACATTTGGTGTAGTTTTTGATATTTTATGTACAGTATATTAAATATAATTACTTTAGTTTTTGATAGTTTATTTACAGTATATATAACACATATTTGGTGTACTTTTTGATATTTTAAGTACAGTGTGTAATATATATTTAGTGTACTTTTTGATTTTTTTTTACAGTATATAAAATGTATTTGATGCACTTTTAGTTAATATTATATGTACAATACATGAAATATATTTGCTGTACTTTTTGTTATTTTATGTACAGTATATAATATATATTTGGTGTATTTTTGATATATTATGTAAATTATATAATATATAATTGGTGTAGTTTTTCATATTTTACATAGTGTGTGTAATATAAATCTACTATCCTTTTTGATATTTTATTTACAGTATATAATATACATTTGGTGTAATTTTTGATATTTTATGTACAGTATATTAAATATAATTACTGTAGTTTTTGACAGTTTATTTACAGTATATATAACACATATTTGGTGTACTTTTTGATATTTTAAGTACAGTGTGTAATATATATTTAGTGTACTTTTTGATTTTTTTTTACAGTATATAAAATGTATTTGGTGCACTTTTAGTTAATATTATATGTACAATACATGAAATATATTTGCTGCACTTTTTGTTATTTTCTGTACAGTATATAATATATATTTGGTGTACTTTTGATATATTATGTAAATTATATAATATATAATTTGTGTAGTTTTTCATATTTTACATAGTGTGTGTAATATATATCTACTATCCTTTTTGATATTTTATTTACAGTATATAATATACATTTGGTGTAAATTTTGATATTTTATGTACAGTATATTAAATATAATTACTGTAGTTTTTGACAGTTTATTTACAGTATATATAACACATATTTGGTGTACTTTTTGATATTTTAAGTACAGTGTGTAATATATATTTACTATACTTTTTGATTTTATTTACTGTATATAAAATGTATTTGGTGTACTTTTAGTTAATATTATATGTACACTATATGAAATGTATTTGCTGTAATTTTTGACATTTTTTGTACAGTATATAATATATATTTGGTGTACTTTTGATATATTATGTAAATTATATAATATATAATTGGTGTAGTTTTTGATATTTTACATAGATTGTGTAACATATATGTACTATCCTTTTTGATATTTTATTTACAGTATATAATATACATTTGGTGTAATTTTTGATATTTTATGTACAGTATATTAAATATAATTACTGTAGTTTTTGACAGTTTATTTACAGTATATATAACACATATTTGGTGTACTTTTTGATATTTTAAGTACAGTGTGTAATATATATTTACTGTACTTTTTGATTTTATTTACAGTATATAAAATGTATTTGGTGTACTTTTAGTTAATATTATATGTACAATATATGAAATGTATTTGCTGTATTTTTGACATTTTTTGTACAGTATATAATATATATTTGGTGTACTTTTCGTATATTATGTAAATTATATAATATATAATTGGTGTAGTTTTTGATATTTTACATAGAGTGTGTAATATGTATGTACTATCCTTTTTGATATTTTATTTACAGTATGTAATATACATTTGGTGTAATTTTTGATATTTTATGTACAGTATATTAAATATAATTACTGTAGTTTTTGACAGTTTATTTACAGTATACATAACACATATTTGGTGTACTTTTTGATATTTTAAGTACAGTGTGTAATATATATTTACTGTACTTTTTGATTTTTTTACAGTATATAAAATGTATTTGGTGTACTTTTAGTTAATATTATATGTACAATATATGAAATATATCTGCTGTACTTTTTGATATCTTATGTATAGTATATAATATATATTTGGTGTACTTTTGATATATTATGTAAATTATATAATATATAATTGGTGTAGTTTTTGATATTTTACATAGAGTGTGTAATATACATGTACTATCCTTTTTGATATTTTATTTACAGTACATAATATACATTTGGTGTAGTTTTTGATATTTTATGTACAGTATATTAAATATAATTACTTTAGTTTTTGATAGTTTATTTACAGTATATATAACACATATTTGGTGTACTTTTTGATATTTTAAGTACAGTGTGTAATATATATTTAGTGTACTTTTTGATTTTTTTTACAGTATATAAAATGTATTTGATGCACTTTTAGTTAATATTATATGTACAATACATGAAATATATTTGCTGTACTTTTTGTTATTTTATGTACAGTATATAATATATATTTGGTGTATTTTTGATATATTATGTAAATTATATAATATATAATTGGTGTAGTTTTTCATATTTTACATAGTGTGTGTAATATATATCTACTATCCTTTTTGATATTTTATTTACAGTATATAATATACATTTGGTGTAATTTTTGATATTTTATGTACAGTATATTAAATATAATTACTGTAGTTTTTGATAGTTTATTTACAGTATATATAACACATATTTGGTGTACTTTTTGATATTTTAAGTACAGTGTGTAATATATATTTAGTGTACTTTTTGATTTTTTTTAAAGTATATAAAATGTATTTGGCGCACTTTTAGTTAGTATTATATGTACAATACATGAAATATATTTGCTTTACTTTTTGTTATTTTATGTACAGCATATAATATATATTTGGTGTACTTTTGATATATTATGTAAATTATATAATATATAATTGGTGTAGTTTTTCATATTTTACATAGTGTGTGTAATATATATCTACTATCCTTTTTGATATTTTATTTACAGTATATAATATACATTTGTTGTAATTTTTGATATTTTATGTACAGTATATTAAATATAATTACTGTAGTTTCTGACAGTGTATTTACAGTATATATAACACATATTTGGTGTACTTTTTGATATTTTAAGTACAGTGTGTAATATATATTTACTGTACTTTTTGATTTTATTTACTGTATATGAAATGTATTTGGTGTACTTTTAGTTAATATTATATGTACAATATATGAAATGTATTTGCTGTACTTTTTGACATTTTTTGTACAGTATATAATATATATTTGGTGTACTTTTGATATATTATGTAAATTATATAATATATAATTGGTGTAGTTTTTGATATTTTACAAAGAGTGTGTAATATATATGTACTATCCTTTTTGATATTTTATTTACAGTGTATAATATACATTTGGTGTAATTTTTGATATTTTATGTACAGTATATTAAATATAATTACTGTAGTTTTTGACAGTTTATTTACAGTATATATAACACATATTTGGTGTACTTTTTGATATTTTAAGTACAGTGTGTAATATATATTTACTGTACTTTTTGATTTTATTTACAGTATATAAAATGTATTTGGTGTACTTTTAGTTAATATTATATGTACAATATATGAAATGAATTTGCTGTACTTCTTGACATTTTTTGTACAGTATATAATATATATTTGGTGTACTTTTGATATATTATGTAAATTATATAATATATAATTGGTGTAGTTTTTGATATTTTACATAGAGTGTGTAATATATATGTATTATCATTTTTGATATTTTATTTACAGTATATAATATACATTTGGTGTAATTTTTGATATTTTATGTACAGTATTTTAAATATAATTATTGTAGTTTTTGATAGTTTATTTACAGTATATATAACACATATTTGGTGTACTTTTTGATATTTTAAGTACAGTGTGTAATATATATTTACTGTACTTTTTGATATTATTTACTGTATATAAAATATATTTAGTGTACTTTTAGTTAATATTATATGTACAATATATGAAATATATTTGCTGTACTTTTCGATATTTTATGTACAGTAAATAATATATATTTGGTGTACTTTTGATATATTATGTAAATTATATAATATATAATTGGTGTAGTTTTTGATATTTTACATAGAGTGTGTAATATATATGTACTATCCTTTTTGATATTTTATTTACAGTATATAATATACATTTGGTGTAATTTTTGATATTTTATGTACAGTATATTAAATATAATTACTGTAGTTTTTTATAGTTTATTTACAGTATATATAACACATATTTGGTGTACTTTTTGATATTTTAAGTACAGTGTGTAATATATATTTAGTGTACTTTTTGATTTTTTTTTACAGTATATAAAATTTATTTGGTGCACTTTTAGTTAATATTATATGTACAATACATGAAATATATTTGCTGTACTTTTTGTTATTTTATGTACGGTATATAATATATATTTGGTGTACTTTTGATATATTATGTAAATTATATAATATATAATTGGTGTAATTTTTCATATTTTACATAGTGTGTGTAATATATATCTACTATCCTTTTTGATATTTTATTTACAGTATATAATATACATTTGGTGTAATTTTTGATATTTTATGTACAGTATATTAAATATAATTACTGTAGTTTTTGACAGTTTATTTACAGTATATATAACACATATTTGGTGTACTTTTTGATGTTTTAAGTACAGTGTGTAATATATATTTACTGTACTTTTTGATTTTTTTACAGTATATAAAATGTATTTGGTGTACTTTTAGTTAATATTATATGTACAATATATGAAATATATTTGCTGTACTTTTTGATATCTTATGTATAGTATATAATATATATTTGGTGTACTTTTGATATATTATGTAAATTATATAATATATAATTGGTGTAGTTTTTGATATTTTACATAGAGTGTGTAATATACATGTACTATCCTTTTTGATATTTTATTTACAGTATATAATATACATTTGGTGTAGTTTTTGATATTTTATGTACAGTATATTAAATATAATTACTGTAGTTTTTGACAGTTTATTTACAGTATATATAACACATATTTGGTGTACTTTTTGATATTTTAAGTACAGTGTGTAATATATATTTACTGTACTTTTTGATTTTTTTTACAGTATATAAAATGTATTTGGTGCACTTTTAGTTAATATTATATGTACAATACATGAAATAAATTTGCTGTACTTTTTGTTATTTTATGTACAGTATATAATATATATTTGGTGTACTTTTGATATATTATGTAAATTATATAATATATAATAGGTGGAGTTTTTCATATTTTACATAGTGTGTGTAATATATATCTACTATCTTTTTTATATTTTATTTACAGTATATAATATACATTTGGTGTAATTTTTGATATTTTATGTACAGTATATTAAATATAATTACTGTAGTTTTTGATAGTTTATTTACAGTATATATAACACATATTTGGTGTACTTTTTGATATTTTAAGTACAGCGTGTAATATATACTTAGTGTATTTTTGATTTTTTTTTACAGTATATAAAATATATTTGGTGCACTTTTAGTTAATATTATATGTACAATACATGAAATATATTTGCTGTACTTTTTGTTATTTTATGTACAGTATATAATATATATTTGGTGTACTTTTGATATATTATGTAAATTATATAATATATAATTGGTGTAGTTTTTCATATTTTACATAGTGTGTGAAATATATATCTACTATCCTTTTTGATATTTTATTTACAGTATATAATATACATTTGGTGTAATTTTTGATATTTTATGTACAGTATATTAAATATAACTACTGTAGTTTTTGATAGTTTATTTACAGTATATATAACACATATTTGGTGTACTTTTTGATATTTTAAGTACAGTGTGTAATATATATTTAGTGTACTTTTTGATTTTTTTTTACAGTATATAAAATGTATTTGGTGCACTTTTAGTTAATATTATATGTACAATACATGAAATATATTTGCTTTACTTTTTGTTATTTTATGTACAGTATATAATATATATTTGGTGTACTTTTGATATATTATGTAAATTATATAATATATAATCGGTGTAGTTTTTCATATTTTACATAGTGTGTGTAATATATATCTACTATCCTTTTTGATATTTTATTTACAGTATATAATATACATTTGGTGTAATTTTTGATATTTTATGTACAGTATATTAAATATAATTACTGTAGTTTTTGACAGTTTATTTACAGTATATATAACACATATTTGGTGTACTTTTTGATATTTTAAGTACAGTGTGTAATATATATTTACTGTACTTTTTGATTTTTTTACAGTATTAAATGTATTTGGTGTACTTTTAGTTAATATTATATGTACAATATATGAAATGTATTTGCTGTACTTTTTGACATTTTTTGTACAGTGTATAATATATATTTGGTGTACTTTTGATATATTATGTAAATTATATAATATATAATTGGTGTAGTTTTTGATATTTTACGTAGAGTGTGTAATATGTATGTACTATCCTTTTTGATATTTTATTTACAGTATATAATATACATTTGGTGTAATTTTTGATATTTTATATACAGAATATTAAATATAATTACTGTAGTTTTTGACAGTTTACTTACAGTATATATAACACATATTTGGTGTACTTTTTGATATTTTAAGTACAGTGTGTAATATATATTTACTGTACTTTTTGATTTTTTTACAGTATATAAAATGTATTTGGTGTACTTTTAGTTAATATTATATGTACAATATATGAAATATATTTGCTGTACTTTTTGATATCTTATGTATAGTATATAATATATATTTGGTGTACTTTTGATATATTATGTAAATTATATAATATATAATTGGTGTAGTTTTTGAAATTTTACATAGAGTGTGTAATATACATGGACTATCCTTTTTGATATTTTATTTACAGTATATAATATACATTTGGTGTAATTTTTGATATTTTATGTACAGTATATTAAATATAATTACTGTAGTTTTTGATAGTTTATTTACAGTATATATAACACATATTTGGTGTACTTTTTGATATTATAAGTACAGTGTGTAATATATATTTACTGTACTTTTTGATTTTTTTTTACAGTATATAAAATGTATTTGGTGCACTTTTAGTTAATATTATATGTACAATACATGAAATATATTTGCTGTACTTTTTGTTATTTTATGTAAAGTATATAATATATATTTGGTGTACTTTTGATATATTATGTAAATTATATAATATATAATTGGTGGAGTTTTTCATATTTTACACAGTGTGTGTAATATATATCTACTATCCTTTTTGATATTTTATTTACAGTATATAATATACATTTGGTGTAATTTTTGATATTTTATGTACAGTATATTAAATATAATTACTGTAGTTTTTGATAGTTTATTTACAGTATATATAACACATATTTGGTGTACTTTTTGATATTTTAAGTACAGTGTGTAATATATACTTAGTGTATTTTTGATTTTTTTTACAGTATATAAAATATATTTGGTGCACTTTTAGTTAATATTATATGTACAATACATGAAATATATTTGCTGTACTTTTTGTTATTTTATGTACAGTATATAATATATATTTGGTGTACTTTTGATATATTATGTAAATTATATAATATATAATTGGTGTAGTTTTTCATATTTTACATAGTGTGTGTAATATATATCTACTATCCTTTTTGATATTTTATTTACAGTATATAATATACATTTGGTGTAATTTTTGATATTTTATGTACAGTATATTAAATATAATTACTGTAGTTTTTGACAGTTTATTTACAGTATATATAACACATATTTGGTGTACTTTTTGATATTTTAAGTACAGTGTGTAATATATATTTACTGTACTTTTTGATTTTATTTACTGTATATGAAATGTATTTGGTGTACTTTTAGTTAATATTATATGTACAATATATGAAATGTATTTGCTGTACTTTTTGACATTTTTTGTACAGTATATAATATATATTTGGTGTACTTTTGATATATTATGTAAATTATATAATATATAATTGGTGTAGTTTTTGATATTTTACATAGAGTGTGTAATATATATGTACTATCCTTTTTGATATTTTATTTACAGTATATAATATACATTTGGTGTAGTTTTTGATATTATATGTACAGTATATTAAATATAATTACTGTAGTTTTTGACAGTTTATTTACAGTATATATAACACATATTTGGTGTACTTTTTGATATTTTAAGTACAGTGTGTAATATATATTTACTGTACTTTTTGATTTTTTTACAGTATATAAAATGTATTTGGTGTACTTTTAGTTAATATTATATGTACAATATATGAAATATATTTGCTGTAATTTTTGATATCTTATTTATAGTATATAATATATATTTGGTGTACTTTTGATATATTATGTAAATTATATAATATATAATTGGTGTAGTTTTTGATATTTTACATAGAGTGTGTAATATACATGTACTATCTTTTTGATATTTTATTTACAGTATATAGTATACATTTGGTGTAATTTTTGATATTTTATGTACAGTATATTAAATATAATTACTGTAGTTTTTGATAGTTTATTTACAGTATATATAACACATATTTGGTGTACTTTTTGATATTTTAAGTACAGTGTGTAATATATATTTACTGTACATTTTGATTTTTTTTTACAGTATATAAAATGTATTTGGTGCACTTTTAGTCAATATTATATGTACAATACATGAAATATATTTGCTGTACTTTTTGTTATTTTATGTACAGTATATAATATATATTTGGTGTACTTTTGATATATTATGTAAATTATATAATATATAATTGGTGGAGTTTTTCATATTTTACATAGTGTGTGTAATATATATCTACTATCTTTTTGATATTTTATTTACAGTATATAATACACATTTGGTGTAATTTTTGATATTTTATGTACAGTATATTAAATATAATTACTGTAGTTTTTGATAGTTTATTTACAGTATATATAACACATATTTGGTGTACTTTTTGATATTTTAAGTACAGTGTGTAATATATATTTAGTGTATTTTTGATTTTTTTTTACAGTATATAAAATGTATTTGGTGCACTTTTAGTTAATATTATATGTACAATACATGAAATATATTTGCTGTACTTTTTGTTATTTTATGTACAGTATATAATATATATTTGGTGTACTTTTGATATATTATGTAAATTATATAATATATAATTGGTGTAGTTTTTCATATTTTACATAGTGTGTGTAATATATATCTACTATCCTTTTTGATATTTTATTTACAGTATATAATATACATTTGGTGTAATTTTTGATATTTTATGTACAGTATATTAAATATAATTACTGTAGTTTTTGACAGTTTATTTACAGTATATATAACACATATTTGGTGTACTTTTTGATATTTTAAGTACAGTGTGTAAGATATATTTACTGTCCTTTTTGACTTTATTTACAGTATATAAAATGTATTTGGTGTACTTTTAGTTAATATTATATGTACAATATATGAAATGAATTTGCTGTACTTCTTGACATTTTTTGTACAGTATATAATATATATTTGGTGTACTTTTGATATAGTATGTAAATTATATAATACATAATGGGTGTAGTTTTTGATATTTTACATAGAATGTGTAATATATATGTACTATCCTTTTCGATATTTTATATACAGTATATAATATACATTTGGTGTATTTTTTGATATTTTATGTACAGTATATTAAATATAATTACTGTAGTTTTTGATAGTTTATTTACAGTATATATAACACATATTTGGTGTACTTTTTGATATTTTAAGTACAGTGTGTAATATATATTTACTGTACTTTTTGATTTTTTTTACAGTATATAAAATGTATTTGTTGTACTTTTAGTTAATATTATATGTACAATATATGAAATATATTTGCTGTACTTTTTGATATCTTATGTACATTATATAATATATATTTGATGTACTTTTGATATATTATGTAAATTATATAATATATAATTGGTGTAGTTTTTGATATTTTACATAGAGTGTGTGATATATATGTACTATTCTTTTTGATATTTTATTTACAGTATATAATATACATTTGGTGTAATTTTTGATATTTTATGTACAGTATATTAAATATAATTACTGTAGTTTTTGATAGTTTACTTAGAGTATATATAACACATATTTGGTGTACTTTTTGATATTTTAAGTACAGTGTGTAATATATATTTACTGTATTTTTGATTTTTTTTTACAGTATATAAAATGTATTTGGTGCACTTTTAGTTAATATTATATGTACAATACATGAAATATATTTGCTGTACTTTTGTTATTTTATGTACAGTATATAATATATATTTGGTGTACTTTTGATATATTATGTAAATTATATAATATATAATTTGTGTAGTTTTTGATATTTTACATAGAATGTGTAATATATATGTGCTATCCTTTTTGATATTTTATTTACAGTATATAATATACATTTGGTGTAATTTTTGATATTTTATGAACAGTATATTAAATATGATTACTGTAGTTTTTGATAGTTTACTTACAGTATATATAACGCATATTTGGTGTACTTTTTGATATTTTAAGTACAGTGTGTAATATATATTTACTGTACTTTTTGATTTTTTTTACAGTATATAAAATGTATTTGGTGTACTTTTAGTTAATATTGTATGTACAATATATGAAATATATTTACTGTACTTTTTCATATCCTATGTACAGTATATAATATATATTTGGTGTACTTTTGATATATTATGTAAAGTAAATAATATATAATTGGTGTAGTTTTTGAAATTTTACATAGAGTGTGTAATATAAATGTACTATCCTTTTTGATATTTTATTTACAGTATATAATATACATTTGGTGTAATTTTTGATATTTTATGTACAGTTTAATAAATATAATTACTGCAGTTTTTGATAGTTTATTTACAGTATTTGTAACTCATATTTGGTGTACTTTTTGATATTTTAAGTACAGTGTGTAATATATATTTACTGTACTTTTTGATTTTTTTTTACAGTTTATAAAATGTATTTGGTGTACTTTTAGTTAATATTATACGTACAATATATGAAATATATTTGCTGTACTTTTTGATATTTTATGTACAGTGTATAATATATATTTGGTGTACTTTTGATATACTATGTAAGTTATATAATATATAATTGTAGTTTTTGATATTTTACATAGAGTGTGTAATATATATGTACTATCATTTTTGATATTTTATTTACAGTATATAATATACATTTGGTGTAATTTTTGATATTATATGTACAGTATATTAAATATAATTACTGTAGATTTTGATAGTTTATTTACAGTATATATAACACATATTTGGTGTACTTTTTGATATTTTAAGTACAGTGTGTAATATATATTTACTGTACTTTTTGATTTTTTTACAGTATATAAAATGTATTTGGTATACTTTTAGTTAATATAATATGAACAATATATGAAATATATTTGCTGTATTTTTGATATCTTATATACAGTATATAATATATATTTGGTGTACTTTTGATATATTATGTAAATTATATAATATATAATTGGTGTAGTTTTTGATATTTTACATAAGGTGTGTAATATATATGTACTATCATTTTGATATTTTATTTACAGTATATAATATACATTTGCTGTAATTTTTGATATTTTATGTACAGTATATTAAATATAATTACTGCAGTTTTTGATAGTATACTTAGAGTACATATAACACATATTTGGTGTACTTTTTGATATTTTAAGTACAGTGTGTAATATATATTTACTGTACTTTTTGATTTTTTTTTACAGTATATAAAATATATTTGGTGTACTTTTAGTTAATATTATATGTACAATATATGAAATATATTTGCTGTACTTTTCGATATTTTATGTACAGTATATAATATATATTTGGTGTACTTTTGATATATTATGTAAATTATATAATATATAATTGGTGTAGTTTTTGATATTTTACATAGAGAGTGTAATATATATGTACGATCTTTTTGATATTTTGTTTACAGTATATAATATACATTTGGTGTAATTTTTGATATTTTATGTACAGTATATTAAATATAATTACTGTAGTTTTTGATAGTTTATTTACAGTATATATAACACATATTTGGTGTACTTTTTGATATTTTAAGTACAGTGTGTAATATATATTTACTGTACTTTTTGATTTTTTTACAGTATATAAAATGTATTTGGTATACTTTTAGTTAATATAATATGAACAATATATGAAATATATTTGCTGTACTTTTTGATATCTTATATACAGTATATAATATATATTTGGTGTACTTTTGATATATTATGTAAATTATATAATATATAATTGGTGTAGTTTTTGATATTTTACATAAGGTGTGTAATATATATGTACTATCATTTTGATATTTTATTTAAAGTATATAATATACATTTGGTGTAATTTTTGATATTTTATGTACAGTATACTAAATATAATTACTGTAGTTTTTGATAGTTTACTTAGAGTATATATAACACATATTTGGTGTACTATTTGATACTTTAAGTACAGTGTGTAATATATATTTACTGTATTTTTTGGTTTTTTTTACAGTATATAAAATGTATTTGGTGTACTTTTAGTTAATATTATATGTACAATATATGAAATATATTTGCTGTACTTTTTGATATCTTATATACAGTATATAATATATATTTGGTGTACTTTTGATATATCATGTAAATTATATAATATATAATTGGTGTAGTTTTTGATATTTTACATAAGGTGTGTAATATATATGTACAATCATTTTGATATTTTATTTACAGTATATAATATACAATTGGTGTAATTTTTGATATTTTATGTACAGTATATTAAATATAATTACTGTAGTTTTTGATAGTTTACTTAGAGTATATATAACACATATTTGGTGTACTTTTTGATATTTTAAGGACAGTGTGTAATATATATTTACTGTACTTTTTGATTTTTTTTTACAGTATATAAAATGTATTTGGTGTATTTTAGTTAATATTATGTGTACAATATATGAAATATATTTGCTGTACTTTTCGATATTTTATGTACAGTATATAATATATATTTGGTGTACTTTTGATATATTATGTAAATTGTATAATATATAATTGGTGTAGTTTTTGATATTTTACATAGAGTGTGTAATATATATGTACTATCGTTTTTGATATTTTATTTACAGTATATAATATACATTTGGTGTAATTTTTGATATTTTATGTACAGTATATTAAATATAATTACTGTAGTTTTTGATAGTTTATTTACAGTCTTTATAACACATATTTGGTGTACTTTTTGATATTTTAAGTACAGTGTGTAATATATATTTACTGTACTTTTTGATTTTTTTTACAATATATAAAATGTATTTGGTGTAATTTTAGTTAATATTATATGTACAATATATGAAATATATTTGCTGTACTTTTTGATATCTTATGTACAGTATATAATATATATTTGGTGTACTTTGATACATTATGTAAATTATATAATATATAATTGGTGTAGTTTTTGATATTTTACATAGAGTGTGTAGTATATATGTACTCTCCTTTTTGATATTTTATTTACAGTATATAATATACATTTGGTGCAATTTTTGATATTTTATGTACAGTATACGAAATATAATTACTGTAGTTTTTGATAGTTCATTTACCGTATATATAACACATATTTCGTGTACTTTTTGATATTTTAAGTACAGTGTGTAATATACATTTACTGTACTTTTTGATTATTTTTTAGAGTATATAAAATGTATTTGGTGTACTTTTAGTTAATGTTATATGTACAATATATGAAATATATTTGCTGTACTTTTTGATACTTTATGTACAGTATATAATATATATTTGGTGTACTTTTGATATATTATGTAAATTATATAATATATAATTGGTGTAGTTTTTGATATTTTACATAGAGTGTGTAATATATGTACTATCCTTTTTGATATTTTATTTACAGTATATAATATACATTTGGTGTAATTTTTGATATTTTATGTACAGTGTATTAAATATAATTACTGTAGTTTTTGATAGTTTATTTACAGTATATATAACACATATTTGGTGTACTTTTTGATATTTTAAGTACAGTGTGTAATATATATTTACTGTACTTTTTGATTTTTTTACAGTATATAAAATGTATTTGGTGTACTTTTAGTTAATATTATATGTACAATATATGAAATATATTTGCTGTAATTTTTGATATCTTATTTATAGTATATAATATATATTTGGTGTACTTTTGATATATTATGTAAATTATATAATATATAATTGGTGTAGTTTTTGATATTTTACATAGAGTGTGTAATATACATGTACTATCTTTTTGATATTTTATTTACAGTATATAGTATACATTTGGTGTAATTTTTGATATTTTATGTACAGTATATTAAATATAATTACTGTAGTTTTTGATAGTTTATTTACAGTATATATAACACATATTTGGTGTACTTTTTGATATTTTAAGTACAGTGTGTAATATATATTTACTGTACATTTTGATTTTTTTTTACAGTATATAAAATGTATTTGGTGCACTTTTAGTCAATATTATATGTACAATACATGAAATATATTTGCTGTACTTTTTGTTATTTTATGTACAGTATATAATATATATTTGGTGTACTTTTGATATATTATGTAAATTATATAATATATAATTGGTGGAGTTTTTCATATTTTACATAGTGTGTGTAATATATATCTACTATCTTTTTGATATTTTATTTACAGTATATAATACACATTTGGTGTAATTTTTGATATTTTATGTACAGTATATTAAATATAATTACTGTAGTTTTTGATAGTTTATTTACAGTATATATAACACATATTTGGTGTACTTTTTGATATTTTAAGTACAGTGTGTAATATATATTTAGTGTATTTTTGATTTTTTTTTACAGTATATAAAATGTATTTGGTGCACTTTTAGTTAATATTATATGTACAATACATGAAATATATTTGCTGTACTTTTTGTTATTTTATGTACAGTATATAATATATATTTGGTGTACTTTTGATATATTATGTAAATTATATAATATATAATTGGTGTAGTTTTTCATATTTTACATAGTGTGTGTAATATATATCTACTATCCTTTTTGATATTTTATTTACAGTATATAATATACATTTGGTGTAATTTTTGATATTTTATGTACAGTATATTAAATATAATTACTGTAGTTTTTGACAGTTTATTTACAGTATATATAACACATATTTGGTGTACTTTTTGATATTTTAAGTACAGTGTGTAAGATATATTTACTGTCCTTTTTGACTTTATTTACAGTATATAAAATGTATTTGGTGTACTTTTAGTTAATATTATATGTACAATATATGAAATGAATTTGCTGTACTTCTTGACATTTTTTGTACAGTATATAATATATATTTGGTGTACTTTTGATATAGTATGTAAATTATATAATACATAATGGGTGTAGTTTTTGATATTTTACATAGAATGTGTAATATATATGTACTATCCTTTTCGATATTTTATATACAGTATATAATATACATTTGGTGTATTTTTTGATATTTTATGTACAGTATATTAAATATAATTACTGTAGTTTTTGATAGTTTATTTACAGTATATATAACACATATTTGGTGTACTTTTTGATATTTTAAGTACAGTGTGTAATATATATTTACTGTACTTTTTGATTTTTTTTACAGTATATAAAATGTATTTGTTGTACTTTTAGTTAATATTATATGTACAATATATGAAATATATTTGCTGTACTTTTTGATATCTTATGTACATTATATAATATATATTTGATGTACTTTTGATATATTATGTAAATTATATAATATATAATTGGTGTAGTTTTTGATATTTTACATAGAGTGTGTGATATATATGTACTATTCTTTTTGATATTTTATTTACAGTATATAATATACATTTGGTGTAATTTTTGATATTTTATGTACAGTATATTAAATATAATTACTGTAGTTTTTGATAGTTTACTTAGAGTATATATAACACATATTTGGTGTACTTTTTGATATTTTAAGTACAGTGTGTAATATATATTTACTGTATTTTTGATTTTTTTTTACAGTATATAAAATGTATTTGGTGCACTTTTAGTTAATATTATATGTACAATACATGAAATATATTTGCTGTACTTTTGTTATTTTATGTACAGTATATAATATATATTTGGTGTACTTTTGATATATTATGTAAATTATATAATATATAATTTGTGTAGTTTTTGATATTTTACATAGAATGTGTAATATATATGTGCTATCCTTTTTGATATTTTATTTACAGTATATAATATACATTTGGTGTAATTTTTGATATTTTATGAACAGTATATTAAATATGATTACTGTAGTTTTTGATAGTTTACTTACAGTATATATAACGCATATTTGGTGTACTTTTTGATATTTTAAGTACAGTGTGTAATATATATTTACTGTACTTTTTGATTTTTTTTACAGTATATAAAATGTATTTGGTGTACTTTTAGTTAATATTGTATGTACAATATATGAAATATATTTACTGTACTTTTTCATATCCTATGTACAGTATATAATATATATTTGGTGTACTTTTGATATATTATGTAAAGTAAATAATATATAATTGGTGTAGTTTTTGAAATTTTACATAGAGTGTGTAATATAAATGTACTATCCTTTTTGATATTTTATTTACAGTATATAATATACATTTGGTGTAATTTTTGATATTTTATGTACAGTTTAATAAATATAATTACTGCAGTTTTTGATAGTTTATTTACAGTATTTGTAACTCATATTTGGTGTACTTTTTGATATTTTAAGTACAGTGTGTAATATATATTTACTGTACTTTTTGATTTTTTTTTACAGTTTATAAAATGTATTTGGTGTACTTTTAGTTAATATTATACGTACAATATATGAAATATATTTGCTGTACTTTTTGATATTTTATGTACAGTGTATAATATATATTTGGTGTACTTTTGATATACTATGTAAGTTATATAATATATAATTGTAGTTTTTGATATTTTACATAGAGTGTGTAATATATATGTACTATCATTTTTGATATTTTATTTACAGTATATAATATACATTTGGTGTAATTTTTGATATTATATGTACAGTATATTAAATATAATTACTGTAGATTTTGATAGTTTATTTACAGTATATATAACACATATTTGGTGTACTTTTTGATATTTTAAGTACAGTGTGTAATATATATTTACTGTACTTTTTGATTTTTTTACAGTATATAAAATGTATTTGGTATACTTTTAGTTAATATAATATGAACAATATATGAAATATATTTGCTGTATTTTTGATATCTTATATACAGTATATAATATATATTTGGTGTACTTTTGATATATTATGTAAATTATATAATATATAATTGGTGTAGTTTTTGATATTTTACATAAGGTGTGTAATATATATGTACTATCATTTTGATATTTTATTTACAGTATATAATATACATTTGCTGTAATTTTTGATATTTTATGTACAGTATATTAAATATAATTACTGCAGTTTTTGATAGTATACTTAGAGTACATATAACACATATTTGGTGTACTTTTTGATATTTTAAGTACAGTGTGTAATATATATTTACTGTACTTTTTGATTTTTTTTTACAGTATATAAAATATATTTGGTGTACTTTTAGTTAATATTATATGTACAATATATGAAATATATTTGCTGTACTTTTCGATATTTTATGTACAGTATATAATATATATTTGGTGTACTTTTGATATATTATGTAAATTATATAATATATAATTGGTGTAGTTTTTGATATTTTACATAGAGAGTGTAATATATATGTACGATCTTTTTGATATTTTGTTTACAGTATATAATATACATTTGGTGTAATTTTTGATATTTTATGTACAGTATATTAAATATAATTACTGTAGTTTTTGATAGTTTATTTACAGTATATATAACACATATTTGGTGTACTTTTTGATATTTTAAGTACAGTGTGTAATATATATTTACTGTACTTTTTGATTTTTTTACAGTATATAAAATGTATTTGGTATACTTTTAGTTAATATAATATGAACAATATATGAAATATATTTGCTGTACTTTTTGATATCTTATATACAGTATATAATATATATTTGGTGTACTTTTGATATATTATGTAAATTATATAATATATAATTGGTGTAGTTTTTGATATTTTACATAAGGTGTGTAATATATATGTACTATCATTTTGATATTTTATTTAAAGTATATAATATACATTTGGTGTAATTTTTGATATTTTATGTACAGTATACTAAATATAATTACTGTAGTTTTTGATAGTTTACTTAGAGTATATATAACACATATTTGGTGTACTATTTGATACTTTAAGTACAGTGTGTAATATATATTTACTGTATTTTTTGGTTTTTTTTACAGTATATAAAATGTATTTGGTGTACTTTTAGTTAATATTATATGTACAATATATGAAATATATTTGCTGTACTTTTTGATATCTTATATACAGTATATAATATATATTTGGTGTACTTTTGATATATCATGTAAATTATATAATATATAATTGGTGTAGTTTTTGATATTTTACATAAGGTGTGTAATATATATGTACAATCATTTTGATATTTTATTTACAGTATATAATATACAATTGGTGTAATTTTTGATATTTTATGTACAGTATATTAAATATAATTACTGTAGTTTTTGATAGTTTACTTAGAGTATATATAACACATATTTGGTGTACTTTTTGATATTTTAAGGACAGTGTGTAATATATATTTACTGTACTTTTTGATTTTTTTTTACAGTATATAAAATGTATTTGGTGTATTTTAGTTAATATTATGTGTACAATATATGAAATATATTTGCTGTACTTTTCGATATTTTATGTACAGTATATAATATATATTTGGTGTACTTTTGATATATTATGTAAATTGTATAATATATAATTGGTGTAGTTTTTGATATTTTACATAGAGTGTGTAATATATATGTACTATCGTTTTTGATATTTTATTTACAGTATATAATATACATTTGGTGTAATTTTTGATATTTTATGTACAGTATATTAAATATAATTACTGTAGTTTTTGATAGTTTATTTACAGTCTTTATAACACATATTTGGTGTACTTTTTGATATTTTAAGTACAGTGTGTAATATATATTTACTGTACTTTTTGATTTTTTTTACAATATATAAAATGTATTTGGTGTAATTTTAGTTAATATTATATGTACAATATATGAAATATATTTGCTGTACTTTTTGATATCTTATGTACAGTATATAATATATATTTGGTGTACTTTGATACATTATGTAAATTATATAATATATAATTGGTGTAGTTTTTGATATTTTACATAGAGTGTGTAGTATATATGTACTCTCCTTTTTGATATTTTATTTACAGTATATAATATACATTTGGTGCAATTTTTGATATTTTATGTACAGTATACGAAATATAATTACTGTAGTTTTTGATAGTTCATTTACCGTATATATAACACATATTTCGTGTACTTTTTGATATTTTAAGTACAGTGTGTAATATACATTTACTGTACTTTTTGATTATTTTTTAGAGTATATAAAATGTATTTGGTGTACTTTTAGTTAATGTTATATGTACAATATATGAAATATATTTGCTGTACTTTTTGATACTTTATGTACAGTATATAATATATATTTGGTGTACTTTTGATATATTATGTAAATTATATAATATATAATTGGTGTAGTTTTTGATATTTTACATAGAGTGTGTAATATATGTACTATCCTTTTTGATATTTTATTTACAGTATATAATATACATTTGGTGTAATTTTTGATATTTTATGTACAGTGTATTAAATATAATTACTGTAGTTTTTGATAGTTTATTTACAGTATATATAACACATATTTGGTGTACTTTTTGATATTTTAAGTACAGTGTGTAATATATATTTACTGTACTTTTTGATTTTTTTTACAGTATATAAAGTGTATTTGGTGTACTTTTAGTTAATATTATATGTACAATATATGAAATATATTTGCTGTACTTTTTGATATCTTATATACAGTATATAATATATATTTGGTGTACTTTTGATATATTATATAAATTATATAATATATAATTGGTGTAGTTTTTGATATTTTACATAAGGTGTGTAATATATATGTACTATCATTTTGATATTTTATTTACAGTATATAATATACATTTGCTGTAATTTTTGATATTTTATGTACAGTATATTAAATATAATTACTGCAGTTTTTGATAGTATACTTAGAGTACATATAACACATATTTGGTGTACTTTTTGATATTTTAAGTACAGTGTGTAATATATATTTACTGTACTTTTTGATTTTTTTTACAGTATATAAAATATATTTGGTGTACTTTTAGTTAATATTATATGTACAATATATGAAATATATTTGCTGTACTTTTCGATATTTTATGTACAGTATATAATATATATTTGGTGTACTTTTGATATATTATGTAAATTATATAATATATAATTGGTGTAGTTTTTGATATTTTACATAGAGAGTGTAATATATATGTACTATCTTTTTGATATTTTCTTTACAGTATATAATATACATTTGGTGTAATTTTTGATATTTTATGTACAGTATATTAAATATAATTACTGTAGTTTTTGATAGTTTATTTCCAGTATATATAACACATATTTGGTGTACTTTTTGATATTTTAAGTACAGTGTGTAATATATATTTACTGTACTTTTTGATTTTTTTACAGTATATAAAATGTATTTGGTATACTTTTAGTTAATATAATATGAACAATATATGAAATATATTTGCTGTACTTTTTGATATCTTATATACAGTATATAATATATATTTGGTGTACTTTTGATATATTATGTAAATTATATAATATATAATTGGTGTAGTTTTTGATATTTTACATAAGGTGTGTAATATATATGTACTATCATTTTGATATTTTATTTAAAGTATATAATATACATTTGGTGTAATTTTTGATATTTTATGTACAGTATACTAAATATAATTACTGTAGTTTTTGATAGTTTACTTAGAGTATATATAACACATATTTGGTGTACTATTTGATACTTTAAGTACAGTGTGTAATATATATTTACTGTATTTTTTGGTTTTTTTTACAGTATATAAAATGTATTTGGTGTACTTTTAGTTAATATTATATGTACAATATATGAAATATATTTGCTGTACTTTTTGATATCTTATATACAGTATATAATATATATTTGGTGTACTTTTGATATATCATGTAAATTATATAATATATAATTGGTGTAGTTTTTGATATTTTACATAAGGTGTGTAATATACATGTACAATCATTTTGATATTTTATTTACAGTATATAATATACAATTGGTGTAATTTTTGATATTTTATGTACAGTATATTAAATATAATTACTGTAGTTTTTGATAGTTTACTTAGAGTATATATAACACATATTTGGTGTACTTTTTGATATTTTAAGGACAGTGTGTAATATATATTTAGTGTACTTTTTGATTTGTTTTTACAGTATATAAAATGTATTTGGTGTATTTTAGTTAATATTATGTGTACAATATATGAAATATATTTGCTGTACTTTTCGATATTTTATGTACAGTATATAATATATATTTGGTGTACTTTTGATATATTATGTAAATTGTATAATATATAATTGGTGTAGTTTTTGATATTTTACATAGAGTGTGTAATATATATGTACTATCGTTTTTGATATTTTATTTACAGTATATAATATACATTTGGTGTAATTTTTGATATTTTATGTACAGTATATTAAATATAATTACTGTAGTTTTTGATAGTTTATTTACAGTCTTTATAACACATATTTGGTGTACTTTTTGATATTTTAAGTACAGTGTGTAATATATATTTACTGTACTTTTTGATTTTTTTTACAATATATAAAATGTATTTGGTGTAATTTTAGTTAATATTATATGTACAATATATGAAATATATTTGCTGTACTTTTTGATATCTTATGTACAGTATATAATATATATTTGGTGTACTTTGATACATTATGTAAATTATATAATATATAATTGGTGTAGTTTTTGATATTTTACATAGAGTGTGTAGTATATATGTACTCTCCTTTTTGATATTTTATTTACAGTATATAATATACATTTGGTGCAATTTTTGATATTTTATGTACAGTATAGGAAATATAATTACTGTAGTTTTTGATAGTTCATTTACCGTATATATAACACATATTTCGTGTACTTTTTGATATTTTAAGTACAGTGTGTAATATACATTTACTGTACTTTTTGATTATTTTTTAGAGTATATAAAATGTATTTGGTGTACTTTTAGTTAATGTTATATGTACAATATATGAAATATATTTGCTGTACTTTTTGATACTTTATGTACAGTATATAATATATATTTGGTGTACTTTTGATATATTATGTAAATTATATAATATATAATTGGTGTAGTTTTTGATATTTTACATAGAGTGTGTAATATATGTACTATCCTTTTTGATATTTTATTTACAGTATATAATATACATTTGGTGTAATTTTTGATATTTTATGTACAGTGTATTAAATATAATTACTGTAGTTTTTGATAGTTTATTTACAGTATATATAACACATATTTGGTGTACTTTTTGATATTTTAAGTACAGTGTGTAATATATATTTACTGTACTTTTTGATTTTTTTACAGTATATAAAATGTATTTGGTATACTTTTAGTTAATATAATATGAACAATATATGAAATATATTTGCTGTACTTTTTGATATCTTATATACAGTATATAATATATATTTGGTGTACTTTTGATATATTATGTAAATTATATAATATATAATTGGTGTAGTTTTTGATATTTTACATAAGGTGTGTAATATATATGTACTATCATTTTGATATTTTATTTAAAGTATATAATATACATTTGGTGTAATTTTTGATATTTTATGTACAGTATACTAAATATAATTACTGTAGTTTTTGATAGTTTACTTAGAGTATATATAACACATATTTGGTGTACTATTTGATACTTTAAGTACAGTGTGTAATATATATTTACTGTATTTTTTGGTTTTTTTTACAGTATATAAAATGTATTTGGTGTACTTTTAGTTAATATTATATGTACAATATATGAAATATATTTGCTGTACTTTTTGATATCTTATATACAGTATATAATATATATTTGGTGTACTTTTGATATATCATGTAAATTATATAATATATAATTGGTGTAGTTTTTGATATTTTACATAAGGTGTGTAATATATATGTACAATCATTTTGATATTTTATTTACAGTATATAATATACAATTGGTGTAATTTTTGATATTTTATGTACAGTATATTAAATATAATTACTGTAGTTTTTGATAGTTTACTTAGAGTATATATAACACATATTTGGTGTACTTTTTGATATTTTAAGGACAGTGTGTAATATATATTTACTGTACTTTTTGATTTTTTTTTACAGTATATAAAATGTATTTGGTGTATTTTAGTTAATATTATGTGTACAATATATGAAATATATTTGCTGTACTTTTCGATATTTTATGTACAGTATATAATATATATTTGGTGTACTTTTGATATATTATGTAAATTGTATAATATATAATTGGTGTAGTTTTTGATATTTTACATAGAGTGTGTAATATATATGTACTATCGTTTTTGATATTTTATTTACAGTATATAATATACATTTGGTGTAATTTTTGATATTTTATGTACAGTATATTAAATATAATTACTGTAGTTTTTGATAGTTTATTTACAGTCTTTATAACACATATTTGGTGTACTTTTTGATATTTTAAGTACAGTGTGTAATATATATTTACTGTACTTTTTGATTTTTTTTACAATATATAAAATGTATTTGGTGTAATTTTAGTTAATATTATATGTACAATATATGAAATATATTTGCTGTACTTTTTGATATCTTATGTACAGTATATAATATATATTTGGTGTACTTTGATACATTATGTAAATTATATAATATATAATTGGTGTAGTTTTTGATATTTTACATAGAGTGTGTAGTATATATGTACTCTCCTTTTTGATATTTTATTTACAGTATATAATATACATTTGGTGCAATTTTTGATATTTTATGTACAGTATACGAAATATAATTACTGTAGTTTTTGATAGTTCATTTACCGTATATATAACACATATTTCGTGTACTTTTTGATATTTTAAGTACAGTGTGTAATATACATTTACTGTACTTTTTGATTATTTTTTAGAGTATATAAAATGTATTTGGTGTACTTTTAGTTAATGTTATATGTACAATATATGAAATATATTTGCTGTACTTTTTGATACTTTATGTACAGTATATAATATACATTTGGTGTACTTTTGATATATTATGTAAATTATATAATATATAATTGGTGTAGTTTTTGATATTTTACATAGAGTGTGTAATATATGTACTATCCTTTTTGATATTTTATTTACAGTATATAATATACATTTGGTGTAATTTTTGATATTTTATGTACAGTGTATTAAATATAATTACTGTAGTTTTTGATAGTTTATTTACAGTATATATAACACATATTTGGTGTACTTTTTGATATTTTAAGTACAGTGTGTAATATATATTTACTGTACTTTTTGATTTTTTTTACAGTATATAAAGTGTATTTGGTGTACTTTTAGTTAATATTATATGTACAATATATGAAATATATTTGCTGTACTTTTTGATATCTTATATACAGTATATAATATATATTTGGTGTACTTTTGATATATTATATAAATTATATAATATATAATTGGTGTAGTTTTTGATATTTTACATAAGGTGTGTAATATATATGTACTATCATTTTGATATTTTATTTACAGTATATAATATACATTTGCTGTAATTTTTGATATTTTATGTACAGTATATTAAATATAATTACTGCAGTTTTTGATAGTATACTTAGAGTACATATAACACATATTTGGTGTACTTTTTGATATTTTAAGTACAGTGTGTAATATATATTTACTGTACTTTTTGATTTTTTTTTACAGTATATAAAATATATTTGGTGTACTTTTAGTTAATATTATATGTACAATATATGAAATATATTTGCTGTACTTTTCGATATTTTATGTACAGTAGATAATATATATTTGGTGTACTTTTGATATATTATGTAAATTATATAATATATAATTGGTGTAGTTTTTGATATTTTACATAGAGAGTGTAATATATATGTACTATCTTTTTGATATTTTCTTTACAGTATATAATATACATTTGGTGTAATTTTTGATATTTTATGTACAGTATATTAAATATAATTACTGTAGTTTTTGATAGTTTATTTACAGTATATATAACACATATTTGGTGTACTTTTTGATATTTTAAGTACAGTGTGTAATATATATTTACTGTACTTTTTGATTTTTTTACAGTATATAAAATGTATTTGGTATACTTTTAGTTAATATAATATGAACAATATATGAAATATATTTGCTGTACTTTTTGATATCTTATATACAGTATATAATATATATTTGGTGTACTTTTGATATATTATGTAAATTATATAATATATAATTGGTGTAGTTTTTGATATTTTACATAAGGTGTGTAATATATATGTACTATCATTTTGATATTTTAAAGTATATAATATACATTTGGTGTAATTTTTGATATTTTATGTACAGTATACTAAATATAATTACTGTAGTTTTTCATAGTTTACTTAGAGTATATATAACACATATTTGGTGTACTATTTGATACTTTAAGTACAGTGTGTAATATATATTTACTGTATTTTTTGGTTTTTTTTACAGTATATAAAATGTATTTGGTGTACTTTTAGTTAATATTATATGTACAATATATGAAATATATTTGCTGTACTTTTTGATATCTTATATACAGTATATAATATATATTTGGTGTACTTTTGATATATCATGTAAATTATATAATATATAATTGGTGTAGTTTTTGATATTTTACATAAGGTGTGTAATATATATGTACAATCATTTTGATATTTTATTTACAGTATATAATATACAATTGGTGTAATTTTTGATATTTTATGTACAGTATATTAAATATAATTACTGTAGTTTTTGATAGTTTACTTAGAGTATATATAACACATATTTGGTGTACTTTTTGATATTTTAAGGACAGTGTGTAATATATATTTACTGTACTTTTTGATTTTTTTTTACAGTATATAAAATGTATTTGGTGTATTTTAGTTAATATTATGTGTACAATATATGAAATATATTTGCTGTACTTTTCGATATTTTATGTACAGTATATAATATATATTTGGTGTACTTTTGATATATTATGTAAATTGTATAATATATAATTGGTGTAGTTTTTGATATTTTACATAGAGTGTGTAATATATATGTACTATCGTTTTTGATATTTTATTTACAGTATATAATATACATTTGGTGTAATTTTTGATATTTTATGTACAGTATATTAAATATAATTACTGTAGTTTTTGATAGTTTATTTACAGTCTTTATAACACATATTTGGTGTACTTTTTGATATTTTAAGTACAGTGTGTAATATATATTTACTGTACTTTTTGATTTTTTTTACAATATATAAAATGTATTTGGTGTAATTTTAGTTAATATTATATGTACAATATATGAAATATATTTGCTGTACTTTTTGATATCTTATGTACAGTATATAATATATATTTGGTGTACTTTGATACATTATGTAAATTATATAATATATAATTGGTGTAGTTTATGATATTTTACATAGAGTGTGTAGTATATATGTACTCTCCTTTTTGATATTTTATTTACAGTATATAATATACATTTGGTGCAATTTTTGATATTTTATGTACAGTATACGAAATATAATTACTGTAGTTTTTGATAGTTCATTTACCGTATATATAACACATATTTCGTGTACATTTTGATATTTTAAGTACAGTGTGTAATATATATTTACTGTACTTTTTGATTATTTTTTAGAGTATATAAAATGTATTTGGTGTACTTTTAGTTAATGTTATATGTACAATATATGAAATATATTTGCTGTACTTTTTGATACTTTATGTACAGTATATAATATATATTTGGTGTACTTTTGATATATTATGTAAATTATATAATATATAATTGGTGTAGTTTTTGATATTTTACATAGAGTGTGTAATATATGTACTATCCTTTTTGATATTTTATTTACAGTATATAATATACATTTGGTGTAATTTTTGATATTTTATGTACAGTGTATTAAATATAATTACTGTAGTTTTTGATAGTTTATTTACAGTATATATAACACATATTTGGTGTACTTTTTGATATTTTAAGTACAGTGTGTAATATATATTTACTGTACTTTTTGATTTTTTTTACAATATATAAAATGTATTTGGTGTAATTTTAGTTAATATTATATGTACAATATATGAAATATATTTGCTGTACTTTTTGATATCTTATGTACAGTATATAATATATATTTGGTGTACTTTGATACATTATGTAAATTATATAATATATAATTGGTGTAGTTTTTGATATTTTACATAGAGTGTGTAGTATATATGTACTCTCCTTTTTGATATTTTATTTACAGTATATAATATACATTTGGTGCAATTTTTGATATTTTATGTACAGTATACGAAATATAATTACTGTAGTTTTTGATAGTTCATTTACCGTATATATAACACATATTTCGTGTACTTTTTGATATTTTAAGTACAGTGTGTAATATACATTTACTGTACTTTTTGATTATTTTTTAGAGTATATAAAATGTATTTGGTGTACTTTTAGTTAATGTTATATGTACAATATATGAAATATATTTGCTGTACTTTTTGATACTTTATGTACAGTATATAATATATATTTGGTGTACTTTTGATATATTATGTAAATTATATAATATATAATTGGTGTAGTTTTTGATATTTTACATAGAGTGTGTAATATATGTACTATCCTTTTTGATATTTTATTTACAGTATATAATATACATTTGGTGTAATTTTTGATATTTTATGTACAGTGTATTAAATATAATTACTGTAGTTTTTGATAGTTTATTTACAGTATATATAACACATATTTGGTGTACTTTTTGATATTTTAAGTACAGTGTGTAATATATATTTACTGTACTTTTTGATTTTTTTTACAGTATATAAAGTGTATTTGGTGTACTTTTAGTTAATATTATATGTACAATATATGAAATATATTTGCTGTACTTTTTGATATCTTATATACAGTATATAATATATATTTGGTGTACTTTTGATATATTATATAAATTATATAATATATAATTGGTGTAGTTTTTGATATTTTACATAAGGTGTGTAATATATATGTACTATCATTTTGATATTTTATTTACAGTATATAATATACATTTGCTGTAATTTTTGATATTTTATGTACAGTATATTAAATATAATTACTGCAGTTTTTGATAGTATACTTAGAGTACATATAACACATATTTGGTGTACTTTTTGATATTTTAAGTACAGTGTGTAATATATATTTACTGTACTTTTTGATTTTTTTTACAGTATATAAAATATATTTGGTGTACTTTTAGTTAATATTATATGTACAATATATGAAATATATTTGCTGTACTTTTCGATATTTTATGTACAGTATATAATATATATTTGGTGTACTTTTGATATATTATGTAAATTATATAATATATAATTGGTGTAGTTTTTGATATTTTACATAGAGAGTGTAATATATATGTACTATCTTTTTGATATTTTCTTTACAGTATATAATATACATTTGGTGTAATTTTTGATATTTTATGTACAGTATATTAAATATAATTACTGTAGTTTTTGATAGTTTATTTCCAGTATATATAACACATATTTGGTGTACTTTTTGATATTTTAAGTACAGTGTGTAATATATATTTACTGTACTTTTTGATTTTTTTACAGTATATAAAATGTATTTGGTATACTTTTAGTTAATATAATATGAACAATATATGAAATATATTTGCTGTACTTTTTGATATCTTATATACAGTATATAATATATATTTGGTGTACTTTTGATATATTATGTAAATTATATAATATATAATTGGTGTAGTTTTTGATATTTTACATAAGGTGTGTAATATATATGTACTATCATTTTGATATTTTATTTAAAGTATATAATATACATTTGGTGTAATTTTTGATATTTTATGTACAGTATACTAAATATAATTACTGTAGTTTTTGATAGTTTACTTAGAGTATATATAACACATATTTGGTGTACTATTTGATACTTTAAGTACAGTGTGTAATATATATTTACTGTATTTTTTGGTTTTTTTTACAGTATATAAAATGTATTTGGTGTACTTTTAGTTAATATTATATGTACAATATATGAAATATATTTGCTGTACTTTTTGATATCTTATATACAGTATATAATATATATTTGGTGTACTTTTGATATATCATGTAAATTATATAATATATAATTGGTGTAGTTTTTGATATTTTACATAAGGTGTGTAATATACATGTACAATCATTTTGATATTTTATTTACAGTATATAATATACAATTGGTGTAATTTTTGATATTTTATGTACAGTATATTAAATATAATTACTGTAGTTTTTGATAGTTTACTTAGAGTATATATAACACATATTTGGTGTACTTTTTGATATTTTAAGGACAGTGTGTAATATATATTTAGTGTACTTTTTGATTTTTTTTTACAGTATATAAAATGTATTTGGTGTATTTTAGTTAATATTATGTGTACAATATATGAAATATATTTGCTGTACTTTTCGATATTTTATGTACAGTATATAATATATATTTGGTGTACTTTTGATATATTATATAAATTGTATAATATATAATTGGTGTAGTTTTTGATATTTTACATAGAGTGTGTAATATATATGTACTATCGTTTTTGATATTTTATTTACAGTATATAATATACATTTGGTGTAATTTTTGATATTTTATGTACAGTATATTAAATATAATTACTGTAGTTTTTGATAGTTTATTTACAGTCTTTATAACACATATTTGGTGTACTTTTTGATATTTTAAGTACAGTGTGTAATATATATTTACTGTACTTTTTGATTTTTTTTACAATATATAAAATGTATTTGGTGTAATTTTAGTTAATATTATATGTACAATATATGAAATATATTTGCTGTACTTTTTGATATCTTATGTACAGTATATAATATATATTTGGTGTACTTTGACACATTATGTAAATTATATAATATATAATTGGTGTAGTTTTTGATATTTTACATAGAGTGTGTAGTATATATGTACTCTCCTTTTTGATATTTTATTTACAGTATATAATATACATTTGGTGCAATTTTTGATATTTTATGTACAGTATAGGAAATATAATTACTGTAGTTTTTGATAGTTCATTTACCGTATATATAACACATATTTCGTGTACTTTTTGATATTTTAAGTACAGTGTGTAATATACATTTACTGTACTTTTTGATTATTTTTTAGAGTATATAAAATGTATTCGGTGTACTTTTAGTTAATGTTATATGTACAATATATGAAATATATTTGCTGTACTTTTTGATACTTTATGTACAGTATATAATATATATTTGGTGTACTTTTGATATATTATGTAAATTATATAATATATAATTGGTGTAGTTTTTGATATTTTACATAGAGTGTGTAATATATGTACTATCCTTTTTGATATTTTATTTACAGTATATAATATACATTTGGTGTAATTTTTGATATTTTATGTACAGTGTATTAAATATAATTACTGTAGTTTTTGATAGTTTATTTACAGTATATATAACACATATTTGGTGTACTTTTTGATATTTTAAGTACAGTGTGTAATATATATTTACTGTACTTTTTGATTTTTTTACAGTATATAAAATGTATTTGGTATACTTTTAGTTAATATAATATGAACAATATATGAAATATATTTGCTGTACTTTTTGATATCTTATATACAGTATATAATATATATTTGGTGTACTTTTGATATATTATGTAAATTATATAATATATAATTGGTGTAGTTTTTGATATTTTACATAAGGTGTGTAATATATATGTACTATCATTTTGATATTTTATTTAAAGTATATAATATACATTTGGTGTAATTTTTGATATTTTATGTACAGTATACTAAATATAATTACTGTAGTTTTTGATAGTTTACTTAGAGTATATATAACACATATTTGGTGTACTATTTGATACTTTAAGTACAGTGTGTAATATATATTTACTGTATTTTTTGGTTTTTTTTACAGTATATAAAATGTATTTGGTGTACTTTTAGTTAATATTATATGTACAATATATGAAATATATTTGCTGTACTTTTTGATATCTTATATACAGTATATAATATATATTTGGTGTACTTTTGATATATCATGTAAATTATATAATATATAATTGGTGTAGTTTTTGATATTTTACATAAGGTGTGTAATATATATGTACAATCATTTTGATATTTTATTTACAGTATATAATATACAATTGGTGTAATTTTTGATATTTTATGTACAGTATATTAAATATAATTACTGTAGTTTTTGATAGTTTACTTAGAGTATATATAACACATATTTGGTGTACTTTTTGATATTTTAAGGACAGTGTGTAATATATATTTACTGTACTTTTTGATTTTTTTTTACAGTATATAAAATGTATTTGGTGTATTTTAGTTAATATTATGTGTACAATATATGAAATATATTTGCTGTACTTTTCGATATTTTATGTACAGTATATAATATATATTTGGTGTACTTTTGATATATTATGTAAATTGTATAATATATAATTGGTGTAGTTTTTGATATTTTACATAGAGTGTGTAATATATATGTACTATCGTTTTTGATATTTTATTTACAGTATATAATATACATTTGGTGTAATTTTTGATATTTTATGTACAGTATATTAAATATAATTACTGTAGTTTTTGATAGTTTATTTACAGTCTTTATAACACATATTTGGTGTACTTTTTGATATTTTAAGTACAGTGTGTAATATATATTTACTGTACTTTTTGATTTTTTTTACAATATATAAAATGTATTTGGTGTAATTTTAGTTAATATTATATGTACAATATATGAAATATATTTGCTGTACTTTTTGATATCTTATGTACAGTATATAATATATATTTGGTGTACTTTGATACATTATGTAAATTATATAATATATAATTGGTGTAGTTTTTGATATTTTACATAGAGTGTGTAGTATATATGTACTCTCCTTTTTGATATTTTATTTACAGTATATAATATACATTTGGTGCAATTTTTGATATTTTATGTAGAGTATACGAAATATAATTACTGTAGTTTTTGATAGTTCATTTACCGTATATATAACACATATTTCGTGTACTTTTTGATATTTTAAGTACAGTGTGTAATATACATTTACTGTACTTTTTGATTATTTTTTAGAGTATATAAAATGTATTTGGTGTACTTTTAGTTAATGTTATATGTACAATATATGAAATATATTTGCTGTACTTTTTGATACTTTATGTACAGTATATAATATACATTTGGTGTACTTTTGATATATTATGTAAATTATATAATATATAATTGGTGTAGTTTTTGATATTTTACATAGAGTGTGTAATATATGTACTATCCTTTTTGATATTTTATTTACAGTATATAATATACATTTGGTGTAATTTTTGATATTTTATGTACAGTGTATTAAATATAATTACTGTAGTTTTTGATAGTTTATTTACAGTATATATAACACATATTTGGTGTACTTTTTGATATTTTAAGTACAGTGTGTAATATATATTTACTGTACTTTTTGATTTTTTTTACAGTATATAAAGTGTATTTGGTGTACTTTTAGTTAATATTATATGTACAATATATGAAATATATTTGCTGTACTTTTTGATATCTTATATACAGTATATAATATATATTTGGTGTACTTTTGATTTATTATATAAATTATATAATATATAATTGGTGTAGTTTTTGATATTTTACATAAGGTGTGTAATATATATGTACTATCATTTTGATATTTTATTTACAGTATATAATATACATTTGCTGTAATTTTTGATATTTTATGTACAGTATATTAAATATAATTACTGCAGTTTTTGATAGTATACTTAGAGTACATATAACACATATTTGGTGTACTTTTTGATATTTTAAGTACAGTGTGTAATATATATTTACTGTACTTTTTGATTTTTTTTTACAGTATATAAAATATATTTGGTGTACTTTTAGTTAATATTATATGTACAATATATGAAATATATTTGCTGTACTTTTCGATATTTTATGTACAGTAGATAATATATATTTGGTGTACTTTTGATATATTATGTAAATTATATAATATATAATTGGTGTAGTTTTTGATATTTTACATAGAGAGTGTAATATATATGTACTATCTTTTTGATATTTTCTTTACAGTATATAATATACATTTGGTGTAATTTTTGATATTTTATGTACAGTATATTAAATATAATTACTGTAGTTTTTGATAGTTTATTTACAGTATATATAACACATATTTGGTGTACTTTTTGATATTTTAAGTACAGTGTGTAATATATATTTACTGTACTTTTTGATTTTTTTACAGTATATAAAATGTATTTGGTATACTTTTAGTTAATATAATATGAACAATATATGAAATATATTTGCTGTACTTTTTGATATCTTATATACAGTATATAATATATATTTGGTGTACTTTTGATATATTATGTAAATTATATAATATATAATTGGTGTAGTTTTTGATATTTTACATAAGGTGTGTAATATATATGTACTATCATTTTGATATTTTAAAGTATATAATATACATTTGGTGTAATTTTTGATATTTTATGTACAGTATACTAAATATAATTACTGTAGTTTTTCATAGTTTACTTAGAGTATATATAACACATATTTGGTGTACTATTTGATACTTTAAGTACAGTGTGTAATATATATTTACTGTATTTTTTGGTTTTTTTTACAGTATATAAAATGTATTTGGTGTACTTTTAGTTAATATTATATGTACAATATATGAAATATATTTGCTGTACTTTTTGATATCTTATATACAGTATATAATATATATTTGGTGTACTTTTGATATATCATGTAAATTATATAATATATAATTGGTGTAGTTTTTGATATTTTACATAAGGTGTGTAATATATATGTACAATCATTTTGATATTTTATTTACAGTATATAATATACAATTGGTGTAATTTTTGATATTTTATGTACAGTATATTAAATATAATTACTGTAGTTTTTGATAGTTTACTTAGAGTATATATAACACATATTTGGTGTACTTTTTGATATTTTAAGGACAGTGTGTAATATATATTTACTGTACTTTTTGATTTTTTTTTACAGTATATAAAATGTATTTGGTGTATTTTAGTTAATATTATGTGTACAATATATGAAATATATTTGCTGTACTTTTCGATATTTTATGTACAGTATATAATATATATTTGGTGTACTTTTGATATATTATGTAAATTGTATAATATATAATTGGTGTAGTTTTTGATATTTTACATAGAGTGTGTAATATATATGTACTATCGTTTTTGATATTTTATTTACAGTATATAATATACATTTGGTGTAATTTTTGATATTTTATGTACAGTATATTAAATATAATTACTGTAGTTTTTGATAGTTTATTTACAGTCTTTATAACACATATTTGGTGTACTTTTTGATATTTTAAGTACAGTGTGTAATATATATTTACTGTACTTTTTGATTTTTTTTACAATATATAAAATGTATTTGGTGTAATTTTAGTTAATATTATATGTACAATATATGAAATATATTTGCTGTACTTTTTGATATCTTATGTACAGTATATAATATATATTTGGTGTACTTTGATACATTATGTAAATTATATAATATATAATTGGTGTAGTTTTTGATATTTTACATAGAGTGTGTAGTATATATGTACTCTCCTTTTTGATATTTTATTTACAGTATATAATATACATTTGGTGCAATTTTTGATATTTTATGTACAGTATACGAAATATAATTACTGTAGTTTTTGATAGTTCATTTACCGTATATATAACACATATTTCGTGTACATTTTGATATTTTAAGTACAGTGTGTAATATATATTTACTGTACTTTTTGATTATTTTTTAGAGTATATAAAATGTATTTGGTGTACTTTTAGTTAATGTTATATGTACAATATATGAAATATATTTGCTGTACTTTTTGATACTTTATGTACAGTATATAATATATATTTGGTGTACTTTTGATATATTATGTAAATTATATAATATATAATTGGTGTAGTTTTTGATATTTTACATAGAGTGTGTAATATATGTACTATCCTTTTTGATATTTTATTTACAGTATATAATATACATTTGGTGTAATTTTTGATATTTTATGTACAGTGTATTAAATATAATTACTGTAGTTTTTGATAGTTTATTTACAGTATATATAACACATATTTGGTGTACTTTTTGATATTTTAAGTACAGTGTGTAATATATATTTACTGTACTTTTTGATTTTTTTTTACAGTATATAAAGTGTATTTGGTGTACTTTTAGTTAATATTATATGTACAATATATGAAATATATTTGCTGTACTTTTTGATATCTTATATACAGTATATAATATATATTTGGTGTACTTTTGATATATTATATAAATTATATAATATATAATTGGTGTAGTTTTTGATATTTTACATAAGGTGTGTAATATATATGTACTATCATTTTGATATTTTATTTACAGTATATAATATACATTTGGTGTAATATTTGATATTTTATGTACAGTATATTAAATATAATTACTGCAGTTTTTGATAGTTTACTTAGAGTACATATAACACATATTTGGTGTACTTTTTGATATTTTAAGTACAGTGTGTAATATATATTTACTGTACTTTTTGATTTTTTTTTACAGTATATAAAATATATTTGGTGTACTTTTAGTTAATATTATATGTACAATATATGAAATATATTTGCTGTACTTTTCGATATTTTATGTAGAGTATATAATATATATTTGGTGTACTTTAATATATTATGTAAATTATATAATATATAATTGGTGTAGTTTTTGATATTTTACATAGAGAGTGTAATATATATGTACTATCTTTTTGGTATTTTCTTTACAGTATATAATATACATTTGGTGTAATTTTTGATATTTTATGTACAGTATATTAAATATAATTACTGTAGTTTTTGATAGTTTATTTACAGTATATATAACACATATTTGGTGTACTTTTTGATATTTTAAGTACAGTGTGTAATATATATTTACTGTACTTTTTGATTTTTTTTACAGGATATAAAATGTATTTGGTGTACTTTTAGTTAATATTATATGTACAATATATGAAATATATTTACTGTACTTTTTCATATCCTATGTACAGTATATAATATATATTTGGTGTACTTTTGATATATTATGTAAAGTATATAATATATAATTGGTGTAGTTTTTGAAATTTTACATAGAGTGTGTAATATAAATGTACTATCCTTTTTGATATTTTATTTACAGTATATAATATACATTTGGTGTAATTTTTGATATTTTATGTACAGTATATTAAATATAATTACTGCAGTTTTTGATAGTATACTTAGAGTACATATAACACATATTTGGTGTACTTTTTGATATTTTAAGTACAGTGTGTAATATATATTTACTGTACTTTTTGATTTTTTTTTACAGTATATAAAATATATTTGGTGTACTTTTAGTTAATATTATATGTACAATATATGAAATATATTTGCTGTACTTTTCGATATTTTATGTACAGTATATAATATATATTTGGTGTACTTTTGATATATTATGTAAATTATATAATATATAATTGGTGTAGTTTTTGATATTTTACATAGAGAGTGTAATATATATGTACGATCTTTTTGATATTTTCTTTACAGTATATAATATACATTTGGTGTAATTTTTGATATTTTATGTACAGTATATTAAATATAATTACTGTAGTTTTTGATACTTTATTTACAGTATATATAACACATATTTGGTGTACTTTTTGATATTTTAAGTACAGTGTGTAATATATATTTACTGTACTTTTTGATTTTTTTACAGTATATAAAATGTATTTGGTATACTTTTAGTTAATATAATATGAACAATATATGAAATATATTTGCTGTACTTTTTGATATCTTATATACAGTATATAATATATATTTGGTGTACTTTTGATATATCATGTAAATTATATAATATATAATTGGTGTAGTTTTTGATATTTTACATAAGGTGTGTAATATATATGTACAATCATTTTGATATTTTATTTACAGTATATAATATACAATTGGTGTAATTTTTGATATTTTATGTACAGTATATTAAATATAATTACTGTAGTTTTTGATAGTTTACTTAGAGTATATATAACACATATTTGGTGTACTTTTTGATATTTTAAGGACAGTGTGTAATATATATTTAGTGTACTTTTTGATTTTTTTTTACAGTATATAAAATGTATTTGGTGTATTTTAGTTAATATTATGTGTACAATATATGAAATATATTTGCTGTACTTTTCGATATTTTATGTACAGTATAAATATATATTTGGTGTACTTTTGATATATTATGTAAATTGTATAATATATAATTGGTGTAGTTTTTGATATTTTACATAGAGTGTGTAATATATATGTACTATCGGTTTGATATTTTATTTACAGTATATAATATACATTTGGTGTAATTTTTGATATTTTATGTACAGTATATTAAATATAATTACTGTAGTTTTTGATAGTTTATTTACAGTCTTTATAACACATATTTGGTGTACTTTTTGATATTTTAAGTACAGTGTGTAATATATATTTACTGTACTTTTTGATTTTTTTTACAATATATAAAATGTATTTGGTGTAATTTTAGTTAATATTATATGTACAATATATGAAATATATTTGCTGTACTTTTTGATATCTTATGTACAGTATATAATATATATTTGGTGTACTTTGATACATTATGTAAATTATATAATATATAATTGGTGTAGTTTTTGATATTTTACATAGAGTGTGTAGTATATATGTACTCTCCTTTTTGATATTTTATTTACAGTATATAATATACATTTGGTGCAATTTTTGATATTTTATGTACAGTATACGAAATATAATTACTGTAGTTTTTGATAGTTCATTTACCGTATATATAACACATATTTCGTGTACTTTTTGATATTTTAAGTACAGTGTGTAATATATATTTACTGTACTTTTTGATTATTTTTTAGAGTATATAAAATGTATTTGGTGTACTTTTAGTTAATGTTATATGTACAATATATGAAATATATTTGCTGTACTTTTTGATAATTTATGTACAGTATATAATATATATTTGGTGTACTTTTGATATATTATGTAAATTATATAATATATAATTGGTGTAGTTTATGATATTTTACATAGAGTGTGTAATATATGTACTATCCTTTTTGATATTTTATTTACAGTATCTAATATACATTTGGTGTAATTTTTGATATTTTATGTACAGTGTATTAAATATAATTACTGTAGTTTTTGATAGTTTATTTACAGTATATATAACACATATTTGGTGTACTTTTTGATATTTTAAGTACAGTGTGTAATATATATTTACTGTACTTTTTGATTTTTTTTTACAGTATATAAAGTGTATTTGGTGTACTTTTAGTTAATATTATATGTACAATATATGAAATATATTTGCTGTACTTTTTGATAACTTATATACAGTATATAATATATATTTGGTGTACTTTTGATATATTATATAAATTATATAATATATAATTGGTGTAGTTTTTGATTTTTTACATAAGGTGTGTAATATATATGTACTATCATTTTGATATTCTATTTACAGTATATAATATACATTTGGTGTAATATTTGATATTTTATGTACAGTATATTAAATATAATTACTGCAGTTTTTGATAGTTTACTTAGAGTACATATAACACATATTTGGTGTACTTTTTGATATTTTAAGTACAGTGTGTAATATATATTTACTGTACTTTTTGATTTTTTTTTACAGTATATAAAATATATTTGGTGTACTTTTAGTTAATATTATATGTACAATATATGAAATATATTTGCTGTACTTTTCGATATTTTATGTATTGTATATAATATATATTTGGTGTACTTTAATATATTATGTAAATTATATAATATATAATTGGTGTAGTTTTTGATATTTTACATAGAGAGTGTAATATATATGTACTATCTTTTTGGTATTTTCTTTACAGTATATAATATACATTTGGCGTAATTTTTGATATTTTATGTACAGTATATTAAATATAATTACTGTAGTTTTTGATAGTTTATTTACAGTATATATAACACATATTTGGTGTACTTTTTGATATTTTAAGTACAGTGTGTAATATATATTTACTGTACTTTTTGATTTTTTTTACAGTATATAAAATGTATTTGGTGTACTTTTAGTTAATATTATATGTACAATATATGAAATATATTTACTGTACTTTTTCATATCCTATGTACAGTATATAATATATATTTGGTGTACTTTTGATATATTATGTAAAGTATATAATATATAATTGGTGTAGTTTTTGAAATTTTACATAGAGTGTGTAATATAAATGTACTATCCTTTTTGATATTTTATTTACAGTATATAATATACATTTGGTGTAATTTTTGATATTTTATGTACAGTTTAATAAATATAATTACTGTAGTTTTCGATAGTTTATTTACAGTATTTGTAACTCATATTTGGTGTACTTTTTGATATTTTAAGTACAGTGTGTAATATATATTTACTGTACTTTTTGATTTTTTTTTACAGTTTATAAAATGTATTTGGTGTACTTTTAGTTAATATTATACGTACAATATATGAAATATATTTGCTGTACTTTTTGATATTTTATGTACTGTATATAATATGTATTTGGTGTACTTTTGATATACTATGTAAGTTATATAATATATAATTGTAATTTTTGATATTTTACATAGAGTGTGTAATATATATGTACTATCATTTTTGATATTTTATTTACAGTATATAATATACATTTGGTGTAATTTTTGATATTATATGTACAGTATATTAAATATAATTACTGTAGATTTTGATAGTTTATTTACAGTATATATAACACATATTTGGTGTACTTTTTGATATTTTAAGTACAGTGTGTAATATATATTTACTGTACTTTTTGATTTTTTTACAGTATATAAAATGTATTTGGTATACTTTTAGTTAATATAATATGAACAATATATGAAATATATTTGCTGTACTTTTTGATATCTTATATACAGTATATAATATATATTTGGTGTACTTTTGATATATTATGTAAATTATATAATATATAATTGGTGTAGTTTTTGATATTTTACATAAGGTGTGTAATATATATGTACTATCATTTTGATACTTTATTTAAAGTATATAATATACATTTGGTGTAATTTTTGATATTTTATGTACAGTACACTAAATATAATTACTGTAGTTTTTGATAGTTTACTTAGAGTATATATAACACATATTTGGTGTACTATTTCATACTTTAAGTACAGTGTGTAATATATATTTACTGTATTTTTTGCGTTTTTTTACAGTATATAAAATGTATTTGGTGTACTTTTAGTTAATATTATATGTACAATATATGAAATATATTTGGTGTACTTTTTGATATCTTATATACAGTATATAATATATATTTGGTGTACTTTTGATATATCATGTAAATTATATAATATATAATTGGTGTAGTTTTTGATATTTTACATAGAGTGTGTAATATATGTACTATCCTTTTTGATATTTTATTTACAGTATCTAATATACATTTGGTGTAATTTTTGATATTTTATGTACAGTGTATTAAATATAATTACTGTAGTTTTTGATAGTTTATTTACAGTATATATAACACATATTTGGTGTACTTTTTGATATTTTAAGTACAGTGTGTAATATATATTTACTGTACTTTTTGATTTTTTTTACAGTATATAAAGTGTATTTGGTGTACTTTTAGTTAATATTATATGTACAATATATGAAATATATTTGCTGTACTTTTTGATATCTTATATACAGTATATAATATATATTTGGTGTACTTTTGATATATTATATAAATTATATAATATATAATTGGTGTAGTTTTTGATTTTTTACATAAGGTGTGTAATATATATGTACTATCATTTTGATATTTTATTTACAGTATATAATATACATTTGGTGTAATATTTGATATTTTATGTACAGTATATTAAATATAATTACTGCAGTTTTTGATAGTTTACTTAGAGTACATATAACACATATTTGGTGTACTTTTTGATATTTTAAGTACAGTGTGTAATATATATTTACTGTACTTTTTGATTTTTTTTTACAGTATATAAAATATATTTGGTGTACTTTTAGTTAATATTATATGTACAATATATGAAATATATTTGCTGTACTTTTCGATATTTTATGTAGAGTATATAGTATATATTTGGTGTACTTTAATATATTATGTAAATTATATAATATATAATTGGTGTAGTTTTTGATATTTTACATAGAGAGTGTAATATATATGTACTATCTTTTTGGTATTTTCTTTACAGTATATAATATACATTTGGTGTAATTTTTGATATTTTATGTACAGTATATTAAATATAATTACTGTAGTTTTTGATAGTTTATTTACAGTATATATAACACATATTTGGTGTACTTTTTGATATTTTAAGTACAGTGTGTAATATATATTTACTGTACTTTTTGATTTTTTTTACAGTATATAAAATGTATTTGGTGTACTTTTAGTTAATATTATATGTACAATATATGAAATATATATACTGTACTTTTTCATATCCTATGTACAGTATATAATATATATTTGGTGTACTTTTGATATATTATGTAAAGTATATAATATATAATTGGTGTAGTTTTTGAAATTTTACATAGAGTGTGTAATATAAATGTACTATCCTTTTTGATATTTTATTTACAGTATATAATATACATTTGGTGTAATTTTTGATATTTTATGTACAGTTTAATAAATATAATTACTGTAGTTTTCGATAGTTTATTTACAGTATTTGTAACTCATATTTGGTGTACTTTTTGATATTTTAAGTACAGTGTGTAATATATATTTACTGTACTTTTTGATTTTTTTTTACAGTTTATAAAATGTATTTGGTGTACTTTTAGTTAATATTATACGTACAATATATGAAATATATTTGCTGTACTTTTTGATATTTTATGTACAGTATATAATATATATTTGGTGTACTTTTGATATACTATGTAAGTTATATAATATATAATTGTAATTTTTGATATTTTACATAGAGTGTGTAATATATATGTACTATCATTTTTGAAATTTTATTTACAGTATATAATATACATTTGGTGTAATTTTTGATATTATATGTACAGTATATTAAATATAATTACTGTAGATTTTGATAGTTTATTTACAGTATATATAACACATATTTGGTGTACTTTTTGATATTTTAAGTACAGTGTGTAATATATATTTACTGTACTTTTTGATGTTTTTACAGTATATAAAATGTATTTGGTATACTTTTAGTTAATATAATATGAACAATATATGAAATATATTTGCTGTACTTTTTGATATCTTATATACAGTATATAATATATATTTGGTGTACTTTTGATATATTATGTAAATTGTATAATATATAATTGGTGTAGATTTTGATATTTTACATAGAGTGTGTAATATATATGTACTATCGTTTTTGATATTTTATTTACAGTATATAATATACATTTGGTGTAATTTTTGATAATTTATGTACAGTATATTAAATATAATTACTGTAGTTTTTGATAGTTTATTTACAGTATATATAACACATATTTGGTGTACTTTTTGATATTTTAAGTACAGTGTGTAATATATATTTACTGTAGTTTTTGATTTTTTTTTACAGTATATAAAGTGTATTTGGTGTACTTTTAGTTAATATTATATGTACAATATATGAAATATATTTGCTGTACTTTTTGATATCTTTTATACAGTATATAATATATATTTGGTGTACTTTTGATATATTATATAAATTATATAATATATAATTGGTGTAGTTTTTGATTTTTTACATAAGGTGTGTAATATATATGTACTATCATTTTGATATTTTATTTACAGTATATAATATACATTTGGTGTAATATTTGATATTTTATGTACAGTATATTAAATATAATTACTGCAGTTTTTGATAGTTTACTTAGAGTACATATAACACATATTTGGTGTACTTTTTGATATTTTAAGTACAGTGTGTAATATATATTTACTGTACTTTTTGATTTTTTTTTACAGTATATAAAATATATTTGGTGTACTTTTAGTTAATATTATATGTACAATATATGAAATATATTTGCTGTACTTTTCGATATTTTATGTAGAGTACATAATATATATTTGGTGTACTTTAATATATTATGTAAATTATATAATATATAATTGGTGTAGTTTTTGATATTTTACATAGAGAGTGTAATATATATGTACTATCTTTTTGGTATTTTCTTTACAGTATATAATATACATTTTGTGTAATTTTTGATATTTTATGTACAGTAAACTAAATATAATTACTGTAGTTTTTGATAGTTTATTTACAGTATATATAACACATATTTGGTGTACTTTTTGATATTTTAAGTACAGTGTGTAATATATATTTACTGTACTTTTTGATTTTTTTTACAGTATATAAAATGTATTTGGTGTACTTTTAGTTAATATTATATGTACAATATATGAAATATATTTGCTGTACTTTTTGATACTTTATGTACATTATATAATATATATTTGGTGTACTTTTGATATATTATGTAAATTATATAATATATAATTGGTGTAGTTTTTGATATTTTACATAAGGTGTATAATATATATGTACTATCATTTTGATATATTATTTACAGTATATAATATACATTTGGTGTAATTTTTGATATTTTATGTACAGTATATTAAATATAATTACTGTAGTTTTTAATAGTTTACTTAGAGTACATATAACACATATTTGGTGTACTTTTTGATATTTTAAGTACAGTGTGTAATATATATTTACTGTACTTTTTGATTTTTTTTTACAGTATATAAAATGTATTTGGTGTACTTTTAGTTAATATTATATGTACAATATATGAAAAATATTTGCTGTACTTTTCGATATTTTATGTACAGTATATAATATATATTTGGTGTACTTTTGATATATTATGTAAATTGCATAATATATAATAGGTGTAGTTTTTGATATTTTACATAGAGTGTGTAATATATATGTACTATCCTTTTTGATATTTTATTTACAGTATATAATATACATTTGGTGTAATTTTTGATATTTTATGTACAGTATATTAAATATAATTACTGTAGTTTTTGATAGTTTATTTACAGTATATATAACACATATTTGGTGTACTTTTTGATATTTTAAGTACAGTGTGTAATATATATTTACTGTACTTTTTGATTTTTTTTACAATATATAAAATGTATTTGGTGTAATTTTAGTTAATATTATATGTACAATATATGAAATATATTTGCTGTACTTTTTGATATCTTATGTACAGTATATAATATATATTTGGAGTACTTTGATACATTATGTAAATTATATAATATATAATTGGTGTAGTTTTTGATATTTTACATAGAGTGTGTAGTATATATGTACTCTAATTTTTGATATTTTATTTACAGTATATAATATACTTTTGTTGCAATTTTTGATATTTTATGTACAGTATACGAAATATAATTACTGTAGTTTTTGATAGTTCATTTACCGTATATATAACACATATTTGGTGTACTTTTTGATATTTTAAGTACAGTGTGTAATATATATTTATTGTACTTTTTGATTTTATTTACAGTATATAAACTGTATTTGGTGTACTTTTAGTTTTTGACAGTTTATTTACAGTATATATAACACATATTTGGTGTACTTTTTGATATTTTAAGTACAGTGTGTAATATATATTTACTGTACTTTTTGATGTTTTTACAGTATATAAAATGTATTTGGTGTACTTTTAGTTAATCTTATATGTACAATACATGAAATATATTTGCTGTACTTTTTGTTATTTTATGTACACTATATAATATATATTTCGTGTACTTTTGATATATTATGTAAATTATATAATATATAAATGGTGTAGTTTGTCATATTTTACATAGTGTGTGTAATATATATCTACTATCCTTTTTGATATTTTATTTACAGTATATAATATACATTCGGTGTAATTTTTGATATTTTATGTACAGTATATTAAATATAATTACTGTAGTTTTTGACAGTTTATTTACAGTATATATAACACATATTTGGTGTACTTTTTGATATTTTAAGTACAGTGTGTAATATATATTTATTGTACTTTTTGATTTTATTTACAGTATATAAAGTGTATTTGGTGTACTTTTAGTTAATATTATATGTACAATACATGAAATATATTTGCTGTACTTTTTGTTATTTTATGTACAGTATATAATATATATTTGGTGTACTTTTGATATATTATGTTAATTATATAATATATAATTGGTGTAGTTTTTGATATTTTACATAGAGTGTGTAATATACATGTACTATCCTTTTTGATATTTTATTTACAGTATATAATATACATTTGGTGTAATTTTTGATATTTTATGTACAGTATATTAAATATAATTACTGTAGTTTTTGACAGTTTATTTACAGTATATATAACACATATTTGGTGTACTTTTTGATATTTTAAGTACAGTGTGTAATATATATTTAGTGTACTTTTTGATTTTTTTTTACACTATATAAAATGTATTTGGTGCACTTTTAGTTAATATTATATGTAAAATACATGAAATATATTTGCTGTACTTTTTGTTATTTTATGTACACTATATAATATATATTTGGTGTACTTTTGATATATTATGTAAATTATATAATATATAATTGGTGTAGTTTTTCATATTTTACATAGTGTGTGTAATATATATCTACTATCCTTTTTGATATTTTATTTACAGTATATAATATACATTTGGTGTAATTTTTGATATTTTATGTACAGTATATTAAATATAATTACTGTAGTTTTTGACAGTTTATTTACAGTATATATAACACATATTTCGTGTACTTTTTGATATTTTAAGTACAGTGTGTAATATATATTTATTGTACTTTTTGATTTTATTTACAGTATATAAACTGTATTTGGTGTACTTTTAGTTAATATTATATGTACAATATATGAAATGTATTTGCTGTACTTTTTGACATTTTTTGTACAGTATATAATATATATTTGGTGTACTTTTGATATATTGTGTAAATTATATAATATATAATTGGTGTAGTTTTTGATATTTTACATAGAGTGTGTAATATGTATGTATTATCTTTTTGATATTTTATTTACAGTATATAATATACATTTGGTGTAATTTTTGATATTTTATGTACAGTATATTAAATATAATTACTGTAGTTTTTGACAGTTTATTTACAGTATATATAACACATATTTGGTGTACTTTTTGATATTTTAAGTACAGTGTGTAATATATATTTATTGTACTTTTTGATGTTTTTACAGTATATAAAATGTATTTGGTGTACTTTTAGTTAATATTATATGTACAATATATGAAATGTATTTGCTGTACTTTTTGACATTTTTTGTAGAGTATATAATATATATTTGGTGTACTTTTGATATATTATGTAAATTATATAATATATAATTGGTATAGTTTTTGATATTTTACATAGGGTGTGTAATATGTATGTATTATCTTTTTGATATTTTATTTACAGTATATAATATACATTTGGTGTAATTTTTGATATTTTATGTACAGTATATTAAATATAATTACTGTAGTTTTTGACAGTTTTTTTACAGTATATATAACACATATTTGGTGTACTTTTTGATATTTTAAGTACAGTGTGTAATATATATTTACTGTACTTTTTAATTTTTTTTTACAGTATATAAAATGTATTTGGTGCACTTTTAGTTAATATTATATGTACAATACATGAAATATATTTGCTGTACTTTTTGATATCTTATGTATAGTATATAATATATATTTGGTGTACTTTTGATATATTATGTAAATTATATAATATATAATTGGTGTAGTTTTTGATATTTTACATAGAGTGTGTAATATACATGTACTATCCTTTTTGATATTTTATTTACAGTATATAATATACATTTGGTGTAATTTTTGATATTTTATGTACAGTATATTAAATATAATTACTGTAGATTTTGATAGTTTATTTACAGTATATATAACACATATTTGGTGTACTTTCTGATATTTAAGTACAGTGTGTAATATATATTTAGTGTACTTTTTGATTTTTTTTTACAGTATATAAAATGTATTTTGTGCACTTTTAGTTAATATTATATGTACAATACATGAAATATATTTGCTGTACTTTTTGTTATTTTATGTACAGTATATAATATATATTTGGTGTACTTTTGATATATTATGTAAATTATATAATATATAATTGGTGTAGTTTTTCATATTTTACATAGTGTGTGTAATATATATCTACTATCCTTTTTGATATTTTATTTACAGTATATAATATACATTTGGTGTAATTTTTGATATTTTATGTACAGTATATTAAATATAATTACTGTAGTTTTTGATAGTTTATTTACAGTATATATAACACATATTTGGTGTACTTTTTGATATTTTAAGGACAGTGTGTAATATATATTTAGTGTACTTTTTGATTTTTTTTTACACTATATAAAATGTATTTGGTGCACTTTTAGTTAATATTATATGTACAATACATGAAATATATTTGCTGTACTTTTTGTTATTTTATGTACACTATATAATATATATTTGGTGTACTTTTGATATATTATGTAAATTATATAATATATAATTGGTGTAGTTTTTCATATTTTACATAGTGTGTGTAATATATATCTACTATCCTTTTTGATATTTTATTTACAGTATATAATATACATTTGGTGTAATTTTTGATATTTTATGTACAGTATATTAAATATAATTACTGTAGTTTTTGACAGTTTATTTACAGTATATATAACACATATTTGGTGTACTTTTTGATATTTTAAATACAGTGTGTAATATATATTTACTGTACTTTTTGATGTTTTTACAGTATATAAAATGTATTTGGTGTACTTTTAGTTAATATTATATGTACAATATATGAAATATATTTGCTGTACTTTTTGATATCTTATGTAAAGTATATAATATATATTTGGTGTACTTTTGATATATTATGTAAATTATATAATATATAATTGGTATAGTTTTTGATATTTTACATAGAGTGTGTAATATACATGTACTATCCTTTTTGATATTTTATTTACAGTATATAATATACATTTGGTGTAATTTTTGATATTTTATGTACAGTATATTAAATATAATTACTGTAGTTTTTGATAGTTTATTTACAGTATATATAACACATATTTGGTGTACTTTTTGATATTTTAAGTACAGTGTGTAATATATATTTAGTGTACTTTTTGATTTTTTTTTACAGTATATAAAATGTATTTGGTGCACTTTTAGTTAATATTATATGTACAATACATGAAATATATTTGCTGTACTTTTTGTTATTTTATGTACAGTATATAATATATATTTGGTGTACTTTTGCTATATTATGTAAATTATATAATATATAATTGGTGTAGTTTTTCATATTTTACATAGTGTGTGTAATATATATCTACTATCCTTTTTGATATTTTATTTACAGTATATAATATACATTTGGTGTAATTTTTGATATTTTATGTACAGTATATTAAATATAATTACTGTAGTTTTTGACAGTTTATTTACAGTATATATAACACATATTTCGTGTACTTTTTGATATTTTAAGTACAGTGTGTAATATATATTTATTGTACTTTTTGATTTTATTTACAGTATATAAACTGTATTTGGTGTACTTTTAGTTAATATTATATGTACAATATATGAAATGTATTTGCTGTACTTTTTGACATTTTTTGTACAGTATATAATATATATTTGGTGTACTTTTGATATATTGTGTAAATTATATAATATATAATTGGTGTAGTTTTTGATATTTTACATAGAGTGTGTAATATGTATGTATTATCTTTTTGATATTTTATTTACAGTATATAATATACATTTGGTGTAATTTTTGATATTTTATGTACAGTATATTAAATATAATTACTGTAGTTTTTGACAGTTTATTTACAGTATATATAACACATATTTGGTGTACTTTTTGATATTTTAAGTACAGTGTGTAATATATATTTATTGTACTTTTTGATGTTTTTACAGTATATAAAATGTATTTGGTGTACTTTTAGTTAATATTATATGTACAATATATGAAATGTATTTGCTGTACTTTTTGACATTTTTTGTAGAGTATATAATATATATTTGGTGTACTTTTGATATATTATGTAAATTATATAATATATAATTGGTATAGTTTTTGATATTTTACATAGGGTGTGTAATATGTATGTATTATCTTTTTGATATTTTATTTACAGTATATAATATACATTTGGTGTAATTTTTGATATTTTATGTACAGTATATTAAATATAATTACTGTAGTTTTTGACAGTTTTTTTACAGTATATATAACACATATTTGGTGTACTTTTTGATATTTTAAGTACAGTGTGTAATATATATTTACTGTACTTTTTAATTTTTTTTTACAGTATATAAAATGTATTTGGTGCACTTTTAGTTAATATTATATGTACAATACATGAAATATATTTGCTGTACTTTTTGATATCTTATGTATAGTATATAATATATATTTGGTGTACTTTTGATATATTATGTAAATTATATAATATATAATTGGTGTAGTTTTTGATATTTTACATAGAGTGTGTAATATACATGTACTATCCTTTTTGATATTTTATTTACAGTATATAATATACATTTGGTGTAATTTTTGATATTTTATGTACAGTATATTAAATATAATTACTGTAGATTTTGATAGTTTATTTACAGTATATATAACACATATTTGGTGTACTTTCTGATATTTAAGTACAGTGTGTAATATATATTTAGTGTACTTTTTGATTTTTTTTTACAGTATATAAAATGTATTTTGTGCACTTTTAGTTAATATTATATGTACAATACATGAAATATATTTGCTGTACTTTTTGTTATTTTATGTACAGTATATAATATATATTTGGTGTACTTTTGATATATTATGTAAATTATATAATATATAATTGGTGTAGTTTTTCATATTTTACATAGTGTGTGTAATATATATCTACTATCCTTTTTGATATTTTATTTACAGTATATAATATACATTTGGTGTAATTTTTGATATTTTATGTACAGTATATTAAATATAATTACTGTAGTTTTTGATAGTTTATTTACAGTATATATAACACATATTTGGTGTACTTTTTGATATTTTAAGGACAGTGTGTAATATATATTTAGTGTACTTTTTGATTTTTTTTTACACTATATAAAATGTATTTGGTGCACTTTTAGTTAATATTATATGTACAATACATGAAATATATTTGCTGTACTTTTTGTTATTTTATGTACACTATATAATATATATTTGGTGTACTTTTGATATATTATGTAAATTATATAATATATAATTGGTGTAGTTTTTCATATTTTACATAGTGTGTGTAATATATATCTACTATCCTTTTTGATATTTTATTTACAGTATATAATATACATTTGGTGTAATTTTTGATATTTTATGTACAGTATATTAAATATAATTACTGTAGTTTTTGACAGTTTATTTACAGTATATATAACACATATTTGGTGTACTTTTTGATATTTTAAATACAGTGTGTAATATATATTTACTGTACTTTTTGATGTTTTTACAGTATATAAAATGTATTTGGTGTACTTTTAGTTAATATTATATGTACAATATATGAAATATATTTGCTGTACTTTTTGATATCTTATGTAAAGTATATAATATATATTTGGTGTACTTTTGATATATTATGTAAATTATATAATATATAATTGGTATAGTTTTTGATATTTTACATAGAGTGTGTAATATACATGTACTATCCTTTTTGATATTTTATTTACAGTATATAATATACATTTGGTGTAATTTTTGATATTTTATGTACAGTATATTAAATATAATTACTGTAGTTTTTGATAGTTTATTTACAGTATATATAACACATATTTGGTGTACTTTTTGATATTTTAAGTACAGTGTGTAATATATATTTAGTGTACTTTTTGATTTTTTTTTACAGTATATAAAATGTATTTGGTGCACTTTTAGTTAATATTATATGTACAATACATGAAATATATTTGCTGTACTTTTTGTTATTTTATGTACAGTATATAATATATATTTGGTGTACTTTTGCTATATTATGTAAATTATATAATATATAATTGGTGTAGTTTTTCATATTTTACATAGTGTGTGTAATATATATCTACTATCCTTTTTGATATTTTATTTACAGTATATAATATACATTTGGTGTAATTTTTGATATTTTATGTACAGTATATTAAATATAATTACTGTAGTTTTTGATAGTTTATTTACAGTATATATAACACATATTTGGTGTACTTTTTGATATTTTAAGTACAGTGTGTAATATATATTTAGTGTACTTTTTGATTTTTTTTACACTATATAAAATGTATTTGGTGCACTTTTAGTTAATATTATACGTAGAATACATGAAATATATTTGCTGTACTTTTTGTTATTTTATGTACAGTATATAATATATATTTGGTGTACTTTTGATATATTATGTAAATTATATAATAGATAATAGGTGTAGTTTTTCATATTTTACATAGTGCGTGTAACATATATCTACTATCCTTTTTGATATTTTATTTACAGTATATAATATACATTTGGTGTAATTTTTGATATTTTATGTACAGTACATTAAATATAATTACTGTAGTTTTTGACAGTTTATTTACAGTATATATAACACATATTTGGTGTACTTTTTGATATTTTAAGTACAGTGTGTAATATATATTTACTGTACTTTTTGATGTTTTTACAGTATAAAATGTATTTGGTGTACTTTTAGTTAATATTATATGTACAATATATGAAATGTATTTGCTGTACTTTTTGACATTTTTTGTACAGTATATAATATATATTTGGTGTACTTTTGATATATTCTGTAAATTATATAATATATAATTGGTGTAGTTTTTGATATTTTACATAGCGTGTGTAATATGTATGTACTATCCTTTTTGATATTTTATTTACAGTATATAATATACATTTGGTGTAATTTTTGATATTTTATGTACAGTATATTAAATATAATTACTGTAGTTTTTGACAGTTTATTTACAGTGTATATAACACATATTTAGTGTACTTTTTGATATTTTAAGTACAGTGTGTAATATATATTTACTGTACTTTTTGATGTTTTTACAGTATATAAAATGTATTTGGTGTACTTTTAGTTAATATTATATGTACAACATATGAAATATATTTGCTGTATTTTTGATATCTTATGTATAGTATATAATATATATTTGGTGTACTTTTGATATATTATGTAAATTATATAATATATAATTGGTGTAGTTTTTCATATTTTACATAGTGCGTGTAACATATATCTACTATCCTTTTTGATATTTTATTTACAGTATATAATATACATTTGGTGTAGTTTTTGATATTTTATGTACAGTATATTAAATATAATTACTGTAGTTTTTGATAGTTTATTTACAGTATATATAACACATATTTGGTGTACTTTTTGATATTTTAAGTACAGTCTGTAATATATATTTAGTGTACTTTTTGATTTTTTTTTACAATATATAAAATGTATTTGGTGCACTTTTAGTTAATATTATATGTACAATACCTGAAATATATTTGCTGTACTTTTTGTTATTTTATGTACAGTATATAATATATATTTGGTGTACTTTTGATATCTTATGTAAATTATATAATATATAATTGGTGTAGTTTTTCATATTTTACATAGTGCGTGTAATATATATCTACTATCCTTTTTGATATTTTATTTACAGTATATAATATACATTTGGTGTAATTTTTGATATTTTATATACAGTATATTAAATATAATTACTGTAGTTTTTGACAGTTTATTTACAGTATATATAACACATATTTGGTGTACTTTTTGATATTTTAAGTACAGTGTGTAATATATATTTACTGTACTTTTTGATTTTATTTACAGTATATAAAATGTATTTGGTGTACTTTTAGTTAATATTATATGTACAATATATGAAATGAATTTGCTGTACTTCTTGACATTTTTTGTACAGTATATAATATATATTTGGTGTACTTTTGATATATTATGTAAATTATATAATATATAATTGGTGTAGTTTTTCATATTTTACATAGTGTGTGTAATATATATCTACTATCCTTTTTGATATTTTATTTACAGTATATAATATATATTTGGTGTAATTTTTGATATTTTATGTACAGTATATTAAATATAATTACTGTAGTTTTTGACAGTTTATTTACAGTATATATAACACATATTTGGTGTACTTTTTGATATTTTAAGTACAGTGTGTAATATATATTTACTGTACTTTTTGATTTTATTTACTGTACATAAAATGTATTTGGTGTACTTTTAGTTAATATTATATTTACAATATATGAAATGTATTTGCTGTACTTTTTGACATTTTTTGTACAGTATATAATATATATTTGGTGTACTTTTGATATATTATGTAAATTATATAATATATCATTGGTGTAGTTTTTGATATTTTACATAGAGTGTGTAATATATATGTACTATCCTTTTTGATATTTTATTTTCAGTATATAATATACATTTGGTGTAAGTTTTGATATTTTATGTACAGTATATTAAATATAATTACTGTAGTTTTTGACAGTTTATTTACAGTATATATAACACATATTTGGTGTACTTTTTGATATTTTAAGTACAGTGTGTAATATTTATTTACTGTACTTTTTGATTTTTTTACAGTATATAAAATGTATTTGGTGTACTTTTAGTTAATATTATATGTACAATATATGAAATATATTTGCTGTACTTTTTGATATCTTATGTATACTATATAATATATATTTGGTGTACTTTTGATATATTATGTAAATTATATAACATATAATTGGTGTAGTTTTTGATATTTTACATAGTGTGTAATATACATGTACTATCCTTTTTGATATTTTATTTACAGTATATAATATACATTTGGTGTAATTTTTGATCATTTATGTACAGTATATTAAATATAATTACTGTAGTTTTTGATAGTTTATTTACAGTATATATAACACATATTTGGTGTACTTTTTGATATTTTAAGTACAGTGTGTAATATATATTTACTGTACTTTTTGATTTTTTTTACAGTATATAAAATGTATTTGGTGCACTTTTAGTTAATATTATATCTACAATACATGAAATATATTTGCTGTACATTTTGTTATTTTATGTAGAGTATATAATATATATTTGGTGTACTTTTGATATATTATGTAAATTATATAATATATAATTGGTGGAGTTTTTCATATTTTACATAGTGTGTGTAATATATATCTACTATCTTTTTGATATTTTATTTACAGTATATAATATACATTTTGTGTAATTTTTGATATTTTATGTACAGTATATTAAATATAATTACTGTAGTTTTTGATAGTTTATTTACAGTATATATAACACATATTTGGTGTACTTTTTGATATTTTAAGTACAGTGTGTAATATATATTTAGTGTATTTTTGATTTTTTTTTACAGTATATAAAATGTATTTGGTGCACTTTTAGTTAATATTATATGTACAATACATGAAATATATTTGCTGTACTTTTTGTTATTTTATGTACAGTATATAATATATATTTGGTGTACTTTTGATATATTATGTAAATTATATAATATATAATTGGTGTAGTTTTTCATATTTTACATAGTGTGTGTAATATATATCTACTATCCTTTTTGATATTTTATTTACAGTATATAATATACATTTGGTGTAATTTTTGATATTTTATGTACAGTATATTAAATATAATTACTGTAGTTTTTGACAGTTTATTTACAGTATATATAACACATATTTGGTGTACTTTTTGATATTTTAAGTACAGTGTGTAATATATATTTACTGTACTTTTTGATTTTATTTACAGTATATAAAATGTATTTGGTGTACTTTTAGTTAATATTATATGTACAATATATGAAATGAATTTGCTGTACTTCTTGACATTTTTTGTACAGTATATAATATATATTTGGTGTACTTTTGATATATTATGTAAATTATATAATATATAATTGGTGTAGTTTTTCATATTTTACATAGTGTGTGTAATATATATCTACTATCCTTTTTGATATTTTATTTACAGTATATAATATATATTTGGTGTAATTTTTGATATTTTATGTACAGTATATTAAATATAATTACTGTAGTTTTTGACAGTTTATTTACAGTATATATAACACATATTTGGTGTACTTTTTGATATTTTAAGTACAGTGTGTAATATATATTTACTGTACTTTTTGATTTTATTTACTGTACATAAAATGTATTTGGTGTACTTTTAGTTAATATTATATTTACAATATATGAAATGTATTTGCTGTACTTTTTGACATTTTTTGTACAGTATATAATATATATTTGGTGTACTTTTGATATATTATGTAAATTATATAATATATAATTGGTGTAGTTTTTGATATTTTACATAGAGTGTGTAATATATATGTACTATCCTTTTTGATATTTTATTTTCAGTATATAATATACATTTGGTGTAAGTTTTGATATTTTATGTACAGTATATTAAATATAATTACTGTAGTTTTTGACAGTTTATTTACAGTATATATAACACATATTTGGTGTACTTTTTGATATTTTAAGTACAGTGTGTAATATTTATTTACTGTACTTTTTGATTTTTTTACAGTATATAAAATGTATTTGGTGTACTTTTAGTTAATATTATATGTACAATATATGAAATATATTTGCTGTACTTTTTGATATCTTATGTATACTATATAATATATATTTGGTGTACTTTTGATATATTATGTAAATTATATAACATATAATTGGTGTAGTTTTTGATATTTTACATAGTGTGTAATATACATGTACTATCCTTTTTGATATTTTATTTACAGTATATAATATACATTTGGTGTAATTTTTGATCATTTATGTACAGTATATTAAATATAATTACTGTAGTTTTTGATAGTTTATTTACAGTATATATAACACATATTTGGTGTACTTTTTGATATTTTAAGTACAGTGTGTAATATATATTTACTGTACTTTTTGATTTTTTTTACAGTATATAAAATGTATTTGGTGCACTTTTAGTTAATATTATATCTACAATACATGAAATATATTTGCTGTACATTTTGTTATTTTATGTAGAGTATATAATATATATTTGGTGTACTTTTGATATATTATGTAAATTATATAATATATAATTGGTGGAGTTTTTCATATTTTACATAGTGTGTGTAATATATATCTACTATCTTTTTGATATTTTATTTACAGTATATAATATACATTTTGTGTAATTTTTGATATTTTATGTACAGTATATTAAATATAATTACTGTAGTTTTTGATAGTTTATTTACAGTATATATAACACATATTTGGTGTACTTTTTGATATTTTAAGTACAGTGTGTAATATATATTTAGTGTATTTTTGATTTTTTTTTACAGTATATAAAATGTATTTGGTGCACTTTTAGTTAATATTATATGTACAATACATGAAATATATTTGCTGTACTTTTTGTTATTTTATGTACAGTATATAATATATATTTGGTGTACTTTTGATATATTATGTAAATTATATAATATATAATTGGTGTAGTTTTTCATATTTTACATAGTGTGTGTAATATATATCTACTATCCTTTTTGATATTTTATTTACAGTATATAATATACATTTGGTGTAATTTTTGATATTTTATGTACAGTATATTAAATATAATTACTGTAGTTTTTGACAGTTTATTTACAGTATATATAACACATATTTGGTGTACTTTTTGATATTTTAAGTACAGTGTGTAATATATATTTACTGTACTTTTTGATTTTTTTTTACAGTATATAAAATGTATTTGGTGTACTTTTAGTTAATATTATATGTACAATATATGAAATATATTTCCTGTAGTTTTTGATATTTTATGAACAGTATATAATATATACTTTGTGTACTTTTGATATATTATGTAAATTATATAATATATAATTGGTGTAGTTTTTGATATTTTACATAGAGTGTGTAATATATATGTACTATCCTTTTTGATATTTTATTTACAGTATATAATATACATTTGGTGTAATATTTGATATTTTATGTACAGTATATTAAATATAATTACTGTAGTTTTTGATAGTTTATTTACAGTATATATAACACATATTTGGTGTACTTTTTGATATTTTAAGTACAGTGTGTAATATATATTTACTGTACTTTTTATTTTATTTACAGTATATAAAATGTATTTGGTGTACTTTTAGTTAATAATATATGTACAATATATGAAATGTATTTGCTGTGCTTTTTGATATTTTATGTACAGTATATAATATATATTTGGTGTACTTTTGATATATTATGTAAATTATATAATATATAATTGGTGTAGTTTTTGATACTTTACATAGTGTGTGTAATATATATGTACTATATTTTTGATATATTATTTACAGTATATAATATACATTTGGTGTAATTTTTGATATTTTATGTACAGTATATTAAATATAATTACTGTAGTTTTTGATAGTTTATTTACAGTATATATAACACATATTTGGTGTACTTTTTGATATTTTAAGTACAGTGTGTAATATATATTTACTGTACTTTTTGATTTTATTTACAGTATATAAAATATATTTGGTGTACTTTTAGTTAATATTATATGTACAATATATGAAATACATTTGCTGTACTTTTTGATATCTTATGCATAGTATATAATATATATTTGGTGTACTTTTGATATATTATGTAAATTATATAATATATAATTGGTGTAGTTTTTGATATTTTACATAGAGTGTGCAATATACATGTACTATCCTTTTTGATATTTTATTTACAGTATATAATATATATTTGGTGTAATTTTTGATATTTTATGTACAGTATATTATATATAATTACTGTAGTTTTTGATAGTTTATTTACAGTATATATAACACATATTTGGTGTACTTTTTGATATTTTAAGTACAGTGTGTAATATATATTTAGTGTACATTTTGATTTTTTTTTACAGTATATAAAATATATTTGGTGCACTTTTTGTTAATATTATATGTACAATACATGAAATATATTTGCTGTACTTTTTGTTATTTTATGTACAGTATATAATATATATTTGGTGTACTTTTGATATATTATGTAAATTATATAATATATACTTGGTGTAGTTTTTCATATTTTACATAGTGTGTGTAATATATATCTACTATCCTTTTTGATATTTTATTTACAGTATATAATATACATTTGGTGTAATTTTTGATATTTTATGTACAGTATATTAAATATAATTACTGCAGTTTTTGACAGTTTATTTACAGTATATATAACACATATTTGGTGTACTTTTTGATATTTTAAGTACAGTGTGTAATATATATTTACTGTACTTTTTGATTTTATTTACAGTATATAAAATGTATTTGGTGTACTTTTAGTTAATATTATATGTACAATATATGAAATGTATTTGCTGTACTTTTTGACATTTTTTGTACAGTATATAATATATATTTGGTGTACTTTTGATATATTATGTAAATTATATAATATATAATTGGTGGAGTTTTTGATATTTTACATAGAGTGTGTAATATATATGTACTATCCTTTTTGATATTTTATTTACAGTATATAATATACATTTGGTGTAATTTTTGATATTTTATGTACAGTATATTAAATATAATTACTGTAGTTTTTGACAGTTTATTTACAGTGTATATAACACATATTTGTTGTACTTTTTGATATTTTAAGTACAGTGTGTAATATATATTTACTGTACTTTTTGATTTTTTTACAGTATATAAAATGTATTTGGTGTACTTTTAGTTAATATTATATGTACAATATATGAAATATATTTGCTGTACTTTTTGATATCTTATGTATAGTATATAATATATATTTGGTGTACTTTTGATATATTATGTAAATTATATAATATATAATTGGTGTAGTTTTTCATATTTTACATAGTGCGTGTAACATATATCTACTATCCTTTTTGATATTTTATTTACAGTATATAATATACATTTGGTGTAATTTTTGATATTTTATGTACAGTATATTAAATATAATTACTGTAGTTTTTGACAGTTTATTTACAGTATATATAACACATATTTGGTGTACTTTTTGATATTTTAAGTACAGTGTGTAATATATATTTACTGTACTTTTTGATGTTTTTACAGTATAAAATGTATTTGGTGTACTTTTAGTTAATATTATATGTACAATATATGAAATGTATTTGCTGTACTTTTTGACATTTTTTGTACAGTATATAATATATATTTGGTGTACTTTTGATATATTCTGTAAATTATATAATATATAATTGGTGTAGTTTTTGATATTTTACATAGAGTGTGTAATATGTATCTACTATCCTTTTTGATATTTTATTTACAGTATATAATATACATTTGGTGTAATTTTTGATATTTTATGTACAGTATATTAAATATAATTACTGTACTTTTTGACAGTTTATTTACAGTATATATAACACATATTTGGTGTACTTTTTGATATTTTAAGTACAGTGTGTAATATATATTTACTGTACTTTTTGATGTTTTTACAGTATATAAAATGTATTTGGTGTACTTTTAGTTAATATTATATGTACAATATATGAAATATATTTGCTGTACTTTTTGATATCTTATGTATAGTATATAATATATATTTGGTGTACTTTTGATATATTATGTAAATTATATAATATATAATTGGTGTAGTTTTTGATATTTTACATTGAGTGTGTAATATACATGTACTATCCTTTTTGATATTTTATTTACACTATATAATATACATTTGGTGTAGTTTTTGATATTTTATGTACAGTATATTAAATATAATTACTGTAGTTTTTGACAGTTTATTTACAGTGTATATAACACATATTTGTTGTACTTTTTGATATTTTAAGTACAGTGTGTAATATATATTTACTGTACTTTTTGATTTTTTTACAGTATATAAAATGTATTTGGTGTACTTTTAGTTAATATTATATGTACAATATATGAAATATATTTGCTGTACTTTTTGATATCTTATGTATAGTACATAATATATATTTGGTGTACTTTTGATATATTATGCAAATTATAGAATATATAATTGGTGTAGTTTTTGATATTTAACATAGAGTGTGTAATATACATGTACTATCCTTTTTGATATTTTATTTACAGTATATAATATACATTTGGTGTAGTTTTTGATATTTTATGTACAGTATATTAAATATAATTACTGTAGTTTTTGATAGTTTATTTACAGTATATATAACACATATTTGGTGTACTTTTTGATATTTTAAGTACAGTCTGTAATATATATTTAGTGTACTTTTTGATTTTTTTTTACAATATATAAAATGTATTTGGTGCACTTTTAGTTAATATTATATGTACAATACCTGAAATATATTTGCTGTACTTTTTGTTATTTTATGTACAGTATATAATATATATTTGGTGTACTTTTGATATCTTATGTAAATTATATAATATATAATTGGTGTAGTTTTTCATATTTTACATAGTGCGTGTAATATATATCTACTATCCTTTTTGATATTTTATTTACAGTATATAATATACATTTGGTGTAATTTTTGATATTTTATATACAGTATATTAAATATAATTACTGTAGTTTTTGACAGTTTATTTACAGTATATATAACACATATTTGGTGTACTTTTTGATATTTTAAGTACAGTGTGTAATATATATTTACTGTACTTTTTGATTTTATTTACAGTATATAAAATGTATTTGGTGTACTTTTAGTTAATATTATATGTACAATATATGAAATGAATTTGCTGTACTTCTTGACATTTTTTGTACAGTATATAATATATATTTGGTGTACTTTTGATATATTATGTAAATTATATAATATATAATTGGTGTAGTTTTTCATATTTTACATAGTGTGTGTAATATATATCTACTATCCTTTTTGATATTTTATTTACAGTATATAATATATATTTGGTGTAATTTTTGATATTTTATGTACAGTATATTAAATATAATTACTGTACTTTTTGATAGTTTATTTACAGTATATATAACACATATTTGGTGTACTTTTTGATATTTTAAGTACTGTGTGTAATATATATTTACTGTACTTTTTGATTATTATTTACAGTATATAAAATGTATTTGGTGTACTTTTAGTTAATATTATATGTACAATATATGAAATGTATTTGCTGTACTTTTTGATATTTTATGTACAGTCTATAATATATATTTGGTGTACTTTTGATGTATTATGTAAATTATATAATATATAATAGGTGTAGTTTTTGATATTTTACATAGAGTGTGTAATATATATGTACTATCATTTTGATATTTTATTTAAAGTATATAATATACATTTGGTGTAATTTTTGATATTTTATGTACAGTATATTAAATATAATTACTGTTGTTTTTGATAGTTTATTTACAGTATATATAACACATATTTGGTGTAGTTTTTGATATTTTAAGTACAGTGTGTAATATATATTTACTGTACTTTTTGATTTTTTTTTACAGTATATAAAATGTATTTGGTGTACTTTTAGTTAATATTATATGTACAATATATGAAATATATTTGCTGTACTTTTTGATACTTTATGTACAGTATATAATATATATTTGGTGTACTTTTGATATATTATGTAGATTATATAATATATAATTGGTGTAGTTTTTGATATTTTACATAGAGTGTGTAATATATATGTACTATCCTTTTTGATATTTTATTTACAGTATATAATATACATTTGGTGTAATTTTTGATATTTTATATACAGTATATTAAATATAATTACTGTAGTTTTTGATAGTTTACTTAGAGTATATATAACGCATATTTGGTGTACTTTTTGATACTTTAAGTACAGTGTGTAATATATATTTACTGTACTTTTTGATTTTATTTACAGTATATAAAATGTATTTGGAGTACTTTTAGTTAATGTTATATGTACAATATATGAAATGTATTTGCTGTACTTTTTGATATTTTATGTTCAGTATATAATATATATTTGGTGTACTTTTGATATATTATGTAAATTATACAATATATAATTGGTGTAGTTTTTGATATTTTACATAGAGTGTGTAATATATATGTACTATCCTTTTTGATATATTATTCACAGTATATAATATACATTTGGTGTAATTTTTGATATTTAATGTACAGTATATTAAATATAATTATTGTAGTTTTTGATAGTTTACTTAGAGTGTATATAACACATATTTGGTGCACTTTTTGATATTTTAAGTACAGTGTGTAATATATATTTACTGTAATTTTTGATTATTTTTTACAGTATATAAAATGTATTTGGTGTACTTTTAGTCAATATTATATGTATAATATATGAAATATATTTGCTGTACTTTTTGATACTTTATGTACAGTATATAATATATATTTGGTGTACTTTTGATATATTATGTAAATTATATAATATATAATTGGTGTAGTTTTTGATATTTTACATAGAGTGTGTAATATATATGTACTATCCTTTTTGATATTTTATTTACAGTATATAATATACATTTGGTGTAATTTTTGATATTTTATGTACAGTATATTAAATATAATTACTGTAGTTTTTGATAGTTTATTTACAGTATATATAACACATATTTGGTGTACTTCTTGATATTTTAAGTACAATGTGTAATATATATTTACTGTACTTTTTGATTTTATTTACAGTATATAAAATGTATTTGGTGTACTTTTAGTTAATATTATATGTACAATATATGAAATGTATTTGCTGTACTTTTTGATATTTTATGTACAGTATATAATATATATTTCGTGTACTCTTGATATATTATGTAAATTATATAATATATAATAGGTGTAGTTTTTGGTATTTTACATAAAGTGTGTAATATATATGTACTATCATTTTGATATTTTATTTAAAGTATATAATATACATTTGGTGTAATTTTTGATATTTTATGTACAGTATATTAAATATAATTACTGTTGTTTTTGATAGTTTATTTACAGTATATATAACACATATTTGGTGTACTTTTTGATATTTTAAGTACAGTGTGTAATATATATTTACTGTACTTTTTGATTTTTTTTACAGTATAAAAATGTATTTGGTGTACTTTTAGTTAATATTATATGTACAATATATGAAATGTATTTCCTCTACTTTTTGATATTTTATGAACAGTATATAGTATATATTTTGTGTACTTTTGATATATTATGTAAATTATATAATATATAATTGGTGTAGTTTTTGATATTTTGCATAGAGTGTGTAATATATATGTACTATACTTTTTGATATTTTATTTACAGTATATAATATACATTTGGTGTAATTTTTGATATTTTATGTACAGTATATTAAATATAATTACTGTAGTTTTTGATAGTTTATTTACAGTATATATAACACATATTTGGTGTACTTCTTGATATTTTAAGTACAATGTGTAATATATATTTACTGTACTTTTTGATTTTATTTACAGTATATAAAATGTATTTGGTGTATTTTTAGTTAATATTATATGTACAATATATGAAATGTATTTGCTCTACTTTTTGATATTTTATGTACAGTATATAATATATATTTGGTGTACTTTTGATATATTATGTAGATTATACAATATATAATTGGTGTAGTTTTTGATATTTTACATAGAGTGTGTAATATATATGTACTATCTTTTAGATACTTTATTTACAGTATATAATATACATTTGGTGTAATTTTTGATATTTTATGTACAGTATATTAAATATAATTACTGTACTTTTTGATAGTTTATTTACCGTATATATAACACATATTTGGTGTACTTTTTGATATTTTAAGTACAGTGTGTAATATATATTTACTGTACTTTTTGATTTTTTTTACAGTATATAAAATGTATTTGGTGTAATTTTAGTTAATATTATATGTACAATATATGAAATATATTTGCTGTACTTTTTGATATTTTATGAACAGTATATAATATATATCTGGTGTACTTTTGATATATTATGTAAATTATATAATATATAATTGGTGTAGTTTTTGATATTTTACATAGTTTGTGTAATATATATGTATTATCCTTTTTGATATTTTATTTACAGTATATACTATACATTTGGTGTAGTTTTTGATATTTTATGTACAGTATATTAAATATAATTACTGTAGTTTTTGATAGTTTACTTAGAGTATATATAACACATATTTGGTGTACTTTTTGATATTTTAAGTACAGTGTGTAATATATATTTACTGTAGTTTTTGATTTTATTTACAGTATATTAAATGTATTTGGTGTACTTTTAGTTAATATTATATGTACAATATATGAAATGTATTTGCTGTACTTTTTGATATTTTATGTACAGTCTATAATATATATTTGGTGTACTTTTGATATATTATGTAAATTATATAATATATAATTGGTGTAGTATTTGATATTTTACATAGAGTGTGTAATATATATGTACTATCCTTTTTGATATTTTATTTACAGTATATAATATACATTTGGTGTAATTTTTGATATTTTATGTACAGTATATTAAATATAATTACTGTAGTTTTTGATAGTTTATTTACAGTATATATAACACATATTTGGTGTACTTTTTGATATTTTAAGTACAGTGTGTAATATATATTTACTGTACTTTTTGATTTTTTTTACAGTATATAAAATGTATTTGGTGTACTTTTAGTTAATATTATATGTACAATATATGAAATATATTTCCTGTAGTTTTTGATATTTTATGAACAGTATATAATATATACTTTGTGTACTTTTGATATATTATGTAAATTATATAATATATAATTGGTGTAGTTTTTGATATTTTACATAGTGTGTGTAATATATATGTACTATATTTTTGATATATTATTTACAGTATATAATATACATTTGGTGTAATTTTTGATATTTTATGTACAGTATATTAAATATAATTACTGTAGTTTTTGATAGTTTACTTAGAGTATATATAACGCATATTTGGTGTACTTTTTGATATTTTAAGTACAGTGTGTAATATATATTTACTGTACTTTTTGATTTTTTTTACAGTATATAAAATGTATTTGGTGTACTTTTAGTTAATATTATATGTTCAATATATGAAATATATTTGCTGTACTTTTTGTTATTTTATGCACAGTATATAATATATATTTGGTGTACTTTTGAAATATTATGTAAATTATATAATATATAATTGGTGTAGTTTTTGATATTTTACATAGAGTGTGTAATATATATGTATTGTCCTTTTTGATATTTTATTTACAGTACAAAATATACATTTGGTGTAATTTTTGATATTTTATGTACAGTATACTAAATATAATTAATGTAGTTTTTGATAGTTTATTTACCGTATATATAACACATATTTGGTGTACTTTTTCATATTTTAAGTACAGTGTGTAATATATATTTACTGTACTTTTGGATTTTTTTTTACAGTGTATAAAATGTATTTGGTGTACTTTTAGTTAATATTATATGTGCAATATATGATATATATTTGCTGTACATTTTGATATTTTATGAACAGCATATAATATATATTTTGTGCACTTTGGATATATTATGTAAATTATATGATATATAATTGGTGTAGTTTTTGATATTTTACATAGAGTGTGTAATATATATGTACTATCTTTTTGATACTTTATTTACAGTACATAATATACATTTGGTGTAATTTTTGATATTTTATGTACAGTATATTAAATATAATTACTGTAGTTTTTGATAGTTTACTTAGAGTATATATAACACATATTTGGTGTACTTTTTGATATTTTAAATACAGTGTGTAATACATATTTACTGTATTTTTGATTTTTTTTTACAGTATATAAAATGTATTTGGTGTACTTTTAGTTAATATTATATGTACAATATATGAAATGTATTTCCTCTACTTTTTGATATTTTATGAACAGTATATAGTATATATTTTGTGTACTTTTGATATATTATGTAAATTATATAATATATAATTGGTGTAGTTTTTGATATTTTACATAGAGTGTGTAATATATATGTACTATCCTTTTTGATATTTTATTTACAGTATATAATATACATTTGGTGTAATTTTTGATATTTTATGTACAGTATATTAAATATAGTTACTGTAGTTTTTGATAGTTTATTTACAGTATATATAACCCATATTTGTTGTACTTTTTGATATTTTAAGTACAGTGTGTAATATATATTTACTGTACTTTTTGATTTTTTTTACAGTATATAAAAAGTATTTCGTGTAGTTTTAGTTAATATTATATGTACAATATATGAAATGTATTTGCTGTACTTTTTGATATATTATGTACAGTATAAAATATACATTTGGTGTACTTTTGATATATTAGGTAAATTATACAATATATAATTGGTGTAGTTTTTGATATTTTACATAGTGTGTGTAATATATATGTACTATACTTTTTGATATTTTATTTACAGTATATAATATACATTTGGTGTAATTTTTGATATTTTATGTACAGTATATTAAATATAATTACTGTAGTTTTTGAGAGTTTATTTACTGTATATATAACACATATTTGGTGTACTTTTTGATATTTTAAGTACAGTGTGTAATATATATTTACTGTACTTTTTGATTTTTTTTACAGTATATAAAATGTATTTGGTGTACTTTTAGTTAATATTATATGTACAATATATGAAATATATTTGCTGTACTTTTTGATACTTTATGTACAGTATATAATATATATTTGGTGTACTTTTGATATATTATGTAAATTATATAATATATAATTTGTGTAGTTTTTGATATTTTACATAGAGTGTGTAATATATATGTACTATCCTTTTTGATATTTTATTTACAGTATATAATATACATTTGGTGTAATTTTTGATATTTTATGTACAGTATATTAAATATAATTACTGTAGTTTTTGATAGTTTATTTACAGTATATATAACACATATTTGGTGTACTTTTTGATATTTTAAGTACAGTGTGTAATATATATTTACTGTACTTTTTGATTTTTTTTACAGTATATAAAATGTATTTGGTATACTTTATTTAATATTATATGTACAATATATGAAACATATTTGCTGTACTTTTTGATATTTTATGAACAGTATATAATATATATTTTGTGTACTTTTGATATATTATGTAAATTATATAATATATAATTGGTGTAGTTTTTGATATTTTACATAGAGTGTGTAATATATATATACGATCCTTTTTGATATTTTATTTACAGTATATAATATACATTTGGTGTAATTTTTGATATTTTATGTACAGTATGTTAAATATAATTACTGTAGTTTTTGATAGTTTACTTCGAGTATATATAACACATATTTGGTGTACTTTTTGATATTTTAAGTACAGTGTGTAATATATATTTACTGTACTTTTTGATTTTATTTACAGTATATAAAATGTATTTGGTGTACTTTTAGTTAATATTATATGTACAATATATGAAATGTATGTGCTGTACTTTTTGATATTTTATATACAGTATATAATATATATTTGGTGTACTTTTGATATATTATGTAAATTATATAATATATAATTGGTGTAGTTTTTGATATTTTACATAGAGTGTGTAATATATATGTACTATCTTTTTGATACTTTATTTACAGTATATAATATACATTTGGTGTAATTTTTGATATTTTATGTACAGTATATTAAATATAATTACTGTACTTTTTGATAGTTTATTTACCGTATATATAACACATATTTGGTGTACTTTTTGATATTTTAAGTACAGTGTGTAATATATATTTACTGTACTTTTTGATTTTTTTTACAGTATATAAAATGTATTTGGTGTACTTTTAGTTAATATTATATGTACAATATATGAAATATATTTGCTGTACTTTTTGATGTTTTATGAACAGTATATAATATATATCTGGTGTACTTTTGATATATTATGTAAATTATATAATATATAATTGGTGTAGTATTTGATATTTTACATAGTGTGTGTAATATATATGTACTATCCTTTTTGATATTTTATTTACAGTATATAATATACATTTGGTGTAATTTTTGATATTTTATGTACAGTGTATTAAATATAATTACTGTAGTTTTTGATAGTTTATTTACTGTATATATAACACATATTTGGTGTACTTTTTGATATTTTAAGTACAGTGTGTAATATATATTTACTGTACTTTTTGATTTTTTTTTACAGTATATAAAATGTATTTGGTGTACTTTTAGTTACTATTATATGTACAATATATGAAATGTATTTGCTGTGCTTTTTGATATTTTATGTACAGTATATAATATATATTTGGTGTACTTTTGTTATATTATGTAAATTATATAATATATAATTGGTGTAGTTTTTGATATTTTACATAGAGTGTGTAATATATATGTACTATATTTTTGATATTTTATTTACAGTATATAATATACATTTGGTGTAATTTTTGATATTTTATGTACAGTATATTAAATATAATTACTGTAGTTTTTGATAGTTTATTTACAGTATATATAACACATATTTGGTGTACTTTTTGATATTTTAAGTACAGTGTGTAATATATATTTACTGTACTTTTTGATTTTTTTTACAGTATATAAAATATATTTGGTGTACTTTTAGTTAATATTATATGTACATTATATGAAATGTATTTGCTGTACTTTTTGATATTTTATCTACAGTATATAATATATATTTGGTGTAGTTTTGATATATTATGTAAATTATATAATATATAATTGGTGTAATTTTAGTATTTTACATAGAGTGTGTAATATATATGTACTATATTTTTGATATATTATTTACAGTATATAATATACATTTGGTGTAATTTTTGATATTTTATGTACAGTATATTAAATATAATTACTGTAGTTTTTGATAGTTTATTTACAGTATATATAACACATATTTGGTGTACTTTTTGATATTTTAAGTACAGTGTGTAATATATATTTACTGTACTTTTTGATTTTTTTTTACAGTATATAAAATGTATTTGGTGTACTTTTTGTTAATATTATATGTACAATATATGAAATGTATTTCCTCTACTTTTTGATATTTTATGAACAGTACATAGTATATATTTTGTGTACTTTTGATATATTATGTAAATTATATAATATATAATTGGTGTAGTTTTTGATATTTTACATAGAGTGTGTAATATATATGTACTATCTTTATGATATTTTATTTACAGTATATAATATACATTTGGTGTAATTTTTGATATTTTATGTACAGTATATTAAATATAATTACTGTAGTTTTTGATAGTTTATTTACAGTATATATAACACATATTTGGTGTACTTTTTGATATTTTAAGTATAGTGTGTAATATATATTTACTGTACTTTTTGACTTTTTTACAGTATATAAAATGTATTTGGTGTACTTTTAGTTAATATTATATGTACAATAAATGAAATGTATTTGCTGTACTTTTTGATATTTTATGTACAGTATATAATATATATTTGGTGTACTTTTGATATATTATGTAAATTATACAATATATAATTGGTGTAGTTTTTGATATTTTACATAGAGTGTGTAATATATATGTACTATCCTTTTTGATATATTATTTACAGTATATAGTATACATTTGATGTAATTTTTGATATTTTATGTACAGTATATTAAATATAATTACTGTAGTTTTTGATAGTTTACTTAGAGTATATATAACACATATTTGGTGCACTTTTTGATATTTTAAGTACAGTGTGTAATATATATTTACTGTACTTTTTGATTATTTTTTACAGTATATAAAATGTATTTGGTGTACTTTTAGTTAATATTATATGTACAATATATGAAATATATTTGCTGTACTTTTTGATACTTTATGTACAGTATATAATATATATTTGGTGTACTTTTGATATATTATGTAAATTACATAATATATAATTTGTGTAGTTTTTGATATTTTACATAGAGTGTGTAATATATATGTACTATCCTTTTTGATATTTTATTTACAGTAGATAATATACATTTGGTGTAATTTTTGATATTTTATGTACATTATATTAAATATAATTACTGTAGTTTTTGATAGTTTATTTACAGTATATATAACACATATTTGGTGTACTTTTTGATATTTTAAGTACAGTGTGTAATATATATTTACTGTACTTTTTGATTTTTTTTACAGTATATAAAATGTATTTGGTATACTTTATTTAATATTATATGTACAATATATGAAACATATTTGCTGTACTTTTTGATATTTTATGAACAGTATATAATATATATTTTGTGTACTTTTGATATATTATGTAAATTATATAATATATAATTGGTGTAGTTTTTGATATTTTACATAGAGTGTGTAATATATATATACGATCCTTTTTGATATTTTATTTACAGTATATAATATACATTTGGTGTAATTTTTGATATTTTATGTACAGTATGTTAAATATAATTACTGTAGTTTTTGATAGTTTACTTCGAGTATATATAACACATATTTGGTGTACGTTTTCATATTTTAAGTACAGTGTGTAATATATATTTACTGTACTTTTTGATTTTATTTACAGTATATAAAATGTATTTGGTGTACTTTTAGTTAATATTATATGTACAATATATGAAATGTATGTGCTGTACTTTTTGATATTTTATGTACAGTATATAATATATATTTGGTGTACTTTTGATATATTATGTAAATTATATAATATATAATTGGTGTAGTTTTTGATATTTTACATAGAGTGTGTAATATATATGTACTATCTTTTTGATATTTTATTTACAGTATATAATATACATTTGGTGTAATTTTTGATATTTTATGTACAGTATATTAAATATAATTACTGTAGTTTTTGATAGTTTATTTACAGTATATATAACACATATTTGGTGTACTTTTTGATATTTTAAGTACAGTGTGTAATATATATTTACTGTACTTTTTGATTTTATTTACAGTATATAAAATGTATTTGGTGTACTTTTAGTTAATATTATATGTACAATATACGAAATGTATTTGCTGTGCTTTTTGATATTTTATGTACAGTATATAATATATATTTGGTGTACTTTTGATATATTATGTAAATTATATAATATATAATTGGTGTAGTTTTTGATATTTTACATAGAGTGTGTAATATATATGTACTATATTTTTGATATATTATTTACAGTATATAATATACATTTGGTGTAATTTTTGATATTTTATGTACAGTATATTAAATATAATTACTGTAGTTTTTGATAGTTTATTTACAGTATATATAACACATATTTGGTGTACTTTTTGATATTTTAAGTACAGTGTGTAATATATATTTACTGTACTTTTTGATTTTTTTTACAGTATATAAAATGTATTTGGTGTACTTTTAGTTAATATTATATGTACATTATATGAAATGTATTTGCTGTACTTTTTGATATTTTATCTACAGTATATAATATATATTTGGTGTACTTTTGATATATTATGTAAATTATATAATATATAATTGGTGTAGTTTTAGTATTTTACATAGAGTGTGTAATATATATGTACTATATTTTTGATATATTATTTACAGTATATAATATACATTTGGTGTAATTTTTGATATTTTATGTACAGTATATTAAATATAATTACTGTAGTTTTTGATAGTTTATTTACAGTATATATAACACATATTTGGTGTACTTTTTGATATTTTAAGTACAGTGTGTAATATATATTTACTGTACTTTTTGATTTTTTTTTACAGTATATAAAATGTATTTGGTGTACTTTTAGTTAATATTATATGTACAATATATGAAATGTATTTCCTCTACTTTTTGATATTTTATGAACAGTATATAGTATATATTTTATGTACTTTTGATATATTATGTAAATTATATAATATATAATTGGTGTAGTTTTTGATATTTTACATAGAGTGTGTAATATATATCTACTATCCTTTTTGATATTTTATTTACAGTATATAATATACATTTGGTGTAATTTTTGATATTTTATGTACAGTATATTAAATATAATTACTGTAGTTTTTGATAGTTTATTTACAGTATATATAACACATATTTGGTGTACTTTTTGATATTTTAAGTACAGTGTGTAATATATATTTACTGTACTTTTTGACTTTTTTTACGGTATATAAAATGTATTTGGTGTACTTTTAGTTAATATTATATGTACAATAAATGAAATGTATTTGCTGTACTTTTTGATATTTTATGTACAGTATATAATATATATTTGGTGTACTTTTGATATATTATGTAAATTATACAATATATAATTGGTGTAGTTTTTGATATTTTACATAGAGTGTGTAATATATATTTACTATCCTTTTTGATATATTATTTACAGTATATAGTATACATTTGATGTAATTTTTGATATTTTATGTACAGTATATTAAATATAATTACTGTAGTTTTTGATAGTTTATTTACAGTATATATAACACATATTTGGTGTACTTTTTGATATTTTAAGTACAGTGTGTAATATATATTTACTGTACTTTTTGATTTTTTTTACAGTATATAAAATGTATTTGGTGTACTTTTAGTTAATATTATATGTACATTATATGAAATGTATTTGCTGTACTTTTTGATATTTTATCTACAGTATATAATATATATTTGGTGTACTTTTGATATATTATGTAAATTATATAATATATAATTGGTGTAGTTTTAGTATTTTACATAGAGTGTGTAATATATATGTACTATATTTTTGATATATTATTTACAGTATATAATATACATTTGGTGTAATTTTTGATATTTTATGTACAGTATATTAAATATAATTACTGTAGTTTTTGATAGTTTATTTACAGTATATATAACACATATTTGGTGTACTTTTTGATATTTTAAGTACAGTGTGTAATATATATTTACTGTACTTTTTGATTTTTTTTTACAGTATATAAAATGTATTTGGTGTACTTTTAGTTAATATTATATGTACAATATATGAAATGTATTTCCTCTACTTTTTGATATTTTATGAACAGTATATAGTATATATTTTATGTACTTTTGATATATTATGTAAATTATATAATATATAATTGGTGTAGTTTTTGATATTTTACATAGAGTGTGTAATATATATCTACTATCCTTTTTGATATTTTATTTACAGTATATAATATACATTTGGTGTAATTTTTGATATTTTATGTACAGTATATTAAATATAATTACTGTAGTTTTTGATAGTTTATTTACAGTATATATAACACATATTTGGTGTACTTTTTGATATTTTAAGTACAGTGTGTAATATATATTTACTGTACTTTTTGACTTTTTTTACGGTATATAAAATGTATTTGGTGTACTTTTAGTTAATATTATATGTACAATAAATGAAATGTATTTGCTGTACTTTTTGATATTTTATGTACAGTATATAATATATATTTGGTGTACTTTTGATATATTATGTAAATTATACAATATATAATTGGTGTAGTTTTTGATATTTTACATAGAGTGTGTAATATATATGTACTATCCTTTTTGATATATTATTTACAGTATATAGTATACATTTGATGTAATTTTTGATATTTTATGTACAGTATATTAAATATAATTACTGTAGTTTTTGATAGTTTACTTAGAGTATATATAACACATATTTGGTGCACTTTTTGATATTTTAAGTACAGTGTGTAATATATATTTACTGTACTTTTTGATTATTTTTTACAGTATATAAAATGTATTTGGTGTACTTTTAGTTAATATTATATGTACAATATATGAAATATATTTGCTGTACTTTTTGATACTTTATGTACAGTATATAATATATATTTGGTGTACTTTTGTTATATTATGTAAATTATATAATATATAATTTGTGTAGTTTTTGATATTTTACATAGAGTGTGTAATATATATGTACTATCCTTTTTGATATTTTATTTACAGTATATAATATACATTTGGTGTAATTTTTGATATTTTATGTACAGTATATTAAATATAATTACTGTAGTTTTTGATAGTTTATTTACAGTATATATAACACATATTTGGTGTACTTTTTGATATTTTAAGTACAGTGTGTAATATATATTTACTGTAGTTTTTGATTTTTTTTACAGTATATAAAATGTATTTGGTATACTTTATTTAATATTATATGTACAATATATGAAACATATTTGCTGTACTTTTTGATATTTTATGAACAGTATATAATATATATTTTGTGTACTTTTGATATATTATGTAAATTATATAATATATAATTGGTGTAGTTTTTGATATTTTACATAGAGTGTGTAATATATATGTACTATCCTTTTTGATATTTTATTTACAGTATATAATATACATTTGGTGTAATTTTTGATATTTTATGTACAGTATATTAAATGTAATTACTGTAGTTTTTGATAGTTTATTTACAGTATATATAACACATATTTGGTGTACTTTTTGATATTTTAAGTACAGTGTGTAATATATATTTACTGTACTTTTTGATTATTATTTACAGTATATAAAATGTATTTGGTGTTCTTTTAGTTAATATTATATATACAATATATGAAATGTATTTGCTGTACTTTTTGATATTTTATGTACAGCCTATAATATATATTTGGTGTACGTTTGATATATTATGTAAATTATATAATATATAATAGGTGTACTTTTTGATATTTTACATAGAGTGTGTAATATATATGTACTATCATTTTGATATTTTATTTACAGTATATAATATACATTTGGTGTAATTTTTGATATTTTATGTACAGTATATTAAATATAATTACTGTTGTTTTTGATAGTTTATTTACAGTATATATAACACATATTTGGTGTACTTTTTGATATTTTAAGTACAGTGTGTAATATATTTACTGTACTTTTTGATTTTTTTTTACAGTATATAAAATGTATTTGGTGTACTTTTAGTTAATATTATATGTACAATATATGGAATATATTTGCTGTACTTTTTGATACTTTATGTACAGTATATAATATATATTTGGTGTACTTTTGATATATTATGTAAATTATATAATATATAATTGGTGTAGTTTTTGATATTTTACATAGAGTGTGTAATATATATGTACTATCCTTTTTGATATATTATTTACAGTATATAGTATACATTTGATGTAATTTTTGATATTTTATGTACAGTATATTAAATATAATTACTGTAGTTTTTGATAGTTTACTTAGAGTATATATAACACATATTTGGTGCACTTTTTGATATTTTAAGTACAGTGTGTAATATACATTTACTGTACTTTTTGATTATTTTTTACAGTATATAAAATGTATTTGGTGTACTTTTAGTTAATATTATATGTACAATATATGAAATATATTTGCTGTACTTTTTGATACTTTATGTACAGTATATAATATATATTTGGTGTACTTTTGATATATTATGTAAATTATATAATATATAATTTGTGTAGTTTTTGATATTTTACATAGAGTGTGTAATATATATGTACTATCCTTTTTGATATTTTATTTACAGTATATAATATACATTTGGTGTAATTTTTGATATTTAATGTACAGTATATTAAATATAATTACTGTAGTTTTTGATAGTTTATTTACAGTATATATAACACATATTTGGTGTACTTTTTGATATTTTAAGTACAGTGTGTAATATATATTTACTGTAGTTTTTGATTTTTTTTACAGTATATAAAATGTATTTGGTATACTTTATTTAATATTATATGTACAATATATGAAACATATTTGCTGTACTTTTTGATATTTTATGAACAGTATATAATATATATTTTGTGTACTTTTGATATATTATGTAAATTATATAATATATAATTGGTGTAGTTTTTGATATTTTACATAGAGTGTGTAATATATATGTGCTATCCTTTTTGATATATTATTTACAGTATATAATATACATTTGGTGTAATTTTTGATATTTTATGTACAGTATATTAAATATAATTACTGTAGTTTTTGATAGTTTATTTACAGTATATATAACACATATTTGGTGTACTTTTTGATATTTTAAGTACAGTGTGTAATATATATTTACTGTACTTTTTGATTATTATTTACAGTATATAAAATGTATTTGGTGTTCTTTTAGTTAATATTATATATACAATATATGACATGTATTTGCTGTACTTTTTGATATTTTATGTACAGTCTATAAAATATATTTGGTGTACGTTTGATATATTATGTAAATTATATAATATATAATAGGTGTAGTTTTTGATATTTTACATAGAGTGTGTAATATATATGTACTATCATTTTGATATTTTATTTACAGTATATAATATACATTTGGTGTAATTTTTGATATTTTATGTACAGTATATTAAATATAATTACTGTTGTTTTTGATAGTTTATTTACAGTATATATAACACATATTTGGTGTACTTTTTGATATTTTAAGTACAGTGTGTAATATATTTACTGTACTTTTTGATTTTTTTTTACAGTATATAAAATGTATTTGGTGTACTTTTAGTTAATATTATATGTACAATATATGAAATATATTTGATGTACTTTTTGATACTTTATGTACAGTATATAATATATATTTGGTGTACTTTTGATATATTATGTAAATTATATAATATATAATTGGTGTAGTTTTTGATATTTTACATAGAGTGTGTAATATATATGTACTATCCTTTTTGATATTTTATTTACAGTATATAATATACATTTGGTGTAATTTTTGATATTTTATGTACAGTATATTAAATATAATTACTGTAGTTTTTGATAGTTTATTTACAGTATATATAACACATATTTGGTGTACTTTTTGATATTTTAAGTACAGTGTGTAATATATATTTACTGTACTTTTTGATTTTATTTACAGCATATAAAATGTATTTGGTGTACTTTTAGTTAATATTATATGTACAATATAGGAAATATATTTGCTGTACTTTTTGATATTTTATGAACAGTATATAATATATATTTTGCATACTTTTGATATATTATGTAAATTATATAATATATAATTGGTGTAGTTTTTGATATTTTACATAGACTGTGTAATATATATGTACTATCCTTTTTGATATTTTATTTACAGTATATAATATACATTTGGTGTAATTTTTGATATTTTATGTACAGTATATTAAATATAATTACTGTAGTTTTTGATAGTTTACTTAGAGTATATATAACACATATTTGGTGTACTTTTTCATATTTTAAGTACAGTGTGTAATATATATTTACTGTAATTTTTAATTATTTTTTACAGTATATAAAATGTATTTGGTGTACTTTTAGTTAATATTATATGTACAATATGTGAAATATATTTGCTGTACTTTTTGATACTTTATGTACAGTATATAATATATATTTGGTGTACTTTTGATATATTATGTAAATTATATAATATATAATTGGTGTAGTTTTTGATATTTTACATAGGGTGTGTAATATATATGTACTATCCTTTTGATATATTCTTTACAGTATATAATATACATTTGGTGTAATTTTTGATATTTTATGTACAGTATATTAAATATAATTAATGTAGTTTTTGATGGTTTACTTAGAGTATATATAACAAATATTTGGTGTACTTTTTGATATTTTAAGTACAGTGTGTAATACATATTTACAGTAGTTTTTGATTATTTTATACAGTATATAAAATGTATTTGGTGTACTTTTAGTTAATATTATATGTACAATATATGAGATGTATTTCCTGTACTTTTTGATACTTTATGTACAGTATATAATATATATTTGGTGTACTTTTGATATATTATGTAAATTATATAATATATAATTGGTGTAGTTTTTGATATTTTACATAGAGTGTGTAACATATATGTACTATCCTTTTTGATATTTTATTTACAGTATATAATATACATTTGGTGTAATTTTTGATATTTTATGTACAGTATATTAAATATAATTACTGTAGTTTTTGATAGTTTATTTACAGTATATATAACACATATTTGGTGTACTTTTGATATTTTAAGTACAGTGTGTAATATATATTTACTGTACTTTTTGATTTTTTTTACAGTATATAAAATATATTTGGTGTACTTTTAGTTAATATTATATGTACAATATATGAAATATATTTGCTGTACTTTTTGATATCTTATATACAGTATATAATATATATGTGGTGTACTTTTGATATACTATGTAAATTATATAATATATAATTGGTGTAGTTTTTGATATTTTACATAAGGTGTGTAATATATATGTACTATCATTTTGATATTTTATTTACAGTATATAATATACATTTGGTGTAATTTTTGATATTTTATGTACAGTATATTAAATATAATTACTGTAGTTTTTGATAGTTTACTTAGAGTATATATAACGCATATTTGGTGTACTTTTTGATACTTTAAGTACAGTGTGTAATATATATTTACTGTACTTTTTGATTTTATTTACAGTATATAAAATGTATTTGGTGTACTTTTAGTTAATGTTATATGTACAATATATGAAATGTATTTGCTGTACTTTTTGATATTTTATGTACAGTATATAATATATATTTGGTGTACTTTTGATATATTATGTAAATTATACAATATATAATTGGTGTAGTTTTTGATATTTTACATAGAGTGTGTAATATATATGTACTATCCTTTTTGATATATTATTTACAGTATATAATATACATTTGGTGTAATTTTTGATATTTAATGTACAGTATATTAAATATAATTATTGTAGTTTTTGATAGTTTACTTAGAGTGTATATAACACATATTTGGTGCACTTTTTGATATTTTAAGTACAGTGTGTAATATATATTTACTGTAATTTTTGATTATTTTTTACAGTATATAAAATGTATTTGGTGTACTTTTAGTTAATATTATATGTATAATATATGAAATATATTTGCTGTACTTTTTGATACTTTATGTACAGTATATAATATATATTTGGTGTACTTTTGATATATTATGTAAATTATATAATATATAATTGGTGTAGTTTTTGATATTTTACATAGAGTGTGTAATATATATGTACTATCATTTTGATATTTTATTTACAGTATATAATATACATTTGGTGTAATTTTTGATATTTTATGTACAGTATATTAAATATAATTACTGTTGTTTTTGATAGTTTATTTACAGTATATATAACACATATTTGGTGTACTTTTTGATATTTTAAGTACAGTGTGTAATATATTTACTGTACTTTTTGATTTTTTTTTACAGTATATAAAATGTATTTGGTGTACTTTTAGTTAATATTATATGTACAATATATGAAATATATTTGATGTACTTTTTGATACTTTATGTACAGTATATAATATATATTTGGTGTACTTTTGATATATTATGTAAATTATATAATATATAATTGGTGTAGTTTTTGATATTTTACATAGAGTGTGTAATATATATGTACTATCCTTTTTGATATTTTATTTACAGTATATAATATACATTTGGTGTAATTTTTGATATTTTATGTACAGTATATTAAATATAATTACTGTAGTTTTTGATAGTTTATTTACAGTATATATAACACATATTTGGTGTACTTTTTGATATTTTAAGTACAGTGTGTAATATATATTTACTGTACTTTTTGATTTTATTTACAGCATATAAAATGTATTTGGTGTACTTTTAGTTAATATTATATGTACAATATAGGAAATATATTTGCTGTACTTTTTGATATTTTATGAACAGTATATAATATATATTTTGCATACTTTTGATATATTATGTAAATTATATAATATATAATTGGTGTAGTTTTTGATATTTTACATAGACTGTGTAATATATATGTACTATCCTTTTTGATATTTTATTTACAGTATATAATATACATTTGGTGTAATTTTTGATATTTTATGTACAGTATATTAAATATAATTACTGTAGTTTTTGATAGTTTACTTAGAGTATATATAACACATATTTGGTGTACTTTTTCATATTTTAAGTACAGTGTGTAATATATATTTACTGTAATTTTTAATTATTTTTTACAGTATATAAAATGTATTTGGTGTACTTTTAGTTAATATTATATGTACAATATGTGAAATATATTTGCTGTACTTTTTGATACTTTATGTACAGTATATAATATATATTTGGTGTACTTTTGATATATTATGTAAATTATATAATATATAATTGGTGTAGTTTTTGATATTTTACATAGGGTGTGTAATATATATGTACTATCCTTTTGATATATTCTTTACAGTATATAATATACATTTGGTGTAATTTTTGATATTTTATGTACAGTATATTAAATATAATTAATGTAGTTTTTGATGGTTTACTTAGAGTATATATAACAAATATTTGGTGTACTTTTTGATATTTTAAGTACAGTGTGTAATACATATTTACAGTAGTTTTTGATTATTTTATACAGTATATAAAATGTATTTGGTGTACTTTTAGTTAATATTATATGTACAATATATGAGATGTATTTCCTGTACTTTTTGATACTTTATGTACAGTATATAATATATATTTGGTGTACTTTTGATATATTATGTAAATTATATAATATATAATTGGTGTAGTTTTTGATATTTTACATAGAGTGTGTAACATATATGTACTATCCTTTTTGATATTTTATTTACAGTATATAATATACATTTGGTGTAATTTTTGATATTTTATGTACAGTATATTAAATATAATTACTGTAGTTTTTGATAGTTTATTTACAGTATATATAACACATATTTGGTGTACTTTTGATATTTTAAGTACAGTGTGTAATATATATTTACTGTACTTTTTGATTTTTTTTACAGTATATAAAATATATTTGGTGTACTTTTAGTTAATATTATATGTACAATATATGAAATATATTTGCTGTACTTTTTGATATCTTATATACAGTATATAATATATATGTGGTGTACTTTTGATATACTATGTAAATTATATAATATATAATTGGTGTAGTTTTTGATATTTTACATAAGGTGTGTAATATATATGTACTATCATTTTGATATTTTATTTACAGTATATAATATACATTTGGTGTAATTTTTGATATTTTATGTACAGTATATTAAATATAATTACTGTAGTTTTTGATAGTTTACTTAGAGTATATATAACGCATATTTGGTGTACTTTTTGATACTTTAAGTACAGTGTGTAATATATATTTACTGTACTTTTTGATTTTATTTACAGTATATAAAATGTATTTGGTGTACTTTTAGTTAATGTTATATGTACAATATATGAAATGTATTTGCTGTACTTTTTGATATTTTATGTACAGTATATAATATATATTTGGTGTACTTTTGATATATTATGTAAATTATACAATATATAATTGGTGTAGTTTTTGATATTTTACATAGAGTGTGTAATATATATGTACTATCCTTTTTGATATATTATTTACAGTATATAATATACATTTGGTGTAATTTTTGATATTTAATGTACAGTATATTAAATATAATTATTGTAGTTTTTGATAGTTTACTTAGAGTGTATATAACACATATTTGGTGCACTTTTTGATATTTTAAGTACAGTGTGTAATATATATTTACTGTAATTTTTGATTATTTTTTACAGTATATAAAATGTATTTGGTGTACTTTTAGTTAATATTATATGTATAATATATGAAATATATTTGCTGTACTTTTTGATACTTTATGTACAGTATATAATATATATTTGGTGTACTTTTGATATATTATGTAAATTATATAATATATAATTGGTGTAGTTTTTGATATTTTACATAGAGTGTGTAATATATATGTACTATCATTTTGATATTTTATTTACAGTATATAATATACATTTGGTGTAATTTTTGATATTTTATGTACAGTATATTAAATATAATTACTGTAGATTTTGATAGTTTACTTAGAGTATATATAACACATATTTGGTGTACTTTTTGATATTTTAAGTACAGTGTGTAATATATATTTACTGTACTTTTTGATTTTATTTACAGTATATAAAATGTATTTGGTGTACTTTTAGTTAATATTATATGTACAATATATGAAATGTATTTGCTGTACTTTTTGATATTTTATGTACAGTATATAATATATATTTTGTGTACTTTTGATATATTATGTAAATTATACAATATATAATTGGTGTAGTTTTTGATATTTTACATAGAGTGTGTAATATATATGTACTATCCTTTTTGATATATTATTTACAGTATATAGTATACATTTGGTGTAATTTTTGATATTTTATGTACAGTATATTAAATATAATTACTGTAGTTTTTGATAGTTTACTTAGAGTATATATAACACATATTTGGTGCACTTTTTGATATTTTAAGTACAGTGTGTAATATATATTTACTGTACTTTTTGATTATTTTTTACAGTATATAAAATGTATTTGGTGTACTTTTAGTTAATATTATATGTACAATATATGAAATATATTTGCTGTACTTTTTGATACTTTATGTACAGTATATAATATATATTTGGTGTACTTTTGATATATTATGTAAATTATATAATATATAATTGGTGTAGTTTTTGATATTTTACATAGAGTGTGTAACATATATGTACTATCCTTTTTGATATTTTATTTACAGTATATAATATACATTTGGTGTAATTTTTGATATTTTATGTACAGTATATTAAATATAATTACTGTAGTTTTTGATAGTTTATTTACAGTATATATAACACATATTTGGTGTACTTTTGATATTTTAAGTACAGTGTGTAGTATATATTTACTGTACTTTTTGATTTTTTTTACAGTATATAAAATATATTTGGTGTACTTTTAGTTAATATTATATGTACAATATATGAAATATATTTGCTGTACTTTTTGATATCTTATATACAGTATATAATATATATGTGGTGTACTTTTGATATACTATGTAAATTATATAATATATAATTGGTGTAGTTTTTGATATTTTACATAAGGTGTGTAATATATATGTACTATCATTTTGATATTTTATTTACAGTATATAATATACATTTGGTGTAATTTTTGATATTTTATGTACAGTATATTAAATATAATTACTGTAGTTTTTGATAGTTTACTTAGAGTATATATAACGCATATTTGGTGTACTTTTTGATACTTTAAGTACAGTGTGTAATATATATTTACTGTACTTTTTGATTTTATTTACAGTATATAAAATGTATTTGGTGTACTTTTAGTTAATGTTATATGTACAATATATGAAATGTATTTGCTGTACTTTTTGATATTTTATGTACAGTATATAATATATATTTGGTGTACTTTTGATATATTATGTAAATTATACAATATATAATTGGTGTAGTTTTTGATATTTTACATAGAGTGTGTAATATATATGTACTATCCTTTTTGATATATTATTTACAGTATATAATATACATTTGGTGTAATTTTTGATATTTAATGTACAGTATATTAAATATAATTATTGTAGTTTTTGATAGTTTACTTAGAGTGTATATAACACATATTTGGTGCACTTTTTGATATTTTAAGTACAGTGTGTAATATATATTTACTGTAATTTTTGATTATTTTTTACAGTATATAAAATGTATTTGGTGTACTTTTAGTTAATATTATATGTATAATATATGAAATATATTTGCTGTACTTTTTGATACTTTATGTACAGTATATAATATATATTTGGTGTACTTTTGATATATTATGTAAATTATATAATATATAATTGGTGTAGTTTTTGATATTTTACATAGAGTGTGTAATATATATGTACTATCATTTTGATATTTTATTTACAGTATATAATATACATTTGGTGTAATTTTTGATATTTTATGTACAGTATATTAAATATAATTACTGTAGATTTTGATAGTTTACTTAGAGTATATATAACACATATTTGGTGTACTTTTTGATATTTTAAGTACAGTGTGTAATATATATTTACTGTACTTTTTGATTTTATTTACAGTATATAAAATGTATTTGGTGTACTTTTAGTTAATATTATATGTACAATATATGAAATGTATTTGCTGTACTTTTTGATATTTTATGTACAGTATATAATATATATTTGGTGTACTTTTGATATATTATGTAAATTATACAATATATAATTGGTGTAGTTTTTGATATTTTACATAGAGTGTGTAATATATATGTACTATCCTTTTTGATATATTATTTACAGTATATAGTAAACATTTGGTGTAATTTTTGATATTTTATGTACAGTATATTAAATATAATTACTGTAGTTTTTGATAGTTTACTTAGAGTATATATAACACATATTTGGTGCACTTTTTGATATTTTAAGTACAGTGTGTAATATATATTTACTGTACTTTTTGATTATTTTTTACAGTATATAAAATGTATTTGGTGTACTTTTAGTTAATATTATATGTACAATATATGAAATATATTTGCTGTACTTTTTGATACTTTATGTACAGTATATAATATATATTTGGTGTACTTTTGATATATTATGTAAATTATATAATATATAATTGGTGTAGTTTTTGATATTTTACATAGAGTGTGTAATATATATGTACTATATTTTTGATATATTATTTACAGTATATAATATACATTTGGTGTAATTTTTGATATTTTATGTACAGTATATTAAATATAATTACTGTAGTTTTTGATAGTTTATTTACAGTATATATAACACATATTTGGTGTACTTTTTGATATTTTAAGTACAGTGTGTAATATATATTTACTGTACTTTTTGATTTTTTTTACAGTATATAAAATGTATTTGGTGTACTTTTAGTTAATATTATATGTACATTATATGAAATGTATTTGCTGTACTTTTTGATATTTTATCTACAGTATATAATATATATTTGGTGTACTTTTGATATATTATGTAAATTATATAATATATAATTGGTGTAATTTTAGTATTTTACATAGAGTGTGTAATATATATGTACTATATTTTTGATATATTATTTACAGTATATAATATACATTTGGTGTAATTTTTGATATTTTATGTATAGTATATTAAATATAATTACTGTAGTTTTTGATAGTTTATTTACAGTATATATAACACATATTTGGTGTACTTTTTGATATTTTAAGTACAGTGTGTAATATATATTTACTGTACTTTTTGATTTTTTTTTACAGTATATAAAATGTATTTGGTGTACTTTTAGTTAATATTATATGTACAATATATGAAATGTATTTCCTCTACTTTTTGATATTTTATGAACAGTATATAGTATATATTTTGTGTACTTTTGATATATTATGTAAATTATATAATATATAATTGGTGTAGTTTTTGATATTTTACATAGAGTGTGTAATATATATGTACTATCCTTTTTGATATTTTATTTACAGTATATAATATACATTTGGTGTAATTTTTGATATTTTATGTACAGTATATTAAATATAATTACTGTAGTTTTTGATAGTTTATTTACAGTATATATAACACATATTTGGTGTACTTTTTGATATTTTAAGTACAGTGTGTAATATATATTTACTGTACTTTTTGACTTTTTTTACAGTATATAAAATGTATTTGGTGTACTTTTAGTTAATATTATATGTACAATAAATGAAATGTATTTGCTGTACTTTTTGATATTTTATGTACAGTATATAATATATATTTGGTGTACTTTTGATATATTATGTAAATTATACAATATATAATTGGTGTAGTTTTTGATATTTTACATAGAGTGTGTAATATATATGTACTATCCTTTTTGATATATTATTTACAGTATATAGTATACATTTGATGTAATTTTTGATATTTTATGTACAGTATATTAAATATAATTACTGTAGTTTTTGATAGTTTACTTAGAGTATATATAACACATATTTGGTGCACTTTTTGATATTTTAAGTACAGTGTGTAATATATATTTACTGTACTTTTTGATTATTTTTTACAGTATATAAAATGTATTTGGTGTACTTTTAGTTAATATTATATGTACAATATATGAAATGTATTTGCTGTACTTTTTGATACTTTATGTACAGTATATAATATATATTTGGTGTACTTTTGATATATTATGTAAATTATATAATATATAATTTGTGTAGTTTTTGATATTTTACATAGAGTGTGTAATATATATGTACTATCCTTTTTGATATTTTATTTACAGTATATAATATACATTTGGTGTAATTTTTGATATTTTATGTACAGTATATTAAATATAATTACTGTAGTTTTTGATAGTTTATTTACAGTATATATAACACATATTTGGTGTACTTTTTGATATTTTAAGTACAGTGTGTAATATATATTTACTGTAGTTTTTGATTTTTTTTACAGTATATAAAATGTATTTGGTATACTTTATTTAATATTATATGTACAATATATGAAACATATTTGCTGTACTTTTTGATATTTTATGAACAGTATATAATATATATTTTGTGTACTTTTGATATATTATGTAAATTATATAATATATAATTGGTGTAGTTTTTGATATTTTACATAGAGTGTGTAATATATATGTACTATCCTTTTTGATATTTTATTTACAGTATATAATATACATTTGGTGTAATTTTTGATATTTTATGTACAGTATATTAAATGTAATTACTGTAGTTTTTGATAGTTTATTTACAGTATATATAACACATATTTGGTGTACTTTTTGAAATTTTAAGTACAGTGTGTAATATATATTTACTGTACTTTTTGATCATTATTTACAGTATATAAAATGTATTTGGTGTTCTTTTAGTTAATATTATATATACAATATATGAAATGTATTTGCTGTACTTTTTGATATTTTATGTACAGTCTATAATATATATTTGGTGTACTTTTGATATATTATGTAAATTATATAATATATAATAAATGTAGTTTTTGATATTTTACATAGAGTGTGTAATATATATGTACTATCATTTCGATATTTTATTTACAGTATATAATATACATTTGGTGTAATTTTTGATATTTTATGTAAAGTATATTAAATATAATTACTGTTGTTTTTGATAGTTTATTTACAGTATATATAACACATATTTGGTGTACTTTTTGATATTTTAAGTACAGTGTGTAATATATTTACTGTACTTTTTGATTTTTTTTACAGTATATAAAATGTATTTGGTGTACTTTTAGTTACTATTATATGTACAATATATGAAATATATTTGCTGTACTTTTTGATACTTTATGTACAGTATATAATATATATTTGGTGTACTTTTGATATATTATGTAAATTATATAATATATAATTGGTGTAGTTTTTGATATTTTACATAGAGTGTGTAATATATATGTACTATCCTTTTTGATATTTTATTTACAGTATATAATATACATTTCGTGTAATTTTTGATATTTTATGTACAGTATATTAAATATAATTACTGTAGTTTTTGATAGTTTATTTACAGTATATATAACACATATTTGGTGTACTTTTTGATATTTTAAGTACAGTGTGTAATATATATTTACTGTACTTTTTGATTTTTTTTACAGTATATAAAATGTATTTGGTGTACTTTTAGTTAATGTTATATGTACAATATATGAAATATATTCGCTATACTTTTTGATATCTTATATACAGTATATAATATATATTTGGTGTACTTTTGATATACTATGTAAATTATATAATATATAATTGGTGTCGTTTTTGATATTTTACATAAGGTGTGTAATATATATGTACTATCATTTTGATATTTTATTTACAGTATATAATATACATTTTGTGTAATTTTTGATATTTTATGTACATTATATTAAATATAATTACTGTAGTTTTTGATAGTTTACTTAGAGTATATATAACACATATTTGGTGTACTTTTTGATATTTTAAGTACAGTGTGTAATATATATTTACTGTACTTTTTGATGTTTTTTACAGTATATAAAATGTATTTGGTGTACTTTTAGTTAATATTATATGTACAATATATGAAATATATTTGCTGTACTTTTTGATACTTTATGTACAGTATATAATATATATTTGGTGTACTTTTGATATATTATGTAAATTATATAATATATAATTGGTGTAGTTTTTGATATTTTACATAGAGTGTGTAATATATATGTACTATACTTTTTGATATTTTATTTACAGTATATAATATACATTTGGTGTAATTTTTGATATTTTATGTACAGTATATTATATATAATTACTGTAGTTTTTGATAGTTTATTTACAGTATATATAACACATATTTGGTGTACTTTTTGATATTTTAAGTACAGTGTGTAATATATATTTACTGTACATTTTGATTTTTTTTACAGTATATAAAATGTATTTGGTGTACTTTTAGTTAATAATATATGTACAATATATGAAATATATTTGCTATACTTTTTGATATCTTATATACAGTATATAATATATATTTGGTGTACTTTTGATATTCTATGTAAATTATATAATATATAATTGGTGTAGTTTTTGATATTTTACATAAGGTGTGTAATATATATGTACTACCATTTTGATATTTTATTTACAGTATATAATATACATTTGGTGTAATTTTTGATATTTTATGTACAGTATATTAAATATAATTACTGTAGTTTTTGATAGTTTACTTAGAGTATATATAACACATATTTGGTGTACTTTTTGATATTTTAAGAACAGTGTGTAATATATATTTACTGTACTTTTTGATTTTATTTACAGTATATAATATGTATTTGGTGTACTTTTAGTTAATATTATATGTACAATACATGAAATGTATTTGCTGTACTTTTTGATATTTTATGTACAGTATATAATATATATTTGGTGTACTTTTGATATATTATGTAAATTATACAATATATAATTGGTGTAGTTTTTGATATTTTACATAGAGTATGTAATATATATGTACTATCCTTTTTGATATTTTATTTACAGTATATAATATACATTTGGTGTAATTTTTGATATTTTATGTACAGTATATTAAATATAATTACTGTAGTTTTTGATAGTTTACTTATAGTATATATAACACATATTTGGTGTACTTTTTGATATTTTAAGTACAGTGTGTAATATATATTTACTGTAGTTTTTGATTTTTTTTACAGTATATAAAATGTATTTGGTATACTTTATTTAATATTATATGTACAATATATGAAACATATTTGCTGTACTTTTTGATATTTTATGAACAGTATATAATATATATTTTGTGTACTTTTGATATATTATGTAAATTATATAATATATAATTGGTGTAGTTTTTGATATTTTACATAGAGTGTGTAATATATATGTACTATCCTTTTTGATATTTTATTTACAGTATATAATATACATTTGGTGTAATTTTTGATATTTTATGTACAGTATATTAAATATAATTACTGTAGTTTTTGATAGTTTATTTACAGTATATATAACACATATTTGGTGTACTTTTTGATATTTTAAGTACAGTGTGTAATATATATTTACTGTACATTTTGATTTTTTTTACAGTATATAAAATGTATTTGGTGTACTTTTAGTTAATATTATATGTACAATATATGAAATATATTTGCTATACTTTTTGATATCTTATATACAGTATATAATATATATTTGGTGTACTTTTGATATTCTATGTAAATTATATAATATATAATTGGTGTAGTTTTTGATATTTTACATAAGGTGTGTAATATATATGTACTACCATTTAGATATTTTATTTACAGTATATAATATACATTTGGTGTAATTTTTGATATTTTATGTACAGTATATTAAATATAATTACTGTAGTTTTTGATAGTTTACTTAGAGTATATATAACACATATTTGGTGTACTTTTTGATATTTTAAGAACAGTGTGTAATATATATTTACTGTACTTTTTGATTTTATTTACAGTATATAATATGTATTTGGTGTACTTTTAGTTAATATTATATGTACAATACATGAAATGTATTTGCTGTACTTTTTGATATTTTATGTACAGTATATAATATATATTTGGTGTACTTTTGATATATTATGTAAATTATACAATATATAATTGGTGTAGTTTTTGATATTTTACATAGAGTATGTAATATATATGTACTATCCTTTTTGATATTTTATTTACAGTATATAATATACATTTGGTGTAATTTTTGATATTTTATGTACAGTATATTAAATATAATTACTGTAGTTTTTGATAGTTTACTTATAGTATATATAACACATATTTGGTGTACTTTTTGATATTTTAAGTACAGTGTGTAATATATATTTACTGTAGTTTTTGATTTTTTTTACAGTATATAAAATGTATTTGGTATACTTTATTTAATATTATATGTACAATATATGAAACATATTTGCTGTACTTTTTGATATTTTATGAACAGTATATAATATATATTTTGTGTACTTTTGATATATTATGTAAATTATATAATATATAATTGGTGTAGTTTTTGATATTTTACATAGAGTGTGTAATATATATGTACTATCCTTTTTGATATTTTATTTACAGTATATAATATACATTTGGTGTAATTTTTGATATTTTATGTACAGTATATTAAATATAATTACTGTAGTTTTTGATAGTTTATTTACAGTATATATAACACATATTTGGTGTACTTTTTGATATTTTAAGTACAGTGTGTAATATATATTTACTGTACATTTTGATTTTTTTTACAGTATATAAAATGTATTTGGTGTACTTTTAGTTAATATTATATGTACAATATATGAAATATATTTGCTATACTTTTTGATATCTTATATACAGTATATAATATATATTTGGTGTACTTTTGATATTCTATGTAAATTATATAATATATAATTGGTGTAGTTTTTGATATTTTACATAAGGTGTGTAATATATATGTACTACCATTTAGATATTTTATTTACAGTATATAATATACATTTGGTGTAATTTTTGATATTTTATGTACAGTATATTAAATATAATTACTGTAGTTTTTGATAGTTTACTTAGAGTATATATAACACATATTTGGTGTACTTTTTGATATTTTAAGAACAGTGTGTAATATATATTTACTGTACTTTTTGATTTTATTTACAGTATATAATATGTATTTGGTGTACTTTTAGTTAATATTATATGTACAATACATGAAATGTATTTGCTGTACTTTTTGATATTTTATGTACAGTATATAATATATATTTGGTGTACTTTTGATATATTATGTAAATTATACAATATATAATTGGTGTAGTTTTTGATATTTTACATAGAGTATGTAATATATATGTACTATCCTTTTTGATATTTTATTTACAGTATATAATATACATTTGGTGTAATTTTTGATATTTTATGTACAGTATATTAAATATAATTACTGTAGTTTTTGATAGTTTACTTATAGTATATATAACACATATTTGGTGTACTTTTTGATATTTTAAGTACAGTGTGTAATATATATTTACTGTAGTTTTTGATTTTTTTTACAGTATATAAAATGTATTTGGTATACTTTATTTAATATTATATGTACAATATATGAAACATATTTGCTGTACTTTTTGATATTTTATGAACAGTATATAATATATATTTTGTGTACTTTTGATATATTATGTAAATTATATAATATATAATTGGTGTAGTTTTTGATATTTTACATAGAGTGTGTAATATATATGTACTATCCTTTTTGATATTTTATTTACAGTATATAATATACATTTGGTGTAATTTTTGATATTTTATGTACAGTATATTAAATATAATTACTGTAGTTTTTGATAGTTTACTTAGAGTATATATAACACATATTTGGTGTACTTTTTGATATTTTAAGTACAGTGTGTAATATATATTTACTGTACTTTTTGATTTTATTTACAGTATATAAAATGTATTTGGTGTACTTTTAGTTAATATTATATGTACAATATATGAAATGTATTTGCTGTACTTTTTGATATTTTATGTACAGTATATAATATATATTTGGTGTACTTTTGATATATTATGTAAATTATACAATATATAATTGGTGTAGTTTTTGATATTTTACATAGAGTGTGTAATATATATGTACTATCCTTTTTGATATATTATTTACAGTATATAGTATACATTTGGTGTAATTTTTGATATTTTATGTACAGTATATTAAATATAATTACTGTAGTTTTTGATAGTTTACTTAGAGTATATATAACACATATTTGGTGCACTTTTTGATATTTTAAGTACAGTGTGTAATATATATTTACCGTACTTTTTGATTATTTTTTACAGTATATAAAATGTATTTGGTGTACTTTTAGTTAATATTATATGTACAATATATGAAATATATTTGCTGTACTTTTTGATACTTTATGTACAGTATATAATATATATTTGGTGTACTTTTGATATATTATGTAAATTATATAATATATAATTGGTGTAGTTTTTGATGTTTTACATAGAGTGTGTAATATATATGTACTATCCTTTTTGATATTTTATTTACAGTATATAATATACATTTGGTGTAATTTTTGATATTTTATGTACAGTATATTAAATATAATTACTGTAGTTTTTGATAGTTTATTTACAGTATATATAACACATATTTGGTGTACTTTTTGATATTTTAAGTACAGTGTGTAATATATATTTACTGTACTTTTTGATTATTATTTACAGTATATAAAATGTATTTGGTGTACTTTTAGTTAATATTATATGTACAATATATGAAATGTATTTGCTGTACTTTTTGATATTTTATGTACAGTCCATAATATATATTTGGTGTACTTTTGATATATTATGTAAATTATATAATATATAATAGGTGTAGTTTTGATATTTTACATAAAGTGTGTAATATATATGTACTATCATTTTGATATTTTATTTAAAGTATATAATATACATTTGGTGTAATTTTTGATATTTTATGTACAGTATATTAAATATAATTACTGTTGTTTTTGATAGTTTATTTACAGTATATATAACACATATTTGGTGTACTTTTTGATATTTTAAGTACAGTGTGTAATATATATTTACTGTACTTTTTGATTTTTTTTACAGTATAAAAATGTATTTGGTGTACTTTTAGTTAATATTATATGTACAGTATATGAAATATATTTGCTGTACTTTTTGATACTTTATGTACAGTATATAATATATATTTGGTGTACTTTTGATATATTATGTAAATTATATAATATATAATTGGTGTAGTTTTTGATATTTTACATAGAGTGTGTAATATATATGTGCTATCCTTTTTGATATATTATTTACAGTATATAATATACATTTGGTGTAATTTTTGATATTTTATGTACAGTATATTAAATATAATTACTGTAGTTTTTGATAGTTTATTTACAGTATATATAACACATATTTGGTGTACTTTTTGATATTTTAAGTACAGTGTGTAATATATATTTACTGTACTTTTTGATTTTTTTTAAAGTATATAAAATGTATTTGGTGTACTTTTAGTTAATATTATATGTACAATATATGAAATATATTTGCTATACTTTTTGATATCTTATATACAGTATATAATATATATTTGGTGTACTTTTGATATTCTATGTAAATTATATAATATATAATTGGTGTAGTTTTTGATATTTTACATAAGGTGTGTAATATATATGTACTATCATTTTGATATTTTATTTACAGTATATAATATACATTTGGTGTAATTTTTGATATTTTATGTACAGTATATTAAATATAATTACTGTAGTTTTTGATAGTTTACTTAGAGTATATATAACACATATTTGGTGTACTTTTTGATATTTTAAGTACAGTGTGTAATATATATTTACTGTACTTTTTGATTTTATTTACAGTATATAAAATGTATTTGTTGTACTTTTAGTTAATATTATATGTACAATATATGAAATGTATTTGCTGTACTTTTTGATATTTTATGTACAGTATATAATATATATTTGGTGTACTTTTGATATATTATGTAAATTATACAATATATAATTGGTGTAGTTTTTGATATTTTACATAGAGTGTGTAATATATATGTACTATCCTTTTTGATATTTTATTTACAGTATATAATATACATTTAGTGTAATTTTTGATATTTTATGTACAGTATATTAAATATAATTACTGTAGTTTTTGATAGTTTACTTAGAGTATATATAACACATATTTGGTGTACTTTTTGATATTTTAAGTACAGTGTGTAATATATATTTACTGTATTTTTGATTTTTTTTTACAGTATATAAAATGTATTTGGTGTACTTTTAGTTAATATTATATGTACAATATATGAAATGTATTTCCTCTACTTTTTGATATTTTATGAACAGTATATAGTATATATTTTGTGTACTTTTGATATATTATGTAAATTATATAATATATAATTGGTGTAGTTTTTGATATTTTACATAGAGTGTGTAATATATATGTACTATCCTTTTTGATATTTTATTTACAGTATATAATATACATTTGGTGTAATTTTTGATATTTTATGTACAGTATATTAAATATAATTACTGTAGTTTTTGATAGTTTACTTAGAGTATATATAACACATATTTGGTGTACTTCTTGATATTTTAAGTACAATGTGTAATATATATTTACTGTACTTTTTGATTTTATTTACAGTATATAAAATGTATTTGGTGTACTTTTAGTTAATATTATATGTACAATATATGAAATGTATTTGCTGTACTTTTTGATATTTTATGTACAGTATATAATATATATTTGGTGTACTTTTGATATATTATGTAAATTATACAATATATAATTGGTGTAGTTTTTGATATTTTACATAGAGTGTGTAATATATATGTACTATCCTTTTTGATATATTATTTACAGTATATAGTATACATTTGGTGTAATTTTTGATATTTTATGTACAGTATATTAAATGTAATTACTGTAGTTTTTGATAGTTTACTTAGAGTATATATAACACATATTTGGTGCACTTTTTGATATTTTAAGTACAGTGTGTAATATATATTTACTGTACTTTTTGATTATTTTTTACAGTATATAAAATGTATTTGGTGTACTTTTAGTTAATATTATATGTACAATATATGAAATATATTTGCTGTACTTTTTGATACTTTATGTACAGTATATAATATATATTTGGTGTACCTTTGATATATTATGTAAATTATATAATATATAATTGGTGTAGTTTTTGATGTTTTACATAGAGTGTGTAATATATATGTACTATCCTTTTTGATATTTTATTTACAGTATATAATATACATTTGGTGTAATTTTTGATATTTTATGTACAGTATATTAAATATAATTGCTGTAGTTTTTGATAGTTTATTTACAGTATATATAACACATATTTGGTGTACTTTTTGATATTTTAAGTACAGTGTGTAATATATATTTACTGTACTTTTTGATTATTATTTACAGTATATAAAATGTATTTGGTGTACTTTTAGTTAATATTATATGTACAATATATGAAATGTATTTGGTGTACTTTTTGATATTTTATGTACAGTCCATAATATATATTTGGTGTACTTTTGATATATTATGTAAATTATATAATATATAATAGGTGTAGTTTTTGATATTTTACATAAAGTGTGTAATATATATGTACTATCATTTTGATATTTTATTTAAAGTATATAATATACATTTGGTGTAATTTTTGATATTTTATGTACAGTATATCAAATATAATTACTGTTGTTTTTGATAGTTTATTTACAGTATATATAACACATATTTGGTGTACTTTTTGATATTTTAAGTACAGTGTGTAATATATATTTACTGTACTTTTTGATTTTTTTTACAGTATAAAAATGTATTTGGTGTACTTTTAGTTAATATTATATGTACAATATATGAAATATATTTGCTGTACTTTTTGATACTTTATGTACAGTATATAATATATATTTGGTGTACTTTTGATATATTATGTAAATTATATAATATATAATTGGTGTAGTTTTTGATATTTTACATAGAGTGTGTAATATATATGTGCTATCCTTTTTGATATATTATTTACAGTATATAATATACATTTGGTGTAATTTTTGATATTTTATGTACAGTATATTAAATATAATTACTGTAGTTTTTGATAGTTTATTTACAGTATATATAACACATATTTGGTGTACTTTTTGATATTTTAAGTACAGTGTGTAATATATATTTACTGTACTTTTTGATTTTTTTTACAGTATATAAAATGTATTTGGTGTACTTTTAGTTAATATTATATGTACAATATATGAAATATATTTGCTATACTTTTTGATATCTTATATACAGTATATAATATATATTTGGTGTACTTTTGATATTCTATGTAAATTATATAATATATGATTGGTGTAGTTTTTGATATTTTACATAAGGTGTGTAATATATATGTACTATCATTTTGATATTTTATTTACAGTATATAATATACATTTGGTGTAATTTTTGATATTTTATGTACAGTATATTAAATATAATTACTGTAGTTTTTGATAGTTTACTTAGAGTATATATAACACATATTTGGTGTACTTTTTTATATTTTAAGTACAGTGTTTAATATATATTTACTGTACTTTTTGATTATTATTTACAGTATATAAAATGTATTTGGTGTACTTTTAGTTAATATTATATGTACAATATATGAAATGTATTTGCTGTACTTTTTGATATTTTATGTACAGTCTATAATATATATTTGGTGTACTTTTGATATATTATGTAAATTATATAATATATAATTGTTGTAGTTTTTGATATTTTACATAGAGTGTGTAATATATATGTACTATCATTTTGATATTTTATTTAAAGTATATAATATACATTTGGTGTAATTTTTGATATTTTATGTACAGTATATTAAATATAATTACTGTTGTTTTTGATAGTTTATTTACAGTATATATAACACATATTTGGTGTACTTTTTGATATTTTAAGTACAGTGTGTAATATATATTTACTGTACTTTTTGATTTTTTTTACAGTATATAAAATGTATTTGGTGTACTTTTAGTTAATATTATATGTACAATATATGAAATATATTTGCTGTACTTTTTGATACTTTATGTACAGTATATAACATATATTTGGTGTACTTTTGATATATTATGTAGATTATATAATATGTAATTGGTGTAGTTTTTGATATTTTACATAGAGTGTGTAATATATATGTACTATCCTTTTTGATATTTTATTTACAGTATATAATATACATTTGGTGTAATTTTTGATATTTTATGTACAGTATATTAAATATAATTACTGTAGTTTTTGATAGTTTATTTACAGTATATATAACACATATTTGGTGTACTTTTTGATATTTTAAGTACAGTGTGTATTATATATTTACTGTACTTTTTGACGTTTTTTACAGTATATAAAATGTATTTGGTGTACTTTTAGTTAATATTATATGTACAATATATGAAATATATTTGCTATACTTTTTGATATCTTATATACAGTATATAATATATATTTGGTGTACTTTTGATATTCTATGTAAATTATATAATATATAATTGGTGTAGTTTTTGATATTTTACATAAGGTGTGTAATATATATGTACTATGATTTTGATATTTTATTTACAGTATATAATATACATTTGGTGTAATTTTTGATATTTTATGTACAGTATATTAAATATAATTACTGTAGTTTTTGATAGTTTACTTAGAGTATATATAACACATATTTGGTGTACTTTTTGATATTTTAAGTACAGTGTGAAATATATATTTACTGTACTTTTTGATTTTATTTACAGTATATAAAATGTATTTGGTGTACTTTTAGTTAATATTATATGTACAATATATGAAATGTATTTGCTGTACTTTTTGATATTTTATGTACAGTATATAATATATATTTGGTGTACTTTTGATATATTATGTAAATTATACAATATATAATTGGTGTAGTTTTTGATATTTTACATAGAGTGTGTAATATATATGTACTATCCTTTTTGATATATTATTTACAGTATATAATATACATTTGGTGTAATTTTTGATATTTTATGTACAGTATATTAAATATAATTACTGTAGTTTTTGATAGTTTACTTAGAGTATATATAACACATATTTGGTGCACTTTTTGATATTTTAAGTACAGTGTGTAATATATATTTACTGTACTTTTTGATTTTATTTACAGTATATAAAATGTATTTGGTGTACTTTTAGTTAATATTATATGTACAATATATGAAATATATTTGCTGTACTTTTTGATACTTTATGTACAGTATATAATATATATTTGGTGTACTTTTGATATATAATGTAAATTATATAATATATAATTGGTGTAGTTTTTGATATTTTACATAGTGTGTGTAATATATATGTACTATCCTTTTTGATATTTTATTTACAGTATATAATATACATTTGGTGTAATTTTTGATATTTTATGTACAGTATATTAAATATAATTACTGTAGTTTTTGATAGTCTATTTACAGTATATATAACACGTATTTGGTGTACTTTTTGATATTTTAAGTACAGTGTGTAATATATATTTACTGTACTTTTTGATTATTATTTACAATATATAAAATGTATTTGGTGTACTTTTAGTTAATATTATATGTACAATATATGAAATGTATTTGCTGTACTTTTTGATATTTTATGTACAGTCTGTAATATATATTTGGTGTACTTTTGATATATTATGTAAATTATATAATATGTAATTGGTGTAGTTTTTGATATTTTACATAGTGTGTGTAATATATATGTACTATCATTTTGATATTTTATTTAGAGTATATAATATACATCTGGTGAAATTTTTGATATTTTATGTACAGTATATTAAATATAATTTCTGTAGTATTTGATAATTTATTTACAGTATATATAACACATATTTGGTGTACTTTTTGATATTTTAAGTATAGTGTGTAATATATATTTACTGTACTTTTTGATTTTTTTTTACAGTATATAAATTGTATGTGGTGTACTTTTAGTTAATATTATATGTACAATATATGAAATATATTTGCTGCACTTTTTGATACTTTATGTACGGTATATAATATATATTTGGTGTACTTTTGATGTATTATGTAAATTATATAATATATAATTGGTGTAGTTTTTGATAGTTTACATAGAGTGTGTAATATATATGTACTATCCTTTTTGATATTTTATTTACAGTATATAATATACATTTGGTGTAATTTTTGATATTTTATGTACAGTATATTAAATATAATTAGTGTAGTTTTTGATGGTTTATTTACAGTATATATAACACATATTTGGTGTACTTTTTGATATTTTAAGTACAGTGTGTAATATATATTTACTGTATTTTTGATTTTTTTTACAGTATATAAAATGTATTTGGTGTACTTTTTGTTAATATTATATGTACAATATATGAAATGTATTTCCTCTACTTTTTGATATTTTATGAACAGTATATAGTATATATTTTGTGTACTTTTGATATATTATGTAAATTATATAATATATAATTGGTGTAGTTTTTGATATTTTACATAGAGTGGGTAATATATATGTACTATCCTTTTTGATATTTTATTTACAGTATATAATATACATTTGGTGTAATTTTTGATATTTTATGTACAGTATATTAAATATAATTACTGTAGTTTTTGATAGTTTATTTACAGTATATATAACACATATTTGGTGTACTTTTTGATATTTTAAGTACTGTGTGTAATATATATTTACTGTACTTTTTGATTATTATTTACAGTATATAAAATGTATTTGGTGTACTTTTAGTTAATATTATATGTACAATATATGAAATGAATTTGCTGTACTTTTTGATATTTTATGTACAGTCTATAATATATATTTGGTGTACTTTTGATATATTATGTAAATTATATAATATATAATAGGTGTAGTTTTTGATATTTTACATAGAGTGTGTAATATATATGTACTATCATTTTGATATTTTATTTAAAGTATATAATATACATTTGGTGTAATTTTTGATATTTTATGTACAGTATATTAAATATAATTACTGTTGTTTTTGATAGTTTATTTACAGTATATATAACACATATTTGGTGTACTTTTTGATATTTTAAGTACAGTGTGTAATATATATTTACTGTACTTTTTGATTTTTTTTTACAGTATATAAAATGTATTTGGTGTACTTTTAGTTAATATTATATGTACAATATATGAAATATATTTGCTGTACTTTTTGATACTTTATGTACAGTATATAATATATATTTGGTGTACTTTTGATATATTATGTAAATTATATAATATATAATTGGTGTAGTTTTTGATATTTTACATAGAGTGTGTAATATATATGTACTATCCTTTTTGATATTTTATTTACAGTATATAATATACATTTGGTGTAATTTTTGATATTTTATGTACAGTATATTAAATATAATTACTGTAGTTTTTGATAGTTTATTTACAGTATATATAACACATATTTGGTGTACTTTTTGATATTTTAAGTACACTGTGTAATATATATTTACTGTAGTTTTTGATTTTTTTTACAGTATATAAAATGTATTTGGTGTACTTTATTTAATATTATATGTACAATATATGAAATATATTTGCTGTACTTTTTGATATTTTATGAACAGTATATAATATATATTTTGTGTACTTTTGATATATTATGTAAATTATATAATATATAATTGGTGTAGTTTTTGATATTTTACATAGAGTGTGTAATATATATGTACTATCCTTTTTGATATTTTATTTACAGTATATAATATACATTTGGTGTAATTTTTGATATTTTATGTACAGTATATTAAATATAATTACTGTAGTTTTTGATAGTTTATTTACAGTATATATAACACATATTTGGTGTACTTTTTGATATTTTAAGTACAGTGTGTAATATATATTTACTGTCCTTTTTGATTATTATTTACAGTATATAAAATGTATTTGGTGTACTTTTAGTTAATATTATATGTACAATATATGAAATGTATTTGCTGTACTTTTTGATATTTTATGTACAGTCTGTAATATATATTTGGTGTACTTTTGATATATTATGTAAATTATATAATATGTAATTGGTGTAGTTTTTGATATTTTACATAGTGTGTGTAATATATATGTACTATCATTTTGATATTTTATTTAGAGTATATAATATACATTTGGTGAAATTTTTGATATTTTATGTACAATATATTAAATATAATTTCTGTAGATTTTTATAATTTATTTACAGTATATATAACACATATTTGGTGTACTTTTTGATATTTTAAGTACAGTGTGTAATACATATTTACAGTAGTTTTTGATTATTTTATACAGTATATAAAATGTATTTGGTGTACTTTTAGTTAATATTATATGTACAATATATGAAATGTATTTCCTGTACTTTTTGATACTTTATGTACAGTATATAATATATATTTGGTGTACTTTTGATATATTATGTAAATTATATAATATATAATTGGTGTAGTTTTTGATATTTTACATAGAGTGTGTAACATATATGTACTATCCTTTTTGATATTTTATTTACAGTATATAATATACATTTGGTGTAATTTTTGATATTTTATGTACAGTATATTAATTATAATTACTGTAGTTTTTGATAGTTTATTTACAGTATATATAACACATATTTGGTGTACTTTTGATATTTTAAGTACAGTGTGTAATATATATTTACTGTACTTTTTGATTTTTTTTACAGTATATAAAATATATTTGGTGTACTTTTAGTTAATATTATATGTACAATATATGAAATATATTTGCTGTACTTTTTGATATCTTATATACAGTATATAATATATATGTGGTGTACTTTTGATATACTATGTAAATTATATAATATACAATTGGTGTAGTTTTTGATATTTTACATAAGGTGTGTAATATATATGTACTATCATTTTGATATTTTATTTACAGTATATAATATACATTTGGTGTAATTTTTGATATTTTATGTACAGTATATTAAATATAATTACTGTAGTTTTTGATAGTTTACTTAGAGTATATATAACGCATATTTGGTGTACTTTTTGATACTTTAAGTACAGTGTGTAATATATATTTACTGTACTTTTTGATTTTATTTACAGTATATAAAATGTATTTGGTGTACTTTTAGTTAATGTTATATGTACAATATATGAAATGTATTTGCTGTACTTTTTGATATTTTATGTACAGTATATAATATATATTTGGTGTACTTTTGATATATTATGTAAATTATACAATATATAATTGGTGTAGTTTTTGATATTTTACATAGAGTGTGTAATATATATGTACTATCCTTTTTGATATATTATTTACAGTATATAATATACATTTGGTGTAATTTTTGATATTTAATGTACAGTATATTAAATATAATTATTGTAGTTTTTGATAGTTTACTTAGAGTGTATATAACACATATTTGGTGCACTTTTTGATATTTTAAGTACAGTGTGTAATATATATTTACTGTAATTTTTGATTATTTTTTACAGTATATAAAATGTATTTGGTGTACTTTTAGTTAATATTATATGTATAATATATGAAATATATTTGCTGTACTTTTTGATACTTTATGTACAGTATATAATATATATTTGGTGTACTTTTGATATATTATGTAAATTATATAATATATAATTGGTGTAGTTTTTGATATTTTACATAGAGTGTGTAATATATATGTACTATCATTTTGATATTTTATTTACAGTATATAATATACATTTGGTGTAATTTTTGATATTTTATGTACAGTATATTAAATATAATTACTGTAGATTTTGATAGTTTACTTAGAGTATATATAACACATATTTGGTGTACTTTTTGATATTTTAAGTACAGTGTGTAATATATATTTACTGTACTTTTTGATTTTATTTACAGTATATAAAATGTATTTGGTGTACTTTTAGTTAATATTATATGTACAATATATGAAATGTATTTGCTGTACTTTTTGATATTTTATGTACAGTATATAATATATATTTGGTGTACTTTTGATATATTATGTAAATTATACAATATATAATTGGTGTAGTTTTTGATATTTTACATAGAGTGTGTAATATATATGTACTATCCTTTTTGATATATTATTTACAGTATATAGTATACATTTGGTGTAATTTTTGATATTTTATGTACAGTATATTAAATATAATTACTGTAGTTTTTGATAGTTTACTTAGAGTATATATAACACATATTTGGTGCACTTTTTGATATTTTAAGTACAGTGTGTAATATATATTTACTGTACTTTTTGATTATTTTTTACAGTATATAAAATGTATTTGGTGTACTTTTAGTTAATATTATATGTACAATATATGAAATATATTTGCTGTACTTTTTGATACTTTATGTACAGTATATAATATATATTTGGTGTACTTTTGATATATTATGTAAATTATATAATATATAATTGGTGTAGTTTTTGATATTTTACATAGAGTGTGTAATATATATGTACTATCCTTTTTGATATTTTATTTACAGTATATAATATACATTTGGTGTAATTTTTGATATTTTATGTACAGTATATTAAATATAATTACTGTAGTTTTTGATAGTTTATTTACAGTATGTATAACACATATTTGGTGTACTTTTTGATATTTTAAGTACAGTGTGTAATATATATTTACTGTACTTTTTGATTTTTTTTACAGTATATAAAATGTATTTGGTATACTTTATTTAATATTATATGTACAATATATGAAACATATTTGCTGTACTTTTTGATATTTTATGAACAGTATATAATATATATTTTGTGTAATTTTGATATATTATGTAAATTATATAATATATAATTGGTGTAGTTTTTGATATTTTACATAGAGTGTGTAATATATATGTACTATCCTTTTTGATATTTTATTTACAGTATATAATATACATTTGGTGTAATTTTTGATATTTTATGTACAGTATATTAAATATAATTACTGTAGTTTTTGACAGTTTATTTACAGTATATATAACACATATTTGGTGTACTTTTTGAAATTTTAAGTACAGTGTGTAATATATATTTACTGTACTTTTTGATTATTATTTACAGTATATAAAATGTATTTGGTGTTCTTTTAGTTAATATTATATATACAATATATGAAATGTATTTGCTGTACTTTTTGATATTTTATGTACAGTCTATAATATATATTTGGTGTACTTTTGATATATTATGTAAATTATATATTATATAATAAATGTAGTTTTTGATATTTTACATAGAGTGTGTAATATATATGTACTATCATTTTGATATTTTATTTACAGTATATAATATACATTTGGTGTAATTTTTGATATTTTATGTACAGTATATTAAATATAATTACTGTTGTTTTTGATAGTTTATTTACAGTATATATAACACATATTTGGTGTACTTTTTGATATTTTAAGTACAGTGTGTAATATATATACTGTACTTTTTGATTTTTTTTACAGTGTATAAAATGTATTTGGTGTACTTTTAGTTACTATTATATGTACAATATATGAAATATATTTGCTGTACTTTTTGATACTTTATGTACAGTATATAATATATATTTGGTGTACTTTTGATATATTATGTAAATTATATAATATATAATTGGTGTAGTTTTTGATATTTTACATAGAGTGTGTAATATATATGTACTATCCTTTTTGATATTTTATTTACAGTATATAATATACATTTGGTGTAATTTTTGATATTTTATGTACAGTATATTAAATATAATTACTGTAGTTTTTGATAGTTTATTTACAGTATATATAACACATATTTGGTGTACTTTTTGATATTTTAAGTACAGTGTGTAATATATATTTACTGTACTTTTTGATTTTTTTTACAGTATATAAAATGTATTTGGTGTACTTTTAGTTAATGTTATATGTACAATATATGAAATATATTTGCTATACTTTTTGATATCTTATATACAGTATATAATATATATTTGGTGTACTTTTGATATACTATGTAAATTATATAATATATAATTGGTGTCGTTTTTGATATTTTACATAAGGTGTGTAATATATATGTACTATCATTTTGATATTTTATTTACAGTATATAATATACATTTTGTGTAATTTTTGATATTTTATGTACAGTATATTAAATATAATTACTGTAGTTTTTGATAGTTTACTTAGAGTATATATAACACATATTTGGTGTACTTTTTGATATTTTAAGTACAGTGTGTAATATATATTTACTGTACTTTTTGATTTTATTTACAGTATATAAAATGTATTTGATGTACTTTTAGTTAATATTAAATGTACAATATATGAAATGTATTTGCTCTACTTTTTGATATTTTATGTACAGTATATAATATATATTTGGTGTACTTTTGATATATTATGTAAATTATACAATATATAATTGGTGTAGTTTTTGATATTTTACATAGAGTGTGTAATATATATGTACTATCCTTTTTGATATATTATTTACAGTATATAGTATACATTTGGTGTAATTTTTGATATTTTATGTACAGTATATTAAATATAATTACTGTAGTTTTTGATAGTTTACTTAGAGTATATATAACACATATTTGGTGCACTTTTTGATATTTTAAGTACAGTGTGTAATATATATTTACTGTACTTTTTGATTATTTTTTACAGTATATAAAATGTATTTGGTGTACTTTTAGTTAATATTATATGTACAATATATGAAATATATTTGCTATACTTTTTGATACTTTATGTACAGTATATAATATATATTTGGTGTACTTTTGATATATTATGTAAATTATATAATATATAATTGGTGTAGTTTTTGATATTTTACATAGAGTGTGTAATATATATGTACTATCATTTTGATATATTATTTACAGTATATAATATACATTTGGTGTAATTTTTGATATTTTATGTACAGTATATTAAATATAATTACTGTAGTTTTTGATAGTTTATTTACAGTATATATAACACATATTTGGTGTACTTTTTGATATTTTAAGTACAGTGTGTAATATATATTTACTGTACTTTTTGATTTTTTTTACAGTATATACAATGTATTTGGTGTACTTTTAGTTAATATTATATGTACAATATATGAAATATATTTGCTGTACTTTTTGATATCTTATATACAGTATATAATATATATTTGGTGTACTTTTGATATTCTATGTAAATTATATAATATATAATTGGTGTAGTTTTTGATATTTTACATAAGGTGTGTAATATATATGTACTATCATTTTGATATTTTATTTACGGTATATAATATACATTTGGTATAATCTTTGATATTTTATGTACAGTATATTAAATATAATTACTGTAGTTTTTGATAGTTTACTTAGAGTATATATAACACATATTTGGTGTACTTTTTGATATTTTAAGTACAGTGTGTAATATATATTTACTGTACTTTTTGATTTTATTTACAGTATATAAAATGTATTTGTTGTACTTTTAGTTAATATTATATGTACAATATATGAAATGTATTTGCTGTACTTTTTGATATTTTATGTACAGTATATAATATATATTTGGTGTACTTTTGATATATTATGTAAATTGTATAATATATAATTGGTGTAGTGTTTGATATTTTACATAGAGTGTGTAATATATATGTACTATCCTTTTTGATATTTTATTTACAGTATATAATATACATTTAGTGTAATTTTTGATATTTTATGTACAGTATATTAAATATAATTACTGTAGTTTTTGATAGTTTACTTAGAGTATATATAACACATATTTGGTGTACTTTTTGATATTTTAAGTACAGTGTGTAATATATATTTACTGTATTTTTGATTTTTTTTACAGTATATAAAATGTATTTGGTGTACTTTTAGTTAATATTATATGTACAATATATGAAATGTATTTCCTCTACTTTTTGATATTTTATGAACAGTATATAGTATATATTTTGTGTACTTTTGATATATTATGTAAATTATATAATATATAATTGGTGTAGTTTTTGATATTTTACATAGAGTGTGTAATATATATGTACTACCATTTTGATATTTTATTTACAGTATATAATATACATTTGGTGTAATTTTTGATATTTTATGTACAGTATATTAAATATAATTACTGTAGTTTTTGATAGTTTATTTACAGTATATATAACACATATTTGGTGTACTTTTTGATATTTTAAGTACAGTGTGTAATATATATTTACTGTATTTTTGATTTTTTTTACAGTATATAAAATGTATTTGGTGTAATTTTAGTTAATATTATATGTACAATATATGAAATGTATTTCCTCTACTTTTTGATATTTTATGAACAGTATATAGTATATATTTTGTGTACTTTTGATATATTATGTAAATTATATAATATATAATTGGTGTAGTTTTTGATATTTTACATAGAGTGTGTAATATATATGTACTATCCTTTTTGATATATTATTTACAGTATATAGTATACATTTGGTGTAATTTTTGATATTTTATGTACAGTATATTAAATGTAATTACTGTAGTTTTTGATAGTTTACTTAGAGTATATATAACACATATTTGTTGCACTTTTTGATATTTTAAGTACAGTGTGTAATATATATTTACTGTACTTTTTGATTATTTTTTACAGTATATAAAATGTATTTGGTGTACTTTTAGTTAATATTATATGTACAATATATGAAATATATTTGCTGTACTTTTTGATACTTTATGTACAGTATATAATATATATTTGGTGTACTTTTGATATATTATGTAAATTATATAATATATAATTGGTGTAGTTTTTGATGTTTTACATAGAGTGTGTAATATATATGTACTATCCTTTTTGATATTTTATTTACAGTATATAATATACATTTGGTGTAATTTTTGATATTTTATGTACAGTATATTAAATATAATTGCTGTAGTTTTTGATAGTTTATTTACAGTATATATAACACATATTTGGTGTACTTTTTGATATTTTAAGTACAGTGTGTAATATATATTTACTGTACTTTTTGATTATTATTTACAGTATATAAAATGTATTTGGTGTACTTTTAGTTAATATTATATGTACAATATATGAAATGTATTTGGTGTACTTTTTGATATTTTATGTACAGTCCATAATATATATTTGGTGTACTTTTGATATATTATGTAAATTATATAATATATAATAGGTGTAATTTTTGATATTTTACATAAAGTGTGTAATATATATGTACTATCATTTTGATATTTTATTTAAAGTATATAATATACATTTGGTGTAATTTTTGATATTTTATGTACAGTATATCAAATATAATTACTGTTGTTTTTGATAGTTTATTTACAGTATATATAACACATATTTGGTGTACTTTTTGATATTTTAAGTACAGTGTGTAATATATATTTACTGTACTTTTTGATTTTTTTTACAGTATAAAAATGTATTTGGTGTACTTTTAGTTAATATTATATGTACAATATATGAAATATATTTGCTATACTTTTTGATACTTTATGTACAGTATATAATATATATTTGGTGTACTTTTGATATATTATGTAAATTATATAATATATAATTGGTGTAGTTTTTGATATTTTACATAGAGTGTGTAATATATATGTGCTATCCTTTTTGATATATTATTTACAGTATATAATATACATTTGGTGTAATTTTTGATATTTTATGTACAGTATATTAAATATAATTACTGTAGTTTTTGATAGTTTATTTACAGTATATATAACACATATTTGGTGTACTTTTTGATATTTTAAGTACAGTGTGTAATATATATTTACTGTACTTTTTGATTTTTTTTACAGTATATAAAATGTATTTGGTGTACTTTTAGTTAATATTATATGTACAATATATGAAATATATTTGCTATACTTTTTGATATCTTATATACAGTATATAATATATATTTGGTGTACTTTTGATATTCTATGTAAATTATATAATATATAATTGGTGTAGTTTTTGATATTTTACATAAGGTGTGTAATATATATGTACTATCATTTTGATATATTATTTACAGTATATAATATACATTTGGTGTAATTTTTGATATTTTATGTACAGTATATTAAATATAATTACTGTAGTTTTTGATAGTTTACTTAGAGTATATATAACACATATTTGGTGTACTTTTTGATATTTTAAGTACAGTGTGTAATATATATTTACTGTACTTTTTGATTTTATTTACAGTATATAAAATGTATTTGTTGTACTTTTAGTTAATATTATATGTACAATATATGAAATGTATTTGCTGTACTTTTTGATATTTTATGTACAGTATATAATATATATTTGGTGTACTTTTGATGTATTATGTAAATTATACAATATATAATTGGTGTAGTTTTTGATATTTTACATAGAGTGTGTAATATATATGTACTATCCTTTTTGATATTTTATTTACAGTATATAATATACATTTAGTGTAATTTTTGATATTTTATGTACAGTATATTAAATATAATTACTGTAGTTTTTGATAGTTTACTTAGAGTATATATAACACATATTTGGTGTACTTTTTGATATTTTAAGTACAGTGTGTAATATATATTTACTGTATTTTTGATTTTTTTTTACAGTATATAAAATGTATTTGGTGTACTTTTAGTTAATATTATATGTACAATATATGAAATGTATTTCCTCTACTTTTTGATATTTTATGAACAGTATATAGTATATATTTTGTGTACTTTTGATATATTATGTAAATTATATAATATATAATTGGTGTAGTTTTTGATATTTTACATAGAGTGTGTAATATATATGTACTATCCTTTTTGATATTTTATTTACAGTGTATAATATACATTTGGTGTAATTTTTGATATTTTATGTACAGTATATTAAATATAATTACTGTAGTTTTTGATAGTTTATTTACACTATATATAACACATATTTGGTGTACTTCTTGATATTTTAAGTACAATGTGTAATATATATTTACTGTACTTTTTGATTTTATTTACAGTATATAAAATGTATTTGGTGTACTTTTAGTTAATATTATATGTACAATATATGAAATGTATTTGCTGTACTTTTTGATATTTTATGTACAGTATATAATATATATTTGGTGTACTTTTGATATATTATGTAAATTATACAATATATAATTGGTGTAGTTTTTGATATTTTACATAGAGTGTGTAATATATATGTACTATCCTTTTCGATATATTATTTACAGTATATAGTATACATTTGGTGTAATTTGTGATATTTTATGTACAGTATATTAAATGTAATTACTGTAGTTTTTGATAGTTTACTTAGAGTATATATAACACATATTTGGTGCACTTTTTGATATTTTAAGTACAGTGTGTAATATATATTTACTGTACTTTTTGATTATTTTTTACAGTATATAAAATGTATTTGGTGTACTTTTAGTTAATATTATATGTACAATATATGAAATATATTTGCTGTACTTTTTGATACTTTATGTACAGTATATAATATATATTTGGTGTACTTTTGATATATTATGTAAATTATATAATATATAATTGGGGTAGTTTTTGATGTTTTACATAGAGTGTGTAATATATATGTACTATCCTTTTTGATATTTTATTTACAGTATATAATATACATTTGGTGTAATTTTTGATATTTTATGTACAGTATATTAAATATAATTGCTGTAGTTTTTGATAGTTTATTTACAGTATATATAACACATATTTGGTGTACTTTTTGATATTTTAAGTACAGTGTGTAATATATATTTACTGTACTTTTTGATTATTATTTACAGTATATAAAATTTATTTGGTGTACTTTTAGTTAATATAATATGTACAATATATGAAATGTATTTGGTGTACTTTTTGATATTTTATGTACAGTCCATAATATATATTTGGTGTACTTTTGATATATTATGTAAATTATATAATATATAATAGGTGTAGTTTTTGATATTTTACATAAAGTGTGTAATATATATGTACTATCATTTTGATATTTTATTTAAAGTATATAATATACATTTGGTGTAATTTTTGATATTTTATGTACAGTATATCAAATATAATTACTGTTGTTTTTGATAGTTTATTTACAGTATATATAACACATATTTGGTGTACTTTTTGATATTTTAAGTACAGTGTGTAATATATATTTACTGTACTTTTTGATTTTTTTTACAGTATAAAAATGTATTTGGTGTACTTTTAGTTAATATTATATGTACAATATATGAAATATATTTGCTGTACTTTTTGATACTTTATGTACAGTATATAATATATATTTGGTGTACTTTTGATATATTATGTAAATTATATAATATATAATTGGTGTAGTTTTTGATATTTTACATAGAGTGTGTAATATATATTTGCTATCCTTTTTGATATATTATTTACAGTATATAATATACATTTGGTGTAATTTTTGATATTTTATGTACAGTATATTAAATATAATTACTGTAGTTTTTGATAGTTTATTTACAGTATATATAACACATATTTGGTGTACTTTTTGATATTTTAAGTACAGTGTGTAATATATATTTACTGTACTTTTTGATTTTTTTTACAGTATATGAAATGTATTTGGTGTACTTTTAGTTAATATTATATGTGCAATATATGAAATATATTTGCTATACTTTTTGATATCTTATATACAGTATATAATATATATTTGGTGTACTTTTGATATTCTATGTAAATTATATAATATATAATTGGTGTAGTTTTTGATATTTTACATAAGGTGTGTAATATATATGTACTATCATTTTGATATTTTATTTACAGTATATAATATACATTTGGTGTAATTTTTGATATTTTATGTACAGTATATTAAATATAGTTACTGTAGTTTTTGATAGTTTACTTAGAGTATATATAACACATATTTGGTGTACTTTTTGATATTTTAAGTACAGTGTGTAATATATATTTACTGTACTTTTTGATTTTATTTACAGTATATAAAATGTATTTGTTGTACTTTTAGTTAATATTATATGTACAATATATGAAATGTATTTGCTGTACTTTTTGATATTTTATGTACAGTATATAATATATATTTGGTGTACTTTTGATATATTATGTAAATTATACAATATATAATTGGTGTAGTTTTTGATATTTTACATAGAGTGTGTAATATATATGTACTATCCTTTTTGATATTTTATTTACAGTATATAATATACATTTAGTGTAATTTTTGATATTTTATGTACAGTATATTAAATATAATTACTGTAGTTTTTGATAGTTTACTTAGAGTATATATAACACATATTTGGTGTACTTTTTGATATTTTAAGTACAGTGTGTAATATATATTTACTGTATTTTTGATTTTTTTTTACAGTATATAAAATGTATTTGGTGTACTTTTAGTTAATATTATATGTACAATATATGAAATGTATTTCCTCTACTTTTTGATATTTTATGAACAGTATATAGTATATATTTTGTGTACTTTTGATATATTATGTAAATTATATAATATATAATTGGTGTAGTTTTTGATATTTTACATAGAGTGTGTAATATATATGTACTATCCTTTTTGATATTTTATTTACAGTATATAATATACATTTGGTGTAATTTTTGATATTTTATGTACAGTATATTAAATATAATTACTGTAGTTTTTGATAGTTTATTTACAGTATATATAACACATATTTGGTGTACTTCTTGATATTTTAAGTACAATGTGTAATATATATTTACTGTACTTTTTGATTTTATTTACAGTATATAAAATGTATTTGGTGTACTTTTAGTTAATATTATATGTACAATATATGAAATGTATTTGCTGTACTTTTTGATATTTTATGTACAGTATATAATATATATTTGGTGTACTTTTGATATATTATGTAGATTATACAATATAGAATTGGTGTAGTTTTTGATATTTTACATAGAGTGTGTAATATATATGTACTATGATTTTGATATTTTATTTACAGTATATAATATACATTTGGTGTAATTTTTGATATTTTATGTACAGTATATTAAATATAATTACTGTAGTTTTTGATAGTTTACTTAGAGTATATATAACACATATTTGGTGTACTTTTTGATATTTTAAGTACAGTGTGTAATATATATTTACTGTACTTTTTGATTATTATTTACAGTATATAAAATGTATTTGGTGTACTTTTAGTTAATATTATATGTACAATATATGAAATGTATTTGCTGTACTTTTTGATATTTTATGTACAGTCTATAATATATATTTGGTGTACTTTTCATATATTATGTAAATTATATAATATATAATTGTTGTAGTTTTTGATATTTTACATAGAGTGTGTAATATATATGTACTATCATTTTGATATTTTATTTAAAGTATATAATATACATTTGGTGTAATTTTTGATATTTTATGTACAGTATATTAAATATAATTACTGTTGTTTTTGATAGTTTATTTACAGTATATATAACACATATTTGGTGTACTTTTTGATATTTTAAGTACAGTGTGTAATATATATTTACTGTACTTTTTGATTTTTTTTTACAGTATATAAAATGTATTTGGTGTACTTTTAGTTAATATTATATGTACAATATATGAAATATATTTGCTGTACTTTTTGATACTTTATGTACAGTATATAACATATATTTGGTGTACTTTTGATATATTATGTAGATTATATAATATGTAATTGGTGTAGTTTTTGATATTTTACATAGAGTGTGTAATATATATGTACTATCCTTTTTGATATTTTATTTACAGTATATAATATACATTTGGTGTAATTTTTGATATTTTATGTACAGTATATTAAATATAATTACTGTAGTTTTTGATAGTTTATTTACAGTATATATAACACATATTTGGTGTACTTTTTGATATTTTAAGTACAGTGTGTATTATATATTTACTGTACTTTTTGACGTTTTTTACAGTATATAAAATGTATTTGGTGTACTTTTAGTTAATATTATATGTACAATATATGAAATATATTTGCTATACTTTTTGATATCTTATATACAGTATATAATATATATTTGGTGTACTTTTGATATTCTATGTAAATTATATAATATATAATTGGTGTAGTTTTTGATATTTTACATAAGGTGTGTAATATATATGTACTATGATTTTGATATTTTATTTACAGTATATAATATACATTTGGTGTAATTTTTGATATTTTATGTACAGTATATTAAATATAATTACTGTAGTTTTTGATAGTTTACTTAGAGTATATATAACACATATTTGGTGTACTTTTTGATATTTTAAGTACAGTGTGAAATATATATTTACTGTACTTTTTGATTTTATTTACAGTATATAAAATGTATTTGGTGTACTTTTAGTTAATATTATATGTACAATATATGAAATGTATTTGCTGTACTTTTTGATATTTTATGTACAGTCTATAATATATATTTGGTGTACTTTTGATATATTATGTAAATTATACAATATATAATTGGTGTAGTTTTTGATATTTTACATAGAGTGTGTAATATATATGTACTATCCTTTTTGATATATTATTTACAGTATATAATATACATTTGGTGTAATTTTTGATATTTTATGTACAGTATATTAAATATAATTACTGTAGTTTTTGATAGTTTACTTAGAGTATATATAACACATATTTGGTGCACTTTTTGATATTTTAAGTACAGTGTGTAATATATATTTACTGTACTTTTTGATTTTATTTACAGTATATAAAATGTATTTGGTGTACTTTTAGTTAATATTATATGTACAATATATGAAATATATTTGCTGTACTTTTTGATACTTTATGTACAGTATATAATATATATTTGGTGTACTTTTGATATATTATGTAAATTATATAATATATAATTGGTGTAGTTTTTGATATTTTACATAGTGTGTGTAATATATATGTACTATTCTTTTTGATATTTTATTTACAGTATATAATATACATTTGGTGTAATTTTTGATATTTTATGTACAGTATATTAAATATAATTACTGTAGTTTTTGATAGTCTATTTACAGTATATATAACACGTATTTGGTGTACTTTTTGATATTTTAAGTACAGTGTGTAATATATATTTACTGTACTTTTTGATTATTATTTACAGTATATAAAATGTATTTGGTGTACTTTTAGTTAATATTATATGTACAATATATGAAATGTATTTGCTGTACTTTTTGATATTTTATGTACAGTCTGTAATATATATTTGGTGTACTTTTGATATATTATGTAAATTATATAATATGTAATTGGTGTAGTTTTTGATATTTTACATAGTGTGTGTAATATATATGTACTATCATTTTGATATTTTATTTAGAGTATATAATATACATCTGGTGAAATTTTTGATATTTTATGTACAGTATATTAAATATAATTTCTGTAGATTTTGATAATTTATTTACAGTATATATAACACATATTTGGTGTACTTTTTGATATTTTAAGTACAGTGTGTAATATATATTTACTGTACTTTTTGATTTTTTTTACAGTATATAAATTGTATGTGGTGTACTTTTAGTTAATATTATATGTACAATATATGAAATATATTTGCTGCACTTTTTGATACTTTATGTACGGTATATAATATATATTTGGTGTACTTTTGATGTATTATGTAAATTATATAATATATAATTGGTGTAGTTTTTGATAGTTTACATAGAGTGTGTAATATATATGTACTATCCTTTTTGATATTTTATTTACAGTATATAATATACATTTGGTGTAATTTTTGATATTTTATGTACAGTATATTAAATATAATTACTGTAGTTTTTGATGGTTTATTTACAGTATATATAACACATATTTGGTGTACTTTTTGATATTTTAAGTACAGTGTGTAATATATATTTACAGTATTTTTGATTTTTTTTTACAGTATATAAAATGTATTTGGTGTACTTTTAGTTAATATTATATGTACAATATATGAAATGTATTTCCTCTACTTTTTGATATTTTATGAACAGTATATAGTATATATTTTGTGTACTTTTGATATATTATGTAAATTATATAATATATAATTGGTGTAGTTTTTGATATTTTACATATAGTGTGTAATATATATGTACTATCCTTTTTGATATTTTATTTACAGTATATAATATACATTTGGTGTAATTTTTGATATTTTATGTACAGTATATTAAATATAATTACTGTAGTTTTTGATAGTTTATTTACAGTATATATAACACATATTTGGTGTACTTTTTGATATTTTAAGTACAGTGTGTAATATATATTTACTGTACTTTTTGATTTTATTTACAGTATATAAAATGTATTTGGTGTACTTTTAGTTAATATTATATGTACAATATATGAAATATATTTGCTGTACTTTTTGATATCTTATGTACAGTATATAATATATATTTGGTGTACTTTTGATATATTATGTAAATTATATAATATATATTTGCTGTAGTTTTTGATATTTTACATAGAGTGTGTAATATATATGTACTATCCTTTTTGATATTTTATTTACAGTATATAATATACATTTGCTGTAATTTTCGATATTTTATGTACAGTATATTAAATATAATTACTGTAGTTTTTGATAGTTTATTTACAGTATATATAACACGTATTTGGTGTACTTTTTGATATTTTAAGTACAGTGTGTAATAGATATTTACTGTACTTTCTGATTTTTTTTTACAGTATATACAATGTATTTGGTGTACTTTTAGTTAATATTATGTGTACAATATATGTAATATATTTGCTGTTCTTTTTGATATTTTATGTACAGTATATAATATATATTTGGTGTACTTTTGATATATTATGTAAATTATATAATACATAATTGGTGTAGTTTTTGATATTTTACATAGAATGTGTAATATATATGTACTATCCTTTTCGATATTTTATTTACAGTATATAATATACATTTGGTGTAATTTTTGATATTTTATGTACAGTATATTAAATATAATTACTGTAGTTTTTGATAGTTTATTTACAGTATATATAACACATATTTGGTGTATTTTTGATATTTTAAGTACAGTGTGTAATATATATTTACTGTACTTTTTGATTTTATTTACAGTATGTAAAATATATTTGGTGTTCTTTTAGTTAATATTATATGTACAGTATATGAAATGTATTCGCATAAAATGTATTTGGTGTACTTTTAGTTAATATTATATGTACAATATATGAAATATATTTGCTGTACTTTTTGATATCTTATGTACAGTATATAATATATATTTGGTGTACTTTTGATATATTATGTAAATTATATAATATATATTTGCTGTAGTTTTTGATATTTTACATAGAGTGTGTAATATATATGTACTATCCTTTTTGATATTTTATTTACAGTATATAATATACATTTGCTGTAATTTTTGATATTTTATGTACAGTATATTAAATATAATTACTGTAGTTTTCGATAGTTTATTTACAGTATATATAACACGTATTTGGTGTACTTTTTGATATTTTAAGTACAGTGTGTAATATATATTTACTGTACTTTTTGATTTTTTTTACAATATATAAAATGTATTTGGTGTACTTTTAGTTAATATTATATGTACAATATATGAAATATATTTGCTGTACTTTTTGATATCTTATGTACAGTATATAATATATATTTGGTGTACTTTTGATATGTTATGTAAATTATATAATATATAATTGGTGTAGTTTTTGATATTTTACATAGAGTGTGTAATATATATGTACTATCCTTTTTGATATTTTATTTACAGTATATAATATACATTTGGTGTAATTTTTGATATTTTATGTACAGTATACTAAACATAATTGCTGTAGTTTTTGATAGTTTATTTACAGTATATATAACACATATTTGGTGTACTTTTTGATATTTTAAGTACAGGGTGTAATATATATTTACTGTACTTTTTGATTATTTTTTACAGTATAGATAATGTATTTGGTGTAGTTTTAGTTAATATTATAAGTACAATATATGAAATATATTTGCTGTACTTTTTGATACTTTATGTACAGTATATAATATATATTTGGTGTACTTTTGATATATTATGTAAATTATATAATATATAATTGGTGTAGTTTTCGATATTTTACATAGTGTGTGTAATATATATGTACTATCCTTTTTGATATTTTATTTACAGTATATAATATACATTTGGTGTAATTTTTGATATTTTATGTACAGTATATTAAATATAATTACTGTAGTTTTTGATAGTTTATTTACAGTATATATAACACATATTTGGTGTACTTTTTGATATTTTAAGTACAGTGTGTAATATATATTTACTGTAGTTTTTGATTTTTTTTTACAGTATATATAATGTATTTGGTGTACTTTTAGTTAATATATGAACAATATATGAAATGTATTTGCTGTAATTTTTGATATCTTATATACAGTATATAATATATATTTGGTGTACTTTAGATATATTATGTAAATTATATAATATATAATTGGTGTAGTTTTTGATATTTTACATAAGGTGTGTAATATATATGTACTATCATTTTGATATTTTATTAACAGTATATAATATACATTTGGTGTAATTTTTGATATTTTATGTACAGTATATTAAATATAATTTCTGTAGTTTTTGATAGTTTACTTAGAGTATATATAACACATATTTGGTGTACTTTTTGATATTTTAAGTACAGTGTGTAATATATATTTACTGTACTTTTTGATTTTTTTTACAATATATAAAATATATTTGGTGTACTTTTTGTTAATATTATATGTACAATATATGAAATATATTTGCTGTACTTTTTGATATCTTATGTACAGTATATAATATATATTTGGTGTACTTTTGATATATTATGTAAATTATATAATATATAATTGGTGTAGTTTTTGATATTTTACATAGAGTGTGTTATATATATGTACTATCATTTTTGATATATTATTTACTGTATATAATATACATTTGGTGTAATTTTTGATATTTTATGTACAGTATATTAAATATAATTACTGTAGTTTTTGATAGTTTATTTACAGTATATATAACACATATTTGGTGTACTATTTCATATTTTAAGTACAGTGTGTAATATATATTTACTGTATTTTTTGATTTTTTTACAATATATAAAATGTATTTGGTGTACATTTAGTTAATATTATATGTACAATATATGAAATATATTTGCTGTACTTTTTGATATCTTATGTACAGTATATAATATATATTTGGTGTACTTTTGGTATGTTATGTAAATTATATAATATATAATTGGTGTAGTTTTTGATATTTTACATAGAGAGTGTAATATATATGTACTATGCTTTTTGATATTTTATTTACAGTATATAATATACATTTGGTGTAATTTTTGATATTTTATGTACAGTATACTAAATATAACTGCTGTAGTTTTTGATAGTTTATTTACAGTATATATAACACATATTTGGTGTACTTTTTGATATTTTAAGTACAGTGTGTAATATATATTTACTGTACTTTTTGATTTTTTTTACAATATATAAAATGTATTTGGTGTACTATTAGTTAATATTATATGTACAATATATGAAATATATTTGCTGTACTTTTTGATATGTTATGTACAGTATATAATATATATTTGGTGTACTTGTGATATATTATGTAAATTATATAATATATAATTGTTGTAGTTTTTGATATTTTACATAGAGTGTGTAATATATATGTACTATCCTTTTTGATATTTTATTTACAGTATATAATATACATTTGGTGTAATTTTTGATATTTTATGTACAGTATGTTAAATATAATTACTGCAGTTTTTGATAGTTTATTTACAGTATATATAACACATATTCAGTGTACTTTTTGATATTTTAAGTACAGTGTGTAATATATATTTACTGTACTTTTTGATTTTTTTTACAATATATAAAATGTATTTGGTGTACTTTTAGTTAATATTATATGTACAATATATGAAATATATTTGCTGTAATTTTTGATATCTTATGTACAGTATATAATATATATTTGGTGTACTTTTTATATATTATGTAAATTATATAATATATAATTGGTGAAGTTTTTGATATTTTACATAGTGTGTGTAATATATATCTACTATCCTTTTTGATATTTTATTTACAGTATATAATACACATTTGGTGTAATTTTCGATATTTTATGTACAGCATATTAAATATAATTACTGTAGTTTTTGACAGTTTATTTACAGTATATATAACACATATTTGGTGTACTTTTTGATATTTTAAGTACAGTGTGTAATATATATTTACTGTACTTTTAGATTTTATTTAAAGTATATAAAATGTATTTGGTGTACTTTTGGTTAATATTATATGTACAATATATGAAATGTATTTGCTGTACTTTTTGATATTTTATGTACAGTATATAATATATATTTGGTGTATTTAGATATATTATGTAAATTATATAATATATAATTGGTGTAGTTTTTGATATTTTACATAGAGTGTGTAATATATATGTGCTATCCTTTTTGATATTTTATTTAGAGTATATAATAGACATTTGGTGTAATTTTTGATATTTTATGTACAGTATATTAAATATAATTACTGTAGTTTTTGACAGTTTATTTACAGTATATATAACACATATTTGGTGTACTTTTTGATATTTTATGTACAGTATGTAATACATATTTACTGTACGTTTTGATATTTTATTTATAGTATATAAAATGTATTTGGGGTAATTTAGTTAATATATGAACAATATATGAAATATATTTACTGTACTTTTTGATATTTTATGTACAGCATATAATATATATTTGGTGTACTTTTGATATATTATGTAAATTATATAATATATAATTGGCGTAGTTTGTGATATTTTACATAGGGTGTGTAATATATATGTACTATCCTTTTTGATATTTTATTTACAGTATATAATATACATTTGGTGTAATTTTTGATATTTTATGTACAGTATACTAAACATAATTGCTGTAGTTTTTGATAGTTTATTTACAGTATATATAACACATATTTGGTGTACTTTTTGATATTTTAAGTACAGGGTGTAATATATATTTACTGTACTTTTTGATTATTTTTTACAGTATAGATAATGTATTTGGTGTAGTTTTAGTTAATATTATAAGTACAATATATGAAATATATTTGCTGTACTTTTTGATACTTTATGTACAGTATATAATATATATTTGGTGTACTTTTGATATATTATGTAAATTATATAATATATAATTGGTGTAGTTTTCGATATTTTACATAGTGTGTGTAATATATATGTACTATCCTTTTTGATATTTTATTTACAGTATATAATATACATTTGGTGTAATTTTTGATATTTTATGTACAGTATATTAAATATAATTACTGTAGTTTTTGATAGTTTATTTACAGTATATATAACACATATTTGGTGTACTTTTTGATATTTTAAGTACAGTGTGTAATATATATTTACTGTCGTTTTTGATTTTTTTTTACAGTATATATAATGTATTTGGTGTACTTTTAGTTAATATATGAACAATATATGAAATGTATTTGCTGTAATTTTTGATATCTTATATACAGTATATAATATATATTTGGTGTACTTTAGATATATTATGTAAATTATATAATATATAATTGGTGTAGTTTTTGATATTTTACATAAGGTGTGTAATATATATGTACTATCATTTTGATATTTTATTAACAGTATATAATATACATTTGGTGTAATTTTTGATATTTTATGTACAGTATATTAAATATAATTTCTGTAGTTTTTGATAGTTTACTTAGAGTATATATAACACATATTTGGTGTACTTTTTGATATTTTAAGTACAGTGTGTAATATATATTTACTGTACTTTTTGATTTTTTTTACAATATATAAAATATATTTGGTGTACTTTTTGTTAATATTATATGTACAATATATGAAATATATTTGCTGTACTTTTTGATATCTTATGTACAGTATATAATATATATTTGGTGTACTTTTGATATATTATGTAAATTATATAATATATAATTGGTGTAGTTTTTGATATTTTACATAGAGTGTGTTATATATATGTACTATCATTTTTGATATATTATTTACTGTATATAATATACATTTGGTGTAATTTTTGATATTTTATGTACAGTATATTAAATATAATTACTGTAGTTTTTGATAGTTTATTTACAGTATATATAACACATATTTGGTGTACTATTTCATATTTTAAGTACAGTGTGTAATATATATTTACTGTATTTTTTGATTTTTTTACAATATATAAAATGTATTTGGTGTACATTTAGTTAATATTATATGTACAATATATGAAATATATTTGCTGTACTTTTTGATATCTTATGTACAGTATATAATATATATTTGGTGTACTTTTGGTATGTTATGTAAATTATATAATATATAATTGGTGTAGTTTTTGATATTTTACATAGAGAGTGTAATATATATGTACTATGCTTTTTGATATTTTATTTACAGTATATAATATACATTTGGTGTAATTTTTGATATTTTATGTACAGTATACTAAATATAACTGCTGTAGTTTTTGATAGTTTATTTACAGTATATATAACACATATTTGGTGTACTTTTTGATATTTTAAGTACAGTGTGTAATATATATTTACTGTACTTTTTGATTTTTTTTACAATATATAAAATGTATTTGGTGTACTATTAGTTAATATTATATGTACAATATATGAAATATATTTGCTGTACTTTTTGATATGTTATGTACAGTATATAATATATATTTGGTGTACTTGTGATATATTATGTAAATTATATAATATATAATTGTTGTAGTTTTTGATATTTTACATAGAGTGTGTAATATATATGTACTATCCTTTTTGATATTTTATTTACAGTATATAATATACATTTGGTGTAATTTTTGATATTTTATGTACAGTATGTTAAATATAATTACTGCAGTTTTTGATAGTTTATTTACAGTATATATAACACATATTCAGTGTACTTTTTGATATTTTAAGTACAGTGTGTAATATATATTTACTGTACTTTTTGATTTTTTTTACAATATATAAAATGTATTTGGTGTACTTTTAGTTAATATTATATGTACAATATATGAAATATATTTGCTGTAATTTTTGATATCTTATGTACAGTATATAATATATATTTGGTGTACTTTTTATATATTATGTAAATTATATAATATATAATTGGTGAAGTTTTTGATATTTTACATAGTGTGTGTAATATATATCTACTATCCTTTTTGATATTTTATTTACAGTATATAATACACATTTGGTGTAATTTTCGATATTTTATGTACAGCATATTAAATATAATTACTGTAGTTTTTGACAGTTTATTTACAGTATATATAACACATATTTGGTGTACTTTTTGATATTTTAAGTACAGTGTGTAATATATATTTACTGTACTTTTAGATTTTATTTAAAGTATATAAAATGTATTTGGTGTACTTTTGGTTAATATTATATGTACAATATATGAAATGTATTTGCTGTACTTTTTGATATTTTATGTACAGTATATAATATATATTTGGTGTATTTAGATATATTATGTAAATTATATAATATATAATTGGTGTAGTTTTTGATATTTTACATAGAGTGTGTAATATATATGTGCTATCCTTTTTGATATTTTATTTAGAGTATATAATAGACATTTGGTGTAATTTTTGATATTTTATGTACAGTATATTAAATATAATTACTGTAGTTTTTGACAGTTTATTTACAGTATATATAACACATATTTGGTGTACTTTTTGATATTTTATGTACAGTATGTAATACATATTTACTGTACGTTTTGATATTTTATTTATAGTATATAAAATGTATTTGGGGTAATTTAGTTAATATATGAACAATATATGAAATATATTTACTGTACTTTTTGATATTTTATGTACAGCATATAATATATATTTGGTGTACTTTTGATATATTATGTAAATTATATAATATATAATTGGCGTAGTTTGTGATATTTTACATAGGGTGTGTAATATATATGTACTATCCTTTTTGATATTTTATTTACAGTATATAATATACATTTTATGTAATTATTGATATTTTATGTACAGTTTATTAAACATAATTACTGTAGTTTTTGATAGTTTATTTACAGTATATATAACACATATTTGGTGTACTTTTTGATATTTTAAGTACAGTGTGTAATATATATTTACTGTACTTTTTGATTTTTTTTACAGTATATAAAATATATTTGGTGTACTTTTAGTTAATATTATATGTACAATATATGAAATATGTTTGCTGTACTTTTTGATATCTTATGTATAGTATATAATATATATTTGGTGTACTTTTGATATATTATGTAAATTATATAATATATAATTGGTGTAGTTTTTGATATTTTACATAGAGTGTGTAATATGTATGTACTATCCTTTTTGATATTTTATTTACAGTATATAATATACATTTGGTGTAATTTTTGATATTTTATGTACAGTATATTAAATATAATTACTGTAGTTTTTGATAGTTTACTTAGAGTATATATAACACATATTTGGTGTACTTTTTGATATTTTAGGTACAGTGTGAAATATATATTTACTGTACTTTTTGATTTTTTTTTACAGTATATAAAATATATTTGGTGTACTTTTAGTTAATATTATATGTACAATATATGAAATATATTTGCTGTAATTTTTGATATTTTATGTACAGTATATAATACATATTTGTTGTACTTTTGATATATTATGTAAATTATATAATATATAATTGGTGTAGTTTTTCATATTTTACATAGAGTGGGTAATATATATCTACTATCATTTTTGATATTTTATTTACAGTATATAATATACATTTGGTGTATTATTTGATATTTTATGTACAGTATATTAAATATAATTACTGTAGTTTTTGATACTTTATTTACAGTATATATAACACATATTTGGTGTACTTTTTGATATTTTATGTACAGTATGTAATACATATTTACTGTACGTTTTGATATTTTATTTATAGTATATAAAATGTATTTGGGGTAATTTAGTTAATATATGAACAATATATGAAATATATTTACTGTACTTTTTGATATTTTATGTACAGCATATAATATATATTTGGTGTACTTTTGATATATTATGTAAATTATATAATATATAATTGCTGTAGTTTTTGATATTTTACATAGAGTGTGTAATATATACATACTATCCTTTTTGATATTTTATTTACAGTATATAATATACATTTGATGTAATTTTTGATATTATATGTACAGTATATTAAATATAATTACTGTAGTTTTTGATAGTTTATTTACAGTATATATAACACATATTTGGTGTACTTTTTGATATTTTAAGTACAGTGTGTAATAGATATTTACTGTACTTTTTGATTTTTTTTACAGTATATACAATGTATTTGGTGTACTTTTAGTTAATATTATGTGTACAATATATGTAATATATTTGCTGTTCTTTTTGATATTTTATGTACAGTATATAATATATATTTGGTGTACTTTTGATATATTATGTAAATTATATAATACATAATTGGTGTAGTTTTTGATATTTTACATAGAGTGTGTAATATAAATTTGCTATCCTTTTTGACATTTTATTTGCAGTATATAATATACATTTGGTGTAATTTTTGATATTTTATGTACAGTATATTAAATACAGTTACTGTAGTTTTTGATAGTTTACTTAGAGTATATATAACACATATTTGTTGTACTTTTTGATATTTTAAGTACAGTGTGAAATATATATTTACTGTACTTTTTGATTTTTTTTTATAGTATATAAAATATATTTGGTGTACTTTTAGTTAATATTATATGTACAATATATGAAATATATTTGCTGTAATTTTTGATATTTTATGTACAGTATATAATACATATTTGGTGTACTTTTGATATATTATGTAAATTATATAATATATAATTTGTGTAGTTTTTGATATTTTACATAGAGTGTGTAATATATATCTACTATCATTTTTGATATTTTATTTACAGTATATAATATACATTTGGTGTATTATTTGATATTTTATGTACAGTATATTAAATATAATTACTGTAGTTTTTGATACTTTATTTACAGTATATATAACACATATTTGGTGTACTTTTTGATATTTTATGTACAGTATGTAATATATATTTACTGTACGTTTTGATATTTTATTTATAGTATATAAAATTTATTTGGGGTAATTTAGTTAATATATGAACAATATATTAAATATATTTACTGTACTTTTTGATATTTTATGTACAGCATATAATATATATTTGGTGTACTTTTGATATATTATGTAAATTATATAATATATAATTGGGGTAGTTTGTGATATTTTACATAGGGTGTGTAATATATATATACTATCCTTTTTGATATTTTATTTACAGTATATAATATACATTTGATGTAATTTTTGATATTTTATGTACAGTATATTAAATATAATTACTGTAGTTTTTGATAGTTTATTTACAGTATATATAACACATATTTGGTGTACCTTTTGATATTTTAAGTACAGTGTGTAATATATATTTACTGTACTTTTTGATTTTATTTACAGTATATAAAATATATTTGGTGTACTTTTAGTTAATATTATATGTACAATATATGAAATATATTTGCTGTATTTTTGATATCTTATGTACATTATATAATATATATTTGGTGTACTTTTGATATATTATGTAAATTATATAATATATAATTGGTGTAGTCTTTGATATTTTACATAGAGTGTGTGATATATATGTACTACCCTTTTTGATATTTTATTTACAGTATATAATATACATTTGGTGTAATTTTTGATATTTTATGTACAGTATATTAAATATAATTACTGTAGTTTTTGATAGTTTATTTACAGTATATATAACACATATTTGGTGTACTTTTTGATATTTTAAGTACAGTGTGTAATATACATTTAGTGTACTTTTTGATTTTTTTTTACAGTATATAAAATGTATTTGGTGCACTTTTAGTTAATATTATATGTACAATACATGAAATATATTTGCTGTACTTTTTGTTATTTTATGTACGGTATATAATATATATTTGGTGCACTTTTGATATATTATGTAAATTATATAATATATAATTGGTGTAGTTTTTCATATTTTACACAGTGTGTGTAATATATATCTACTATCCTTTTTGATATTTTATTTACAGTATATAATATACATTTGGTGTAATTTTTGATATTTTATGTACAGTATATTAAATATAATTACTGTAGTTTTTGCCAGTTTATTTACAGTATATATAACACATATTTGGTGTACTTTTTGATATTTTAAGTACAGAGTGTAATATATATTTACTGTACTTTTTGATGTTTTTACAGTATATAAAATGTATTTGGTGTACTTTTAGTTAATATTATATGTACAATATATGAAATATATTTGCTGTACTTTTTGATATCTTATGTATAGTATATAATATATATTTGGTGTACTTTTGATATATTATGTAAATTATATAATATATAATTGGTGTAGTCTTTGATATTTTACATAGAGTGTGTGATATATATGTACTACCCTTTTTGATATTTTATTTACAGTATATAATATACATTTGGTGTAATTTTTGATATTTTATGTACAGTATATTAAATATAATTACTGTAGTTTTTGATAGTTTATTTACAGTATATATAACACATATTTGGTGTACTTTTTGATATTTTAAGTACAGTGTGTAATATATATTTACTGTACTTTTTGATTTTTTTTACAATATATAAAATGTATTTGGTGTACTATTAGTTAATATTATATGTACAATATATGAAATATATTTGCTGTACTTTTTGATATGTTATGTACAGTATATAATATATATTTGGTGTACTTGTGATATATTATGTAAATTATATAATATATAATTGTTGTAGTTTTTGATATTTTACATAGAGTGTGTAATATATATGTACTATCCTTTTTGATATTTTATTTACAGTATATAATATACATTTGGTGTAATTTTTGATATTTTATGTACAGTATGTTAAATATAATTACTGCAGTTTTTGATAGTTTATTTACAGTATATATAACACATATTCAGTGTACTTTTTGATATTTTAAGTACAGTGTGTAATATATATTTACTGTACTTTTTGATTTTTTTTACAATATATAAAATGTATTTGGTGTACTTTTAGTTAATATTATATGTACAATATATGAAATATATTTGCTGTACTTTTTGATATCTTATGTACAGTATATAATATATATTTGGTGTACTTTTGATATATTATGTAAATTATATAATATATAATTGGTGAAGTTTTTGATATTTTACATAGTGTGTGTAATATATATCTACTATCCTTTTTGATATTTTATTTACAGTATATAATACACATTTGGTGTAATTTTCGATATTTTATGTACAGCATATTAAATATAATTACTGTAGTTTTTGACAGTTTATTTACAGTATATATAACACATATTTGGTGTACTTTTTGATATTTTAAGTACAGTGTGTAATATATATTTACTGTACTTTTAGATATTATTTAAAGTATATAAAATGTATTTGGTGTACTTTTGGTTAATATTATATGTACAATATATGAAATGTATTTGCTGTACTTTTTGATATTTTATGTACAGTATATAATATATATTGGGTGTATTTAGATATATTATGTAAATTATATAATATATAATTGGTGTAGTTTTTGATATTTTACATAGAGTGTGTAATATATATGTGCTATCCTTTTTGATATTTTATTTAGAGTATATAATAGACATTTGGTGTAATTTTTGATATTTTATGTACAGTATATTAAATATAATTACTGTTGTTTTTGACAGTTTATTTACAGTATATATAACACATATTTGGTGTACTTTTTGATATTTTATGTACAGTATGTAATACATATTTACTGTACTTTTTGATATTTTATTTATAGTATATAAAATGTATTTGGGGTAATTTAGTTAATATATGTACAATATATGAAATATATTTACTGTACATTTTGATATTTTATGTACAGCATATAATATATATTTGGTGTACATTTGATATATTATGTAAATTATATAATATATAATTGGTGTAGTTTTTGATATTTTACATAGAGTGTGTAATATATACATACTATCCTTTTTGATATTTTATTTACAGTATATAATATACATTTGATGTAATTTTTGATATTATATGTACAGTATATTAAATATAATTACTGTAGTTTTTGATAGTTTATTTACAGTATATATAACACATATTTGGTGTACTTTTTGATATTTTAAGTACAGGGTGTAATAGATATTTACTGTACTTTTTGATTTTTTTTTACAGTATGTAAAATGTATTTGGTGTACTTTTAGTTAATATTATATGTACAATATATGTAATATATTTGCTGTTCTTTTTGATATTTTATGTACAGTATATAATATATATTTGGTGTACTTTTGATATATTATGTAAATTATATAATACATAATTTGTGTAGTTTTTGATATTTTACACAGAATGTGTAATATATATGTACTATCCTTTTCGATATTTTATTTACAGTATATAATATACATTTGGTGTAATTTTTGATATTTTATGTACAGTATATTATATATAATTACTGTAGTTTTTGATAGTTTATTTACAGTATATATAACACATATTTGGTGTACTTTTTGATATTTTAAGTACAGTGTGTAATATATATTTACTGTACTTTTTGATTTTTTTTACAGTATATAAAATGTATTTGGTGTACATTTAGTTAATATTATATGTACAATATATGAAATATATTTGCTGTACTTTTTGATATCTTATGTACATTATATAATATATATTTGGTGTACTTTTGATATATTATGTAAATTATATAATATATAATTCGTGTAGTTTTTGATATTTTACATAGTGTGTGTGATATATATGTACTATCACTTTTGATATTTTATTTACAGTATATAATATACATTTGGTGTAATTTTTGATATTTTATGTACAGTATATTAAATATAATTACTGTAGTTTTTGATAGTTTATTTACAGTATATATAACACATATTTGGTGTACTTTTTGATATTTTAAGTACAGTGTGTAATATATATTTAGTGTACTTTTTGGTTTTTTTTTACAGTATATAAAATGTATTTGGTGCACTTTTAGTTAATAATATATGTACAATACATGAAATATATTTGCTGTACTTTTTGTTATTTTATGTACGGTATATAATATATATTTGGTGTACTTTTGATATATTATGTAAATTATATAATATATAATTGGTGTAGTTTTTCATATTTTACATAGTGTGTGTAATATATATCTACTATCCTTTTTGATATTTTATTTACAGTATATAATATACATTTGGTGTAATTTTTGATATTTTATGTAGAGTATATTAAATATAATTTCTGTAGTTTTTGACAGTTTATTTACAGTATATATAACACATATTTGGTGTACTTTTTGATATTTTATGTGTAGTAAGTAATATATATTTACTGTACTTTTTGATATTTTATTTATAGTATATAAAATGTATTTGGGGTAATTTAGTTAATATATGTACAATATATGAAATATATTTACTGTACTTTTTGATATTTTATGTACAGCATATAATATATATTTGGTGTTCTTTTGATATATTATGTAAATTATATAATATATAATTGGTGTAGTTTTTGATATTTTACATAGAGTGTGTAATATATATATACTATCCTTTTTGATATTTTATTTACAGTATATAATATACATTTGATGTAATTTTTGATATTATATGTACAGTATATTAAATATAATTACTGTAGTTTTTGATAGTTTATTTACAGTATATATAACACATATTTGGTGTACTTTTTGATATTTTAAGTACAGTGTGTAATATATATTTAGTGTAATTTTTGATATTTTTTTACAGTATATAAAATGTATTTGGTGCACTTTTAGTTAATATTATATGTACAATACATGAAATATATTTGCTGTAGTTTTTGTTATTTTATGTACAGTATATAATATATATTTGGTGTACTTTTGATATATTATGTAAATTATATAATATATAATTGGTGTAGTTTTTCATATTTTACATAGTGTGTCTAATATATATCTAGTATCCTTTTTGATATTTTATTTACGGTATATAATATACATTTGGTGTAATTTTTGATATTTTATGTACAGTATATTAAATATAATTACTGTAGTTTTTGACAGTTTATTTACAGTATATATAACACATATTTGGTGTACTTTTTGATATTTTAAGTACAGTGTGTAATATATATTTACTGTACTTTTTGATTTTATTTACAGTATATAAAATGTATTTGGTGTACTTTTAGTTAATATTATATGTACAATATATGAAATGTATTTGCTGTACTTTTTGACTTTTTTTGTACAGTATATAATATATATTTGGTGTACTTTTGATATATTATGTAAATTAAATAATATATAATTGGTGTAGTTTTTGATATTTTACATAGAGTGTGTAATATGTATGTACTATCCTTTTTGATATTTTATTTACAGTATATAATATACATTTGGTGTAATTTTTGATATTATATGTACAGTATATTAAATATAATTACTGTAGTTTTTGACAGTTTATTTACAGTATATATAACACATATTTGGTTTACTTTTTGATATTTTAAGTACAGTGTCTAATAGATATTTACTGTACTTTTTGATTTTTTTACAGTATATAAAATGTATTTGGTGTAATTTTAGTTAATATTATATGTACAATATATGAAATATATTTGCTGTACTTTTTGATATCTTATGTATAGTATATAATATGTATTTGGTGTACTTTTGATATATTATGTAAATTATATAATATATAATTGGTGTAGTTTTTGATATTTTACATAGATTGTGTAATATACATGTACTATCTTTTTGATATTTTATTTACAGTATATAATATACATTTGGTGTAATTTTTGATATTTTATGTACAGTATATTAAATATAATTACTGTAGTTTTTGATAGTTTATTTACAGTATATATAACACATATTTGGTGTACTATTTGATATTTTAAGTACAGTGTGTAATATATATTTAGTGTACTTTTTGATTTTTTTTTACAGTATATAAAATGTATTTGGTGCACTTTTAGTTAATATTATATGTACAATACATGAAATATATTTGCTGTAATTTTTGTTATTTTATGTACAGTATATAATATATATTTGGTGTACTTTTGATATATTATGTAAATTATATAATATATAATTGGTGTAGTTTTTCATATTTTACATAGTGTGTGTAATATATATCTACTATCCTTTTTGATATTTTATTTACAGTATATAATATACATTTGGTGTAATTTTTGATATTTTATGTACAGTATATTAAATATAATTACTGTAGTTTTTGACACTTTATTTACAGTATATATAACACATATTTGGTGTACTTTTTGATATTTTAAGTACAGTGTGTAATATATATTTACTGTACTTTTTGATTTTATTTACAGTATATAAAATATATTTGGTGTACTTTTAGTTAATATTATATGTACAATATATGAAATGTATTTGCTGTACTTTTTGACATTTTTTGTACAGTATATAATATATATTTGGTGTACTTTTGATATATTATGTAAATTATATAATATATAATTGGTGTAGTTTTTGATATTTTACATAGAGTGTGTAATATGTATGTACTATCCTTTTTGATATTTTATTTACAGTATATAATATACATTTGGTGTAATTTTTGATATTTTATGTACAGTATATTAAATATAATTACTGTAGTTTTTGATAGTTTACTTAGAGTATATATAACACATATTTGGTGTACTTTTCGATATTTTAGGTACAGTGTGAAATATATATTTACTGTACTTTTTGATTTTTTTTTAACAGTATATAAAATATATTTGGTGTACTTTTAGTTAATATTATATGTACAATATATGAAATATATTTGCTGTAATTTTTGATATTTTATGTACAGTATATAATACATATTTGTTGTACTTTTGATATATTATGTAAATTATATAATATATAATTGGTGTAGTTTTTCATATTTTACATAGAGTGGGTAATATATATCTACTATCATTTTTGATATTTTATTTACAGTATATAATATACATTTGGTGTATTATTTGATATTTTATGTACAGTATATTAAATATAATTACTGTAGTTTTTGATACTTTATTTACAGTATATATAACACATATTTGGTATACTTTTTGATATTTTATGTACAGTATGTAATACATATTTACTGTACGTTTTGATATTTTATTTATAGTATATAAAATGTATTTGGGGTAATTTAGTTAATATATGAACAATATATGAAATATATTTACTGTACTTTTTGATATTTTATGTACAGCATATAATATATATTTGGTGTACTTTTGATATATTATGTAAATTATATAATATATAATTGCTGTAGTTTTTGATATTTTACATAGAGTGTGTAATATATACATACTATCCTTTTTGATATTTTATTTACAGTATATAATATACATTTGATGTAATTTTTGATATTATATGTACAGTATATTAAATATAATTACTGTAGTTTTTGATAGTTTATTTACAGTATATATAACACATATTTGGTGTACTTTTTGATATTTTAAGTACAGTGTGTAATAGATATTTACTGTACTTTTTGATTTTTTTTACAGTATATACAATGTATTTGGTGTACTTTTAGTTAATATTATGTGTACAATATATGTAATATATTTGCTGTTCTTTTTGATATTTTATGTACAGTATATAATATATATTTGGTGTACTTTTGATATATTATGTAAATTATATAATACATAATTGGTGTAGTTTTTGATATTTTACATAGAATGTGTAATATATATGTACTATCCTTTTCGATATTTTATTTACAGTATATAATATACATTTGGTGTAATTTTTGATATTTTATGTACAGTATATTAAATATAATTACTGTAGTTTTTGATAGTTTACTTAGAGTATATATAACACATATTTGGTGTACTTTTTGATATTTTAGGTACAGTGTGAAATATATATTTACTGTAATTTTTGATTTTTTTTTACAGTATATAAAATATATTTGGTGTACTTTTAGTTAATATTATATATACAATATATGAAATATATTTGCTGTAATTTTTGATATTTTATGTACAGTATATAATACATATTTGGTGTACTTTTGATATATTATGTAAATTATATAATATATAATTGGTGTAGTTTTTGATATTTTACATAGAGTGTGTAATATATATCTACTATCATTTTTGATATTTTATTTACAGTATATAATATACATTTGGTGTATTATTTGTTATTTTATGTACAGTATATTAAATATAATTACTGTAGTTTTTGATACTTTATTTAGGGTATATATAACACACATTTGGTGTACTTTTTGATATTTTATGTACAGTATGTAATATATATTTACTGTACGTTTTGATATTTTATTTATAGTATATAAAATGTATTTGGGGTAATTTAGTTAATATATGAACAATATATGAAATATATTTACTGTACTTTTTGATATTTTATGTACAGCATATAATATATATTTGGTGTACTTTTGATATATTATGTAAATTATATAATATATAATTGGCGTAGTTTGTGATATTTTACATAGGGTGTGTAATATATATATACTATCCTTTTTGATATTTTATTTACAGTATATAATATACATTTTATGTAATTTTTGATATTTTATGTACAGTATATTAAATATAATTACTGTAGTTTCTGATAGTTTATTTACAGTATATATAACACATATTTGGTGTACTTTTTGATATTTTAAGTACAGTGTGTAATATATATTTACTGTACTTTTTGATTTTTTTTACAGTATATAAAATGTATTTGGTGTACTTTTAGTTAATATTATATGTACAATATATGAAATATGTTTGCTGTACTTTTTGATATCTTATGTACATTATATAATATATATTTGGTGTACTTTTGATATATTATGTAAATTATATAATATATAATTGGTGTAGTTTTTGATATTTTACATAGATTGTGTGATATATATGTACTATCCTTTTTGATATTTCATTTACAGTATATAATATACATTTGGTGTAATTTTTGATATTTTATGTACAGTATATTAAATATAATTACTGTAGTTTTTGATAGTTTGTTTACAGTATATATAACACATATTTGGTGTACTTTTTGATATTTTAAGTACAGTGTGTAATACATATTTAGTGTACTTTTTGATTCTTTTTTACAGTATATAAAATGTATTTGGTGCACTTTTAGTTAATATTATATGTACAATACATGAAATATATTTCCTGTACTTTTTGTTATTTTATGTAAGGTATATAATATATATTTGGTGTACTTTTGATATATTATGTAAATTATATAATATATAATTGGTGTAGTTTTTCATATTTTACATAGTGTGTGTAATATATATCTACTATCCTTTTTGATATTTTATTTACAGTATATAATATACATTTGGTGTAATTTTTGATATTTTATGTACAGTATATTAAATATACTTACTGTAGTTTTTGACAGTTTATTCATAGTATATATAACACATATTTGGTGTACTTTTTGATATTTTAAGTACAGTTTGTAATACATATTTACTGTACTTTTTGATTTTATTTACAGTATATAAAATGTATTTGGTGTACTTTTAGTTAATATTATATGTACAATATATGAAATGTATTTGCTGTACTTTCTGATATTATATGTACTGTATATAATATATATTTGGTGTACTTTTGATATATTATGTAAATTATATAATATATAATTGGTGTAGTTTTTGATATTTTACATAGAGTGTGTAATATAAATTTGCTATCCTTTTTGATATTTTATTTACAGTATATAATATACATTTGGTGTAATTTTTGATATTTTATGTACAGTATATTAAATACAATTACTGTAGTTTTTGATAGTTTACTTAGAGTATATATAACAAATATTTGGTGTACTTTTTGATATTTTAAGTACAGTGTGAAATATATATTTACTGTACTTTTTGATTTTTTTTTACAGTATATAAAATATATTTGGTGTACTTTTTGTTAATATTATATGTACAATATATGAAATATATTTGCTGTAATTTTTGATATTTTATGTACAGTATATAATACATATTTGGTGTACTTTTGATATATTATGTAAATTATATAATATATAATTGGTGTAGTTTTTGATATTTTACATAGAGTGTGTCATATATATCTACTATCATTTTTGATATTTTATTTACAGTATATAATATACATTTGGTGTATTATTTGATATTTTATGTACAGTATATTAAATATAATTACTGTAGTTTTTGATAATTTATTTACAGTATATATAACACATATTTGGTGTACTTTTTGATATTTTATGTACAGTATGTAATATATATTTACTGTACCTTTTGATATTTTATTTATAGTATATAAAATTTATTTGGGGTAATTTAGTTAATATATGAACAATATATGAAATATATTTACTGTACTTTTTGATATTTTATGTACAGCATATAATATATATTTGGTGTACTTTTGATATAGTATGTAAATTATATAATATATAATTGGCGTAGCTTGTCATATTTTACATAGGCTGTGTAATATATATATACTATCTTTTTGATATTTTATTTACAGTATATAATATACATTTGATGTAATTTTTGATATTTTATGTACAGTATATTAAATATAATTACTGTAGTTTTTGATAGTTTATTTACAGTATATATAACACATATTTGGTGTACTTTTTGATATTTTAAGTACAGTGTGTAATATATATTTACTGTACTTTTTGATTTTATTTACAGTATATCAAATATATTTGGTGTACTTTTACTTAATATTATATGTACAATATATGAAATATATTTGCTGTACTTTTTGATATCTTATGTACATTATATAATATATATTTGGTGTACTTTTGATATATTATGTAAATTATATAATATATAATTGGTGTAGTTTTTGATATTTTACATAGAGTGTGTGATATATATGTACTATCCTTTTTGATATTTTATTTACAGTATATAATATACATTTGGTGTAATTTTTGATATTTTATGTACAGTATATTAAATATAATTACTGTAGTTTTTGATAGTTTATTTACAGTATATATAACACATATTTGGTGTACTTTTTGATATTTTAAGTACAGTGTGTAATATATATTTAGTGTACTTTTTGATTTTTTTTTACAGTATATAAAATGTATTTGGTGCACTTTTAGTTTATATTATCTGTACAATACATGAAATATATTTGCTGTACATTTTGTTATTTTATGTACGGTATATAATATATATTTGGTGCACTTTTGATATATTATGTAAATTATATAATATATAATTGGTGTAGTTTTTCATATTTTACATAGTGTGTGTAATATATATCTACTATCCTTTTTGATATTTTATTTACAGTATATAATATACATTTGGTGTAATTTTTGATATTTTATGTACAGTATATTAAATATAATTTCTGTAGTTTTTGACAGTTTATTTACAGTATATATAACACATATTTGGTGTACTTTTTGATATTTTAAGTACAGTTTGTAATATATATTTACTGTACTTTTTGATTTTATTTACAGTATATAAAATGTATTTGGTGTACTTTTAGTTAATATTATATGTACAATATATGAAATGTATTTGCTGTACTTTTTGATATTATATGTACAGTATATAATATATATTTGGTGTACTTTTGATATATTATGTAAATTATATAATATATAATTGGTGTAGTTTTTGATATTTTACATAGAGTGTGTAATATAAATGTGCTATCTTTTTGATATATTATTTACAGTATATAATATACATTTTGTGTAATTTTTGATATTTTATGTACAGTATATTAAATACAATTACTGTAGTTTTTGATAGTTTACTTACAGTATATATAACACATATTTGGTGTACTTTTTGATATTTTAAGTACAGTGTGAAATATATATTTACTGTACTTTTTGATTTTTTTTTACAGTATATAAAATATACTTGGTGTACTTTTAGTTAATATTATATGTACAATATATGAAATATATTTGCTGTAATTTTTGATATTTTATGTACAGTATATAATACATATTTGGTGTACTTTTGATATATTATGTAAATTATATAATATATAATTGGTGTAGTTTTTGATATTTTCCATAGAGTGTGTAATATATATCTACTATCATTTTTGATATTTTATTTACAGTATATAATCTACATTTGGTGTATTATTTGATATTTTATGTACAGTATATTAAATATAATTACTGTAGTTTTTGATACTTTATTTACAGTATATATAACACATATTTGGTGTACTTTTTGATATTTTATGTACAGTGTGTAATATATATTTACTGTACATTTTGATATTTTATTTATAGTATATAAAATGTATTTGGGGTAATTTAGTTAATATATGAACAATATATGAAATATATTTACTGTACTTTTTGATATTTTATGTACAGCATATAATATATATTTGGTGTACTTTTGATATATTATGTAAATTATATAATATATAATTGGCGTAGTTTGTGATATTTTACATAGGGTGTGTAATATATATATACTATCCTTTTTGATATTTTATTTACAGTATATAATATACATTTGATGTAATTTTTGATATTTTATGTACAGTATATTAAATATAATTACTGTAGTTTTTGATAGTTTATTTACAGTATATATAACACATATTTGGTGTACTTTTTGATATTTTAAGTACAGTGTGTAATATATATTTACTGTACTTTTTGTTTTTTTTACAGTATATAAAATGTATTTGGTGTACTTTTAGTTAATATTATATGTACAATACATGAAATATATTTGCTGTACTTTTTGTTATTTTATGTACAGTATATAATATATATTTGGTGTACTTTTGATATATTATGTAAATTATATAATATATAATTGGTGTAGTTTTTCATATTTTACATAGTGTGTGTAATATATATCTACTATCCTTTTTGATATTTTATTTACAGTATATAATATACATTTGGTGTAATTTTTGATATTTTATGTACAGTATATTAAATATACTTACTGTAGTTTTTGACAGTTTATTCATAGTATATATAACACATATTTGGTGTACTTTTTGATATTTTAAGTACAGTTTGTAATACATATTTACTGTACTTTTTGATTTTATTTACAGTATATAAAATGTATTTGGTGTACTTTTAGTTAATATTATATGTACAATATATGAAATGTATTTGCTGTACTTTCTGATATTATATGTACAGTATATAATATATATTTGGTGTACTTTTGATATATTATGTAAATTATATAATATATAATTGGTGTAGTTTTTGATATTTTACATAGAGTGTGTAATATAAATTTGCTATCCTTTTTGATATTTTATTTACAGTATATAATATACATTTGGTGTAATTTTTGATATTTTATGTACAGTATATTAAATACAATTACTGTAGTTTTTGATAGTTTACTTAGAGTATATATAACAAATATTTGGTGTACTTTTTGATATTTTAAGTACAGTGTGAAATATATATTTACTGTACTTTTTGATTTTTTTTTACAGTATATAAAATATATTTGGTGTACTTTTTGTTAATATTATATGTACAATATATGAAATATATTTGCTGTAATTTTTGATATTTTATGTACAGTATATAATACATATTTGGTGTACTTTTGATATATTATGTAAATTATATAATATATAATTGGTGTAGTTTTTGATATTTTACATAGAGTGTGTCATATATATCTACTATCATTTTTGATATTTTATTTACAGTATATAATATACATTTGGTGTATTATTTGATATTTTATGTACAGTATATTAAATATAATTACTGTAGTTTTTGATAATTTATTTACAGTATATATAACACATATTTGGTGTACTTTTTGATATTTTATGTACAGTATGTAATATATATTTACTGTACCTTTTGATATTTTATTTATAGTATATAAAATTTATTTGGGGTAATTTAGTTAATATATGAACAATATATGAAATATATTTACTGTACTTTTTGATATTTTATGTACAGCATATAATATATATTTGGTGTACTTTTGATATAGTATGTAAATTATATAATATATAATTGGCGTAGCTTGTCATATTTTACATAGGCTGTGTAATATATATATACTATCTTTTTGATATTTTATTTACAGTATATAATATACATTTGATGTAATTTTTGATATTTTATGTACAGTATATTAAATATAATTACTGTAGTTTTTGATAGTTTATTTACAGTATATATAACACATATTTGGTGTACTTTTTGATATTTTAAGTACAGTGTGTAATATATATTTACTGTACTTTTTGATTTTATTTACAGTATATCAAATATATTTGGTGTACTTTTACTTAATATTATATGTACAATATATGAAATATATTTGCTGTACTTTTTGATATCTTATGTACATTATATAATATATATTTGGTGTACTTTTGATATATTATGTAAATTATATAATATATAATTGGTGTAGTTTTTGATATTTTACATAGAGTGTGTGATATATATGTACTATCCTTTTTGATATTTTATTTACAGTATATAATATACATTTGGTGTAATTTTTGATATTTTATGTACAGTATATTAAATATAATTACTGTAGTTTTTGATAGTTTATTTACAGTATATATAACACATATTTGGTGTACTTTTTGATATTTTAAGTACAGTGTGTAATATATATTTAGTGTACTTTTTGATTTTTTTTTACAGTATATAAAATGTATTTGGTGCACTTTTAGTTTATATTATCTGTACAATACATGAAATATATTTGCTGTACATTTTGTTATTTTATGTACGGTATATAATATATATTTGGTGCACTTTTGATATATTATGTAAATTATATAATATATAATTGGTGTAGTTTTTCATATTTTACATAGTGTGTGTAATATATATCTACTATCCTTTTTGATATTTTATTTACAGTATATAATATACATTTGGTGTAATTTTTGATATTTTATGTACAGTATATTAAATATAATTTCTGTAGTTTTTGACAGTTTATTTACAGTATATATAACACATATTTGGTGTACTTTTTGATATTTTAAGTACAGTTTGTAATATATATTTACTGTACTTTTTGATTTTATTTACAGTATATAAAATGTATTTGGTGTACTTTTAGTTAATATTATATGTACAATATATGAAATGTATTTGCTGTACTTTTTGATATTATATGTACAGTATATAATATATATTTGGTGTACTTTTGATATATTATGTAAATTATATAATATATAATTGGTGTAGTTTTTGATATTTTACATAGAGTGTGTAATATAAATGTGCTATCTTTTTGATATATTATTTACAGTATATAATATACATTTGGTGTAATTTTTGATATTTTATGTACAGTATATTAAATACAATTACTGTAGTTTTTGATAGTTTACTTACAGTATATATAACACATATTTGGTGTACTTTTTGATATTTTAAGTACAGTGTGAAATATATATTTACTGTACTTTTTGATTTTTTTTTACAGTATATAAAATATACTTGGTGTACTTTTAGTTAATATTATATGTACAATATATGAAATATATTTGCTGTAATTTTTGATATTTTATGTACAGTATATAATACATATTTGGTGTACTTTTGATATATTATGTAAATTATATAATATATAATTGGTGTAGTTTTTGATATTTTCCATAGAGTGTGTAATATATATCTACTATCATTTTTGATATTTTATTTACAGTATATAATCTACATTTGGTGTATTATTTGATATTTTATGTACAGTATATTAAATATAATTACTGTAGTTTTTGATACTTTATTTACAGTATATATAACACATATTTGGTGTACTTTTTGATATTTTATGTACAGTGTGTAATATATATTTACTGTACATTTTGATATTTTATTTATAGTATATAAAATGTATTTGGGGTAATTTAGTTAATATATGAACAATATATGAAATATATTTACTGTACTTTTTGATATTTTATGTACAGCATATAATATATATTTGGTGTACTTTTGATATATTATGTAAATTATATAATATATAATTGGCGTAGTTTGTGATATTTTACATAGGGTGTGTAATATATATATACTATCCTTTTTGATATTTTATTTACAGTATATAATATACATTTGATGTAATTTTTGATATTTTATGTACAGTATATTAAATATAATTACTGTAGTTTTTGATAGTTTATTTACAGTATATATAACACATATTTGGTGTACTTTTTGATATTTTAAGTACAGTGTGTAATATATATTTACTGTACTTTTTGTTTTTTTTACAGTATATAAAATGTATTTGGTGTACTTTTAGTTAATATTATATGTACAATACATGAAATATATTTGCTGTACTTTTTGTTATTTTATGTACAGTATATAATATATATTTGGTGTACTTTTGATATATTATGTAAATTATATAATATATAATTGGTGTAGTTTTTCATATTTTACACAGTGTGTGTAATATATATCTACTATCCTTTTTGATATTTTATTTACTGTATATAATATACATTTGGTGTAATTTTTGATATTTTATGTACAGTATATTAAATATAATTACTGTAGTTTTTGACAGTTTATTTACAGTATATATAACACATATTTGGTGTACTTTTTGATATTTTAAGTACAGTGTGTAATATATATTTACTGTACTTTTTGATGTTTTTACAGTATATAAAATGTATTTGGTGTACTTTTAGTTAATATTATATGTACAATATATGAAATATATTTGCTGTACTTTTTGATATCTTATGTATAGTATATAATATATATTTGGTGTACTTTTGATATATTATGTAAATTATATAATATATAATTGGTGTAGTTTTTGATATTTTACATAGAATGTGTAATATACATGTACTATCCTTTTTGATATTTTATTTACAGTATATAATATACATTTGGTGTAATTTTTGATATTTTATGTACAGTATATTAAATATAATTACTGTAGTTTTTGACAGTTTATTTACAGTATATATAACACATATTTGGTGTACGTTTTGATATTTTAAGTACAGTGTGTAATATAATTTACTGTACTTTTTGATTTTATTTACAGTATATAAAATCTATTTGGTGTACCTTTAGTTAATATTATATGTACAATATATGAAATGTATTTGCTGTACTTTTTGACATTTTTTGTACAGTATATAATATATATTTGGTGTACTTTTGATATATTATGTAGATTATATAATATATAATTGGTGTAGTTTTTGATATTTTACATAGAGTGTGTAATATGTATGTACTATCCTTTTTGATATTTATTTACAGTATATAATATACATTTGGTGTAATTTTTGATATTTTATGTACAGTATATTAAATATAATTACTGTAGTTTTTGTCAGTTTACAGTATATATAACACATATTTGGTGTACTTTTTGATATTTTAACTACAGTGTGTAATATATATTTACTGTACTTTTTGATTTTTTTACAGTATATAAAATGTATTTGGTGTACTTTTAGTTAATATTATAAGTACAATATATGAAATATATTTGCTGTACTTTTTGATATCTTATGTATAGTATATAATATATATTTGGTGTACTTTTGATATATTATGTAAATAATATAATATATAATTGGTGTAGTTTTTGATATTTTACATAGAGTGTGTAATATACATGTACTATGCTTTTTGATATTTTATTTACAGTATATAATATACATTTGGTGTAATTGTTGATATTTTATGTACAGTATATTCAATATAATTACTGTAGTTTTTGATAGTTTATTTACAGTATATATAACACATATTTGGTGTACTTTTTGATATTTTAAGTACAGTGTGTAATATATATTTAGTGTACTTTTTGATTTTTTTTTACAGTATATAAAATGTATTTGGTGCACTTTTAGTTAATATTATATGTAAAATACATGAAATATATTTGCTGTACTTTTTGTTATTTTATGTACAATATATAATATATATTTGGTGTACTTTTGGTATATTATGTAAATTATATAATATATAATTGGTGTAGATTTTCATATTTTACATAGTGTGTGTAATATATATCTACTATCCTTTTTGATATTTTATTTACAGTATATAATATACATTTGGTGTAATTTTTGATATTTTATGTACTGTATATTAAATATAATTACTGTAGTTTTTGATAGTTTATTTACAGTATATATAACACATATTTGGTGTACTTTTTGATATTTTAAGTACAGTGTGTAATATATATTTACTGTAGTTTTTGATGTTTTTACAGTATATAAAATGTATTTGGTGTACTTTTAGTTAATATTATATGTACAATATATGAAATATATTTGCTGTACTTTTTGATATCTTATGTATAGTATATAATATATATTTGGTGTACTTTTGATATATTATGTAAATTATATAATATATAATTGGTGTAGTTTTTGATATTTTACATAGAATGTGTAATATACATGTACTATCCTTTTTGATATTTTATTTACAGTATATAATATACATTTGGTGTAATTTTTGATATTTTATGTACAGTATATTAAATATAATTACTGTAGTTTTTGACAGTTTATTTACAGTATATATAACACATATTTGGTGTACGTTTTGATATTTTAAGTACAGTGTGTAATATAATTTACTGTACTTTTTGATTTTATTTACAGTATATAAAATCTATTTGGTGTACCTTTAGTTAATATTATATGTACAATATATGAAATGTATTTGCTGTACTTTTTGACATTTTTTGTACAGTATATAATATATATTTGGGGTACTTTTGATATATTATGTAGATTATATAATATATAATTGGTGTAGTTTTTGATATTTTACATAGAGTGTGTAATATGTATGTACTATCCTTTTTGATATTTATTTACAGTATATAATATACATTTGGTGTAATTTTTGATATTTTATGTACAGTATATTAAATATAATTACTGTAGTTTTTGTCAGTTTACAGTATATATAACACATATTTGGTGTACTTTTTGATATTTTAAGTCCAGTGTGTAATATATATTTACTGTACTTTTTGATTTTTTTACAGTATATAAAATGTATTTGGTGTACTTTTAGTTAATATTATAAGTACAATATATGAAATATATTTGCTGTACTTTTTGATATCTTATGTATAGTATATAATATATATTTGGTGTACTTTTGATATATTATGTAAATAATATAATATATAATTGGTGTAGTTTTTGATATTTTACATAGAGTGTGTAATATACATGTACTATCCTTTTTGATATTTTATTTACAGTATATAATATACATTTGGTGTAATTGTTGATATTTTATGTACAGTATATTCAATATAATTACTGTAGTTTTTGATAGTTTATTTACAGTATATATAACACATATTTGGTGTACTTTTTGATATTTTAAGTACAGTGTGTAATATATATTTAGTGTACTTTTTGATTTTTTTTTACAGTATATAAAATGTATTTGGTGCACTTTTAGTTAATATTATATGTAAAATACATGAAATATATTTGCTGTACTTTTTGTTATTTTATGTACAGTATATAATATATATTTGGTGTACTTTTGGTATATTATGTAAATTATATAATATATAATTGGTGTAGATTTTCATATTTTACATAGTGTGTGTAATATATATCTACTATCCTTTTTGATATTTTATTTACAGTATATAATATACATTTGGTGTAATTTTTGATATTTTATGTACTGTATATTAAATATAATTACTGTAGTTTTTGATAGTTTATTTACAGTATATATAACACATATTTGGTGTACTTTTTGATATTTTAAGTACAGTGTGTAATATATATTTAGTGTACTTTTTGATTTTTTTTTACAGTATATAAAATGTATTTGGTGCACTTTTAGTTAATATTATAGGTACAATATATGAAATATATTTGCTGTACTTTTTGATATCTTATGTACATTATATAATATATATTTGGTGTACTTTTGATATATTATGTAAATTATATAATATATAATTTATGTAGTTTTTGATATTTTACATAGAGTGTGTGATATATATGTACTATCCTTTTTGATATTTTATTTACAGTATATAATATACATTTGGTGTAATTGTTGATATTTTATGTACAGTATATTAAATATAATTACTGTAGTTTTTGATAGTTTATTTACAGTATATATAACACATATTTGGTGTACTTTTTGATATTTTAAGTACACTGTGTAATATATATTTAGTGTAGTTTTTGATTTTTTTTACAGTATATAAAATGTATTTGGTGCACTTTTAGTTAATATTATATGTAAAATACATGAAATATATTTGCTGTACTTTTTGTTATTTTATGTACAGTATATAATATATATTTGGTGTACTTTTGATATATTATGTAAATTATATAATATATAATTGGTGTAGTTTTTCATATTTTACATAGTGTGTGTAATATATATCTACTATCCTTTTTGATATTTTATTTACAGTATATAATATACATTTGGTGTAATTTTTGATAGTTTATGTACAGTATATTAAATATAATTACTGTAGTTTTTGATAGTTTATTTACAGTATACATAACACATATTTGGTGTACTTTTTGATATTTTAAGTACAGTGTGTAATATATATTTAGTGTACTTTTTGATTTTTTTTACAGTATATAAAATGTATTTGGAGCACTTTTAGTTAATATTATATGTACAATACATGAAATATATTTGCTGTACTTTTTGTTATTTTATGTACGGTATATAACATATATTTGGTGTACTTTTGATATATTATGTAAATTATGTAATATATAATTGGTGTAGTTTTTCATATTTTACATAGTGTGTGTAATATATATCTACTATCCTTTTTCATATTTTATTTACAGTATATAATATACATTTGGTGTAATTTTTGATATTTTATGTACAGTATATTAAATATAATTACTGTAGTTTTTGACAGTTTATTTACAGTATATATAACACATATTTGGTGTACTTTTTGATATTTTAAGTACAGTGTGTAATATATATTTACTGTGCTTTTTGATTTTATTTACAGTATATAAAATGTATTTGGTGTACTTTTAGTTAATATTATATGTACAATATATGAAATGTATTTGCTGTACTTTTTGACATTTTTTGTACAGTATATAATATATATTTGGTGTACTTTTGATATATTATGTAAATTATATAATATATAATTGGTGTAGTTTTTGATATTTTACATAGAGTGTGTAATATGTATGTACTATACTTTTTGATATTTTATTTACAGTATATAATATACATTTGGTGTAATTTTTGATATTTTATGTACAGTATATTAAATATAATTACTGTAGTTTTTGACAGTTTATTTACAGTATATATAACACATATTTGGTGTACTTTTTGATATTTTAAGTACAGTGTGTAATATATATTTACTGTAGTTTTTGATGTTTTTACAGTATATAAAATGTATTTGGTGTACTTTTAGTTAATATTATATGTACAATATATGAAATATATTTGCTGTACTTTTTGATATCTTATGTATAGTATATAATATATATTTGGTGTACTTTTGATATATTATGTAAATTATATAATATATAATTGGTGTAGTTTTTGATATTTTACATAGAGTGTGTAATATACATGTACTATCCTTTTTGATATTTTATTTACAGTATATAATATACATTTGGTGTAATTTTTGATATTTTATGTACAGTATATGAAATATAATTACTGTAGTTTTTGAGAGTTTATTTACAGTATATATAACACATATTTGGTGTACATTTTGATATTTTAAGTACAGTGTGTAATATATATTTAGTGTACTTTTTGAATTTTTTTTACAGTATACAAAATGTATTTGTTGCACTTTTAGTTAATATTATATGTACAATACATGAAATGTATTTGCTGTACTTTTTGACATTTTTTGTACAGTATATAATATATATTTGGTGTACTTTTGATACATTATGTAAGTTATATAATATATAATTGGTGTAGTTTTTGATATTTTACATAGAGTGTGTAATATGTATGTACTACCCTTTTTGATATTTTATTTACAGTATATAATATACATTTGGTGTAATTTTTGATATTTTATGTACAGTATATTAAATATAATTACTGTAGTTTTTGACAGTTTATTTACAGTATATATAACACATATTTGGTGTACTTTTTGATATTTTAAGTACAGTGTGTAATATATATTTACTGTAGTTTTTGATTTTTTTTACAGTATATAAAATGTATTTGGTGCACTTTTAGTTAATATTATATGTACAATACATGAAATATATTTGCTGTACTTTTTGTTATTTTATGTACAGTATATAATATATATTTGGTGTACTTTTGATATATTATGTAAATTATATAATATATAATTGGTGTAGTTTTTCGTATTTTACATAGTGTGTGTAAAATATATCTACTATCCTTTTTGATATTTTATTTACAGTATATAATATACATTTGGTGTAATTTTTGATATTTTATGTACAGTATGTTAAATATAATTACTGTTCTTTTTGACAGTTTATTTACAGTATATATAACACATATTTGGTGTACTTTTTGATATTTTAAGTACAGTGTGTAATATATATTTACTGTACTTTTTGATTTTATTTACAGTATATAAAATGTATTTGGTGTACTTTTAGTTAATATTATATGTACAATATATGAAATGTATTTGCTGTACTTTTTGACATTTTTTGTACAGTATATAATATATATTTGGTGTACTTTTGATATATTATGTAAATTATATAATATATAATTGGTGTAGTTTTTGATATTTTACATAGAGTGTGTAATATGTATGTACTATCCTTTTTGATATTTTATTTACAGTATATAATATACATTTGGTGTAATTTTTGATATTTTATGTACAGTATATTAAATATAATTACTGTAGTTTTTGACAGTTTATTTACAGTATATATAACACATATTTGGTGTACTTTTTGATATTTTAAATACAGTGTGTAATATATATTTAGTGTACTTTTTGATTTTTTTTTACAGTATATAAAATGTATTTGGTGCACTTTTAGTTAATAGTATATGTACAATACATGAAATATATTTGCTGTACTTTTTGTTATTTTATGTACAGTATATAATATATATCTGGTGTACTTTTGATATATTATGTAAATTATATAATATATAATTGGTGTAGTTTTTGATATTTTACATAGAGTGTGTAATATGTATGTACTATCCTTTTTGATATTTTATTTACAGTATATGATATACATTTGGTGTAATTTTTGATATTTTATGTACAGTATATTAAATATAATTACTGTAGTTTTTGACAGTTTATTTACAGTATATATAACACATATTTGGTGTACTTTTTGATATTTTAAGTACAGTGTGTAATATATATTTACTGTACTTTTTGATTTTATTTACAGTATATAAAATGTATTTGGTGTACTTTTAGTTAATATTATATGTACAATATATGAAATGTATTTGCTGTAGTTTTTGACATTTTTTGTACAGTATATAATATATATTTGGTGTACTTTCGATATATTATGTAAATTATATAATATATAATTGGTGTAGTTTTTGATATTTTACATAGAGTGTGTAATATGTGTGTACTATTCTTTTTGATATTTTATTTACAGTATATAATATACATTTGGTGTAATTTTTGATATTTTATGTACAGTATATTAAATATAATTACTGTAGTTTTTGACAGTTTATTTACAGTATATATAACACATATTTGGTGTACTTTTTGATATTTTAAGTACAGTGTGTAATATATATTTACTGTACTTTTTGATGTTTTTACAGTATATAAAATGTATTTGGTGTACTTTTAGTTAATATTATATGTACAATATATGAAATATATTTGCTGAACTTTTTGATATCTTATGTATAGTATATAATATATATTTGGTGTACTTTTGATATATTATGTAAATTATATAATATATAATTGGTGTAGTTTTTGATATTTTACATAGAATGTGTAATATACATGTACTATCCTTTTTGATATTTTATTTACAGTATATAATATACATTTGGTGTAATTTTTGATATTTTATGTAAAGTATATTAAATATAATTACTGTAGTTTTTGACAGTTTATTTACAGTATATATAACACATATTTGGTGTACGTTTTGATATTTTAAGTACAGTGTGTAATATAATTTACTGTACTTTTTGATTTTATTTACAGTATATAAAATCTATTTGGTGTACCTTTAGTTAATATTATATGTACAATATATGAAATGTATTTGCTGTACTTTTTGACATTTTTTGTACAGTATATAATATATATTTGGTGTACTTTTGATATATTATGTAGATTATATAATATATAATTGGTGTAGTTTTTGATATTTTACATAGAGTGTGTAATATGTATGTACTATCCTTTTTGATATTTATTTACAGTATATAATATACATTTGGTGTAATTTTTGATATTTTATGTACAGTATATTAAATATAATTACTGTAGTTTTTGTCAGTTTACAGTATATATAACACATATTTGGTGTACTTTTTGATATTTTAACTACAGTGTGTAATATATATTTACTGTACTTTTTGATTTTTTTACAGTATATAAAATGTATTTGGTGTACTTTTAGTTAATATTATAAGTACAATATATGAAATATATTTGCTGTACTTTTTGATATCTTATGTATAGTATATAATATATATTTGGTGTACTTTTGATATATTATGTAAATAATATAATATATAATTGGTGTAGTTTTTGATATTTTACATAGAGTGTGTAATATACATGTACTATCCTTTTTGATATTTTATTTACAGTATATAATATACATTTGGTGTAATTGTTGATATTTTATGTACAGTATATTCAATATAATTACTGTAGTTTTTGATAGTTTATTTACAGTATATATAACACATATTTGGTGTACTTTTTGATATTTTAAGTACAGTGTGTAATATATATTTAGTGTACTTTTTGATTTTTTTTTACAGTATATAAAATGTATTTGGTGCACTTTTAGTTAATATTATATGTAAAATACATGAAATATATTTGCTGTACTTTTTGTTATTTTATGTACAGTATATAATATATATTTGGTGTACTTTTGGTATATTATGTAAATTATATAATATATAATTGGTGTAGATTTTCATATTTTACATATTGTGTGTAATATATATCTACTATCCTTTTTGATATTTTATTTACAGTATATAATATACATTTGGTGTAATTTTTGATATTTTATGTACTGTATATTAAATATAATTACTGTAGTTTTTGATAGTTTATTTACAGTATATATAACACATATTTGGTGTACTTTTTGATATTTTAAGTACAGTGTGTAATATATATTTACTGTAGTTTTTGATGTTTTTACAGTATATAAAATGTATTTGGTGTACTTTTAGTTAATATTATATGTACAATATATGAAATATATTTGCTGTACTTTTTGATATCTTATGTATAGTATATAATATATATTTGGTGTACTTTTGATATATTATGTAAATTATATAATATATAATTGGTGTAGTTTTTGATATTTTACATAGAATGTGTAATATACATGTACTATCCTTTTTGATATTTTATTTACAGTATATAATATACATTTGGTGTAATTTTTGATATTTTATGTACAGTATATTAAATATAATTACTGTAGTTTTTGACAGTTTATTTACAGTATATATAACACATATTTGGTGTACGTTTTGATATTTTAAGTACAGTGTGTAATATAATTTACTGTACTTTTTGATTTTATTTACAGTATATAAAATCTATTTGGTGTACCTTTAGTTAATATTATATGTACAATATATGAAATGTATTTGCTGTACTTTTTGACATTTTTTGTACAGTATATAATATATATTTGGTGTACTTTTGATATATTATGTAGATTATATAATATATAATTGGTGTAGTTTTTGATATTTTACATAGAGTGTGTAATATGTATGTACTATCCTTTTTGATATTTATTTACAGTATATAATATACATTTGGTGTAATTTTTGATATTTTATGTACAGTATATTAAATATAATTACTGTAGTTTTTGTCAGTTTACAGTATATATAACACATATTTGGTGTACTTTTTGATATTTTAAGTCCAGTGTGTAATATATATTTACTGTACTTTTTGATTTTTTTACAGTATATAAAATGTATTTGGTGTACTTTTAGTTAATATTATAAGTACAATATATGAAATATATTTGCTGTACTTTTTGATATCTTATGTATAGTATATAATATATATTTGGTGTACTTTTGATATATTATGTAAATAATATAATATATAATTGGTGTAGTTTTTGATATTTTACATAGAGTGTGTAATATACATGTACTATCCTTTTTGATATTTTATTTACAGTATATAATATACATTTGGTGTAATTGTTGATATTTTATGTACAGTATATTCAATATAATTACTGTAGTTTTTGATAGTTTATTTACAGTATATATAACACATATTTGGTGTACTTTTTGATATTTTAAGTACAGTGTGTAATATATATTTAGTGTACTTTTTGATTTTTTTTTACAGTATATAAAATGTATTTGGTGCACTTTTAGTTAATATTATATGTAAAATACATGAAATATATTTGCTGTACTTTTTGTTATTTTATGTACAGTATATAATATATATTTGGTGTACTTTTGGTATATTATGTAAATTATATAATATATAATTGGTGTAGATTTTCATATTTTACATAGTGTGTGTAATATATATCTACTATCCTTTTTGATATTTTATTTACAGTATATAATATACATTTGGTGTAATTTTTGATATTTTATGTACTGTATATTAAATATAATTACTGTAGTTTTTGATAGTTTATTTACAGTATATATAACACATATTTGGTGTACTTTTTGATATTTTAAGTACAGTGTGTAATATATATTTAGTGTACTTTTTGATTTTTTTTTACAGTATATAAAATGTATTTGGTGCACTTTTAGTTAATATTATAGGTACAATATATGAAATATATTTGCTGTACTTTTTGATATCTTATGTACATTATATAATATATATTTGGTGTACTTTTGATATATTATGTAAATTATATAATATATAATTGGTGTAGTTTTTGATATTTTACATAGAGTGTGTGATATATATGTACTATCCTTTTTGATATTTTATTTACAGTATATAATATACATTTGGTGTAATTGTTGATATTTTATGTACAGTATATTAAATATAATTACTGTAGTTTTTGATAGTTTATTTACAGTATATATAACACATATTTGGTGTACTTTTTGATATTTTAAGTACACTGTGTAATATATATTTAGTGTAGTTTTTGATTTTTTTTACAGTATATAAAATGTATTTGGTGCACTTTTAGTTAATATTATATGTAAAATACGTGAAATATATTTGCTGTACTTTTTGTTATTTTATGTACAGTATATAATATATATTTGGTGTACTTTTGATATATTATGTAAATTATATAATATATAATTGGTGTAGTTTTTCATATTTTACATAGTGTGTGTAATATATATCTACTATCCTTTTTGATATTTTATTTACAGTATATAATATACATTTGGTGTAATTTTTGATAGTTTATGTACAGTATATTAAATATAATTACTGTAGTTTTTGATAGTTTATTTACAGTATATATAACACATATTTGGTGTACTTTTTGATATTTTAAGTACAGTGTGTAATATATATTTAGTGTACTTTTTGATTTTTTTTACAGTATATAAAATGTATTTGGAGCACTTTTAGTTAATATTATATGTACAATACATGAAATATATTTGCTGTACTTTTTGTTATTTTATGTACGGTATATAACATATATTTGGTGTACTTTTGATATATTATGTAAATTATATAATATATAATTGGTGTAGTTTTTCATATTTTACATAGTGTGTGTAATATATATCTACTATCCTTTTTCATATTTTATTTACAGTATATAATATACATTTGGTGTAATTTTTGATATTTTATGTACAGTATATTAAATATAATTACTGTAGTTTTTGACAGTTTATTTACAGTATATATAACACATATTTGGTGTACTTTTTGATATTTTAAGTACAGTGTGTAATATATATTTACTGTGCTTTTTGATTTTATTTACAGTATATAAAATGTATTTGGTGTACTTTTAGTTAATATTATATGTACAATATATGAAATGTATTTGCTGTACTTTTTGACATTTTTTGTACAGTATATAATATATATTTGGTGTACTTTTGATATATTATGTCAATTATATAATATATAATTGGTGTAGTTTTTGATATTTTACATAGAGTGTGTAATATGTATGTACTATACTTTTTGATATTTTATTTACAGTATATAATATACATTTGGTGTAATTTTTGATATTTTATGTACAGTATATTAAATATAATTACTGTAGTTTTTGACAGTTTATTTACAGTATATATAACACATATTTGGTGTACTTTTTGATATTTTAAGTACAGTGTGTAATATATATTTACTGTAGTTTTTGATGTTTTTACAGTATATAAAATGTATTTGGTGTACTTTTAGTTAATATTATATGTACAATATATGAAATATATTTGCTGTACTTTTTGATATCTTATGTATAGTATATAATATATATTTGGTGTACTTTTGATATATTATGTAAATTATATAATATATAATTGGTGTAGTTTTTGATATTTTACATAGAGTGTGTAATATACATGTACTATTCTTTTTGATATTTTATTTACAGTATATAATATACATTTGGTGTAATTTTTGATATTTTATGTACAGTATATGAAATATAATTACTGTAGTTTTTGAGAGTTTATTTACAGTATATATAACACATATTTGGTGTACATTTTGATATTTTAAGTACAGTGTGTAATATATATTTAGTGTACTTTTTGAATTTTTTTTACAGTATATAAAATGTATTTGTTGCACTTTTAGTTAATATTATATGTACAATACATGAAATGTATTTGCTGTACTTTTTGACATTTTTTGTACAGTATATAATATATATTTGGTGTACTTTTGATATATTATGTAAGTTATATAATATATAATTGGTGTAGTTTTTGATATTTTACATAGAGTGTGTAATATGTATGTACTACCCTTTTTGATATTTTATTTACAGTATATAATATACATTTGGTGTAATTTTTGATATTTTATGTACAGTATATTAAATATAATTACTGTAGTTTTTGACAGTTTATTTACAGTATATATAACACATATTTGGTGTACTTTTTGATATTTTAAGTACAGTGTGTAATATATATTTACTGTACTTTTTGATTTTTTTTTACAGTATATAAAATGTATTTGGTGCACTTTTAGTTAATATTATATGTACAATACATGAAATATATTTGCTGTACTTTTTGTTATTTTATGTACAGTATATAATATATATTTGGTGTACTTTTGATATATTATGTAAATTATATAATATATAATTGGTGTAGTTTTTCGTATTTTACATAGTGTGTGTAAAATATATCTACTATCCTTTTTGATATTTTATTTACAGTATATAATATACATTTGGTGTAATTTTTGATATTTTATGTACAGTATGTTAAATATAATTACTGTTCTTTTTGACAGTTTATTTACAGTATATATAACACATATTTGGTGTACTATTTGATATTTTAAGTACAGTGTGTAATATATATTTACTGTACTTTTTGATTTTATTTACAGTATATAAAATGTATTTGGTGTACTTTTAGTTAATATTATATGTACAATATATGAAATGTATTTGCTGTACTTTTTGACATTTTTTGTACAGTATATAATATATATTTGGTGTACTTTTGATATATTATGTAAATTATATAATATATAATTGGTGTAGTTTTTGATATTTTACATAGAGTGTGTAATATGTATGTACTATCTTTTTTGATATTTTATTTACAGTATATAATATACATTTGGTGTAATTTTTGATATTTTATGTACAGTATATTAAATATAATTACTGTAGTTTTTGACAGTTTATTTACAGTATATATAACACATATTTGGTGTACTTTTTGATATTTTAAATACAGTGTGTAATATATATTTAGTGTACTTTTTGATTTTTTTTTACAGTATATAAAATGTATTTGGTGCACTTTTAGTTAATAGTATATGTGCAATACATGAAATATATTTGCTGTACTTTTTGTTATTTTATGTACAGTATATAATATATATCTGGTGTACTTTTGATATATTATGTAAATTATATAATATATAATTGGTGTAGTTTTTGATATTTTACATAGAATGTGTAATATGTATGTACTATCCTTTTTGATATTTTATTTACAGTATATGATATACATTTGGTGTAATTTTTGATATTTTATGTACAGTATATTAAATATAATTACTGTAGTTTTTGACAGTTTATTTACAGTATATATAACACATATTTGGTGTACTTTTTGATATTTTAAGTACAGTGTGTAATATATATTTACTGTACTTTTTGATTTTATTTACAGTATATAAAATGTATTTGGTGTACTTTTAGTTAATATTATATGTACAATATATGAAATGTATTTGCTGTAGTTTTTGACATTTTTTGTACAGTATATAATATATATTTGGTGTACTTTCGATATATTATGTAAATTATATAATATATAATTGGTGTAGTTTTTGATATTTTACATAGAGTGTGTAATATGTGTGTACTATTCTTTTTGATATTTTATTTACAGTATATAATATACATTTGGTGTAATTTTTGATATTTTATGTACAGTATATTAAATATAATTACTGTAGTTTTTGACAGTTTATTTACAGTATATATAACACATATTTGGTGTACTTTTTGATATTTTAAGTACAGTGTGTAATATATATTTACTGTACTTTTTGATGTTTTTACAGTATATAAAATGTATTTGGTGTACTTTTAGTTAATATTATATGTACAATATATGAAATATATTTGCTGAACTTTTTGATATCTTATGTATAGTATATAATATATATTTGGTGTACTTTTGATATATTATGTAAATTATATAATATATAATTGGTGTAGTTTTTGATATTTTACAGAGTGTGTAATATACATGTACTATCCTTTTTGATATTTTATTTACAGTATATAATATACATTTGGTGTAATTTTTGATATTTTATGTACAGTTTATTAAATATAATTACTGTAGTTTTTGTCAGTTTACAGTATATATAACACATATTTGGTGTACTTTTTGATATTTTAAGTACAGTGTGTAATATATATTTACTGTACTTTTTGATTTTTTTACAGTATATAAAATGTATTTAGTGTACTTTTAGTTAATATTATATGTACAATATATGAAATGTATTTGCTGTGCTTTTTGACATTTTTTGTACAGTATATAATATATATTTGGTGTACTTTTGATATATTATGTAAATTATATAATATATAATTGGTGTAGTTTTTGATATTTTACATAGAGTGTGTAATATGTATGTACTATCCGTTTTGATATTTTATTTACAGTATATAATATACATTTGGTGTAATTTTTGATATTTTATGTACAGTATATTAAATATAATTACTGTAGTTTTTGACAGTTTATTTACAGTATATATAACACATATTTGGTGTACTTTTTGATATTTTAAGTACAGTGTGTAATATATATTTACTGTACTTTTTGATGTTTTTACAGTATATAAAATGTATTTGGTGTACTTTTAGTTAATATATGTACAATATATGAAATATATTTGCTGTACTTTTTGATATCTTATGTATAGTATATAATATATATTTGGTGTACTTTTGATATATTATGTAAATTATATAATATATAATTGGTGTAGTTTTTGATATTTTACATAGTGTGTGTAATATACATGTACTATCCTTTTTGATATTTTATTTACAGTATATAATATACATTTGGTGTAATTTTTGATATTTTATGTACAGTATATTAAATATAATTACTGTAGTTTTTGATAGTTTATTTACAGTATATATAACACATATTTGGTGTACTTTTTGATATTTTAAGTACAGTGTGTAATATATATTTAGTATACTTTTTGATTTTTTTTTACAGTATATAAAATGTATTTGGTGCACTTTTAGTTAATATTATGTGTACAATACATGAAATATATTTGCTCTACTTTTTGTTCTTTTATGTACAGTATATAATATATATTTGGTGTACTTTTGATATATTTTGTAAATTATATAATATATAATTGGTGTAGTTTTTCATATTTTAGTGTGTGTAATATATATCTACTATCCTTTTTGATATTTTATTTACAGTATATAATATACATTTGGTGTAATTTTTGATATTTTATGTACAGTATATTAAATATAATTACTGTAGTTTTTGACAGTTTATTTACAGTATATATAACACATATTTGGTGTACTTTTTGATATTTTAAGTACAGTGTGTAATATATATTTACTGTACTTTTTGATGTTTTTACAGTATATAAAATGTATTTGGTGTACTTTTAGTTAATATTATATGTAAAATATATGAAATATATTTGCTGTACTTTTTGATATCTTATGTATAGTATATAATATATATCTGGTGTACTTTTGATATATTATGTAAATTATATAATATATAATTGGTGTAGTTTTTGATATTTTACATAGAATGTGTAATATACATGTACTATCCTTTTTGATATTTTATTTACAGTATATAATATACATTTGGTGTAATTTTTGATATTTTATGTACAGTATATTAAATATAATTACTGTAGTTTTTGATAGTTTATTTACAGTATATATAACACATATTTGGTGTACTTTTTGATATTTTAAGTACAGTGTGTAATATATATTTAGTGTACTTTTTGATTTTTTTTTACAGTATATAAAATGTATTTGGTGCACTTTTAGTTAATATTATATGTACAATACATGAAATATATTTGCTGTACTTTTTGTTATTTTATGTACAGTATATAATATATATTTGGTGTACTTTTGATATATTATGTAAATTATATAATATATAATTGGTGTAGTTTTTCATATTTTACATAGTGTGTTTAATATATACCTACAATCCTTTTTGATATTTTATTTACAGTATATAATATACAGTTGGTGTAATTTTTGATATTTTATGTACAGTATATTAAATATAATTACTGTAGTTTTTGATAGTTTATTTACAATATATATAACACATATTTGGTGTACTTTTTGATATTTTAAGTACATTGTGTAATATATATTTACTGTATTTTTTGATTTTATTTACAGTATATAAAATGTATTTGGTGTACTTTTAGTTAATATTATATGTACAATATATGAAATGTATTTGCTGTACTTTTTGACATTTTTTGTACAGTATATAATATATATTTGGTGTACTTTTGATATATTATGTAAATTATATAATATATAATTGGTGTAGTTTTTGATATTTTACATAGAGTGTGTAATATGTATGTACTATCCTTTTTGATATTTTATTTACAGTATATAATATACATTTGGTGTAATTTTTGATATTTTATGTACAGTATATTAAATATAATTACTGTAGTTTTTGACAGTTTATTTACAGTATATATAACCCATATTTGGTGTACTTTTTGATATTTTAAGTACAGTGTGTAATATATATTTACTGTACTTTTTGATGTTTTTACAGTATGTAAAATGTATTTGCTGTACTTTTAGTTAATATTACATGTACAATATATGAAATATATTTTCTGTACTTTTTGATATCTTATGTATAGTATATAATATATATTTGGTGTACTTTTGATATATTATGTAAATTATATAATATATAATTGGTGTAGTTTTTGATATTTTACATAGAGTGTGTAATATACATGTACTATCCTTTTTGATATTTTATTTACAGTATATAATATACATTTGGTGTAATTTTTGATATTTTATGTACAGTATATTAAATATAATTACTGTAGTTTTTGATACTTTATTTACAGTATATATAACACATATTTGGTGTACTTTTTGATATTTTATGTACAGTGTGTAATATATATTTACTGTACGTTTTGATATTTTATTTATAGTATATAAAATGTATTTGGGGTAATTTAGTTAATATATGAACAATATATGAAATATATTTACTGTACTTTTTGATATTTTATGTACAGCATATAATATATATTTGGTGTACTTTTGATATATTATGTAAATTATATAATATATAATTGGTGTAGTTTGTGATATTTTACATAGGGTGTGTAATATATATATACTATCCTTTTTGATATTTTATTTACAGTATATAATATACATTTGATGTAATTTTTGATATTTTATGTACAGTATATTAAATATAATTACTGTAGTTTTTGATAGTTTATTTACAGTATATATAACACATATTTGGTGTACTTTTTGATATTTTAAGTACAGTGTGTAATATATATTTACTGTACTTTTTGATTTTTTTTACAGTATATAAAATGTATTTGGTGTACTTTTAGCTAATATTATATGTACAATACATGAAATATATTTGCTGTACTTTTTGTTATTTTATGTACAGTATATAATATATATTTGGTGTACTTTTGATATATTATGTAAATTATATAATATATAATTGGTGTAGTTTTTCATATTTTACACAGTGTGTGTAATATATATCTACTATCCTTTTTGATATTTTATTTACTGTATATAATATACATTTGGTGTAATTTTTGATATTTTATGTACAGTATATTAAATATAATTACTGTAGTTTTGACAGTTTATTTACAGTATATATAACACATATTTGGTGTACTTTTTGATATTTTAAGTACAGTGTGTAATATATATTTACTGTACTTTTTGATGTTTTTACAGTATATAAAATGTATTTGGTGTACTTTTAGTTAATATTATATGTACAATATATGAAATATATTTGCTGTACTTTTTGATATCTTATGTATAGTATATAATATATATTTGGTGTACTTTTGATATATTATGTAAATTATATAATATATAATTGGTGTAGTTTTTGATATTTTACATAGAATGTGTAATATACATGTACTATCCTTTTTGATATTTTATTTACAGTATATAATATACATTTGGTGTAATTTTTGATATTTTATGTACAGTATATTAAATATAATTACTGTAGTTTTTGACAGTTTATTTACAGTATATATAACACATATTTGGTGTACGTTTTGATATTTTAAGTACAGTGTGTAATATAATTTACTGTACTTTTTGATTTTATTTACAGTATATAAAATCTATTTGGTGTACCTTTAGTTAATATTATATGTACAATATATGAAATGTATTTGCTGTACTTTTTGACATTTTTTGTACAGTATATAATATATATTTGGTGTACTTTTGATATATTATGTAGATTATATAATATATAATTGGTGTAGTTTTTGATATTTTACATAGAGTGTGTAATATGTATGTACTATCCTTTTTGATATTTATTTACAGTATATAATATACATTTGGTGTAATTTTTGATATTTTATGTACAGTATATTAAATATAATTACTGTAGTTTTTGTCAGTTTACAGTATATATAACACATATTTGGTGTACTTTTTGATATTTTAAGTCCAGTGTGTAATATATATTTACTGTACTTTTTGATTTTTTTACAGTATATAAAATGTATTTGGTGTACTTTTAGTTAATATTATAAGTACAATATATGAAATATATTTGCTGTACTTTTTGATATCTTATGTATAGTATATAATATATATTTGGTGTACTTTTGATATATTATGTAAATAATATAATATATAATTGGTGTAGTTTTTGATATTTTACATAGAGTGTGTAATATACATGTACTATCCTTTTTGATATTTTATTTACAGTATATAATATACATTTGGTGTAATTGTTGATATTTTATGTACAGTATATTCAATATAATTACTGTAGTTTTTGATAGTTTATTTACAGTATATATAACACATATTTGGTGTACTTTTTGATATTTTAAGTACAGTGTGTAATATATATTTAGTGTACTTTTTGATTTTTTTTTACAGTATATAAAATGTATTTGGTGCACTTTTAGTTAATATTATATGTAAAATACATGAAATATATTTGCTGTACTTTTTGTTATTTTATGTACAGTATATAATATATATTTGGTGTACTTTTGGTATATTATGTAAATTATATAATATATAATTGGTGTAGATTTTCATATTTTACATAGTGTGTGTAATATATATCTACTATCCTTTTTGATATTTTATTTACAGTATATAATATACATTTGGTGTAATTTTTGATATTTTATGTACTGTATATTAAATATAATTACTGTAGTTTTTGATAGTTTATTTACAGTATATATAACACATATTTGGTGTACTTTTTGATATTTTAAGTACAGTGTGTAATATATATTTACTGTAGTTTTTGATGTTTTTACAGTATATAAAATGTATTTGGTGTACTTTTAGTTAATATTATATGTACAATATATGAAATATATTTGCTGTACTTTTTGATATCTTATGTATAGTATATAATATATATTTGGTGTACTTTTGATATATTATGTAAATTATATAATATATAATTGGTGTAGTTTTTGATATTTTACATAGAATGTGTAATATACATGTACTATCCTTTTTGATATTTTATTTACAGTATATAATATACATTTGGTGTAATTTTTGATATTTTATGTACAGTATATTAAATATAATTACTGTAGTTTTTGACAGTTTATTTACAGTATATATAACACATATTTGGTGTACGTTTTGATATTTTAAGTACAGTGTGTAATATAATTTACTGTACTTTTTGATTTTATTTACAGTATATAAAATCTATTTGGTGTACCTTTAGTTAATATTATATGTACAATATATGAAATGTATTTGCTGTACTTTTTGACATTTTTTGTACAGTATATAATATATATTTGGTGTACTTTTGATATATTATGTAGATTATATAATATATAATTGGTGTAGTTTTTGATATTTTACATAGTGTGTGTAATATGTATGTACTATCCTTTTTGATATTTATTTACAGTATATAATATACATTTGGTGGAATTTTTGATATTTTATGTACAGTATATTAAATATAATTACTGTAGTTTTTGTCAGTTTACAGTATATATAACACATATTTGGTGTACTTTTTGATATTTTAAGTCCAGTGTGTAATATATATTTACTGTACTTTTTGATTTTTTTACAGTATATAAAATGTATTTGGTGTACTTTTAGTTAATATTATAAGTACAATATATGAAATATATTTGCTGTACTTTTTGATATCTTATGTATAGTATATAATATATATTTGGTGTACTTTTGATATATTATGTAAATAATATAATATATAATTGGTGTAGTTTTTGATATTTTACATAGAGTGTGTAATATAGATGTACTATCCTTTTTGATATTTTATTTACAGTATATAATATACATTTGGTGTAATTGTTGATATTTTATGTACAGTATATTCAATATAATTACTGTAGTTTTTGATAGTTTATTTACAGTATATATAACACATATTTGGTGTACTTTTTGATATTTTAAGTACAGTGTTTAATATATATTTAGTGTACTTTTTGATTTTTTTTTACAGTATATAAAATGTATTTGGTGCACTTTTAGTTAATATTATATGTAAAATACATGAAATATATTTGCTGTACTTTTTGTTATTTTATGTACAGTATATAATATATATTTGGTGTACTTTTGGTATATTATGTAAATTATATAATATATAATTGGTGTAGATTTTCATATTTTACATAGTGTGTGTAATATATATCTACTATCCTTTTTGATATTTTATTTACAGTATATAATATACATTTGGTGTAATTTTTGATATTTTATGTACTGTATATTAAATATAATTACTGTAGTTTTTGATAGTTTATTTACAGTATATATAACACATATTTGGTGTACTTTTTGATATTTTAAGTACAGTGTGTAATATATATTTAGTGTACTTTTTGATTTTTTTTTACAGTATATAAAATGTATTTGGTGCACTTTTAGTTAATATTATAGGTACAATATATGAAATATATTTGCTGTACTTTTTGATATCTTATGTACATTATATAATATATATTTGGTGTACTTTTGATATATTATGTAAATTATATAATATATAATTTGTGTAGTTTTTGATATTTTACATAGAGTGTGTGATATATATGTACTATCCTTTTTGATATTTTATTTACAGTATATAATATACATTTGGTGTAATTGTTGATATTTTATGTACAGTATATTAAATATAATTACTGTAGTTTTTGATAGTTTATTTACAGTATATATAACACATATTTGGTGTACTTTTTGATATTTTAAGTACACTGTGTAATATATATTTAGTGTAGTTTTTGATTTTTTTTACAGTATATAAAATGTATTTGGTGCACTTTTAGTTAATATTATATGTAAAATACATGAAATATATTTGCTGTACTTTTTGTTATTTTATGTACAGTATATAATATATATTTGGTGTACTTTTGATATATTATGTAAATTATATAATATATAATTGGTGTAGTATTTCATATTTTACATAGTGTGTGTAATATATATCTACTATCCTTTTTGATATTTTATTTACAGTATATAATATACATTTGGTGTAATTTTTGATATTTTATGTACAGTATATTAAATATAATTACTGTAGTTTTTGATAGTTTATTTACAGTATATATAACACATATTTGGTGTACTTTTTGATATTTTAAGTACAGTGTGTAATATATATTTAGTGTACTTTTTGATTTTTTTTACAGTATATAAAATGTATTTGGAGCACTTTTAGTTAATATTATATGTACAATACATGAAATATATTTGCTGTACTTTTTGTTATTTTATGTACGGTATATAACATATATTTGGTGTACTTTTGATATATTATGTAAATTATATAATATATAATTGGTGTAGTTTTTCATATTTTACATAGTGTGTGTAATATATATCTACTATCCTTTTTCATATTTTATTTACAGTATATAATATACATTTGGTGTAATTTTTGATATTTTATGTACAGTATATTAAATATAATTACTGTAGTTTTTGACAGTTTATTTACAGTATATATAACACATATTTGGTGTACTTTTTGATATTTTAAGTACAGTGTGTAATATATATTTACTGTGCTTTTTGATTTTATTTACAGTATATAAAATGTATTTGGTGTACTTTTAGTTAATATTATATGTACAATATATGAAATGTATTTGCTGTACTTTTTGACATTTTTTGTACAGTATATAATATATATTTGGTGTACTTTTGATATATTATGTAAATTATATAATATATAATTGGTGTAGTTTTTGATATTTTACATAGAGTGTGTAATATGTATGTACTATACTTTTTGATATTTTATTTACAGTATATAATATACATTTGGTGTAATTTTTGATATTTTATGTACTGTATATTAAATATAATTACTGTAGTTTTTGACAGTTTATTTACAGTATATATAACACATATTTGGTGTACTTTTTGATATTTTAAGTACAGTGTGTAATATATATTTACTGTAGTTTTTGATGTTTTTACAGTATATAAAATGTATTTGGTGTACTTTTAGTTAATATTATATGTACAATATATGAAATATATTTGCTGTACTTTTTGACATTTTTTGTACAGTATATAATATATATTTGGTGTACTTTTGATATATTATGGAAATTATATAATATATAATTGGTGTAGTTTTTGATATTTTACATAGAGTGTGTAATATGTATGTACTATCCTTTTTGATATTTTATTTACAGTATATAATATACATTTGGTGTAATTTTTGATATTTTATGTACAGTATATTAAATATAATTACTGTAGTTTTTGACAGTTTATTTACAGTATATATAACACATATTTGGTGTACTTTTTGATATTTTAAATACAGTGTGTAATATATATTTAGTGTACTTTTTGATTTTTTTTTACAGTATATAAAATGTATTTGGTGCACTTTTAGTTAATAGTATATGTACAATACATGAAATATATTTGCTGTACTTTTTGTTATTTTATGTACAGTATATAATATATATCTGGTGTACTTTTGATATATTATGTAAATTATATAATATATAATTGGTGTAGTTTTTGATATTTTACATAGAGTGTGTAATATGTATGTACTATCCTTTTTGATATTTTATTTACAGTATATGATATACATTTGGTGTAATTTTTGATATTTTATGTACAGTATATTAAATATAATTACTGTAGTTTTTGACAGTTTATTTACAGTATATATAACACATATTTGGTGTACTTTTTGATATTTTAAGTACAGTGTGTAATATATATTTACTGTACTTTTTGATTTTATTTACAGTATATAAAATGTATTTGGTGTACTTTTAGTTAATATTATATGTACAATATATGAAATGTATTTGCTGTAGTTTTTGACATTTTTTGTACAGTATATAATATATATTTGGTGTACTTTCGATATATTATGTAAATTATATAATATATAATTGGTGTAGTTTTTGATATTTTACATAGAGTGTGTAATATGTGTGTACTATTCTTTTTGATATTTTATTTACAGTATATAATATACATTTGGTGTAATTTTTGATATTTTATGTACAGTATATTAAATATAATTACTGTAGTTTTTGACAGTTTATTTACAGTATATATAACACATATTTGGTGTACTTTTTGATATTTTAAGTACAGTGTGTAATATATATTTACTGTACTTTTTGATGTTTTTACAGTATATAAAATGTATTTGGTGTACTTTTAGTTAATATTATATGTACAATATATGAAATATATTTGCTGAACTTTTTGATATCTTATGTATAGTATATAATATATATTTGGTGTACTTTTGATATATTATGTAAATTATATAATATATAATTGGTGTAGTTTTTGATATTTTACAGAGTGTGTAATATACATGTACTATCCTTTTTGATATTTAATTTACAGTATATAATATACATTTGGTGTAATTTTTGATATTTTATGTACAGTTTATTAAATATAATTACTGTAGTTTTTGTCAGTTTACAGTATATATAACACATATTTGGTGTACTTTTTGATATTTTAAGTACAGTGTGTAATATATATTTACTGTACTTTTTGATTTTTTTACAGTATATAAAATGTATTTAGTGTACTTTTAGTTAATATTATATGTACAATATATGAAATGTATTTGCTGTGCTTTTTGACATTTTTTGTACAGTATATAATATATATTTGGTGTACTTTTGATATATTATGTAAATTATATAATATATAATTGGTGTAGTTTTTGATATTTTACATATAGTGTGTAATATGTATGTACTATCCGTTTTGATATTTTATTTACAGTATATAATATACATTTGGTGTAATTTTTGATATTTTATGTACAGTATATTAAATATAATTACTGTAGTTTTTGACAGTTTATTTACAGTATATATAACACATATTTGGTGTACTTTTTGATATTTTAAGTGCAGTGTGTAATATATATTTACTGTACTTTTTGATGTTTTTACAGTATATAAAATGTATTTGGTGTACTTTTAGTTAATATATGTACAATATATGAAATATATTTGCTGTATTTTTGATATCTTATGTATAGTATATAATATATATTTGGTGTACTTTTGATATATTATGTAAATTATATAATATATAATTGGTGTAGTTTTTGATATTTTACATAGTGTGTGTAATATACATGTACTATCCTTTTTGATATTTTATTTACAGTATATAATATACATTTGGTGTAATTTTTGATATTTTATGTACAGTATATTAAATATAATTACTGTAGTTTTTGATAGTTTATTTACAGTATATATAACACATATTTGGTGTACTTTTTGATATTTTAAGTACAGTGTGTAATATATATTTAGTGTACTTTTTGATTTTTTTTTACAGTATATAAAATGTATTTGGTGCACTTTTAGTTAATATTATATGTACAATACATGAAATATATTTGCTCTACTTTTTGTTCTTTTATGTACAGTATATAATCTATATTTGGTGTACTTTTGATATATTTTGTAAATTATATAATATATAATTGGTGTAGTTTTTCATATTTTAGTGTGTGTAATATATATCTACTATCCTTTTTGATATTTTATTTACAGTATATAATATACATTTGGTGTAATTTTTGATATTTTATGTACAGTATATTAAATATAATTACTGTAGTTTTTGACAGTTTATTTACAGTATATATAACACATATTTGGTGTACTTTTTGATATTTTAAGTACAGTGTGTAATATATATTTACTGTACTTTTTGATGTTTTTACAGTATATAAAATGTATTTGGTGTACTTTTAGTTAATATTATATGTAAAATATATGAAATATATTTGCTGTACTTTTTGATATCTTATGTATAGTATATAATATATATCTGGTGTACTTTTGATATATTATGTAAATTATATAATATATAATTGGTGTAGTTTTTGATATTTTACATAGAATGTGTAATATTCATGTACTATCCTTTTTGATATTTTATTTACAGTATATAATATACATTTGGTGTAATTTTTGATATTTTATGTACAGTATATTAAATATAATTACTGTAGTTTTTGATAGTATATTTACAGTATATATAACACATATTTGGTGTACTTTTTGATATTTTAAGTACAGTGTGTAATATATATTTAGTGTACTTTTTGATTTTTTTTTACAGTATATAAAATGTATTTGGTGCACTTTTAGTTAATATTATATGTACAATACATGAAATATATTTGCTGTACTTTTTGTTATTTTATGTACAGTATATAATATATATTTGGTGTACTTTTGATATATTATGTAAATTATATAATATATAATTGGTGTAGTTTTTCATATTTTACATAGTGTGTGTAATATATACCTACTATCCTTTTTGATATTTTATTTACAGTATATAATATACATTTGGTGTAATTTTTGATATTTTATGTACAGTATATTAAATATAATTACTGTAGTTTTTGATAGTTTATTTACAATATATATAACACATATTTGGTGTACTTTTTGATATTTTAAGTACATTGTGTAATATATATTTACTGTATTTTTTGATTTTTTTTACAGTATATAACATGTATTTGGTGTACTTTTAGTTAATATTATATGTACAATATATGAAATGTATTTGCTGTACTTTTTGACATTTTTTGTACAGTATATAATATATATTTGGTGTACTTTTGATAAATTATGTAAATTATATAATATATAATTGGTGTAGTTTTTGATATTTTACATAGAGTGTGTAATATGTATGTACTATCCTTTTTGATATTTTATTTACAGTATATAATATACATTTGGTGTAATTTTTGATATTTTATGTACAGTATATTAAATATAATTACTGTAGTTTTTGACAGTTTATTTACAGTATATATAACGCATATTTGGTGTACTTTTTGATATTTTAAGTACAGTGTGTAATATATATTTACTGTACTTTTTGATGTTTTTACAGTATGTAAAATGTATTTGCTGTACTTTTAGTTAATATTACATGTACAATATATGAAATATATTTGCTGTACTTTTTGATATCTTATGTATAGTATATAATATATATTTGGTGTACTTTTGATATATTATGTAAATTATATAATATATAATTGGTGTAGTTTTTGATATTTTACATAGAGTGTGTAATATACATGTACTATCCTTTTTGATATTTTATTTACAGTATATAATATACATTTGGTGTAATTTTTGATATTTTATGTACAGTATATGAAATATAATTACTGTAGCTTTTGAGAGTTTATTTACAGTATATATAACACATATTTGGTGTTCTTTTTGATATTTTAAGTACAGTGTGTAATATATATTTAGTGAACTTTTTGATTTTTTTTTACAGTATATAAAATGTATTTGGTGCAGTTTTAGTCAATATTATATGTACAATACATGAAATATATTTGCTGTACTTTTTGTTATTTTATGTACAGTATATAATATATATTTGGTGTACTTTTGATATATTATGTAAATTATATAATATATAATTGGTGTAGTTTTTCATATTTTACATAGTGTGTGTAATATATATCTACTATCCTTTTTGATATTTTATTTACAGTATATAATATACATTTGGTGTAATTTTTGATATTTTATGTACAGTATATTAAATATAATTACTGTAGTTTTTGACAGTTTATTTACAGTATATATAACACATATTTGGTGTACTTTTTGATATTTTAAGTACAGTGTGTAATATATATTTACTGTACTTTTTGATTTTATTTACAGTATATAAAATGTATTTGGTGTACTTTTAGTTAATATTATATGTACAATATATGAAATGTATTTGCTGTACTTTTTGACATTTTTTGTACAGTACATAATATATATTTGGTGTACTTTTGATATATTATGTAAATTATATAATATATAATTGGTGTAGTTTTTGATATTTTACATAGAGTGTGTAATATGTATGTACTATACTTTTTGATATTTTATTTACAGTATATGATATACATTTGGTGTAATTTTTGATATTTTATGTACAGTATATTAAATATAATTACTGTAGTTTTTGACAGTTTATTTACAGTATATATAACACATATTTGGTGTACTTTTTGATATTTTAAGTACAGTGTGTAATATATATTTACTGTACTTTTTGATGTTTTTACAGTATATAAAATGTATTTGGTGTACTTTTAGTTAATATTATATGTACAATATATGAAATATATTTGCTGTACTTTTTGATATCTTATGTATAGTATATAATATATATTTGGTGTACTTTTGATATATTATGTAAATTATATAATATATAATTGGTGTAGTTTTTGATATTTTACATAGAGTGTGTAATATACATGTACTATCCTTCTTGATATTTTATTTACAGTATATAATATACATTTGGTGTAATTTTTGATATTTTATGTACAGTATATTAAATATAATTACTGTAGTTTTTGATAGTTTATTTACAGTATATATAACACATATTTGGTGTACTTTTTGATATTTTAAGTACAGTGTGTAATATATATTTAGTGTACTTTTTGATTTTTTTTTACAGTATATAAAATGTATTTGGTGCACTTTTAGTTAATATTATATGTACAATACATGAAATATATTTGCTCTACTTTTTGTTCTTTTATGTACAGTATATAATATATATTTGGTGTACTTTTGATATATTATGTAAATTATATAATATATAATTGGTGTAGTTTTTCATATTTTACATAGTGTGTGTAATATATATCTACTATCCTTTTTGATATTTTATTTACAGTATATAATATACATTTGGTGTAATTTTTGATATTTTATGTACAGTATATTAAATATAATTACTGTAGTTTTTGACAGTTTATTTACAGTATATATAACACATATTTGGTGTACTTTTTGATATTTTAAGTACAGTGTGTAATATATATTTACTGTACTTTTTGATTTTATTTACTGTATATAAAATGTATTTGGTGTACTTTTAGTTAATATTATATGTACAATATATGAAATGTATTTGCTGTACTTTTTGACATTTTTTGTACAGTATATAATATATATTTGGTGTACTTTTGATATATTATGTAAATTATATAATATATAATTGGTGTAGTTTTTGATATTTTACATAGAGTGTGTAATATATATGTACTATCCTTTTTGATATTTTATTTACAGTATATAAAATACATTTGGTGTAATTTTTTATATTTTAAGTACAGCATATTAAATATAATTACTGTAGTTTTTGACAGTTTATGTACAGTATATATAACACATACTTGGTGTACTTTTTGATATTTTAAGTACCGTGTGTAATATATATTTACTGTACTTTTTGATTTTTTTACAGTATATAAAATGTATTTGGTGTACTTTTAGTTAATATTATATGTACAATATATGAAATATATTTGCTGCACTTTTTGATATCTTATGTATAGTATATAATATATATTTGGTGTACTTTTGATATATTATGTAAATTATATCATATATAATTGGTGTAGTTTTTGATATTTTACATAGAGTGTGTAATATATATGTACTATCCTTTTTGATATATTATTTACAGTATATAGTATACATTTGATGTAATTTTTGATATTTTATGTACAGTATATTAAATATAATTACTGTAGTTTTTGATAGTTTACTTAGAGTATATATAACACATATTTGGTGCACTTTTTGATATTTTAAGTACAGTGTGTAATATATATTTACTGTACTTTTTGATTATTTTTTACAGTATATAAAATGTATTTAGTGTACTTTTAGTTAATATTATATGTACAATATATGAAATATATTTGCTGTACTTTTTGATACTTTATGTACAGTATATAATATATATTTGGTGTACTTTTGATATATTATGTAAATTATATAATATATAATTTGTGTAGTTTTTGATATTTTACATAGAGTGTGTAATATATATGTACTATCCTTTTTGATATTTTATTTACAGTATATAATATACATTTGGTGTAATTTTTGATATTTTATGTACAGTATATTAAATATAATTACTGTAGTTTTTGATAGTTTATTTACAGTATATATAACACATATTTGGTGTACTTTTTGATATTTTAAGTACAGTGTGTAATATATATTTACTGTAGTTTTTGATTTTTTTTACAGTATATAAAATGTATTTGGTATACTTTATTTAATATTATATGTACAATATATGAAACATATTTGCTGTACTTTTTGATATTTTATGAACAGTATATAATATATATTTTGTGTACTTTTGATATATTATGTAAATTATATAATATATAATTGGTGTAGTTTTTGATATTTTACATAGAGTGTGTAATATATATGTACTATCCTTTTTGATATTTTATTTACAGTATATAATATACATTTGGTGTAATTTTTGATATTTTATGTACAGTATATTAAATATAATTACTGTAGTTTTTGATAGTTTATTTACAGTATATATAACACATATTTGGTGTACTTTTTGATATTTTAAGTACAGTGTGTAATATATATTTTCTGTACTTTTTGATTATTATTTACAGTATATAAAATGTATTTGGTGTTCTTTTAGTTAATATTATATATACAATATATGAAATGTATTTGCTGTACTTTTTGATATTTTATGTAGAGTCTATAATATATATTTCGTGTACGTTTGATATATTATGTAAATTATATAATATATAATAGGTGTAGTTTTTGATATTTTACATAGAGTGTGTAATATATATGTACTATCATTTTGATATTTTATTTACAGTATATAATATACATTTGGTGTAATTTTTGATATTTTATGTACAGTATATTAAATATAATTACTGTAGTTTTTGATAGTTTATTTACAGTATATATAACACATATTTGGTGTACTTTTTGATATTTTAAGTACAGTGTGTAATATATATTTACTGTACTTTTTGATTTTTTTTACAGTGTATAAAATATATTTGGTGTACTTTTAGTTAATGTTATATGTACAATATACGAAATATATTTGCTATACTTTTTGATATCTTATATACAGTATATAATATATATTTGGTGTACTTTTGATATACTATGTAAATTATATAATATATAATTGGTGTAGTTTTTGATATTTTACATAGAGTGTGTAATATATATGTACTATCCTTTTTGATATATTATTTACAGTATATAGTACACATTTGGTGTAATTTTTGATATTTTATGTACAGTATATTAAATATAATTACTGTAGTTTTTGATAGTTTACTTAGAGTATATATAACACATATTTGGTGCACTTTTTGATATTTTAAGTACAGTGTGTAATATATATTTACTGTACTTTTTGATTATTTTTTACAGTATATAAAATGTATTTGGTGTACTTTTAGTTAATATTATATGTACAATATATGAAATATATTTGCTGTACTTTTTGATACTTTATGTACAGTATATAATATATATTTTGTGTACTTTTGATATATTATGTAAATTATATAATATATAATTGGTGTAGTTTTTGATATTTTACATAGAGTGTGTAATATATATGTACTATCCTTTTTGACATTTTATTTACAGTATATAATATACATTTGGTGTAATTTTTGATATTTTATGTACAGTATATTAAATATAATTACTGTAGTTTTTGATAGTTTATTTACAGTATATATAACACATATTTGCTGTACTTCTTGATATTTTAAGTACAATGTGTAATATATATTTACTGTACTTTTTGATTTTATTTACAGTATATACAATGTATTTGGTGTACTTTTAGTTAATATTATATGTACAATATATGAAATGTATTTGCTGTACTTTTTGATATTTTATGTACAGTATATAATATATATTTGGTGTACTTTTGATATATTATGTAGATTATACAATATATAATTGGTGTAGTTTTTGATATTTTACATAGAGTGTGTAATATATATGTACTATCTTTTTGATATATTATTTACAGTATATAATATACATTTGGTGTAATTTTTGATATTTTATGTATAGTATATTAAATATAATTACTGTAGTTTTTGATAGTTAATTTACAGTATATATAACACATATTTGGTGTACTTTTTGATATTTTAAGTACAGTGTGTAATATATATTTACTGTAGTTTTTGATTTTTTTTACAGTATATAAAATGTATTTGGTATACTTTATTTAATATTATATGTACAATATATGAAACATATTTGCTGTACTTTTTGATATTTTATGAACAGTATATAATATATATTTTGTGTACTTTTGATATATTATGTAAATTATATAATATATAATTGGTGTAGTTTTTGATATTTTACATAGAGTGTGTAATATATATGTACTATCATTTTGATATTTTATTTACAGTATATAATATACATTTGGTGTAATTTTTGATATTTTATGTACAGTATATTAAATATAATTACTGTAGTTTTTGATAGTTTATTTACAGTATATATAACACATATTTGGTGTACTTTTTGATATTTTAAGTACAGTGTGTAATATATATTTACTGTACTTTTTGGTTTTTTTTTACAGTATATAAAATGTATTTGGTGTACTTTTAGTTAATATTATATGTACAATATATGAAATATATTTGCTGTACTTTTTGATACTTTATGTACAGTATATAATATATATTTGGTGTACTTTTGATATATTATGTAAATTATATAATATATAATTGGTGTAGTTTTTGAAATTTTACATAGAGTGTGTAATATATATGTACTATCCTTTTTGATATTTTATTTACAGTATATAATATACATTTGGTGTAATTTTTGATATTATATGTACAGTATATTAAATATAATTACTGTAGTTTTTGATAGTTTATTTACAGTATATATAACACATATTTGGTGTACTTTTTGATATTTTAAGTACAGTGTGTAATATATATTTACTGTACTTTTTGATTTTTTTTACAGTATATAAAATATATTTGGTGTACTTTTAGTTAATGTTATATGTACAATATACGAAATATATTTGCTATACTTTTTGATATCTTATATACAGTATATAATATATATTTGGTGTACTTTTGATATACTATGTAAATTATATAATATATAATTGGTGTAGTTTTTGATATTTTACATAGAGTGTGTAATATATATGTACTATCATTTTTGATATTTTATTTACAGTATATAGTATACATTTGGTGTAATTTTTGATATTTTATGTACAGTATATTAAATATAATTACTGTAGTTTTTGATAGTTTACTTAGAGTATATATAACACATATTTGGTGCACTTTTTGATATTTTAAGTACAGTGTGTAACATATATTTACTGTACTTTTTGATTATTTTTTACAGTATATAAAATGTATTTGGTGTACTTTTAGTTAATATTATATGTACAATATATGAAATATATTTGCTATACTTTTTGATATCTTATATACAGTATATAATATATATTTGGTGTACTTTTGATATTCTATGTAAATTATATAATATATAATTGGTGTAGTTTTTGATATTTTACATAAGGTGTGTAATATATATGTACTACCATTTTGATATTTTATTTACAGTATATAATATACATTTGGTGTAATTTTTGATATTTTATGTACAGTATATTAAATATAATTACTGTAGTTTTTGATAGTTTACTTAGAGTATATATAACACATATTTGGTGTACTTCTTGATATTTTAAGAACAGTGTGTAATATATATTTACTGTACTTTTTGATTTTATTTACAGTATATAAAATGTATTTGGTGTACTTTTAGTTAATATTATATGTACAATACATGAAATGTATTTGCTGTACTTTTTGATATTTTATGTACAATATATAATATATATTTGGTGTACTTTTGATATATTATGTAAATTATACAATATATAATTGGTGTAGTTTTTGATATTTTACATAGAGTGTGTAATATATATGTACTATCCTTTTTGATATTTTATTTACAGTATATAATATACATTTGGTGTAATTTTTGATATTTTATGTACAGTATATTAAATATAATTACTGTAGTTTTTGATAGTTTACTTATAGTATATATAACACATATTTGGTGTACTTTTTGATATTTTAAGTACAGTGTGTAATATATATTTACTGTATTTTTGATTTTTTTTACAGTATATAAAATGTATTTGGTGTAATTTTAGTTAATATTATATGTACAATATATGAAATGTATTTCCTCTACTTTTTGATATTTTATGAACAGTATATAGTATATATCTTGTGTACTTTTGATATATTATGTAAATTATATAATATATAATTGGTGTAGTTTTTGATATTTTACATAGAGTGTGTAATATATATGTACTATCCTTTTTGATATTTTATTTACAGTATATAATATACATTTGGTGTAATTTTTGATATTTTATGTACAGTATATTAAATATAATTACTGTAGTTTTTGATAGTTTACTTAGAGTATATATAACACATATTTGGTGTACTTTTTGATATTTTAAGTACATTGTGTAATATATATTTACTGTACTTTTTGATTTTATTTACAGTATATAAAATGTATTTGGTGTACTTTTAGTTAATATTATATGTACAATATATGACATTTATTTGCTGTACTTTTTGATATTTTATGTACAGTATATAATATATATTTGGTGTACTTTTGATATATTATGTAAATTATACAATATATAATTGGTGTAGTTTTTGATATTTTACATAGAGTGTGTAATATATATGTACTATCCTTTTTGATATATTATTTACAGTATATAGTATACATTTGGTGTAATTTTTGATATTTTATGTACAGTATATTAAATATAATTACTGTAGTTTTTGATAGTTTACTTAGAGTATATATAACACATATTTGGTGTACTTTTTGATATTTTAAGTACAGTGTGTAATATATATTTACTGTACTTTTTGATTTTATTTACAGTATATAAAATGTATTTGTTGTACTTTTAGTTAATATTATATGTACAATATACGAAATGTATTTGCTGTACTTTTTGATATTTTATGTACAGTATATAATATATATTTGGTGTACTTTTGATATATTATGTAAATTATACAATATATAATTGGTGTAGTTTTTGGTATTTTACATAGAGTGTGTAATATATATGTACTATCCTTTTTGATATTTTATTTACAGTATATAATATACATTTAGTGTAATTTTTGATATTTTATGTACAGTATATTAAATATAATTACTGTAGTTTTTGATAGTTTACTTAGAGTATATATAACACATATTTGGTGTACTTTTTGATATTTTAAGTACAGTGTGTAATATATATTTACTGTATTTTTGATTTTTTTTTACAGTATATAAAATGTATTTGGTGTACTTTTAGTTAATATTATATGTACAATATATGAAATGTATTTCCTCTACTTTTTGATATTTTATGAACAGTATATAGTATATATTTTGTGTACTTTTGATATATTATGTAAATTATATAATATATAATTGGTGTAGTTTTTGATATTTTACATAGAGTGTGTAATATATATGTACTATCCTTTTTGATATTTTATTTACAGTATATAGTATACATTTGCTGTAATTTTTGATATTTTATGTACAGTATATTAAATATAATTACTGTAGTTTTTGATAGTTTATTTACAGTATATATAACACATATTTGGTGTACTTCTTGATATTTTAAGTACAATGTGTAATATATATTTACTGTACTTTTTGATTTTATTTACAGTATATAAAATGTATTTGGTGTACTTTTAGTTAATATTATATGTACAATATATGAAATGTATTTGCTGTACTTTTTGATATTTTATGTACAGTATATAATATATATTTGGTGTACTTTTGATATATTATGTAAATTATACAATATATAATTGGTGTAGTTTTTGATATTTTACATAGAGTGTGTAATATATATGTACTATCCTTTTTGATATATTGTTTACAGTATATAGTATACATTTGGTGTAATTTTTGATATTTTATGTACAGTATATTAAATATAATTACTGTAGTTTTTGATAGTTTACTTAGAGTATATATAACACATATTTGGTGCACTTTTTGATATTTTAAGTACAGTGTGTAATATATATTTACTGTACTTTTTGATTATTTTTTACAGTATATAAAATGTATTTGGTGTACTTTTAGTTAATATTATATGTACAATATATGAAATATATTTGCTGTACTTTTTGATACTTTATGTACAGTATATAATATATATTTGGTGTACTTTTGATATATTATATAAATTATATAATATATAATTGGTGTAGTTTTTGATGTTTTACATAGAGTGTGTAATATATATGTACTATCCTTTTTGATATTTTATTTACAGTATATAATATACATTTGGTGTAATTTTTGATATTTTATGTACAGTATATTAAATATAATTACTGTAGTTTTTGATAGTTTATTTACAGTATATATAACACATATTTGGTGTACTTTTTGATATTTTAAGTACAGTGTGTAATATATATTTACTGTACTTTTTGATTATTATTTACAGTATATAAAATGTATTTGGTGTACTTTTAGTTAATATTATATGTACAATATATGAAATGTATTTGGTGTACTTTTTGATATTTTATGTACAGTCCATAATATATATTTGGTGTACTTTTGATATATTATGTAAATTATATAATATATAATAGGTGTAGTTTTTGATATTTTACATAAAGTGTGTAATATATATGTACTATCCTTTTTGATATTTTATTTAAAGTATATAATATACATTTGGTGTAATTTTTGATATTTTATGTACAGTATATCAAATATAATTACTGTTGTTTTTGATAGTTTATTTACAGTATATATAACACATATTTGGTGTACTTTTTGATATTTTAAGTACAGTGTGTAATATATATTTACTGTACTTTTTGATTTTTTTTACAGTATAAAAATGTATTTGGTGTACTTTTAGTTAATATTATATGTACAATATATGAAATATATTTGCTGTACTTTTTGATACTTTATGTACAGTATATAATATATATTTGGTGTACTTTTGATATATTATGTAAATTATATAATATATAATTGGTGTAGTTTTTGATATTTTACATAGAGTGTGTAATATATATGTGCTATCCTTTTTGATATATTATTTACAGTATATAATATACATTTGGTGTAATTTTTGATATTTTATGTACAGTATATTAAATATAATTACTGTAGTTTTTGATAGTTTATTTACAGTATATATAACATATATTTGGTGTACTTTTTGATATTTTAAGTACAGTGTGTAATATATATTTACTGTACTTTTTGATTTTTTTTACAGTATATAAAATGTATTTGGTGTACTTTTAGTTAATATTATATGTACAATATATGAAATATATTTGCTATACTTTTTGATATCTTATATACAGTATATAATATATATTTGGTGTACTTTTGATATTCTATGTAAATTATATAATATATAATTGGTGTAGTTTTTGATATTTTACATAAGGTGTGTAATATATATGTACTATCATTTTGATATTTTATTTACAGTATATAATATACATTTGGTGTACTTTTTGATATTTTATGTACAGTATATTAAATATAATTACTGTAGTTTTTGATAGTTTACTTAGAGTATATATAACACATATTTGGTGTACTTTTTGATATTTTAAGTACAGTGTGTAATATATATTTACTGTACTTTTTGATTTTATTTACAGTATATAAAATGTATTTGTTGTACTTTTAGTTAATATTATATGTACAATATATGAAATGTATTTGCTGTACTTTTTGATATTTTATGTACAGTATATAATATATATTTGGTGTACTTTTGATATATTATGTAAATTATATAATATATAATTGGTGTAGTTTTTGAAATTTTACATAGAGTGTGTAATATATATGTACTATCATTTTGATATTTTATTTACAGTATATAATATACATTTGGTGTAATTTTTGATATTATATGTACAGTATATTAAATATAATTACTGTAGTTTTTGATAGTTTATTTACAGTATATATAACACATATTTGGTGTACTTTTTGATATTTTAAGTACAGTGTGTAATATATATTTACTGTACTTTTTGATTTTTTTTACAGTATATAAAATATATTTGGTGTACTTTTAGTTAATGTTATATGTACAATATACGAAATATATTTGCTATACTTTTTGATATCTTATATACAGTATATAATATATATTTGGTGTACTTTTGATATACTATGTAAATTATATAATATATAATTGGTTTAGTTTTTGATATTTTACATAGAGTGTGTAATATATATGTACTATCCTTTTTGATATTTTATTTACAGTATATAGTATACATTTGGTGTAATTTTTGATATTTTATGTACAGTATATTAAATATAATTACTGTAGTTTTTGATAGTTTACTTAGAGTATATATAACACATATTTGGTGCACTTTTTGATATTTTAAGTACAGTGTGTAATATATATTTACTGTACTTTTGATTATTTTTTACAGTATATAAAATGTATTTGGTGCACTTTTAGTTAATATTATATGTACAATATATGAAATATATTTGCTATACTTTTTGATACCTCATATACAGTATATAATATATATTTGGTGTACTTTTGATATTCTATGTAAATTATATAATATATAATTGGTGTAGTTTTTGATATTTTACATAAGGTGTGTAATATATATGTACTACCATTTTGATATTTTATTTACAGGATATAATATACATTTGGTGTAATTTTTGATATTTTATGTACAGTATATTAAATATAATTACTGTAGTTTTTGATAGTTTACTTAGAGTATATATAACACATATTTGGTGTACTTCTTGATATTTTAAGAACAGTGTGTAATATATATTTACTGTACTTTTTGATTTTATTTACAGTATATAAAATGTATTTGGTGTACTTTTAGTTAATATTATATGTACAATACATGAAATGTATTTGCTGTACTTTTTGATATTTTATGTACAGTATATAATATATATTTGGTGTACTTTTGATATATTATGTAAATTATACAATATATAATTGGTGTAGTTTTTGATATTTTACATAGAGTGTGTAATATATATGTACTATCCTTTTTGATATTTTATTTACAGTATATAATATACATTTGGTGTAATTTTTGATATTTTATGTACAGTATATTAAATATAATTACTGTAGTTTTTGATAGTTTACTTATAGTATATATAACACATATTTGGTGTACTTTTTGATATTTTAAGTACAGTGTGTAATATATATTTATTGTATTTTTGATTTTTTTTACAGTATATAAAATGTATTTGGTGTAATTTTAGTTAATATTATATGTACAATATATGAAATGTATTTCCTCTACTTTTTGATATTTTATGAACAGTATATAGTATATATCTTGTGTACTTTTGATATTCTATGTAAATTATATAATATATAATTGGTGTAGTTTTTGATATTTTACATAAGGTGTGTAATATATATGTACTATCATTTTGATATTTTATTTACAGTATATAATATACATTTGGTGTAATTTTTGATATTTTATGTACAGTATATTAAATATAATTACTGTAGTTTTTGATAGTTTACTTAGAGTATATATAACACATATTTGGTGTACTTTTTGATATTTTACGTACAGTGTGTAATATATATTTACTGTACTTTTTGATTTTATTTACAGTATATAAAATGTATTTGTTGTACTTTTAGTTAATATTATATATACAATATATGAAATGTATTTGCTGTACTTTTTGATATTTTATGTACAGTATATAATATATATTTGGTGTACTTTTGATATATTATGTAAATTATACAATATATAATTGGTGTAGTTTTTGATATTTTACATAGAGTGTGTAATATATATGTACTATCCTTTTTGATATTTTATTTACAGTATATAATATACATTTAGTGTAATTTTTGATATTTTATGTACAGTATATTAAATATAATTACTGTAGTTTTTGATAGTTTACTTAGAGTATATATAACACATATTTGGTGTACTTTTTGATATTTTAAGTACAGTGTGTAATATATATTTACTGTATTTTTGATTTTTTTTTACAGTATATAAAATGTATTTGGTGTACTTTTAGTTAATATTATATGTACAATATATGAAATGTATTTCCTCTACTTTTTGATATTTTATGAACAGTATATAGTATATATTTTGTGTACTTTTGATATATTATGTAAATTATATAATATATAATTGGTGTAGTTTTTGATATTTTACATAGAGTGTGTAATATATATGTACTATCCTTTTTGATATTCTATTTACAGTATATAATATACATTTGGTGTAATTTTTGATATTTTATGTACAGTATATTAAATATAATTACTGTAGTTTTTGATAGTTTATTTACAGTATATATAACACATATTTGGTGTACTTCTTGATATTTTAAGTACAATGTGTAATATATATTTACTGTACTTTTTGATTTTATTTACAGTATATAAAATGTATTTGGTGTACTTTTAGTTAATATTATATGTACAATATATGAAATGTATTTGCTGTACTTTTTGATATTTTATGTACAGTATATAATATATATTTGGTGTACTTTTGATATATTATGTAGATTATACAATATATAATTGGTGTAGTTTTTGATATTTTACATAGAGTGTGTAATATATATGTACTATCTTTTTGATATATTATTTACAGTATATAATATACATTTGGTGTAATTTTTGATATTTTATGTATAGTATATTAAATATAATTACTGTAGTTTTTGATAGTTAATTTACAGTATATATAACACATATTTGGTGTACTTTTTGATATTTTAAGTACAGTGTGTAATATATATTTACTGTATTTTTTGATTTTTTTTACAGTATATAAAATGTATTTGGTATACTTTATTTAATATTATATGTACAATATATGAAACATATTTGCTGTACTTTTTGATATTTTATGAACAGTATATAATATATATTTGGTGTACTTTTGATATATTATGTAAATTATATAATATATAATTGGTGTAGTTTTTGATATTTTACATAGAGTGTGTAATATGTATGTACTATCATTTTTGATATTTTATTTACAGTATATAATATACATTTGGTGTAATTTTTGATATTTTATGTACAGTATATTAAATATAATTACTGTAGTTTTTGATAGTTTTCTTAGAGTATATATAACACATATTTGGTGTACTTTTTGATATTTTAGGTACAGTGTGAAATATATATTTACTGTACTTTTTGATTTTTTTTTACAGTATATAAAATATATTTGGTGTACTTTTAGTTAATATTATATGTACAATATATGAAATATATTTGCTGTAATTTTTGATATTTTATGTACAGTATATAATACATATTTGGTGTACTTTTGATATATTATGTAAATTATATAATATATAATTGGTGTAGTTTTTGATATTTTACATAGAGTGTGTAATATATATCTACTATCATTTTTGATATTTTATTTACAGTATATAATATACATTTGGTGTATTATTTGATATTTTATGTACAGTATATTAAATATAATTACTGTAGTTTTTGATACTTTATTTACAGTATATATAACACATATTTGGTGTACTTTTTGATATTTTATGTACAGTATGTAATATATATTTACTGTACGTTTTGATATTTTATTTATAGTATATAAAATGTATTTGGGGTAATTTAGTTAATATATGAACAATATAGGAAATATATTTACTGTACTTTTTGATATTTTATGTACAGCATATAATATATATTTGGTGTACTTTTGATATATTATGTAAATTATATAATATATAATTGGCGTAGTTTGTGATATTTTACATAGGGGGTGTAATATATATATACTATCCTTTTTGATATTTTATTTACAGTATATAATATACATTTTATGTAATTTTTGATATGTTATGTACAGTATATTAAATATAATTACTGTAGTTTTTGATAGTTTATTTACAGTATATATAACACATATTTGGTGTACCTTTTGATATTTTAAGTACAGTGTGTAATATATATTTACTGTACTTTTTGATTTTATTTACAGTATATAAAATATATTTGGTGTACTTTTAGTTAATATTATATGTACAATATATGAAATATATTTGCTGTATTTTTGATATCTTAGGTACATTATATAATATATATTTGGTGTACTTTTGATATATTATGTAAATTATATAATATATAATTGGTGTAGTCTTTGATATTTTACATAGAGTGTGTGATATATATGTACTACCCTTTTTGATATTTTATTTACAGTATATAATATACATTTGGTGTAATTTTTGATATTTTATGTACAGTATATTAAATATAATTACTGTAGTTTTTGATATTTTATTTACAGTATATATAACACATATTTGGTGTACTTTTTGATATTTTAAGTACAGTGTGTAATATATATTTAGTGTACTTTTTGATTTTTTTTTACAGTTTATAAAATGTATTTGGTGCACTTTTAGTTAATATTATATGTACAATACATGAAATATATTTGCTGTACTTTTTGTTATTTTATGTACGGTATATAATATATATTTGGTGCACTTTTGATATATTATGTAAATTATATAATATATAATTGGTGTAGTTTTTCATATTTTACACAGTGTGTGTAATATATATCTACTATCCTTTTGGATATTTTATTTACAGTATATAATATACATTTGGTGTAATTTTTGATATTTTATGTACAGTATATTAAATATAATTACTGTAGTTTTTGACAGTTTATTTACAGTATATATAACACATATTTGGTGTACTTTTTGATATTTTAAGTACAGAGTGTAATATATATTTACTGTACTTTTTGATGTTTTTACAGTATATAAAATGTATTTGGTGTACTTTTAGTTAATATTATATGTACAATATATGAAATATATTTGCTGTACTTTTTGATATCTTATGTATAGTATATAATATATATTTGGTGTACTTTTGATATATTATGTAAATTATATAATATATAATTGGTGTAGTTTTTGATATTTTACATAGAATATGTAATATACATGTACTATCCTTTTTGATATTTTATTTACAGTATATAATATACATTTGGTGTAATTTTTGATATTTTATGTACAGTATATTAAATATAATTACTGTAGTTTTTGACAGTTTATTTACAGTATATATAACACATATTTGGTGTACGTTTTGATATTTTAAGTACAGTGTGTAATATAATTTACTGTACTTTTTGATTTATTTACAGTATATAAAATCTATTTGGTGTACCTTTAGTTAATATTATATGTACAATATATGAAATGTATTTGCTGTACTTTTTGACATTTTTTGTACAGTATGTAATATATATTTGGTGTACTTTTGATATATTATGTAGATTATATAATATATAATTGGTGTAGTTTTTGATATTTTACATAGAGTGTGTAATATGTATGTACTATCCTTTTTGATATTTATTTACAGTATATAATATACATTTGGTGTAATTTTTGATATTTTATGTACAGTATATTAAATATAATTACTGTAGTTTTTGTCAGTTTACAGTATATATAACACATATTTGGTGTACTTTTTGATATTTTAAGTACAGTGTGTAACATATATTTACTGTACTTTTTGATTTTTTTACAGTATATAAAATGTATTTGGTGTACTTTTAGTTAATATTATAAGTACAATATATGAAATATATTTGCTGTACTTTTTGATATCTTATGTATAGTATATAATATATATTTGGTGTACTTTGATATATTATGTAAATTATATAATATATAATTGGTGTAGTTTTTGATATTTTACATAGAGTGTGTAATATACATGTACTATCCTTTTTGATATTTTATTTACAGTATATAATATACATTTGGTGTAATTTTTGATATTTTATGTACAGTATATTCAATATAATTACTGTAGTTTTTGATAGTTTATTTACAGTATATATAACACATATTTGGTGTACTTTTTGATATTTTAAGTACAGTGTGTAATATATATTTAGTGTACTTTTTGATTTTTTTTTACAGTATATAAAATGTATTTGGTGCACTTTTAGTTAATATTATATGTAAAATACATGAAATATATTTGCTGTACTTTTTGTTATTTTATGTACAGTATATAATATATATTTGGTGTAGTTTTGATATATTATGTAAATTATATAATATATAATTGGTGTAGTTTTTCATATTTTACATAGTGTGTGAAATATATATCTACTATCCTTTTTGATATTTTATTTACAGTATATAATATACATTTGGTGTAATTTTTGATATTTTATGTACTGTATACTAAATATAATTACTGTAGTTTTTGATAGTTTATTTACAGTATATATAACACATATTTGGTGTACTTTTTGATATTTTAAGTACAGTGTGTAATATATATTTAGTGTACTTTTTGATTTCTTTTTACAGTATATAAAATGTATTTGGTGCACTTTCAGTTAATATTATATGTACAATACATGAAATGTGTTTGCTGTACTTTTTGTTATTTTATGTACAGTATATAATATATATTTGGTGTACTTATGATATATTATGTAAATTATATAATATATAATAGGTGTAGTTTTTCATATTTTACATAGTGTGTGCAATGTATATATACTATCCTTTTGGATATTTTATTTACAGTATATAATATACATTTGGTGTAATTTTTGATATTTTATGTACAGTATATTAAATATAATTACTGTAGTTTTTGACAGTTTATTTACAGTATATATAACACATATTTGGTGTACTTTTTGATATTTTAAGTACAGTGTGTAATATATATTTACTGTACTTTTTGATTTTATTTACAGTATATAAAATATATTTGGTGTACTTTTAGTTAATATTATATGTACAATATATGAAATGTATTTGCTGTACTTTTTGACATTTTTTGTACAGTATATAATATATATTTGGTGTACTTTTGATATATTATGGAAATTATATAATATATAATTGGTGTAGTTTTTGATATTTTACATAGAGTGTGTAATATGTATGTACTATCCTTTTTGATATTTTATTTACAGTATATAATATACATTTGGTGTAATTTTTGATATTTTATGTACAGTATATTAAATATAATTACTGTAGTTTTTGATAGTTTACTTAGAGTATATATAACACATATTTGGTGTACTTTTTGATATTTTAGGTACAGTGTGAAATATATATTTACTGTACTTTTTGATTTTTTTTTACAGTATATAAAATATATTTGGTGTACTTTTAGTTAATATTATATGTACAATATATGAAATATATTTGCTGTAATTTTTGATATTTTATGTACAGTATATAAGACATATTTGGTGTACTTTTGATATATTATGTAAATTATATAATATATAATTGGTGTAGTTTTTGATATTTTACATAGAGTGTGTAATATATATCTACTATCATTTTTGATATTTTATTTACAGTATATAATATACATTTGGTGTATTATTTGGTATTTTATGTACAGAATATTAAATATAATTACTGTAGTTTTTGATACTTTATTTACAGTATATATAACACATATTTGGTGTACTTTTTGATATTTTATGTACAGTATGTAATATATATTTACTGTACATTTTGATATTTTATTTATAGTATATAAAATGTATTTGGGGTAATTTAGTTAATATATGAACAATATATGAAATATATTTACTGTACTTTTTGATATTTTATGTACAGCATATAATATATATTTGGTGTACTTTTGATATATTATGTAAATTATATAATATATAATTGGCGTAGTTTGTGATATTTTACATAGGGTGTGTAATATATATATACTATCCTTTTTGATATTTTATTTACAGTATATAATATACATTTTATGTAATTTTTGATATTTTATGTACAGTATATTAAATATAATTACTGTAGTTTTTGATAGTTTATTTACAGTATATATAACACCTATTTGGTGTACTTTTTGATATTTTAAGTACAGTGTGTAATATATATTTACTGTACTTTTTGATTTTTTTTACAGTATATAAAATGTATTTGGTGTACTTTTAGTTAATATTATATGTACAATATATGAAATATGTTTGCTGTACTTTTTGATATCTTATGTACATTATATAATATATATTTTGTGTACTTTTGATATATTATGTAAATTATATAATATATAATTGGTGTAGTTTTTGATATTTTACATAGATTGTGTGATATATATGTACTATCCTTTTTGATATTTTATTTACAGTATATAATATACATTTGGTGTAATTTTTGATATTTTATGTACAGTATATTAAATATAATTACTGTAGTTTTTGATAGTTTGTTTACAGTATATATAACACATATTTGGTGTACTTTTTGATATTTTAAGTACAGTGTGTAATACATATTTAGTGTACTTTTTGATTCTTTTTTACAGTATATAAAATGTATTTGGTGCACTTTTAGTTAATATTATATGTACAATACATGAAATATATTTCCTGTACTTTTTGTTATTTTATGTACGGTATATAATATATATTTGGTGTACTTTTGATATATTATGTAAATTATATAATATATAATTGGTGTAGTTTTTCATATTTTACATAGTGTGTGTAATATATATCTACTATCCTTTTTGATATTTTATTTACAGTATATAATATACATTTGGTGTAATTTTTGATATTTTATGTACAGTATATTAAATATACTTACTGTAGTTTTTGACAGTTTATTCATAGTATATATAACACATATTTGGTGTACTTTTTGATATTTTAAGTACAGTTTGTAATACATATTTACTGTACTTTTTGATTTTATTTACAGTATATAAAATGTATTTGGTGTACTTTTAGTTAATATTATATGTACAATATATGAAATGTATTTGCTGTACTTTCTGATATTATATGTACAGTATATAATATATATTTGGTGTACTTTGATATATTATGTAAATTATATAATATATAATTGGTGTAGTTTTTGATATTTTACATAGAGTGTGTAATATAAATTTGCTATCCTTTTTGATATTTTATTTACAGTATATAATATACATTTGGTGTAATTTTTGATATTTTATGTACAGTATATTAAATACAATTACTGTAGTTTTTGATAGTTTACTTAGAGTATATATAACACATATTTGGTGTACTTTTTGATATTTTAAGTACAGTGTGAAATATATATTTACTGTACTTTTTGATTTTTTTTTACAGTATATAAAATATATTTGGTGTACTTTTTGTTAATATTATATGTACAATATATGAAATATATTTGCTGTAATTTTTGATATTTTATGTACAGTATATAATACATATTTGCTGTACTTTTGATATATTATGTAAATTATATAATATATAATTGTTGTAGTTTTTGATATTTTACATAGAGTGTGTCATATATATCTACTATCATTTTTGATATTTTATTTACAGTATATAATATACATTTGGTGTATTATTTGATATTTTATGTACAGTATATTAAATATAATTACTGTAGTTTTTGATAATTTATTTACAGTATATATAACACATATTTGGTGTACTTTTTGATATTTTATGTACAGTATGTAATATATATTTACTGTACGTTTTGATACTTTATTTATAGTATATAAAATTTATTTGGGGTAATTTAGTTAATATATGAACAATATATGAAATATATTTACTGTACTTTTTGATATTTTATGTACAGCATATAATATATATTTGGTGTACTTTTGATATAGTATGTAAATTTTATAATATTTAATTGGCGTAGCTTGTCATATTTTACATAGGCTGTGTAATATATATATACTATCCTTTTTGATATTTTATTTACAGTATATAATATACATTTGATGTAATTTTTGATATTTTAGGTACAGTATATTAAATATAATTACTGTAGTTTTTGATAGTTTATTTACAGTATATATAACACATATTTGGTGTACTTTTTGATATTTTAAGTACAGTGTGTAATATATATTTACTGTACTTTTTGATTTTATTTACAGTATATAAAATATATTTGGTGTACTTTTAGTTAATATTATATGTACAATATATGAAATATATTTGCTGTACTTTTTGATATCTTATGTACATTATATAATATATATTTGGTGTTCTTTTGATATATTATGTAAATTATATAATATATAATTGGTGTAGTTTTTGATATTTTACATAGAGTGTGTGATATATATGTACTATCCTTTTTGATATTTTATTTACAGTATATAATATACATTTGGTGTAATTTTTGATATTTTATGTACAGTATATTAAATATAATTACTGTAGTTTTTGATAGTTTATTTACAGTATATATAACACATATTTGGTGTACTTTTTGATATTTTTAGTACAGTGTGTAATATATATTTAGTGTACTTTTTGATTTTTTTTTACAGTATATAAAATGTATTTGGTGCACTTTTAGTTAATATTATATGTACAATACATGAAATATATTTGCTGTACATTTTGTTATTTTATGTACGGTATATAATATATATTTGGTGCACTTTTGATATATTATGTAAATTATATAATATATAATTGGTGTAGTTTTTCATATTTTACATAGTGTGTGTAATATATATCTACTATCCTTTTTGATATTTTATTTACAGTATATAATATACATTTGGTGTAATTTTTGATATTTTATGTACAGTATATTAAATATAATTTCTGTAGTTTTTGACAGTTTATTTACAGTATATATAACACATATTTGGTGTACTTTTTGATATTTTAAGTACAGTTTGTAATATATATTTACTGTACTTTTTGATTTTATTTACAGTATATAAAATGTATTTGGTGTACTTTTAGTTAATATTATATGTACAATATATGAAATGTATTTGCTGTACTTTTTGATATTATATGTACAGTATATAATATATATTTGGTGTACTTTTGATATATTATGTAAATTATATAATATATAATTGGTGTAGTTTTTGATATTTTCCATAGAGTGTGTAATATATATCTACTATCATTTTTGATATTTTATTTACAGTATATAATATACATTTGGTGTATTATTTGATATTTTATTTACAGTATATTAAATATAATTACTGTAGTTTTTGATACTTTATTTACAGTATATATAACACATATTTGGTGTACTTTTTGATATTTTATGTACAGTGTGTAATATATATTTACTGTACGTTTTGATATTTTATTTATAGTATATAAAATGTATTTGGGGTAATTTAGTTAATATATGAACAATATATGAAATATATTTACTGTACTTTTTGATATTTTATGTACAGCATATAATATATATTTGGTGTACTTTTGATATAGTATGTAAATTTTATAATATTTAATTGGCGTAGCTTGTCATATTTTACATAGGCTGTGTAATATATATATACTATCCTTTTTGATATTTTATTTACAGTATATAATATACATTTGATGTAATTTTTGATATTTTAGGTACAGTATATTAAATATAATTACTGTAGTTTTTGATAGTTTATTTACAGTATATATAACACATATTTGGTGTACTTTTTGATATTTTAAGTACAGTGTGTAATATATATTTACTGTACTTTTTGATTTTATTTACAGTATATAAAATATATTTGGTGTACTTTTAGTTAATATTATATGTACAATATATGAAATATATTTGCTGTACTTTTTGATATCGTATGTACATTATATAATATATATTTGGTGTTCTTTTGATATATTATGTAAATTATATAATATATAATTGGTGTAGTTTTTGATATTTTACATAGAGTGTGTGATATATATGTACTATCCTTTTTGATATTTTATTTACAGTATATAATATACATTTGGTGTAATTTTTGATATTTTATGTACAGTATATTAAATATAATTACTGTAGTTTTTGATAGTTTATTTACAGTATATATAACACATATTTGGTGTACTTTTTGATATTTTAAGTACAGTGTGTAATATATATTTAGTGTACTTTTTGATTTTTTTTTACAGTATATAAAATGTATTTGGTGCACTTTTAGTTAATATTATATGTACAATACATGAAATATATTTGCTGTACATTTTGTTATTTTATGTACGGTATATAATATATATTTGGTGCACTTTTGATATATTATGTAAATTATATAATATATAATTGGTGTAGTTTTTCATATTTTACATAGTGTGTGTAATATATATCTACTATCCTTTTTGATATTTTATTTACAGTATATAATATACATTTGGTGTAATTTTTGATATTTTATGTACAGTATATTAAATATAATTTCTGTAGTTTTTGACAGTTTATTTACAGTATATATAACACATATTTGGTGTACTTTTTGATATTTTAAGTACAGTTTGTAATATATATTTACTGTACTTTTTGATTTTATTTACAGTATATAAAATGTATTTGGTGTACTTTTAGTTAATATTATATGTACAATATATGAAATGTATTTGCTGTACTTTTTGATATTATATGTACAGTATATAATATATATTTGGTGTACTTTTGATATATTATGTAAATTATATAATATATAATTGGTGTAGTTTTTGATATTTTCCATAGAGTGTGTAATATATATCTACTATCATTTTTGATATTTTATTTACAGTATATAATATACATTTGGTGTATTATTTGATATTTTATTTACAGTATATTAAATATAATTACTGTAGTTTTTGATACTTTATTTACAGTATATATAACACATATTTGGTGTACTTTTTGATATTTTATGTACAGTGTGTAATATATATTTACTGTACGTTTTGATATTTTATTTATAGTATATAAAATGTATTTGGGGTAATTTAGTTAATATATGAACAATATATGAAATATATTTACTATACTTTTTGATATTTTATGTACAGCATATAATATATATTTGGTGTACTTTTGATATATTATGTAAATTATATAATATATAATTGGCGTAGTTTGTGATATTTTACATAGGGTGTGTAATATATATATACTATCCTTTTTGATATTTTATTTACAGTATATAATATACATTTGATGTAATTTTTGATATTTTATGTACAGTATATTAAATATAATTACTGTAGTTTTTGATAGTTTATTTACAGTATATATAACACATATTTGGTGTACTTTTTGATATTTTAAGTACAGTGTGTAATATATATTTACTGTACTTTTTGATTTTTTTTACAGTATATAAAATGTATTTGGTGTACTTTTAGTTAATATTATATGTACAATACATGAAATATATTTGCTGTACTTTTTGTTATTTTATGTACAGTATATAATATATATTTGGTGTACTTTTGATATATTATGTAAATTATATAATATATAATTGGTGTAGTTTTTCATATTTTACACAGTGTGTGTAATATATATCTACTATCCTTTTTGATATTTTATTTACAGTATATAATATACATTTGGTGTAATTTTTGATATTTTATGTACAGTATATTAAATATAATTACTGTAGTTTTTGACAGTTTATTTACAGTATATATAACACATATTTGGTGTACGTTTTGATATTTTAAGTACAGTGTGTAATATAATTTACTGTACTTTTTGATTTTATTTACAGTATATAAAATCTATTTGGTGTACCTTTAGTTAATATTATATGTACAATATATGAAATGTATTTGCTGTACTTTTTGACATTTTTTGTACAGTATATAATATATATTTGGTGTACTTTTGATATATTATGTAGATTATATAATATATAATTGGTGTAGTTTTTGATATTTTACATAGAGTGTGTAATATGTATGTACTATCCTTTTTGATATTTATTTACAGTATATAATATACATTTGGTGTAATTTTTGATATTTTATGTACAGTATATTAAATATAATTACTGTAGTTTTTGTCAGTTTACAGTATATATAACACATATTTGGTGTACTTTTTGATATTTTAAGTCCAGTGTGTAATATATATTTACTGTACTTTTTGATTTTTTTACAGTATATAAAATGTATTTGGTGTACTTTTAGTTAATATTATAAATACAATATATGAAATATATTTGCTGTACTTTTTGATATCTTATGTATAGTATATAATATATATTTGGTGTACTTTTGATATATTATGTAATTTATATAATATATAATTGGTGTAGTTTTTGATATTTTACATAGAGTGTGTAATATATATGTAGTATCTTTTTGATATTTTATTTACAGTATATAATATACATTTGGTGTAATTATTGATATTTTATGTACAGTATATTAAATATAATTACTGTAGTTTTTGATACTTTATTTACAGTATATATAACACATATTTGGTGTACTTTTTGATATTTTAAATACAGTGTGTAATAGATATTTACTGTACTTTTTGATTTTTTTACAGTATATAAAATGTATTTGGTGTACTTTTAGTTAATATTATAGGTACAATATATGAAATATATTTGCTGTACTTTTTGATATCTTATGTACATTATATAATATATATTTGGTGTACTTTTGATATATTATGTAAATTATATAATATATAATTTGTGTAGTTTTTGATATTTTACATAGAGTGTGTGATATATATGTACTATCCTTTTTGATATTTTATTTACAGTATATAATATACATTTGGTGTAATTGTTGATATTTTATGTACAGTATATTAAATATAATTACTGTAGTTTTTGATAGTTTATTTACAGTATATATAACACATATTTGGTGTACTTTTTGATATTTTAAGTACACTGTGTAATATATATTTAGTGTAGTTTTTGATTTTTTTTACAGTATATAAAATGTATTTGGTGCACTTTTAGTTAATATTATATGTAAAATACATGAAATATATTTGCTGTACTTTTTTTATTTTATGTACAGTATATAATATATATTTGGTGTACTTTTGATATATTATGTAAATTATATAATATATAATTGGTGTAGTTTTTCATATTTTACATAGTGTGTGTAATATATGTCTACTATCCTTTTTGATATTTTATTTACAGTATATAATATACATTTGGTGTAATTTTTGATAGTTTATGTACAGTATATTAAATATAATTACTGTAGTTTTTGATAGTTTATTTACAGTATATATAACACATATTTGGTGTACTTTTTGATATTTTAAGTACAGTGTGTAATATATATTTAGTGTACTTTTTGATTTTTTTTACAGTATATAAAATGTATTTGGAGCACTTTTAGTTAATATTATATGTACAATACATGAAATATATTTGCTGTACTTTTTGTTATTTTATGTACGGTATATAACATATATTTGGTGTACTTTTGATATATTATGTAAATTATATAATATATAATTGGTGTAGTTTTTCATATTTTACATAGTGTGTGTAATATATATCTACTATCCTTTTTGATATTTTATTTACAGTATATAATATACATTTGGTGTAATTTTTGATATTTTATGTACAGTATATTAAATATAATTACTGTAGTTTTTGACAGTTTATTTACAGTATATATAACACATATTTGGTGTACTTTTTGATATTTTAAGTACAGTGTGTAATATATATTTACTGTACTTTTTGATTTTATTTACAGTATATAAAATGTATTTGGTGTACTTTTAGTTAATATTATATGTACAATATATGAAATGTATTTGCTGTACTTTTTCACATTTTTTGTACAGTATATAATATATATTTGGTGTACTTTTGATATATTATGTAAATTATATAATATATAATTGGTGTAGTTTTTGATATTTTACATAGAGTGTGTAATATGTATGTACTATACTTTTTGATATTTTATTTACAGTATATAATATACATTTGGTGTAATTTTTGATATTTTATGTACAGTATATTAAATATAATTACTGTAGTTTTTGACAGTTTATTTACAGTATATATAACACATATTTGGTGTACTTTTTGATATTTTAAGTACAGTGTGTAATATATATTTACTGTAGTTTTTGGTGTTTTTACAGTATATAAAATGTATTTGGTGTACTTTTAGTTAATATTATATGTACAATATATGAAATATATTTGCTGTACTTTTTGATATCTTATGTATAGTATATAATATATATTTGGTGTACTTTTGATATATTATGTAAATTATATAATATATAATTGGTGTAGTTTTTGATATTTTACATAGAGTGTGTAATATACATGTACTATCCTTTTTGATATTTTATTTACAGTATATAATATACATTTGGTGTAATTTTTGATATTTTATGTACAGTATATGAAATATAATTACTGTAGTTTTTGAGAGTTTATTTACAGTATATATAACACATATTTGGTGTACTTTTTGATATTTTAAGTACAGTGTGTAATATATATTTAGTGTACTTTTTGAATTTTTTTTACAGTATATAAAATGTATTTGGTGCACTTTTAGTTAATATTATATGTACAATACATGAAATGTATTTGCTGTCCTTTTTGACATTTTTTGTACAGTATATAATATATATTTGGTGTACTTTTGATATATTATGTAAGTTATATAATATATAATTGGTGTAGTTTTTGATATTTTACATAGAGTGTGTAATATGTATGTACTACCCTTTTTGATATTTTATTTACAGTATATAATATACATTTGGTGTAATTTTTGATATTTTATGTACAGTATATGAAATATAATTACTGTAGTTTTTGACAGTTTATTTACAGTATATATAACACATATTTGGTGTACTTTTTGATATTTTAAGTACAGTGTGTAATATATATTTACTGTACTTTTTGATTTTTTTTTACAGTATATAAAATGTATTTGGTGCACTTTTAGTTAATATTATATGTACAATACATGAAATATATTTGCTGTACTTTTTGTTATTTTATGTACAGTATATAATATATATTTGGTGTACTTTTGATATATTATGTAAATTATATAATATATAATTGGTGTAGTTTTTCATATTTTACATAGTGTGTGTAATATATATCTACTATCCTTTTTGATATTTTATTTACAGTACATAATATACATTTTGGGGTAATTTTTGATATTTTATGTACAGTATATTAAATATAATTACTGTAGTTTTTGACAGTTTATTTACAGTATATATAACACATATTTGGTGTACTTTTTGATATTTTAAGTACAGTGTGTAATATATATTTACTGTACTTTTTGATTTTATTTACAGTATATAAAATGTATTTGGTGTACTTTTAGTTAATATTATATGTACAATATATGAAATGTATTTGCTGTAGTTTTTGACATTTTTTGTACAGTATATAATATATATTTGGTGTACTTTTGATATATTATGTAAATTATATAATATATAATTGGTGTAGTTTTTGATATTTTACATAGAGTGTGTAATATGTATGTACTATACTTTTTGATATTTTATTTACAGTATATAATATACATTTGGTGTAATTTTTGATATTTTATGTACAGTATATTAAATATAATTACTGTAGTTTTTGACAGTTTATTTACAGTATATATAACACATATTTGGTGTACTTTTTGATATTTTAAGTACAGTGTGTAATATATATTTACTGTAGTTTTTGGTGTTTTTACAGTATATAAAATGTATTTGGTGTACTTTTAGTTAATATTATATGTACAATATATGAAATATATTTGCTGTACTTTTTGATATCTTATGTATAGTATATAATATATATTTGGTGTACTTTTGATATATTATGTAAATTATATAATATATAATTGGTGTAGTTTTTGATATTTTACATAGAATGTGTAATATACATGTACTATCCTTTTTGATATTTTATTTACAGTATATAATATACATTTGGTGTAATTTTTGATATTTTATGTACAGTATATTAAATATAATTACTGTAGTTTTTGACAGTTTATTTACAGTATATATAACACATATTTGGTGTACGTTTTGATATTTTAAGTACAGTGTGTAATATAATTTACTGTACTTTTTGATTTTATTTACAGTATATAAAATCTATTTGGTGTACCTTTAGTTAATATTATATGTACAATATATGAAATGTATTTGCTGTACTTTTTGACATTTTTTGTACAGTATATAATATATATTTGGTGTACTTTTGATATATTATGTAGATTATATAATATATAATTGGTGTAGTTTTTGATATTTTACATAGAGTGTGTAATATGTATGTACTATCCTTTTTCATATTTATTTACAGTATATAATATACATTTGGTGTAATTTTTGATATTTTATGTACAGTATATTAAATATAATTACTGTAGTTTTTGTCAGTTTACAGTATATATAACACATATTTGGTGTACTTTTTGATATTTTAATTCCAGTGTGTAATATATATTTACTGTACTTTTTGATTTTTTTACAGTATATAAAATGTATTTGGTGTACTTTTAGTTAATATTATAAATACAATATATGAAATATATTTGCTGTACTTTTTGATATCTTATGTATAGTATATAATATATATTTGGTGTACTTTTGATATATTATGTAATTTATATAATATATAATTGGTGTAGTTTTTGATATTTTACATAGAGTGTGTAATATATATGTAGTATCTTTTTGATATTTTATTTACAGTATATAATATACATTTGGTGTAATTATTGATATTTTATGTACAGTATATTAAATATAATTACTGTAGTTTTTGATACTTTATTTACAGTATATATAACACATATTTGGTGTACTTTTTGATATTTTAAATACAGTGTGTAATAGATATTTACTGTACTTTTTGATTTTTTTACAGTATATAAAATGTATTTGGTGTACTTTTAGTTAATATTATAGGTACAATATATGAAATATATTTGCTGTACTTTTTGATATCTTATGTACATTATATAATATATATTTGGTGTACTTTTGATATATTATGTAAATTATATAATATATAATTTGTGTAGTTTTTGATATTTTACATAGAGTGTGTGATATATATGTACTATCCTTTTTGATATTTTATTTACAGTATATAATATACATTTGGTGTAATTGTTGATATTTTATGTACAGTATATTAAATATAATTACTGTAGTTTTTGATAGTTTATTTACAGTATATATAACACATATTTGGTGTACTTTTTGATATTTTAAGTACACTGTGTAATATATATTTAGTGTAGTTTTTGATTTTTTTTACAGTATATAAAATGTATTTGGTGCACTTTTAGTTAATATTATATGTAAAATACATGAAATATATTTGCTGTACTTTTTTTTATTTTATGTACAGTATATAATATATATTTGGTGTACTTTTGATATATTATGTAAATTATATAATATATAATTGGTGTAGTTTTTCATATTTTACATAGTGTGTGTAATATATGTCTACTATCCTTTTTGATATTTTATTTACAGTATATAATATACATTTGGTGTAATTTTTGATAGTTTATGTACAGTATATTAAATATAATTACTGTAGTTTTTGATAGTTTATTTACAGTATATATAACACATATTTGGTGTACTTTTTGATATTTTAAGTACAGTGTGTAATATATATTTAGTGTACTTTTTGATTTTTTTTACAGTATATAAAATGTATTTGGAGCACTTTTAGTTAATATTATATGTACAATACATGAAATATATTTGCTGTACTTTTTGTTATTTTATGTACGGTATATAACATATATTTGGTGTACTTTTGATATATTATGTAAATTATATAATATATAATTGGTGTAGTTTTTCATATTTTACATAGTGTGTGTAATATATATCTACTATCCTTTTTGATATTTTATTTACAGTATATAATATACATTTGGTGTAATTTTTGATATTTTATGTACAGTATATTAAATATAATTACTGTAGTTTTTGACAGTTTATTTACAGTATATATAACACATATTTGGTGTACTTTTTGATATTTTAAGTACAGTGTGTAATATATATTTACTGTACTTTTTGATTTTATTTACAGTATATAAAATGTATTTGGTGTACTTTTAGTTAATATTATATGTACAATATATGAAATGTATTTGCTGTACTTTTTGACATTTTTTGTACAGTATATAATATATATTTGGTGTACTTTTGATATATTATGTAAATTATATAATATATAATTGGTGTAGTTTTTGATATTTTACATAGAGTGTGTAATATGTATGTACTATACTTTTTGATATTTTATTTACAGTATATAATATACATTTGGTGTAATTTTTGATATTTTATGTACAGTATATTAAATATAATTACTGTAGTTTTTGACAGTTTATTTACAGTATATATAACACATATTTGGTGTACTTTTTGATATTTTAAGTACAGTGTGTAATATATATTTACTGTAGTTTTTGGTGTTTTTACAGTATATAAAATGTATTTGGTGTACTTTTAGTTAATATTATATGTACAATATATGAAATATATTTGCTGTACTTTTTGATATCTTATGTATAGTATATAATATATATTTGGTGTACTTTTGATATATTATGTAAATTATATAATATATAATTGGTGTAGTTTTTGATATTTTACATAGAGTGTGTAATATACATGTACTATCCTTTTTGATATTTTATTTACAGTATATAATATACATTTGGTGTAATTTTTGATATTTTATGTACAGTATATGAAATATAATTACTGTAGTTTTTGAGAGTTTATTTACAGTATATATAACACATATTTGGTGTACTTTTTGATATTTTAAGTACAGTGTGTAATATATATTTAGTGTACTTTTTGAATTTTTTTTACAGTATATAAAATGTATTTGGTGCACTTTTAGTTAATATTATATGTACAATACATGAAATGTATTTGCTGTCCTTTTTGACATTTTTTGTACAGTATATAATATATATTTGGTGTACTTTTGATATATTATGTAAGTTATATAATATATAATTGGTGTAGTTTTTGATATTTTACATAGAGTGTGTAATATGTATGTACTACCCTTTTTGATATTTTATTTACAGTATATAATATACATTTGGTGTAATTTTTGATATTTTATGTACAGTATATTAAATATAATTACTGTAGTTTTTGACAGTTTATTTACAGTATATATAACACATATTTGGTGTACTTTTTGATATTTTAAGTACAGTGTGTAATATATATTTACTGTACTTTTTGATTTTTTTTTACAGTATATAAAATGTATTTGGTGCACTTTTAGTTAATATTATATGTACAATACATGAAATATATTTGCTGTACTTTTTGTTATTTTATGTACAGTATATAATATATATTTGGTGTACTTTTGATATATTATGTAAATTATATAATATATAATTGGTGTAGTTTTTCATATTTTACATAGTGTGTGTAATATATATCTACTATCCTTTTTGATATTTTATTTACAGTACATAATATACATTTTGGGGTAATTTTTGATATTTTATGTACAGTATATTAAATATAATTACTGTAGTTTTTGACAGTTTATTTACAGTATATATAACACATATTTGGTGTACTTTTTGATATTTTAAGTACAGTGTGTAATATATATTTACTGTACTTTTTGATTTTATTTACAGTATATAAAATGTATTTGGTGTACTTTTAGTTAATATTATATGTACAATATATGAAATGTATTTGCTGTAGTTTTTGACATTTTTTGTACAGTATATAATATATATTTGGTGTACTTTTGATATATTATGTAAATTATATAATATATAATTGGTGTAGTTTTTGATATTTTACATAGAGTGTGTAATATGTATGTACTATACTTTTTGATATTTTATTTACAGTATATAATATACATTTGGTGTAATTTTTGATATTTTATGTACAGTATATTAAATATAATTACTGTAGTTTTTGACAGTTTATTTACAGTATATATAACACATATTTGGTGTACTTTTTGATATTTTAAGTACAGTGTGTAATATATATTTACTGTAGTTTTTGGTGTTTTTACAGTATATAAAATGTATTTGGTGTACTTTTAGTTAATATTATATGTACAATATATGAAATATATTTGCTGTACTTTTTGATATCTTATGTATAGTATATAATATATATTTGGTGTACTTTTGATATATTATGTAAATTATATAATATATAATTGGTGTAGTTTTTGATATTTTACATAGAGTGTGTAATATACATGTACTATCCTTTTTGATATTTTATTTACAGTATATAATATACATTTGGTGTAATTTTTGATATTTTATGTACAGTATATGAAATATAATTACTGTAGTTTTTGAGAGTTTATTTACAGTATATATAACACATATTTGCTGTACTTTTTGATATTTTAAGTACAGTGTGTAATATATATTTAGTGTACTTTTTGAATTTTTTTTACAGTATATAAAATGTATTTGGTGCACTTTTAGTTAATATTATATGTACAATACATGAAATGTATTTGCTGTCCTTTTTGACATTTTTTGTACAGTATATAATATATATTTGGTGTACTTTTGATATATTATGTAAGTTATATAATATATAATTGGTGTAGTTTTTGATATTTTACATAGAGTGTGTAATATGTATGTACTACCCTTTTTGATATTTTATTTACAGTATATAATATACATTTGGTGTAATTTTTGATATTTTATGTACAGTATATTAAATATAATTACTGTAGTTTTTGACAGTTTATTTACAGTATATATAACACATATTTGGTGTACTTTTTGATATTTTAAGTACAGTGTGTAATATATATTTACTGTACTTTTTGATTTTTTTTTACAGTATATAAAATGTATTTGGTGCACTTTTAGTTAATATTATATGTACAATACATGAAATATATTTGCTGTACTTTTTGTTATTTTATGTACAGTATATAATATATATTTGGTGTACTTTTGATATATTATGTAAATTATATAATATATAATTGGTGTAGTTTTTCATATTTTACATAGTGTGTGTAATATATATCTACTATCCTTTTTGATATTTTATTTACAGTATATAATATACATTTGGTGTAATTTTTGATATTTTATGTACAGTATATTAAATATAATTACTGTAGTTTTTGACAGTTTATTTACAGTATATATAACACATATTTGGTGTACTTTTTGATATTTTAAGTACAGTGTGTAATATATATTTACTGTACTTTTTGATGTTTTTACAGTATATAAAATGTATTTGGTGTACTTTTAGTTAATATTATATGTACAATATATGAAATGTATTTGCTGTAGTTTTTGACATTTTTTGTACAGTATATAATATATATTTGGTGTACTTTCGATATATTATGTAAATTATATAATATATAATTGGTGTAGTTTTTGATATTTTACATAGAGTGTGTAATATGTGTGTACTATCCTTTTTGATATTTTATTTACAGTATATAATATACATTTGGTGTAATTTTTGATATTTTATGTACAGTATATTACATATAATTACTGTAGTTTTTGACAGTTTATTTACAGTATATATAACACATATTTGGTGTACTTTTTGATATTTTAAGTACAGTGTGTAATATATATTTACTGTACTTTTTGATGTTTTTACAGTATATAAAATGTATTTGGTGTACTTTTAGTTAATATTATATGTACAATATATGAAATATATTTGCTGAACTTTTTGATATCTTATGTATAGTATATAATATATATTTGGTGTACTTTTGATATATTATGTAAATTATATAATATATAATTGGTGTAGTTTTTGATATTTTACATAGAGTGTGTAATATACATGTACAATCCTTTTTGATATTTTATTTACAGTATATAATATACATTTGGTGTAATTTTTGATATTTTATGTACAGTTTATTACATATAATTACTGTAGTTTTTGTCAGTTTACAGTATATATAACACATATATGGTGTACTTTTTGATATTTTAAGTACAGTGTGTAATACATATTTACTGTACTTTTTGATTTTTTTACAGTATATAAAATGTATTTAGTGTACTTTTAGTTAATATTATATGTACAATATATGAAATGTATTTGCTGTGCTTTTTGACATTTTTTGTACAGTATATAATATATATTTGGTGTACTTTTGATATATTATGTAAATTATATAATATATAATTGGTTTAGTTTTTGATATTTTACATAGAGTGTGTAATATGTATGTACTATCCTTTTTGATATTTTATTTACAGTATATAATATACATTTGGTGTAATTTTTGATATTTTATGTACAGTATATTAAATATAATTACTGTAGTTTTTGACAGTTTATTTACAGTATATATAACACATATTTGGTGTACTTTTTGATATTTTAAGTACAGTGTGTAATATATATTTACTGTACTTTTTGATGTTTTTACAGTATATAAAATGTATTTGGTGTACTTTTAGTTAATATTATATGTACAATATATGAAATATATTTGCTGTACTTTTTGATATCTTATGTATAGTATATAATATATATTTGGTGTACTTTTGATATATTATGTAAATTATATAATATATAATTGGTGTAGTTTTTGATATTTTACATAGAATGTGTAATATACATGTACTATCCTTTTTGATATTTTATTTACAGTATATAATATACATTTGGTGTAATTTTTGATATTTTATGTACAGTATATTAAATATAATTACTGTAGTTTTTGATAGTTTATTTACAGTATATATAACACATATTTGGTGTACTTTTTGATATTTTAAGTACAGTGTGTAATATATATTTAGTGTAATTTTTGATATTTTTTTACAGTATATAAAATGTATATGGTGCACTTTTAGTTAATATTATATGTACAATACATGAAATATATTTGCTGTACTTTTTGTTATTTTATGTACAGTATATAATATATATTTGGTGTACTTTTCATATATTATGTAAATTATATAATATATAATTGGTGTAGTTTTTCATATTTTACATAGTGTGTGTAATATATATCTACTATCCTTTTTGATATTTTATTTACAGTACATAATATACATTTGGTGTAATTTTTGATATTTCATGTACAGTATATTAAATATAATTACTGTAGTTTTTGATAGTTTATTTACAGTATATATAACAAATATTTGGTGTACTTTTTGATATTTTAAGTACAGTGTGTAATATATATTTAGTGTAGTTTTTGATTTTTTTTTAAAGTATATAAAATGTATTTGGTGCACTTTTAGTTAACATTATATGGACAATACATGAAATATATTTGCTGTACTTTTTGTTATTTTATGTACAGTATATAATATATATTTGGTGTACTTTTGATATATGATTTAAATTATATAATATATAATTGGTGTAGTTTTTGAGATTTTACATAGAGTGTTTAATATGTATGTACTATCCTTTTTGATATTTTATTTACAGTATATAATATACTTTTGGTGTAATTTTTGATATTTTATGTACAGTATATTAAATATAATTACTGTAGTTTTTGACAGTTTATTTACAGTATATATAACACATATTTGGTGTACTTTTTGATATTTTAAGTACAGTGTGTAATATATATTTACTGTACTTTTTGATTTTTTTACAGTATATAAACTGTATTTGGTGTACTTTTAGTTAATATTATATGTACAATATATGAAATGTATTTGCTGTACATTTTGACATTTTTTGTACAGTATATAATACATATTTGGTGTACTTTTGATATATTATGTAAGTTATATAATATATAATTGGTGTAGTTTTTGATATTTTACATAGAGTGTGTAATATACATGTACTATCCTTTTTGATATATTATTTACAGTATATAATATACATTTGGTGTAATTTTTGATATTTTATGTACAGTATATTAAATATAATTACTGTAGTTTTTGATAGTTTATTTACAGTATATATAACACATATTTGGTGTACTTTTTGATATTTTAAGTACAGTGTGTAATATATATTTAGTGTACTTTTTGATTTTTTTTTACAGTTTATAAAATGTATTTGGTGCACTTTTAGTTAATATTATATGTACAATACATGAAATATATTTGCTGTACTTTTTGTTATTTTATGTACAGTATAGAATATATATTTGGTGTACTTTTGATATATTATGTAAATTATATTATATATAATTTGTGTAGTTTTTCATATTTTACATAGTGTGTATAATATATATCTACTATACTTTTTGATATTTTATTTACAGTATATAATATACATTTGGTGTAATTTTTGATATTTTATGTACAGTATATTAGATATAATTACTGTAGTTTTTGTTAGTTTATTTACAGTATATATAACACATATTTGGTGTACTTTTTGATATTTTAAGTACAGTGTGTAATATATATTTGCTGTACTTTTTGATTTTATTTACAGTATATAAAATGTATTTGGTGTACTTTTAGTTAATATTATATGTACAATATATGAAATGTATTTGCTGTACGTTTTGACATTTTTTGTACAGTATATAATATATATTTGGTGTAGTTTTGATATATTATGTAAATTATATAATATTTAATTGGTGTAGTTTTTGATATTTTACATAGAGTGTGTAATATGTATGTACTATCCTTTTTGATATTTTATTTACAGTATATGATATACATTTGGTGTAATTTTTGATATTTTATGTACAGTATATTAAATATAATTACTGTAGTTTTTGACAGTTTATTTACAGTATATATAACACATATTTGGTGTACTTTTTGATATTTTAAGTACAGTGTGTAATATATATTTACTGTACTTTTTGACTTTTTTACAGTATATAAAATGTATTTGGTGTACTTTTAGTTAATATTGTATGTACAATATATGAAATACATTTGCTGTACTTTTTGATATCTTATGTATAGTATATAATATATATTTGGTGTACTTTTGATATATTATGTAAATTATATAATATATAATTGGTGTAGTTTTTGATATTTTACATAGAGTGTGTAATATACATGTACTATCCTTTTTGATAATTTATTTACAGTATATAATATACATTTGGTGTAATTTTTGATATTTTATGTACAGTATATTAAATATAATTACTGTAGTTTTTGATAGTTTATTTACAGTATATATAACACATATTTGGTGTACTTTTTGATATTTTAAGTACAGTGTGTAATATATATTTACTGTACTTTTTGATTTTATTTACAGTATATAAAATGTATTTGGTGAACTTTTAGTTAATATTATATGTACAATATATGAAATATATTTGCTGTACTTTTTGTTACTTTATGTACATTATATAATACATATTTGGTGTACTTTTGATATATTATGTAAATTATATAATATATAATTGGTGTAGTTTTTCATATTTTACATAGTGTGTGTAATATATATCTACTATCCTTTTTGATATTTTATTTACAGTACATAATATACTTTTGGGGTAATTTTTGATATTTTATGTACAGTATATTAAATATAATTACTGTAGTTTTTGACAGTTTATTTACAGTATATATAACACATATTTGGTGTACTTTTTGATATTTTAAGTACAGTGTGTAATATATATTTACTGTACTTTTTGATTTTATTTCCAGTATATAAAATGTATTTGGTGTACTTTTAGTTAATATTATACGTACACTATATGAAATATATTTGCTGTAATTTTTGGTACTTTATGTACAGTATATAATACATATTTTGTGTACTTTTGATATATTATGTAACTTATATAATATATAATTGGTGTAGTTTTTGATATTTTACATAGAGTGTTTAATATATATGTACTATCCTTTTTGATATATTATTGACCGTATATAATATACATTTGGTGTAATTTTTGATATTTTATGTACAGTATATTAAATATAATTACTGTAGTTTTTGATAGTTTATTTACAGTATATATAACACATATTTGGTGTACTTTTTGATATTTTAAGTACAGTGTGTAATATATATTTACCTTAATTTTTGATATTTTATTTACAGTATATAAAATGTATTTGGTGTACTTTTAGTTAATATTATATGTACAATATATGAAATATAATTGCTCTACTTTTTGATATTTTATGTACAGAATATAATATATATTTGGTGTACTTTTGATATATTATGTAAATTATATAATATATAATTGGTGTAGTTTTTGATATTTTACATAGAGTGTGTAATATATATGTAGTATCTTTTTGATATTTTATTTACAGTATATAATATACATTTGGTGTAATTTTTGATATTTTATGTACAGTATATTAAATATAATTACTGTAGTTTTTGATAGTTTATTTACAGTACATATAACACATATTTGGTGTACTTTTTGATATTTTAAATACAGTGTGTAATAGATATTTCCTGTACTTTTTGATTTTTTTACAGTATATAAAATGTATTTGGTGTAGTTTTAGTTAATATTATATGTACAATATATGAAATATTTTTGCTGTACTTTTTGATATCTTATGTGCAGTATATAATATATATTTGGTGTACATTTGATATATTATGTAAATTATATCATATATAATTGGTGTAGTTTTTGATACTTTACATAGAGTGTGTTATATATGTACTATCTTTTTGATATATTATTTACAGTATATGATAAACATTTGGTGTAATTTTTGATATTTTATGTACAGTATATTAAATATAATTACTGTAGTTTTTGATAGTTTATTTACAGTACATATAACACATATTTGGTGTACTTTTTGATATTTTAAGTACAGTGTGTAATATATATTTACTGTAATTTTTGATTTTTTTTACAGTATATAGAATGTATTTGGTGTACTTTTAGTTCATATTATATGTACAATATATGAAATATATTTGCTGTATTTTTGATATTTTATGTACAGTATATAAAATATATTTGGTGTACTTTTGATATATTATGTAAATTATATAATATATAATTGTTGTAGTTTTTGATATTTTACATAGAGTGTGTAATATATATGTACTATCATTTTGATATTTTATTTACAGTATATACTATACATTTGGTGTAATTTTTGATATTTTATGTACAGTATATTAAATATAATTACTGTAGTTTTTGACAGTTTACTTACAGTATCTATAACACATATTTGGTGTACTTTTTGATATTTTAAGTACAGTGTGTAATATATATTTGCTGTACTTTTTGATTTTTTTTACAGTATATAAAATATATTTGGTGTACTTTTAGTTAATATTATATGTACAATATATGAAATATATTTGCTGTACTTTTTGATATCTTATGTACAGTATATAATATATATTTTGTGTACTTTTGATATATTATGTAAATTATATAATATATAATTGGTGTAGTTTTTGATATTTAACATAGAGTGTGTAATATATATGTACTATCCTTTTTGATATTTTATTTACAGTATATAATATACATTTGGTGTAATTTTTGATATTTTATGTACAGTATATTAAATATAATTACTGTGGTTTTTGATAGTTTATTTGGAGTATATATAACACATATTTGGTGTACTTTTTGATATTTTAAGTACAGTATGTAATATATATTTACTGTACTTTTTGATTTTTTTTACCGTATATAAAATGTATTTGGTGTACTTTTAGTTAATATTATATGTACAATATATGAAATGTATTTGCTGTACCTTTGATATTTTATGTACAGAATATAATATATATTTGGTGTACTTTTTATATATTATGTAAATTATATAATATATAATTGGTGTAGTTTTTGATATTTTACATACAGTGTGTAATATATACGTACTATCCTTTTTGATATTTTATTTACAGTATATAATATACATTTGGTGTAATTTTTGATATTTTATGTACAGTATATTAAATATAATTACTGTAGTTTTTGACAGTTTATTTACAGTATATATAACACATATTTGGTGTACTTTTTGATATTTTAAGTACAGTGTGTAATATATATTTACTGTACTTTTTGATGTTTTTACAGTATATAAAATGTATTTGGTGTACTTTTAGTTAATATTATATGTACAATATATGAAATATATTTGCTGCACTTTTTGATATCTTATGTATAGTATATAATATATATTTGGTGTACTTTTGATATATTATGTAAATTATATAATATATAATTGGTGTAGTTTTTGATATTTTACATAGAGTGTGTAATATACATGTACTATCCTTTTTGATATTTTATTTACAGTATATAATATACATTTGGTGTAATTTTTGATATTTTATGTACAGTATATTAAATATAATTACTGTAGTTTTTGATAGTTTATTTACAGTATATATAACACATATTTGGTGTACTTTTTGATATTTTAAGTACAGAGTGTAATATATATTTTGTGTAATTTTTGATTTTTTTTTACAGTATATAAAATGTATATGGTGCACTTTTAGTTAATATTATATGTACAATACATGAAATATATTTGCTGTACTTTTTGTTATTTTATGTACAGTATATAATATATATTTGGTGTACTTTTGATATATTATGTAAATTATATAATATATAATTGGTGTAGATTTTCATATTTTACATAGTGTGTGTAATATATATCTACTATCCTTTTTGATATTTTATTTACAGTATATAATATACATTTGGTGTAATTTTTGATATTTTATGTACAGTATATTAAATATAATTACTGTAGTTTTTGATAGTTTATTTACAGTATATATAACACATATTTGGTGTACTTTTTGATATTTTAAGTACAGTGTGTAATATATATTTAGTGTACTTTTTGATTTTTTTTTACACTTTATAAAATGTATTTGCTGCAATTTTAGTTAATATTATATGTACAATACATGAAATATATTTGCTGTACTTTTTGTTATTTTATGTACAGTATATAATATATATTTGGTGTACTTTTGATATATTATGTAAATTATATAATATATAATTGGTGTAGTTTTTCGTATTTTACATAGTGTGTGTAAAATATATCTACTATCCTTTTTGATATTTTATTTACAGTATATAATATACATTTGGTGTAATTTTTGATATTTTATGTACAGTATGTTAAATATAATTACTGTTCTTTTTGACAGTTTATTTACAGTATATATAACACATATTTGGTGTACTTTTTGATATTTTAAGTACAGTGTGTAATATATATTTACTGTACTTTTTGATTTTATTTACAGTATATAAAATGTATTTGGTGTACTTTTAGTTAATATTATATGTACAATATATGAAATGTATTTGCTGTACTTTTTGACATTTTTTGTACAGTATATAATATATATTTGGTGTACTTTTGATATATTATGTAAATTATATAATATATAATTGGTGTAGTTTTTGATATTTTACATAGAGTGTGTAATATGTATGTACTATCCTTTTTGATATTTTATTTACAGTATATAATATACATTTGGTGTAATTTCTGATATTTTATGTACAGTATATTAAAAATAATTACTGTAGTTTTTGACAGTTTATTTACAGTATATATAACACGTATTTGGTGTACTTTTTGATATTTTAAGTACAGTGTGTAATATATATTTAGTGTACTTTTTGAATTTTTACAGTATATAAAATGTATTTGGTGTACTTTCAGTTAATATTATATGTACAATATATGAAATATATTTGCTGTACTTTTTGATATCTTATGAATAGTATATAATATATATTTGGTGTACTTTTGATATATTATGTAAATTATAGAATATATAATTGGTGTAGTTTTTGATATTTTACATAGAGTGTGTAATATACATGTACTATCATTTTGATATTTTATTTACAGTATATAATATACATTTGGTGTTATTTTTGATATTTTATGTACAGTATATTAAATATAATTACTGTAGTTTTTGATAGTTTATTTACAGTATATATAACACATATTTGGTGTACTTTTTGATATTTTAAGTACAGTGTGTAATATATATTTACTGTACTTTTTGATTTTATTTACAGTATATAAAATGTATTTGGTGAACTTTTAGTTAATATTATATGTACAATACATGAAATATATTTGCTGTACTTTTTGTTACTTTATGTACATTATATAATACATATTTGGTTTACTTTTGATATATTATGTAAATTATATAATATATAATTGGTGTAGTTTTTCATATTTTACATAGTGTGTGTAATATATATCTACTATCCTTTTTGATATTTTATTTACAGTACATAATATACATTTTGGGGTAATTTTTGATATTTTATGTACAGTATATTAAATATAATTACTGTAGTTTTTGACAGTTTATTTACAGTATATATAACACATATTTGGTGTACTTTTTGATATTTTAAGTACAGTGTGTAATATATATTTACTGTACTTTTTGATTTTTTTTACAGTATATAAAATGTATTTGGTGTACTTTTAGTTAATATTATATGTACACTATATGAAATAGATTTGCTGTAATTTTTGGTACTTTATGTACAGTATATAATACATATTTGGTGTACTTTTGATATATTATGTAAATTATATAATATATAATTGGTGTAGTTTTTGATATTTTACAAAGAGTGTGTAATATATATGTACTATCTTTTTGATATTTTATTTATAGTATATAATATACATTTAGTGTAATTTTTGATATTTTATGTACAGTATATTAAATATAATTACTGTAGTTTTTGATAGTTTATTTACAGTATATATAACACATATTTGGTGTACTTTTTGATATTTTAAGTACAGTGTGTAATATATATTTACTGTACTTTTTGATTTTTTTTTACAGCATATAAAGTGTATTTGGTGTACTTTTAGTTAATATTATATGTACAATATATGAAATATATTTGCTGTACTTTTTGATATTTTATGTACAGAATATAATATATATTTGGTGTACTTTTGATATATTATGTAAATTATAAAATATATAATTGGTGTAGTTTTTGATATTTTACATAGAGTGTGTAATACATATGTAGTATTTTTTGATATTTTATTTACAGTATATAATATACATTTGGTGTAATTTTTGATATTTTATGTACAGTATATTAAATATAATTACTGTAGTTTTTGATAGTTTATTTACAGTATATATAACACATATTTGGTGTACTTTTTGATATTTTAATTATAGTGTGTAATATATATTTACTGTATTTTTGATTTTTTTTTACAGTATATAAAATGTATTTGGTGTACTTTTAGTTAATATTATATGTACCATATATGAAATATATTTGCTGTACTTTTTGATATCTTATGTACAGTATATAATATATATTTGTTGTACTTTTGATATATTATGTAGATTATATAATATATAATTGGTGTAGTTTTTGATATTTTACATAGAGTGTGTAATATATATGTACTATTCTTTTTGATATTTTATTTACAGTATATAATATACATTTGGTGTAATTTTAGATATTTTACGTAGAGTATATTAAATATAATTACTGTAGTTTTTGATAGTTTATTTACAGTATATATAACACATATTTGGTGTAGTATTTGATATTTTAAGTACAGTGTGTAATATACATTTACTGTACTTTTTAAATTTTTTTACAGTATATAAAATGTATTTGGTGTACTTTTACTTAATATTATATGTACAATATATGAAATATATTTGCTGTACATTTTGATATTTTATGTACAGTATATAATATATATTTGGTGTACTTTTGATATATTATGTAAATTATATAATATATAATTGGTGTAGTTTTTGATATTTTACATAGAGTGTGTAATATATATGTACTATCCTTTTTGATATTTTATTTACAGTATATAATATACATTTGGTGTAATTTTTGATATTTTATGTACAGTATATTAAATATAATTACTGTGGTTTTTGATAGTTTATTTGGAGTATATATAACACATATTTGGTGTACTTTTTGATATTTTAAGTACAGTATGTAATATATATTTACTGTACTTTTTGATTTTTTTTACCGTATATAAAATGTATTTGGTGTACTTTTAGTTAATATTATATGTACAATATATGAAATGTATTTGCTGTACCTTTGATATTTTATGTACAGAATATAATATATATTTGGTGTACTTTTTATATATTATGTAAATTATATAATATATAATTGGTGTAGTTTTTGATATTTTACATACAGTGTGTAATATATACGTACTATCCTTTTTGATATTTTATTTACAGTATATAATATACATTTGGTGTAATTTTTGATATTTTATGTACAGTATATTAAATATAATTACTGTAGTTTTTGACAGTTTATTTACAGTATATATAACACATATTTGGTGTACTTTTTGATATTTTAAGTACAGTGTGTAATATATATTTACTGTACTTTTTGATGTTTTTACAGTATATAAAATGTATTTGGTGTACTTTTAGTTAATATTATATGTACAATATATGAAATATATTTGCTGCACTTTTTGATATCTTATGTAGAGTATATAATATATATTTGGTGTACTTTTGATATATTATGTAAATTATATAATATATAATTGGTGTAGTTTTTGATATTTTACATAGAGTGTGTAATATACATGTACTATCCTTTTTGATATTTTATTTACAGTATATAATATACATTTGGTGTAATTTTTGATATTTTATGTACAGTATATTAAATATAATTACTGTAGTTTTTGATAGTTTATTTACAGTATATATAACACATATTTGGTGTACTTTTTGATATTTTAAGTACAGAGTGTAATATATATTTTGTGTAATTTTTGATTTTTTTTTACAGTACATAAAATGTATATGGTGCACTTTTAGTTAATATTATATGTACAATACATGAAATATATTTGCTGTACTTTTTGTTATTTTATGTACAGTATATAATATATATTTGGTGTACTTTTGATATATTATGTAAATTATATAATATATAATTGGTGTAGATTTTCATATTTTACATAGTGTGTGTAATATATATCTACTATCCTTTTTGATATTTTATTTACAGTATATAATATACATTTGGTGTAATTTTTGATATTTTATGTACAGTATATTAAATATAATTACTGTAGTTTTTGACAGTTTATTTACAGTATATATAACACATATTTGGTGTACTTTTTGATATTTTAAGTACAGTGTGTAATATATATTTAGTGTACTTTTTGATTTTTTTTACACTTTATAAAATGTATTTGCTGCAATTTTAGTTAATATTATATGTACAATACATGAAATATATTTGCTGTACTTTTTGTTATTTTATGTACACTATATAATATATATTTGGTGTACTTTTGATATATTATGTAAATTATATAATATATAATTGGTGTAGTTTTTCGTATTTTACATAGTGTGTGTAAAATATATCTACTATCATTTTGATATTTTATTTACAGTATATAATATACATTTGGTGTAATTTTTGATATTTTATGTACAGTATGTTAAATATAATTACTGTTCTTTTTGACAGTTTATTTACAGTATATATAACACATATTTGGTGTACTTTTTGATATTTTAAGTACAGTGTGTAATATATATTTACTGTACTTTTTGATTTTATTTACAGTATATAAAATGTATTTGGTGTACTTTTAGTTAATATTATATGTACAATATATGAAATGTATTTGCTGTACTTTTTGACATTTTTTGTACAGTATATAATATATATTTGGTGTACTTTTGATATATTATGTAAATTATATAATATATAATTGGTGTAGTTTTTGATATTTTACATAGAGTGTGTAATATGTATGTACTATCCTTTTTGATATTTTATTTACAGTATATAATATACATTTGGTGTAATTTCTGATATTTTATGTACAGTATATTAAAAATAATTACTGTAGTTTTTGACAGTTTATTTACAGTATATATAACACGTATTTGGTGTACTTTTTGATATTTTAAGTACAGTGTGTAATATATATTTAGTGTACTTTTTGACTTTTTTACAGTATATAAAATGTATTTGGTGTACTTTCAGTTAATATTATATGTACAATATATGAAATATATTTGCTGTACTTTTTGATATCTTATGAATAGTATATAATATATATTTGGTGTACTTTTGATATATTATGTAAATTATAGAATATATAATTGGTGTAGTTTTTGATATTTTACATAGAGTGTGTAATATACATGTACTATCATTTTGATATTTTATTTACAGTATATAATATACATTTGGTGTTATTTTTGATATTTTATGTACAGTATATTAAATATAATTACTGTAGTTTTTGATAGTTTATTTACAGTATATATAACACATATTTGGTGTACTTTTTGATATTTTAAGTACAGTGTGTAATATATATTTACTGTACTTTTTGATTTTATTTACAGTATATAAAATGTATTTGGTGAACTTTTAGTTAATATTATATGTACAATACATGAAATATATTTGCTGTACTTTTTGTTACTTTATGTACATTATATAATACATATTTGGTTTACTTTTGATATATTATGTAAATTATATAATATATAATTGGTGTAGTTTTTCATATTTTACATAGTGTGTGTAATATATATCTACTATCCTTTTTGATATGTTATTTACAGTACATAATATACATTTTGGGGTAATTTTTGATATTTTATGTACAGTATATTAAATATAATTACTGTAGTTTTTGACAGTTTATTTACAGTATGTATAACACATATTTGGTGTACTTTTTGATATTTTAAGTACAGTGTGTAATATATATTTACTGTACTTTTTGATTTTTTTTACAGTATATAAAATGTATTTGGTGTACTTTTAGTTAATATTATATGTACACTATATGAAATAGATTTGCTGTAATTTTTGGTACTTTATGTAGAGTATATAATACATATTTTGTGTACTTTTGATATATTATGTAACTTATATAATATATAATTGGTGTAGTTTTTGATATTTTACATAGAGTGTGTAATATATATGTACTATCCTTTTTGATATTTTATTGACAGTATATAATATACATTTGGTGTAATTTTTGATATTTTATGTACAGTATATTAAATATAATTATTGTAGTTTTTGATAGTTTATTTACAGTATATATAACACATATTTGGTGTACTTTTTGATATTTTATGTACAGTGTGTTATATATATTTACTGTAATTTTTGATATTTTATTTACAGTATATAAAATGTATTTGGTGAATTTTAGTTAATATTATATGTACAATATATGAAATATATTTGCTGTACTTTTTGATATTTTATGTACAGAATATAATATATATTTGGTGTACTTTTGATATATTATGTAAATTATATAATATATAATTGGTGTAGTTTTTGATATTTTACATAGAGTGTGTAACATATATGTAGTATTTTTTGATATTTTATTTACAGTATATAATATACATTTCGTGTAATTTTTGATATTTTATGTACAGTATATTAAATATAATTACTGTAGTTTTTGATAGTTTATTTACAGTATATATAACACATATTTGGTGTACTTTTTGATATTTTAAATACAATGTGTAATAGATATTTACTGTACTTTTTGATTTTTTTACAGTATATAAAATGTATTTGGTGTACTTTTAGTTAATATTATAGGTACAATATATGAAATATATTTGCTGTACTATTTGATATCTTATGTGCAGTATATAATATATATTTGGTGTACTTTTGATATATTATGTAAATTATATAATATATAATTGGTGTAGTTTTTGATATTTTACATAGAGTGTGTTATATATGTACTATCCTTTTTGATATTTTATTTACAGTATATGATATACATTTGGTGTAATTTTTGATATTTTATGTACAGTATATTAAATATAATTACTGTAGTTTTTGATAGTTTATTTACCGTATATATAACACATATTTGGTGTACTTCTTGATATTTTAAGTACAGTGTGTAATATATATTTACTGTAATTTTTGATACTTTTTTACAGTATATAGAATGTATTTGGTGTACTTTTAGTTCATATTATATGTACAATATATGAAATATATTTGCTGTACTTTTTGATATCTTATGTACAGTATATAATATATATTTTGTGTACTTTTGATATATTATGTAAATTATATAATATATAATTGGTGTAGTTTTTGATATTTTACATAGAGTGTGTAATATATATGTACTATCCTTTTTGATATTTTATTTACAGTATATAATATACATTTGGTGTAATTTTTGATATTTTATGTACAGTATATTAAATATAATTACTGTAGTTTTTGATAGTTTATTTGGAGTATATATAACACATATTTGGTGTACTTTTTGATATTTTAAGTACAGTGTGTAATATATATTTACTGTACTTTTTGATTTTTTTACCGTATATAAAATGTATTTGGTGTACTTTTAGTTAATATTATATGTACAATATATGAAATGTACTTGCTGTACCTTTGATATTTTATGTACAGTATATAATATATATTTGCTGTACTTTTGATATATTATGTAAATTATATGATATATAATTGGTGTAGTTTTTGATATTATACTTAGAGTGTGTAATATATATGTGCTACAATTTTTGCTATTTTATTTACAGTATATAATATACATTTGGTGTAATTTTTGATATTTTATGTACAGTAGATTAAATATAATTACTGTAGTTTTTCATAGTTTACTTACAGTATATATAACACATATTTGGTGTACTTTTTGATATTTTAAGTACAGTGTGTAATATATATTTACTTTACTTTTTGATTTTTTTTACAGTATATAAAATGTATTTGGTGTACTTTTTGTTAATATTATATGTACAATATATGAAATATATTTGCTGTATTTTTGATATCTTATGTACAGTATATAATATATATTTTGTGTACTTTTGATATATTATGTAAATTATATAATATATAATTGGTGTAGTTTTTGATATTTTACATAGAGTGTGTAATATATATGTACTATCATTTTTGATATTTTATTTACAGTATATAATATACATTTGGTGTAATTTTTGATATTTTATGTACAGTATATTAAATATAATTACTGTAGTTTTTGATAGTTTATTTAGAGTATATATAACACATATTTGGTGTACTTTTTGATATTTTAAGTACAGTGTGTAATATATATTTACTGTACTTTTTGATTTTTTTTACAGTATATAAAATATATTTGGTGTACTTTTAGTTAATATTATATGTACACTATATGAAATATATTTGCTGTAATTTTTGGTACTTTATGTACAGTATATAATACATATTTGGTGTACTTTTGATATATTATGTAAATTATATAATATATAATTGGTGTAGTTTTTGATATTTTACAAAGAGTGTGTAATATATATGTACTATCTTTTTGATATTTTATTTATAGTATATAATATACATTTAGTGTAATTTTTGATATTTTATGTACAGTATATTAAATATAATTACTGTAGTTTTTGATAGTTTATTTACAGTATATATAACACATATTTGGTGTACTTTTTGATATTTTAAGTACAGTGTGTAATATATATTTACTGTACTTTTTGATTTTTTTTTACAGCATATAAAGTGTATTTGGTGTACTTTTAGTTAATATTATATGTACAATATATGAAATATATTTGCTGTACTTTTTGATATTTTATGTACAGAATATAATATATATTTGGTGTACTTTTGATATATTATGTAAATTATAAAATATATAATTGGTGTAGTTTTTGATATTTTACATAGAGTGTGTAATACATATGTAGTATTTTTTGATATTTTATTTACAGTATATAATATACATTTGGTGTAATTTTTGATATTTTATGTACAGTATATTAAATATAATTACTGTAGTTTTTGATAGTTTATTTACAGTATATATAACACATATTTGGTGTACTTTTTGATATTTTAATTATGGTGTGTAATATATATTTACTGTATTTTTGATTTTTTTTTACAGTATATAAAATGTATTTGGTGTACTTTTAGTTAATATTATATGTACCATATATGAAATATATTTGCTGTACTTTTTGATATCTTATGTACAGTATATAATATATATTTGTTGTACTTTTGATATATTATGTAGATTATATAATATATAATTGGTGTAGTTTTTGATATTTTACATAGAGTGTGTAATATATATGTACTATTCTTTGTGATATTTTATTTACAGTATATAATATACATTTGGTGTAATTTTAGATATTTTACGTACAGTATATTAAATATAATTACTGTAGTTTTTGATAGTTTATTTACAGTATATATAACACATATTTGGTGTAGTATTTGATATTTTAAGTACAGTGTGTAATATACATTTACTGTACTTTTTAAATTTTTTTTACAGTATATAAAATGTATTTGGTGTACTTTTACTTAATATTATATGTACAATATATGAAATATATTTGCTGTATATTTTGATATTTTATGTACAGTATATAATATATATTTGGTGTACTTTTGATATATTATGTAAATTATATAATATATAATTGGTGTAGTTTTTGATATTTTACATAGAGTGTGTAATATATATGTACTATCCTTTTTGATATTTTATTTACAGTATATAATATACATTTGGTGTAATTTTTGATATTTTATGTACAGTATATTAAATATAATTACGGTAGTTTTTGATCGTTTATTTACAGTATATATAACACATATTTGGTGATCTTTTGATATTTTAAGTACAGTGTGTAATATATATTAACTGTACTTTTTGATTTTTTTTTTACAGTATATAAAATGTATTTGGTGTACTTTTAGTTAATATTATATGTACAATATATGAAATATATTTGCTGTACTTTTTGATATTTTATGTACAGTATATAATATATATTTGGTGTACTTTTGATATATTATGTAAATTATATAATATATAATTGGTGTAGTTTTTGATATTTAACATAGAGTGTGTAATATATATGTACTATCTTTTTGATATTTTATTTACAGTATATAGTATACATTTGGTGTAATTTTTGATATTTTATGTACAGTATATTAAATATAATTACTGTAGTTTTTGATAGTTTATTTACCGTATATATAACACATATTTGGTGTACTTTTTGATATTTTAAGTACAGGGTGTAATATATATTTACCGTACTTTTTGATTTTTTTTACAGTATATAAAATGTATTTGGTGTACATTAGTTAATATGATATGTACAATATATGAAATATATTTGCTGTACTTTTTCATATTTTATGTACAGTATATAATATATATTTGGTGTACTTTTGATATATTATGTAAATTATATAATATATAATAGGTGTAGTTTTTGATATTTTACATAGAGTGTGTAATATATATGTACTATACTTTTTGATATTTTATTTACAGTATATAATATACATTTGGTGTAATTTTTGATATTTTATGTACACTATATTAAATATAATTACTGTAGTTTTTGATAGTTTATTTACAATATATTTAAAACATATTTGGTGTACTTTTTGATGTTTTAAGTACAGTGTGTAATATATATTTACTGTGCTTTTTGATTTATTTTACAGTATATAAAATGTATTTGGTGTACTTTTAGTTAATATTATATGTACAATATATGAAATATATTTGCTGTAGTTTTTGATATTTTATGTACAGTATATAATACATATTTGGTGTACTTTTGATTTATTACGTAAATTATATAATATATAATTGGTGTAGTTTTTGATGTTTTACATACAGTGTGTAATATATATGTACTATCCTTTTTGATATTTTATTTGCAGTATATAATATACATTTGGTGTAATTTTTGATATTTTATATACAGTATATTAAATATAATTACAATAATTTTTGATAGTTTATTTACAGTATATATAAAACATATTTGGTGTACTTTTTGATATTTAAAGTACAGTGTGTAATATATATTTACTGTAATTTTTGATTTTTTTTTACAGTATATAAAATGTATTTGGTGTACTTTTAGTTAATATTATATGTACAATATATGAAATATATTTGCTGTACTTTGTGATATTTTATGTACAGTATATAATATATATTTGGTGTACTTTTGATATATTATGTAAATTATATAATATATAATTGGTGTAGTTTTTGATATTTTACATAGAGTGTGTAATATATATGTACTATCCTTTTTGATATATTATTTACAGTATATAATATACATTTGGTGTAATTTTTGATATTTTATGTACAGTATATTAAATATAATTACTGTAGTTTTTCATAGTTTATTTACAATATATTTAAAACATATTTGGTGTACTTTTTGATAATTTAAGTACAGTGTGTAATATATATTTACTGTACTTTTTGATTTTTTTTTACAGTATATAAAATGTATTTGGTGTACTTTTAGTTAATATTATATGTACAATATATGAAATATATTTGCTGTTGTTTTTGATACTTTATGTACAGTATATAATACATATTTGGTGTACTTTTGATATATTATGTAAATTATATAATATATAATTGGTGTAGTTTTTGATATTTAAAATAGAGTGTGTAATATATATGTACTATCCTTTTTGAGATTTTATTTACAGTATATAATACACATTTGGTGTAATTCTTGATATTTTATGTACAGTATATTAAATATAATTACTGTAGTTTTTGATAGTTTATTTACAGTATATATAACACATATTTGGTGTACTTTTTGATATTTTAAGTACAGTGTGTAATATATATTTACTGTTCTTTTTGATTTTATTTACAGTATATAAAATGTATTTGGTGTACTTTTAGTTAATATTATATGTAGAATATATGAAATGTATTTGCTGTACCTTTTGATATTTTATGTACAGTATATAATATATATATTGTGTACTTTTGATATATTATGTAAATTATATAATATATAATTGGTGTAGTTTTTGATATTTTACATAGAGTGTGTAATATATATGTACTATCCTTTTTGATATATTATTTACAGTATATAATATACGTTTGGTGTAATTTTTGATATTTTATGTACAGTATATTATATATAATTACTGTAGTTTTTGATAGTTTACTTAGAGTATACATAACACATATTTGGTGTATTTTTGATATTTTAAGTACAGTGTGTAATATATATTTACTATACTTTTTGATTTTATTTACAGTATATAAAATGTATTTGGTGTACATTTAGTTAATATTATATGTACAATATATGAAATGTATTTGTTGTACTTTTTGATATTTTATGTACAGTATATAATATATATTTGGTGTACTTTTGATATATTATGTAAATTATATAATATATAATTGGTGTAGTTTTTGATATTTTACATAGAGTGTGTAATATATATGTACTATCGTTTTTGATATATTATTTACAGTATATAATATACGTTTGGTGTAATTTTTGATATTTTATGTACAGTATATTAAATATAATTACTGTAGTTTTTGATAGTTTACTTAGAGTATATATAACACATATTTGGTGTACTTTTTGATATTTTAAGTACAGTGTGTAATATATATTTACTGTATTTTTGATTATTTTTTACAGTATATAAAATGTATTTGGTGTACTTTTAGTTAATATTATATGTATAATATATGAAATATATTTGCTGTAATTTTTGATACTTTATGTACAATATATTATATATATTTGGTGTACTTTTGATATATTATGTAATTATATAATATATAATTGGTGTAGTTTTTGATATTTTACATAGAGTGTGTAATATATATATACTATCTTTTTGATATTTTATTTACAGTATATAATATACATTTGGTATAATTTTTGATATTTTATGTACAGTATATTAAATATAATTACTGTAGTTTTTGATAGTTTACTTAGAGTATATATAACACATATTTGGTGTACTTTTTGATATTTTAAGTACAGTGTGTAATATATATTTACTGTACTTTTTGATTTTTTTTACAGTATATAAAATGTATTTGGTGTACTTTTAGTTAATATTATATGTACAATATATGAAATGTATTTGCTGTACTTTTTGATATTTTATGTACAGTATATAATATACATTTGGTGTACTTCTGATATATTATGTAAATTATATAATTTATAATTGGTGTAGTTTTTGATATTTTACATAGAGTGTGTAATATATATGCACTATCCTTTTTGATATATTATTTACAGTATATAATATACATTTGGTGTAATTTTTGATATTTTATGTACAGTATATTAAATATAATTACTGTAGTTTTTGATAGTTTATTTACAGTATATATAACACATATTTGGTGTACTTTTTGATATTTTAAGTACAGTGTGTAATATATATTTACTGTACTTTTTGATTTTATTTACAGTATATAAAATTTATTTGGTGTACTTTTAGTTAATATTATATGTACAATATATGAAATGTATTTGCTTTTTTTTTTGTTATTTTATGTACAGTATATAATATATATTTGGTGTACTTTTGATATATTATGTAAATTATATAATATATAATTGGTGTAGTTTTTGATATTTTACATAGAGTGTGTAATATATATGTACTATCCTTTTTGATATATTATTAACGGTATATAATATATATTTGGGGTAATTTTTGATATTTTATGTACAGTATATTAAATATAATTACTGTAGTTTTTGATAGTTTACTTAGAGTATATATAACACGTATTTGGTGTACTTTTTGATATTTTAAGTACAGTGTGTAAGATATATTTACTGTACTTTTTGATTTTATTTACAGTATATAAAATGTATTTGGTGTACTTTTAGTTAATATTATACGTACAATATATGAAATATATTTGCTGTACTTTTTGATATTTTATGTACAGTATATAATATATATTTGGTGTACTTTTGGTATATTATGTAAATTATATAATATGTAATTGGTGTAGTTTTTGATATTTTACATAGAGTGTGTAATATATATTTACTATCTTTTTGATATATTATTTACAGTATATAATATACATTTGGTGTAATTTTTGATATTTTATGTACAGTATATAAAATATAATTACTGTAGTTTTTGATAGTTTATTTACAGTATATATAACACATATTTGGTGTACTTTTTGATCTTTTAAGTACAGTGTGTAATATACATTTGCTGTACTTTTTGATTATTTTTTACAGTATATAAAATGTATATGGTGTACTTTTAGTTAATATTATATGTACAATATATGAAATATATTTGCTGTACTATTTGATATTTTATGTACAGTATATAATATATATTTGGCGTACTTTTGATATATTATGTAAATTATATAATATATAATTGGTGTAGTTTTTGATATTTTACCTAGAGTGTGTAATATATATGTACTATCCTTTTTGATATTTTATTTACAGTATATAATATACATTTGGTGTAATTTTTGATATTTTATGTATAGTATACTAAATATAATTACTGTAGTTCTTCACAGTTTATTTACAGTATATATAACACTTATTTGGTGTACTTTTTGATATTTTAAGTACAGTGTGTAATATATATTTTCTGTACTTTTTGATTATTTTTTACAGTATATAAAATGTATTTGGTGTACTTTTAGTTAATAATATATGTACAATATATGAAATATATTTGCTGTACTTTTTGATACTTTATGTACAGTATATAATATATATTTGCTGTACTTTTGATATATTATGTAAATTATATGATATATAATTGGTGTAGTTTTTGATATTATACTTAGAGTGTGTAATATATATGTGCTACCATTTTTGCTATTTTATTTACAGTATATAATATACATTTGGTGTAATCTTTGATATTTTATGTACAGTAGATTAAATATAATTACTGCAGTTTTTCATAGTTTACTTACAGTATATATAACACATATTTGGTGTACTTTTTGATATTTTAAGTACAGTGTGTAATATATATTTACTGTACTTTTTGATTTTTTTTACAGTATATAAAATGTATTTGGTGTACTTTTAGTTGATATTATATGTACAATATATGAAATATATTTGCTGTATTTTTGATATCTTATGTACAGTATATAATATATATTTTGTGTACTTTTGATATATTATGTAAATTATATAATATATAATTGGTGTAGTTTTTGATATTTTACATAGAGTGTGTAATATATATGTACTATCCTTTTTGATATTTTATTTACAGTATATAATATACATTTGGTGTAATTTTTGATATTTTATGTACAGTATATTAAATATAATTACTGTAGTTTTTGATAGTTTATTTAGAGTATATATAACACATATTTGGTGTACTTTTTGATATTTTAAGTACAGTGTGTAATATATATTTACTGTACTTTTTGATGTTTTTACAGTATATAAAATGTATTTGGTGTACTTTTAGTTAATATTATATGTACAATATATGAAATATATTTGCTGCACTTTTTGATATCTTATGTATAGTATATAATATATATTTGGTGTACTTTTGATATATTATGTAAATTATATAATATATAATTGGTGTAGTTTTTCGTATTTTACATAGTGTGTGTAAAATATATCTACTATCATTTTTGATATTTTATTTACAGTATATAATATACATTTGGTGTAATTTTTGATATTTTATGTACAGTATGTTAAATATAATTACTGTTCTTTTTGACAGTTTATTTACAGTATATATAACACATATTTGGTGTACTTTTTGATATTTTAAGTACAGGGTGTAATATATATTTACTGTACTTTTTGATTTTATTTACAGTATATAAAATGTATATGGTGTACTGTTAGTTAATATCATATGTACAATATATGAAATGTATTTGCTGTACTTTTTGACATTTTTTGTACAGTGTATAATATATATTTGGTGTACTTTTGATATATTATGTAAGTTATATAATATATAATTGGTTTAGTTTTTGATATTTTACATAGAGTGTGTAATATGTATGTACTATCCTTTTTGATATTTTATTTACAGTATATAATATACATTTGGTGTAATTTTTGATATTTTATGTACAGTATATTAAATATAATTACTGTAGTTTTTGACAGTTTATTTACAGTATATATAACACATATTTGGTGTACTTTTTGATATTTTAAGTACAGTGTGTAATATATATTTACTGTACTTTTTGATGTTTTTACAGTATATAAAATGTATTTGGTGTACTTTTAGTTAATATTATATGTACAATATATGAAATATATTTGCTGTACTTTTTGATATCTTATGTATAGTATATAATATATATTTGGTGTACTTTTGATATATTATGTAAATTATATAATATATAATTGGTGTAGTTTTTGATATTTTACATAGAGTGTGTAATATACATGTACTATCCTTTTTGATATTTTATTTACAGTATATAATATACATTTGGTGTAATTTTTGATATTTTATGTACAGTATATTAAATATAATTACTGTAGTTTTTGATAGTTTATTTACAGTATATATAACACATATTTGGTGTACTTTTTGATATTTTAAGTACAGTGTGTAATATATATTTAGTGTACTTTTTGATTTTTTTTTACAGTATATAAAATGTATTTGGTGCACTTTTACTTAATATTATATGTACAATACATTAAATATATTTGCTGTACTTTTTGTTATTTTATGTACAGTATATAATATATATTTGTGCACTTTTGATATATTATGTAAATTATATAATATATAATTGGTGTAGTTTTTCATATTTTACATAGTGTGTGTAATATATATCTACTATCCTTTTTGATATTTTATTTACAGTATATAATATACATTTGGTGTAATTATTGATATTTTATGTACAGTATATTAAATATAATTACTGTAGTTTTTGATAGTTTATTTACAGTATATATAACACATATTTGGTGTACTTTTTGATATTTTAAGTACAGTGTGTCATATATATTTACTGTACTTTTTGATTTTTTTACAGTATATAAAATGTATTTGGTGTACTTTTAGTTAATATTATATGTACAATATATGAAATATATTTGCTGCACTTTTTGATATCTTATGTATAGTATATAATATATATTTGGTGTACTTTTGATATATTATGTAAATTATATCATATATAATTGGTGTAGTTTTTGATATTTTACATAGAGTGTGTAATATACTTGTACTATCCTTTTTGATATTTTATTTACAGTATATAATATACATTTGGTGTAATTTTTGATATTTTATGTACAGTATATTAAATATAATTACTGTAGTTTTTGATACTTTATTTACAGTATATATAACACATATTTGGTGTACTTTTTGATATTTTAAGTACAGTGTGTAATATATATTTAGTGTACTTTTCGATTTTTTTTTACAGTATATAAAATGTATTTGGTGCACTTTTAGTTAATATTATATGTACAACACATGAAATATATTTGCTGTACTTTTTGTTATTTTATGTACAGTATATAATATATATTTGGTGTACTTTTGATATATTATGTAAATTATATAATATATAATTGGTGTAGTTTTTCATATTTTACATAGACTGTGTAACATACATGTACCATCCTTTTTGTTATTTTATTTACAGTATATAATATACATTTGGTGTAATTTTTGATATTTTATATACAGTATATTAAATATAATTACTTTAGTTTTTGACAGTTTATTTACAGTATATATAACACATATTTGGTGTACTTTTTGATATTTTAAGTACAGTGTGTAATATATATTTACTGTACTTTTTGATTTTATTTACAGTATATAAAATGTATTTGGTGTACTTTAATTAATATTATATGTGCAATATATGAAATGTATTTGCTGTACTTTTTGACATTTTTTGTACAGTATATAATATAAATTTGATGTACTTTTGATATATTATGTAAATTATATAATATATAATTGGTGTAGTTTTTGATATTTTACATAGAGTGTGTAATATGTATGTACTATCCTTTTTGATATTTTATTTACAGTATATAATATACGTTTGTTGTAATTTTTGATATTTTATGTACAGTATATTAAATATAATTACTGTAGTTTTTGACAGTTTATTTACAGTATATATAACACATATTTGGTGTACTTTTTGATATTTTAAGTACAGGGTGTAATATATATTTACTGTACTTTTTGATTTTTTTACAGTATATAAAATGTATTTGGTGTACTTTTAGTTAATATTATATGTACAATATATGAAATATATTTGCTGTACTTTTTGATATCTTATGTATAGTATATAATATATATTTGGTGTACTTTTGATATATTATGTAAATTATATAATATATAATTGGTGTAGTTTTTGATATTTTACATAGAATGTGTAATATACATGTACTATCCTTTTTGATATTTTATTTACAGTATATAATATACATTTGGTGTAATTTTTGATATTTTATGTACAGTATATTAAATATAATTACTGTAGTTTTTGATAGTTTATTTACAGTATATATAACACATATTTGGTGTACTTTTTGATATTTTAAGTACATTGTTTAATATATATTTACTGTACTTTTTGATTTTATTTACAGTATATAAAATGTATTTGGTGTACTTTTAGTTAATATTATATGTACAATATATGAAATGTATTTGCTGTACTTTTTGACATTTTTTGTACAGTACATAATATATATTTGGTGTACTTTTGATATATTATGTAAATTATATAATATATAATTGGTGTAGTTTTTGATATTTTACATAGAGTGTGTAATATGTATGTACTATCCTTTTTGATATTTTATTTACAGTATATAATATACATTTGGTGTAATTTTTGATATTTTATGTACAGTATATTAAATATAATTACTGTAGTTTTTGACAGTTTATTTACAGTATATATAACACATATTTGGTGTACTTTTTGATATTTTAAGTACAGTGTGTAATATATATTTACTGTACTTTTTGATGTTTTTACAGTATATAAAATGTATTTGGTGTACTTTTAGTTAATATTATATGTACAATATATGAAATATATTTGCTGTACTTTTTGATATCTTATGTATAGTATATAATATATATTTGGTGTACTTTTGATATATTATGTAAATTATATAATATATAATTGGTGTAGTTTTTGATATTTTACATAGAGTGTGTAATATACATGTACTATCCTTCTTGATATTTTATTTACAGTATATAATATACATTTGGTGTAATTTTTGATATTTTATGTACAGTATATTAAATATAATTACTGTAGTTTTTGATAGTTTATTTACAGTATATATAACACATATTTGGTGTACTTTTTGATATTTTAAGTACAGTGTGTAATATATATTTAGTGTACTTTTTGATTTTTTTTTACAGTATATAAAATGTATTTGGTGCACTTTTAGTTAATATTATATGTACAATACATGAAATATATTTGCTCTACTTTTTGTTCTTTTATGTACAGTATATAATATATATTTGGTGTACTTTTGATATATTATGTAAATTATATAATATATAATTGGTGTAGTTTTTCATATTTTACATAGTGTGTGTAATATATATCTACTATCCTTTTTGATATTTTATTTACAGTATATAATATACATTTGGTGTAATTTTTGATATTTTATGTACAGTATATTAAATATAATTACTGTAGTTTTTGACAGTTTATTTACAGTATATATAGCACATATTTGGTGTACTTTTTGATATTTTAAGTACAGTGTGTAATATATATTTACTGTACTTTTTGATTTTATTTACTGTATATAAAATGTATTTGGTGTACTTTTAGTTAATATTATATGTACAATATATGAAATGTATTTGCTGTACTTTTTGACATTTTTTGTACAGTATATAATATATATTTGGTGTACTTTTGATATATTATGTAAATTATATAATATATAATTTGTGTAGTTTTTGATATTTTACATAGAGTGTGTAATATATATGTACTATCCTTTTTGATATTTTATTTACAGTATATAATATATATTTGGTGTAATTTTTGATATTTTAAGTACAGCATATTAAATATAATTTCTGTAGTTTTTGACAGTTTATTTACAGTATATATAACACATATTTGGTGTACTTTTTGATATTTTAAGTACCGTGTGTAATATATATTTACTGTACTTTTTGATTTTTTTACAGTATATAAAATGTATTTGGTGTACTTTTAGTTAATATTATATGTACAATATATGAAATATATTTGCTGCACTTTTTGATATCTTATGTATAGTATATAATATATATTTGGTGTACTTTTGATATATTATGTAAATTATATAATATATAATTGGTGTAGTTTTTGATATTTTACATAGAGTGTGTAATATACTTGTACTATCCTTTTTGATATTTTATTTACAGTATATAATATACATTTGGTGTAATTTTTGATATTTTATGTACAGTATATTAAATATAATCACTGTAGTTTTTGATAGTTTATTTACAGTATATATAACACATATTTGGTGTACTTTTTGATATTTTAAGTACAGTGTGTAATATATATTTAGTGTACTTTTCGATTTTTTTTTACAGTATATAAAATGTATTTGGTGCACTTTTAGTTAATATTATATGTACAACACATGAAATATATTTGCTGTACTTTTTGTTATTTTATGTACAGTATATAATATATATTTGGTGTACTTTTGATATATTATGTAACTTATATAATATATAATTGGTGTAGTTTTTCATATTTTACATAGACTGTGTAACATACATGTACCATCCTTTTTGTTATTTTATTTACAGTATATAATATACATTTGGTGTAATTTTTGATATTTTATGTACAGTATATTAAATATAATTACTTTAGTTTTTGACAGTTTATTTACAGTATATATAACACATATTTGGTGTACTTTTTGATATTTTAAGTACAGTGTGTAATATATATTTACTGTACTTTTTGATTTTATTTACAGTATATAAAATGTATTTGGTGTACTTTTAGTTAATATTATATGTGCAATATATGAAATGTATTTGCTGTACTTTTTGACATTTTTTGTACAGTATATAATATAAATTTGATGTACTTTTGATATATTATGTAAATTATATAATATATAATTGGTGTAGTTTTTGATATTTTACATAGAGTGTGTAATATGTATGTACTATCCTTTTTGATATATTATTTACAGTATAATATACATTTGTTGTAATTTTTGATATTTTATGTACAGTAGATTAAATATAATTACTGTAGTTTTTGACAGTTTATTTACAGTATATATAACACATATTTGGTGTACTTTTTGATATTTTAAGTACAGGGTGTAATATATATTTACTGTACTTTTTGATTTTTTTACAGTATATAAAATGAATTTGGTGTACTTTTAGTTAATATTATATGTACAATATATGAAATATATTTGCTGTACTTTTTGATATCTTATGTATAGTATATAATATATATTTGGTGTACTTTTGATATATTATGTAAATTATATAATATATAATTGGTGTAGTTTTTGATATTTTACATAGAATGTGTAATATACATGTACTATCCTTTTTGATATTTTATTTACAGTATATAATATACATTTGGTGTAATTTTTGATATTTTATGTACAGTATATTAAATATAATTACTGTAGTTTTTGATAGTTTATTTACAGTATATATAACACATATTTGGTGTACTTTTTGATATTTTAAGTACAGTGTGTAATATATATTTAGTGTAATTTTTGATATTTTTTTACAGTATATAAAATGTATATGGTGCACTTTTAGTTAATATTATATGTACAATACATGAAATATATTTGCTGTACTTTTTGTTATTTTATGTACAGTATATAATATATATTTGGTGTACTTTTCATATATTATGTAAATTATATAATATATAATTGGTGTAGTTTTTCATATTTTACATAGTGTGTGTAATATATATCTACTATCCTTTTTGATATTTTATTTACAGTACATAATATACATTTGGTGTAATTTTTGATATTTCATGTACAGTATATTAAATATAATTACTGTAGTTTTTGATAGTTTATTTACAGTATATATAACAAATATTTGGTGTACTTTTTGATATTTTAAGTACAGTGTGTAATATATATTTAGTGTAGTTTTTGATTTTTTTTTAAAGTATATAAAATGTATTTGGTGCACTTTTAGTTAACATTATATGGACAATACATGAAATATATTTGCTGTACTTTTTGTTATTTTATGTACAGTATATAATATATATTTGGTGTACTTTTGATATATGATTTAAATTATATAATATATAATTGGTGTAGTTTTTGATATTTTACATAGAGTGTTTAATATGTATGTACTATCCTTTTTGATATTTTATTTACAGTATATAATATACATTTCGTGTAATTTTTGATATTTTATGTACAGTATATTAAATATAATTACTGTAGTTTTTGACAGTTTATTTACAGTATATATAACACATATTTGGTGTACTTTTTGATATTTTAAGTACAGTGTGTAATATATATTTACTGTACTTTTTGATTTTTTTACAGTATATAAACTGTATTTGGTGTACTTTTAGTTAATATTATATGTACAATATATGAAATGTATTTGCTGTACATTTTGACATTTTTTGTACAGTATATAATACATATTTGGTGTACTTTTGATATATTATGTAAGTTATATAATATATAATTGGTGTAGTTTTTGATATTTTACATAGAGTGTGTAATATACATGTACTATCCTTTTTGATATATTATTTACAGTATATAATATACATTTGGTGTAATTTTTGATATTTTATGTACAGTATATTAAATATAATTACTGTAGTTTTTGATAGTTTATTTACAGTATATATAACACATATTTGGTGTACTTTTTGATATTTTAAGTACAGTGTGTAATATATATTTAGTGTACTTTTTGATTTTTTTTTACAGTTTATAAAATGTATTTGGTGCACTTTTAGTTAATATTATATGTACAATACATGAAATATATTTGCTGTACTTTTTGTTATTTTATGTACAGTATAGAATATATATTTGGTGTACTTTTGATATATTATGTAAATTATATTATATATAATTTGTGTAGTTTTTCATATTTTACATAGTGTGTATAATATATATCTACTATACTTTTTGATATTTTATTTACAGTATATAATATACATTTGGTGTAATTTTTGATATTTTATGTACAGTATATTAGATATAATTACTGTAGTTTTTGTTAGTTTATTTACAGTATATATAACACATATTTGGTGTACTTTTTGATATTTTAAGTACAGTGTGTAATATATATTTGCTGTACTTTTTGATTTTATTTACAGTATATAAAATGTATTTGGTGTACTTTTAGTTAATATTATATGTACAATATATGAAATGTATTTGCTGTACTTTTTGACATTTTTTGTACAGTATATAATATATATTTGGTGTAGTTTTGATATATTATGTAAATTATATAATATTTAATTGGTGTAGTTTTTGATATTTTACATAGAGTGTGTAATATGTATGTACTATCCTTTTTGATATTTTATTTACAGTATATGATATACATTTGGTGTAATTTTTGATATTTTATGTACAGTATATAAAATATAATTACTGTAGTTTTTGACAGTTTATTTACAGTATATATAACACATATTTGGTGTACTTTTTGATATTTTAAGTACAGTGTGTAATATATATTTACTGTACTTTTTGACTTTTTTACAGTATATAAAATGTATTTGGTGTACTTTTAGTTAATATTGTATGTACAATATATGAAATACATTTGCTGTACTTTTTGATATCTTATGTATAGTATATAATATATATTTGGTGTACTTTTGATATATTATGTAAATTATATAATATATAATTGGTGTAGTTTTTGATATTTTACATAGAGTGTGTAATATACATGTACTATCCTTTTTGATAATTTATTTACAGTATATAATATACATTTGGTGTAATTTTTGATATTTTATGTACAGTATATTAAATATAATTACTGTAGTTTTTGATAGTTTATTTACAGTATATATAACACATATTTGGTGTACTTTTTGATATTTTAAGTACAGTGTGTAATATATATTTACTGTACTTTTTGATTTTATTTACAGTATATAAAATGTATTTGGTGAACTTTTAGTTAATATTATATGTACAATATATGAAATATATTTGCTGTACTTTTTGTTACTTTATGTACATTATATAATACATATTTGGTGTACTTTTGATATATTATGTAAATTATATAATATATAATTGGTGTAGTTTTTCATATTTTACATAGTGTGTGTAATATATATCTACTATCCTTTTTGATATTTTATTTACAGTACATAATATACTTTTGGGGTAATTTTTGATATTTTATGTACAGTATATTAAATATAATTACTGTAGTTTTTGACAGTTTATTTACAGTATATATAACACATATTTGGTGTACTTTTTGATATTTTAAGTACAGTGTGTAATATATATTTACTGTACTTTTTGATTTTATTTCCAGTATATAAAATGTATTTGGTGTACTTTTAGTTAATATTATACGTACACTATATGAAATATATTTGCTGTAATTTTTGGTACTTTATGTACAGTATATAATACATATTTTGTGTACTTTTGATATATTATGTAACTTATATAATATATAATTGGTGTAGTTTTTGATATTTTACATAGAGTGTTTAATATATATGTACTATCCTTTTTGATATATTATTGACCGTATATAATATACATTTGGTGTAATTTTTGATATTTTATGTACAGTATATTAAATATAATTACTGTAGTTTTTGATAGTTTATTTACAGTATATATAACACATATTTGGTGTACTTTTTGATATTTTAAGTACAGTGTGTAATATATATTTACCTTAATTTTTGATATTTTATTTACAGTATATAAAATGTATTTGGTGTACTTTTAGTTAATATTATATGTACAATATATGAAATATAATTGCTGTACTTTTTGATATTTTATGTACAGAATATAATATATATTTGGTGTACTTTTGATATATTATGTAAATTATATAATATATAATTGGTGTAGTTTTTGATATTTTACATAGAGTGTGTAATATATATGTAGTATCTTTTTGATATTTTATTTACAGTATATAATATACATTTGGTGTAATTTTTGATATTTTATGTACAGTATATTAAATATAATTACTGTAGTTTTTGATAGTTTATTTACAGTACATATAACACATATTTGGTGTACTTTTTGATATTTTAAATACAGTGTGTAATAGATATTTCCTGTACTTTTTGATTTTTTTACAGTATATAAAATGTATTTGGTGTAGTTTTAGTTAATATTATATGTACAATATATGAAATATTTTTGCTGTACTTTTTGATATCTTATGTGCAGTATATAATATATATTTGGTGTACATTTGATATATTATGTAAATTATATCATATATAATTGGTGTAGTTTTTGATACTTTACATAGAGTGTGTTATATATGTACTATCTTTTTGATATATTATTTACAGTATATGATAAACATTTGGTGTAATTTTTGATATTTTATGTACAGTATATTAAATATAATTACTGTAGTTTTTGATAGTTTATTTACAGTACATATAACACATATTTGGTGTACTTTTTGATATTTTAAGTACAGTGTGTAATATATATTTACTGTAATTTTTGATTTTTTTTACAGTATATAGAATGTATTTGGTGTACTTTTAGTTCATATTATATGTACAATATATGAAATATATTTGCTGTATTTTTGATATTTTATGTACAGTATATAAAATATATTTGGTGTACTTTTGATATATTATGTAAATTATATAATATATAATTGTTGTAGTTTTTGATATTTTACATAGAGTGTGTAATATATATGTACTATCATTTTGATATTTTATTTACAGTATATACTATACATTTGGTGTAATTTTTGATATTTTATGTACAGTATATTAAATATAATTACTGTAGTTTTTGACAGTTTACTTACAGTATCTATAACACATATTTGGTGTACTTTTTGATATTTTAAGTACAGTGTGTAATATATATTTGCTGTACTTTTTGATTTTTTTTACAGTATATAAAATATATTTGGTGTACTTTTAGTTAATATTATATGTACAATATATGAAATATATTTGCTGTACTTTTTGATATCTTATGTACAGTATATAATATATATTTTGTGTACTTTTGATATATTATGTAAATTATATAATATATAATTGGTGTAGTTTTTGATATTTAACATAGAGTGTGTAATATATATGTACTATCCTTTTTGATATTTTATTTACAGTATATAATATACATTTGGTGTAATTTTTGATATTTTATGTACAGTATATTAAATATAATTACTGTGGTTTTTGATAGTTTATTTGGAGTATATATAACACATATTTGGTGTACTTTTTGATATTTTAAGTACAGTATGTAATATATATTTACTGTACTTTTTGATTTTTTTTACCGTATATAAAATGTATTTGGTGTACTTTTAGTTAATATTATATGTACAATATATGAAATGTATTTGCTGTACCTTTGATATTTTATGTACAGAATATAATATATATTTGGTGTACTTTTTATATATTATGTAAATTATATAATATATAATTGGTGTAGTTTTTGATATTTTACATACAGTGTGTAATATATACGTACTATCCTTTTTGATATTTTATTTACAGTATATAATATACATTTGGTGTAATTTTTGATATTTTATGTACAGTATATTAAATATAATTACTGTAGTTTTTGACAGTTTATTTACAGTATATATAACACATATTTGGTGTACTTTTTGATATTTTAAGTACAGTGTGTAATATATATTTACTGTACTTTTTGATGTTTTTACAGTATATAAAATGTATTTGGTGTACTTTTAGTTAATATTATATGTACAATATATGAAATATATTTGCTGCACTTTTTGATATCTTATGTATAGTATATAATATATATTTGGTGTACTTTTGATATATTATGTAAATTATATAATATATAATTGGTGTAGTTTTTGATATTTTACATAGAGTGTGTAATATACATGTACTATCATTTTGATATTTTATTTACAGTATATAATATACATTTGGTGTTATTTTTGATATTTTATGTACAGTATATTAAATATAATTACTGTAGTTTTTGATAGTTTATTTACAGTATATATAACACATATTTGGTGTACTTTTTGATATTTTAAGTACAGTGTGTAATATATATTTACTGTACTTTTTGATTTTATTTACAGTATATAAAATGTATTTGGTGAACTTTTAGTTAATATTATATGTACAATACATGAAATATATTTGCTGTACTTTTTGTTACTTTATGTACATTATATAATACATATTTGGTTTACTTTTGATATATTATGTAAATTATATAATATATAATTGGTGTAGTTTTTCATATTTTACATAGTGTGTGTAATATATATCTACTATCCTTTTTGATATTTTATTTACAGTACATAATATACATTTTGGGGTAATTTTTGATATTTTATGTACAGTATATTAAATATAATTACTGTAGTTTTTGACAGTTTATTTACAGTATATATAACACATATTTGGTGTACTTTTTGATATTTTAAGTACAGTGTGTAATATATATTTACTGTACTTTTTGATTTTTTTTACAGTATATAAAATGTATTTGGTGTACTTTTAGTTAATATTATATGTACACTATATGAAATAGATTTGCTGTAATTTTTGGTACTTTATGTACAGTATATAATACATATTTGGTGTACTTTTGATATATTATGTAAATTATATAATATATAATTGGTGTAGTTTTTGATATTTTACAAAGAGTGTGTAATATATATGTACTATCTTTTTGATATTTTATTTATAGTATATAATATACATTTAGTGTAATTTTTGATATTTTATGTACAGTATATTAAATATAATTACTGTAGTTTTTGATAGTTTATTTACAGTATATATAACACATATTTGGTGTACTTTTTGATATTTTAAGTACAGTGTGTAATATATATTTACTGTACTTTTTGATTTTTTTTTACAGCATATAAAGTGTATTTGGTGTACTTTTAGTTAATATTATATGTACAATATATGAAATATATTTGCTGTACTTTTTGATATTTTATGTACAGAATATAATATATATTTGGTGTACTTTTGATATATTATGTAAATTATAAAATATATAATTGGTGTAGTTTTTGATATTTTACATAGAGTGTGTAATACATATGTAGTATTTTTTGATATTTTATTTACAGTATATAATATACATTTGGTGTAATTTTTGATATTTTATGTACAGTATATTAAATATAATTACTGTAGTTTTTGATAGTTTATTTACAGTATATATAACACATATTTGGTGTACTTTTTGATATTTTAATTATAGTGTGTAATATATATTTACTGTATTTTTGATTTTTTTTTACAGTATATAAAATGTATTTGGTGTACTTTTAGTTAATATTATATGTACCATATATGAAATATATTTGCTGTACTTTTTGATATCTTATGTACAGTATATAATATATATTTGTTGTACTTTTGATATATTATGTAGATTATATAATATATAATTGGTGTAGTTTTTGATATTTTACATAGAGTGTGTAATATATATGTACTATTCTTTTTGATATTTTATTTACAGTATATAATATACATTTGGTGTAATTTTAGATATTTTACGTACAGTATATTAAATATAATTACTGTAGTTTTTGATAGTTTATTTACAGTATATATAACACATATTTGGTGTAGTATTTGATATTTTAAGTACAGTGTGTAATATACATTTACTGTACTTTTTAAATTTTTTTACAGTATATAAAATGTATTTGGTGTACTTTTACTTAATATTATATGTACAATATATGAAATATATTTGCTGTACATTTTGATATTTTATGTACAGTATATAATATATATTTGGTGTACTTTTGATATATTATGTAAATTATATAATATATAATTGGTGTAGTTTTTGATATTTTACATAGAGTGTGTAATATATATGTACTATCCTTTTTGATATTTTATTTACAGTATATAATATACATTTGGTGTAATTTTTGATATTTTATGTACAGTATATTAAATATAATTACTGTGGTTTTTGATAGTTTATTTGGAGTATATATAACACATATTTGGTGTACTTTTTGATATTTTAAGTACAGTATGTAATATATATTTACTGTACTTTTTGATTTTTTTTACCGTATATAAAATGTATTTGGTGTACTTTTAGTTAATATTATATGTACAATATATGAAATGTATTTGCTGTACCTTTGATATTTTATGTACAGAATATAATATATATTTGGTGTACTTTTTATATATTATGTAAATTATATAATATATAATTGGTGTAGTTTTTGATATTTTACATACAGTGTGTAATATATACGTACTATCCTTTTTGATATTTTATTTACAGTATATAATATACATTTGGTGTAATTTTTGATATTTTATGTACAGTATATTAAATATAATTACTGTAGTTTTTGACAGTTTATTTACAGTATATATAACACATATTTGGTGTACTTTTTGATATTTTAAGTACAGTGTGTAATATATATTTACTGTACTTTTTGATGTTTTTACAGTATATAAAATGTATTTGGTGTACTTTTAGTTAATATTATATGTACAATATATGAAATATATTTGCTGCACTTTTTGATATCTTATGTAGAGTATATAATATATATTTGGTGTACTTTTGATATATTATGTAAATTATATAATATATAATTGGTGTAGTTTTTGATATTTTACATAGAGTGTGTAATATACATGTACTATCCTTTTTGATATTTTATTTACAGTATATAATATACATTTGGTGTAATTTTTGATATTTTATGTACAGTATATTAAATATAATTACTGTAGTTTTTGATAGTTTATTTACAGTATATATAACACATATTTGGTGTACTTTTTGATATTTTAAGTACAGAGTGTAATATATATTTTGTGTAATTTTTGATTTTTTTTTACAGTATATAAAATGTATATGGTGCACTTTTAGTTAATATTATATGTACAATACATGAAATATATTTGCTGTACTTTTTGTTATTTTATGTACAGTATATAATATATATTTGGTGTACTTTTGATATATTATGTAAATTATATAATATATAATTGGTGTAGATTTTCATATTTTACATAGTGTGTGTAATATATATCTACTATCCTTTTTGATATTTTATTTACAGTATATAATATACATTTGGTGTAATTTTTGATATTTTATGTACAGTATATTAAATATAATTACTGTAGTTTTTGATAGTTTATTTACAGTATATATAACACATATTTGGTGTACTTTTTGATATTTTAAGTACAGTGTGTAATATATATTTAGTGTACTTTTTGATTTTTTTTTACACTTTATAAAATGTATTTGCTGCAATTTTAGTTAATATTATATGTACAATACATGAAATATATTTGCTGTACTTTTTGTTATTTTATGTACAGTATATAATATATATTTGGTGTACTTTTGATATATTATGTAAATTATATAATATATAATTGGTGTAGTTTTTCGTATTTTACATAGTGTGTGTAAAATATATCTACTATCATTTTGATATTTTATTTACAGTATATAATATACATTTGGTGTAATTTTTGATATTTTATGTACAGTATGTTAAATATAATTACTGTTCTTTTTGACAGTTTATTTACAGTATATATAACACATATTTGGTGTACTTTTTGATATTTTAAGTACAGTGTGTAATATATATTTACTGTACTTTTTGATTTTATTTACAGTATATAAAATGTATTTGGTGTACTTTTAGTTAATATTATATGTACAATATATGAAATGTATTTGCTGTACTTTTTGACATTTTTTGTACAGTATATAATATATATTTGGTGTACTTTTGATATATTATGTAAATTATATAATATATAATTGGTGTAGTTTTTGATATTTTACATAGAGTGTGTAATATGTATGTACTATCCTTTTTGATATTTTATTTACAGTATATAATATACATTTGGTGTAATTTTTGATATTTTATGTACAGTATATTAAATATAATTACTGTAGTTTTTGACAGTTTATTTACAGTATATATAACACATATTTGGTGTACTTTTTGATATTTTAAGTACAGTGTGTAATATATATTTACTGTACTTTTTGATTTTTTTACAGTATGTAAAATGTATTTGGTGTACTTTTAGTTAATATTATATGTACAATATATGAAATATATTTGCTGTACTTTTTGATATCTTATGTATAGTATATAATATAGAGTTGGTGTACTTTTGATATATTATGTAAATTATATAATATATAATTTGTGTAGTTTTTGATATTTTACATAGAGTGTGTAATATACATGTACTATCCTTTTTGATATTTTATTTACAGTATATAATATACATTTGGTGTAATTTTTGATATTTTATGTACAGTATATTAAATATAATTACTGTAGTTTTTGACAGTTTATTTACAGTATATATAACACATATTTGGTGTACTTTTTGATATTTTAAGTACAGTGTGTAATCTATATTTAGTGTCCTTTTTGATTTTTTTTACAGTATATAAAATGTATTTGGTGCACTTTTAGTTAATATTATATGTACAATACATGAAATATATTTGCTGTACTTTTTGTTATTTTATGTACAGTATATAATATATATTTGGTGTACTTTTGATATATTATGTAAATTATATAATATATAATTGGTGTAGTTTTTCATATTTTACATAGTGTGTGTAATATATATCTACTATCGTTTTTGATATTTTATTTACAGTATATAATATACATTTGGTGTAATTTTTGATATTTTATGTACAGTATATTAAATATAATTACTGTAGTTTTTGACAGTTTATTTACAGTATATATAACACATATTTGGTGTACTTTTTGATATTTTAAGTACAGTGTGTCATATATATTTACTGTACTTTTTGATTTTTTTTTACAGTATATAAAATGTATTTGGTGCACTTTTAGTTAATATTATATGTACAATACATGAAATATATTTGCTGTACTTTTTGTTATTTTATGTACAGTATATAATATATATCTGGTGTACTTTTGATATATGATGTAAATTATATAATATATAATTGGTGTAGTTTTTCATATTTTACATAGTGTGTGTAATATATATCTACTATCCTTTTTGATATTTTATTTACAGTATATAATATACATTTGGTGTAATTTTTGATATTTTATGTAGAGTATATTAAATATAATTACTGTAGTTTTTGACAGATTATTTACAGTATATATAACACATATTTGGTGTACTTTTTGATATTTTAAGTACAGTGTGTAATATATATTTACTGTACTTTTTGATTTTATTTACAGTATATAAAATGTATTTGGTGTACTTTTAGTTAATATCATATGTACAATATATGACATGTATTTGCTGTACTTTTTGACATTTTTTGTACAGTATATAATATATATTTGGTGTACTTTTGATATATTATGTAAGTTATATAATATATAATTGGTTTAGTTTTTGATATTTTACATAGAGTGTGTAATATGTATGTACTATCCTTTTTGATATTTTATTTACAGTATATAATATACATTTGGTGTAATTTTTGATATTTTATGTACAGTATATTAAATATAATTACTGTACTTTTTGACAGTTTATTTACAGTATATATAACACATATTTGGTGTACTTTTTGATATTTTAAGTACAGTGTGTAATATATATTTACTGTACTTTTTGATGTTTTTACAGTATATAAAATGTATTTGGTGTACTTTTAGTTAATATTATATGTACAATATATGAAATATATTTGCTGTACTTTTTGATATCTTATGTATAGTATATAATATATATTTGGTGTACTTTTGATATATTATGTAAATTATATAATATATAATTGGTGTAGTTTTTGATATTTTACATAGAGTGTGTAATATACATGTACTATCCTTTTTGATATTTTATTTACAGTATATAATATACATTTGGTGTAATTTTTGATATTTTATGTACAGTATATTAAATATAATTACTGTTGTTTTTGATAGTTTATTTACAATATATATAACACATATTTGGTGTACTTTTTGATATTTTAAGTACAGTGTGTAATATATATTTAGTGTACATTTTGATTTTTTTTACAGTATATAAAATGTATTTGGTGCACTTTTAGTTAATATTATATGTACAATACATGAAATATATTTGCTGTACTTTTTGTTATTTTATGTACAGTATATAATATATATTTGGTGTACTTTTGATATATTATGTAAATTATATAATATATAATTGGTGTAGTTTTTGATATTTTACATAGGGTGTGTAACATACATGTACTATCCTTTTTGATATTTTATTTACAGTATATAATGTACATTTGGTGTAATTTTTGATATTTTATGTACAGTATATTAAATATAATTACTGTAGTTTTTGATAGCTTATTTACAGTATATATAACACATATTTGGTGTACTTTTTGATGTTTTAATTACAGTGTGTAATATATATTTAGTGTACATTTTGATTTTTTTTACAGTATATAAAATGTATTTGGTGCACTTTTAGTTCATATTATATGTACAATACATGAAATATATTTGCTGTACTTTTTGTTATTTTATGTACAGTATATAATATATATTTGGTGTACTTTTGATATATTATGTAAATTATATAATATATAATTGGTGTAGTTTTTGATATTTTACATAGGGTGTGTAACATACATGTACTATCCTTTTTGATATTTTATTTACAGTATATAATATACATTTGGTGTAATTTTTGATATTTTATGTACAGTATATTAAATATAATTACTGTAGTTTTTGATAGTTTATTTACAGTATATATAACACATATTTGGTGTACTTTTTGATATTTTAAGTACAGTGTGTAATATATATTTAGTGTACTTTTTGATTTTTTTTACAGTATATAAAATGTATTTGGTGCACTTTTAGTTAATATTATATGTACAATATATGAAATATATTTGCTGTACTTTTGTTATTTTATGTACAGTATATAAGATATATTTGGTGTACTTTTGATATACTATGTAAATTATATAATATATAATTGGTGTAGTTTTTCATATTTTACATAGTGTGTGTAATATATATCTACTATCCTTTTTGATATTTTATTTACAGTATATAATATACATTTGGTGTAATTTTTGATATTTTATGTACAGTATATTAAATATAATTACTGTAGTTTTTGACAGTTTATTTACAGTATATATAACACATATTTGGTGTACTTTTTGATATTTTAAGTACAGTGTGTAATATATATTTACTGTACTTTTTGATTTTATTTGCAGTATATAAAATGTATTTGGTGTACTTTTAGTTAATATTATATGTACAATATATGAAATGTGTTTGCTGTACTTTTTGACATTTTTTGCACAGTATATAATATATATTTGGTGTACTTTCGATATATTATGTAAATTATATAATATATAATTGGTGTAGTTTTTGATATTTTACATAGAGTGTGTAATATGTATGTACTATCCTTTTTGATATTTTATTTACAGTATATAATATACATTTGGTGTAATTTTTGATATTTTATGTACAGTATATTAAATATAATTACTGTAGTTTTTGACAGTTTATTTACAGTATATATAACACATATTTGGTGTACTTTTTGATATTTTAAGTACAGTGTGTAATATATATTTACTGTACTTTTTGATGTTTTTACAGTGTATAAAATGTATTTGGTGTACTTTTAGTTAATATTATATGTACAACATATGAAATATATTTGCTGTACTTTTTGATATCTTATGTATAGTATATAATATATATTTGGTGTACTTTTGATATATTATGTAAATTATATAATATATAATTGGTGTAGTTTTTGATATTTTACATAGAGTGTGTAATATACATGTACTATCTTTTTGATATTTTATTTACAGTATATAATATACATTTGGTGTAATTTTTGATATTTAATGTACAGTATATTAAATATAATTACTGTAGTTTTTGATAGTTTATTTACAGTATATATAACACATATTTGGTGTACTTTTTGATATTTTAAGTACAGTGTGTAATATATATTTAGTGTACTTTTTGATTTTTTTTACAGTATATAAAATGTATTTGGTGCACTTTTAGTTAATATTATATGTACAATACATGAAATATATTTGCTGTACTTTTTGTTATTTTATGTACAGTATATAATATATATTTGGTGTACTTTTGCTATATTATGTAAATTATATAATATATAATTGGTGTAGTTTTTCATATTTTACATAGTGTGTATAATATATATCTACTATCCTTTTTGATATTTTATTTACAGTATATAATATACATTTGGTGTAAATTTTGATATTTTATGTACAGTATATTAAATATAATTACTGTAGTTTTTGATAGTTTATTTACAGTATATATAACACATATTTGTTGTACTTTTTGATATTTTAAGTACAGTGTGTAATATATATTTAGTGACTTTTTGATTTTTTTTTACACTATATAAAATGTATTTGGTGCACTTTTATTTAATATTATATGTACAATACATGAAATATATTTGCTGTACTTTTTGTTATTTTATGTACACTATATAATATATATTTGGTGTACTTTTGATATATTATGTAAATTATATGATATATAATAGGTGTAGTTTTTCATATTTTACATAGTGTGTGTAATATATATCTACAATCCTTTTTGATATTTTATTTGCAGTATATAATATACATTTGGTGTAATTTTTGATATTTTATATACAGTATATTAAATATAATTACTGTAGTTTTTGACAGTTTGTTTACAGTATATATAACACATATTTGGTGTACTTTTTGATATTTTAAGTACAGTGTGTAATATATATTTACTGTACTTTTTGATTTTTTTACAGTATATAAAATGTATTTGTTGTACTTTTAGTTAATATTATATGTACAATATATGAAATGTATTTGCTGTACGTTTTGACATTTTTTGTACAGTATATAATATATATTTGGTGTACTTTTGATATATTATGTAAATTATATAATATATAATTGGTGTAGTTTTTGATATTTTACATAGAGTGTGTAATATACATGTACTATCTTTTTGATATTTTATTTACAGTATATAATATACATTTGGTGTAATTTTTGATATTTTATGTACAGTATATTAAATATAATTACTGTAGTTTTTGATAGTTTATTTACAGTATATATAACACATATTTGGTGTACTTTTTGATATTTTAAGTACAGTGTGTAATATATATTTAGTGTACTTTTTGATTTTTTTTTACAGTATATAAAATGTATTTGGTGCACTTTTAGTTAATATTATATGTACAATACATGAAATATATTTGCTGTACTTTTTGTTATTTTATGTACAGTATATAATATATATTTGGTGTACTTTTGATATATTATGTAAATTATATAATATATAATTGGTGTAGTTTTTCATACTTTACATAGTGTGTGTAATATATATCTACTATCCTTTTTGATATTTTATTTACAGTACAAAATATACATTTGGTGTAATTTTTGATATTTTATGTACAGTATATTAAATATAATTACTGTAGTTTTTGATAGTTTATTTACAGTATATATAACACATATTTGGTGTACTTTTTGATATTTTAAGTACAGTGTGTAATATATATTTAGTGTACTTTTTGATTTTTTTTTACAGTATATAAAATGTATTTGGTGCACTTTTAGTTAATATTATATGTACAATATATGAAATATATTTGCTGTACTTTTGTTATTTTATGTACAGTATATAAGATATATTTGGTGTACTTTTGATATACTATGTAAATTATATAATATATAATTGGTGTAGTTTTTCATATTTTACATAGTGTGTGTAATATATATCTACTATCCTTTTTGATATTTTATTTACAGTATATAATATACATTTGGTGTAATTTTTGATATTTTATGTACAGTATATTAAATATAATTACTGTAGTTTTTGACAGTTTATTTACAGTATATATAACACATATTTGGTGTACTTTTTGATATTTTAAGTACAGTGTGTAATATATATTTACTGTACTTTTTGATTTTATTTACAGTATATAAAACGTATTTGGTGTACTTTTAGTTAATATTATATGTACAATATATGAAATGTGTTTGCTCTACTTTTTGACATTTTTTGCACAGTATATAATATATATTTGGTGTACTTTCGATATATTATGTAAATTATATAATATATAATTGGTGTAGTTTTTGATATTTTACATAGAGTGTGTAATATGTATGTACTATCCTTTTTGATATTTTATTTACAGTATATAATATACATTTGGTGTAATTTTTGATATTTTATGTACAGTATATTAAATATAATTACTGTAGTTTTTGACAGTTTATTTACAGTATATATAACACATATTTGGTGTACTTTTTGATATTTTAAGTACAGTGTGTAATATATATTTACTGTACTTTTTGATGTTTTTACAGTATATAAAATGTATTTGGTGTACTTTTAGTTAATATTATATGTACAATATATGAAATATATTTGCTGTACTTTTTGATATCTTATGTATAGTATATAATATATATTTGGTGTACTTTTGATATATTATGTAAATTATATAATATATAATTGGTGTCGTTTTTGATATTTTACATAGAGTGTGTAATATACATGTACTATCCTTTTTGATATTTTATTTACAGTATATAATATACATTTGGTGTAATTTTTGATATTTTATGTACAGTATATTAAATATAATTACTGTAGTTTTTGATAGTTTATTTACAGTATATATAACACATATTTGGTGTACTTTTTGATATTTTAAGCACAGTGTGTAATATATATTTAGTGTACTTTTTGATTTTTTTTTACAGTATATAAAATGTATTTGGTGCACTTTTAGTTAATATTATATGCACAATACATGAAATATATTTGCTGTACTTTTTGTTATTTTATGTACAGTATATAATATATATTTGGTGTACTTTTGATATATTATGTAAATTATATAATATATAATTGGTGTAGTTTTTCATATTTTACATAGTGTGTGTAATATATATCTACTATCCTTTTTGATATTTTATTTACAGTACATAATATACATTTGGTGTAATTTTTGATATTTTATGTACAGTATATTAAATATAATTACTGTAGTTTTTGATAGTTTATTTACAGTATATATAACACATATTTGGTGTACTTTTTGATATTTTAAGTACAGTGTGTAATATATATTTAGTGTACTTTTTGATTTTTTTTTACAGTATATAAAATGTATTTGGTGCACTTTTAGTTAATATTATATGTACAATATATGAAATATATTTGCTGTACTTTTGTTATTTTATGTACAGTATATAAGATATATTTGGTGTACTTTTGATATACTATGTAAATTATATAATATATAATTGGTGTAGTTTTTCATATTTTACATAGTGTGTGTAATATATATCTACTATCCTTTTTGATATTTTATTTACAGTATATAATATACATTTGGTGTAATTTTTGATATTTTATGTACAGTATATTAAATATAATTACTGTAGTTTTTGTCAGTTTATTTACAGTATATATAACACATATTTGGTGTACTTTTTGATATTTTAAGTACAGTGTGTAATATATATTTACTGTACTTTTTGATTTTATTTACAGTATATAAAATGTATTTGGTGTACTTTTAGTTAATATTATATGTACAATATATGAAATGTGTTTGCTGTACTTTTTGACATTTTTTGCACAGTATATAATATATATTTGGTGTACTTTCGATATATTATGTAAATTATATAATATATAATTGGTGTAGTTTTTGATATTTTACATAGAGTGTGTAATATGTATGTACTATCCTTTTTGATATTTTATTTACAGTATATAATATACATTTGGTGTAATTTTTGATATTTTATGTACAGTATATTAAATATAATTACTGTAGTTTTTGACAGTTTATTTACAGTATATATAACACATATTTGGTGTACTTTTTGATATTTTAAGTACAGTGTGTAATATATATTTACTGTACTTTTTGATGTTTTTACAGTATATAAAATGTATTTGGTGTACTTTTAGTTAATATTATATGTACAATATATGAAATATATTTGCTGTACTTTTTGATATCTTATGTATAGTATATAATATATATTTGGTGTACTTTTGATATATTATGTAAATTATATAATATATAATTGGTGTCGTTTTTGATATTTTACATAGAGTGTGTAATATACATGTACTATCCTTTTTGATATTTTATTTACAGTATATAATATACATTTGGTGTAATTTTTGATATTTTATGTACAGTATATTAAATATAATTACTGTAGTTTTTGATAGTTTATTTACAGTATATATAACACATATTTGGTGTACTTTTTGATATTTTAAGCACAGTGTGTAATATATATTTAGTGTACTTTTTGATTTTTTTTTACAGTATATAAAATGTATTTGGTGCACTTTTAGTTAATATTATATGCACAATACATGAAATATATTTGCTGTACTTTTTGTTATTTTATGTACAGTATATAATATATATTTGGTGTACTTTTGATATATTATGTAAATTATATAATATATAATTGGTGTAGTTTTTCATATTTTACATAGTGTGTGTAATATATATCTACTATCCTTTTTGATATTTTATTTACAGTACATAATATACATTTGGTGTAATTTTTGATATTTTATGTACAGTATATTAAATATAATTACTGTAGTTTTTGATAGTTTATTTACAGTATATATAACACATATTTGGTGTACTTTTTGATATTTTAAGTACAGTGTGTAATATATATTTAGTGTACTTTTTGATTTTTTTTTACAGTATATAAAATGTATTTGGTGCACTTTTAGTTAATATTATATGTACAATATATGAAATATATTTGCTGTAATTTTGTTATTTTATGTACAGTATATAAGATATATTTGGTGTACTTTTGATATACCATGTAAATTATATAATATATAATTGGTGTAGTTTTTCATATTTTACATAGTGTGTGTAATATATATCTACTATCCTTTTTGATATTTTATTTACAGTATATAATATACATTTGGTGTAATTTTTGATATTTTATGTACAGTATATTAAATATAATTACTGTAGTTTTTGTCAGTTTATTTACAGTATATATAACACATATTTGGTGTACTTTTTGATATTTTAAGTACAGTGTGTAATATATATTTACTGTACTTTTTGATTTTATTTACAGTATATAAAATGTATTTGGTGTACTTTTAGTTAATATTATATGTACAATATATGAAATGTGTTTGCTGTACTTTTTGACATTTTTTGCACAGTATATAATATATATTTGGTGTACTTTCGATATATTATGTAAATTATATAATATATAATTGGTGTAGTTTTTGATATTTTACATAGAGTGTGTAATATGTATGTACTATCCTTTTTGATATTTTATTTACAGTATATAATATACATTTGGTGTAATTTTTGATATTTTATGTACAGTATATTAAATATAATTACTGTAGTTTTTGACAGTTTATTTACAGTATATATAACACATATTTGGTGTACTTTTTGATATTTTAAGTACAGTGTGTAATATATATTTACTGTACTTTTTGATGTTTTTACAGTATATAAAATGTATTTGGTGTACTTTTAGTTAATATTATATGTACAATATATGAAATATATTTGCTGTACTTTTTGATATCTTATGTATAGTATATAATATATATTTGGTGTACTTTTGATATATTATGTAAATTATATAATATATAATTGGTGTCGTTTTTGACATTTGACATACAGTGTGTAATATACATGTACTATCTTTTTGATATTTTATTTACAGTATATAATATACATTTGGTGTAATTTTTGATATTTTATGTACAGTATATTAAATATAATTACTGTAGTTTTTGATAGTTTATTTACAGTATATATAACACATATTTGGTATACTTTTTGATATTTTAAGTACAGTGTGTAATATATATTTAGTGTACTTTTTGATTTTTTTTACAGTATATAAAATGTATTTGGTGCACTTTTAGTTAATATTATATGTACAATACATGAAATATATTTGCTGTACTTTTTGTTATTTTATGTACAGTATATAATATATATTTGGTGTACTTTTGCTATATTATGTAAATTATATAATATATAATTGGTGTAGTTTTTCATATTTTAAAGGTGTGTATAATATATATCTACTATCCTTTTTGATATTTTATTTACAGTATATAATATACATTTGGTGTAAATTTTGATATTTTATGTACAGTATATTAAATATAATTACTGTAGTTTTTGATAGTTTATTTACAGTATATATAACACATATTTGGTGTACTTTTTGATATTTTAAGTACAGTGTGTAATATATATTTAGTGTACTTTTTGATTTTTTTTTACAGTATATAAAATGTATTTGGTGCACTTTTAGTTAATATTATATGTACAATACATGAAATATATTTGCTGTACTTTTTGTTATTTTATGTACAGTATATAATATATATTTGGTGTACTTTTGATATATTATGTAAATTATATAATATATAATTGGTGTAGTTTTTCATATTTTACATAGTGTGTGTAATATATATCTACTATCCTTATTGATATTTTATTTACAGTACATAATATACATTTGGTGTAATTTTTGATATTTTATGTACAGTATATTAAATATAATTACTGTAGTTTTTGATAGTTTATTTACAGTATATATAACACATATTTGGTGTACTTTTTGATATTTTAAGTACAGTGTGTCATATATATTTAGTGTACTTTTTGATTTTTTTTTACAGTATATAAAATGTATTTGGTGCACTTTTAGTTAATATTATATGTACAATACATGAAATATATTTGCTGTACTTTTTGTTATTTTATGTACAGTATATAATATATATTTGGTGTACTTTTGATATATGATGTAAATTATATAATATATAATTGGTGTAGTTTTTCATATTTTACATAGTGTGTGTAATATATATCTACTATCCTTTTTGATATTTTATTTACAGTATATAATATACATTTGGTGTAATTTTTGATATTTTATGTACAGTATATTAAATATAATTACTGTAGTTTTTGACAGTTTATTTACAGTATATATAACACATATTTGGTGTACTTTTTGATATTTTAAGTACAGTGTGTAATATATATTTACTGTACTTTTTGATTTTATTTACAGTATATAAAATGTATTTGGTGTACTTTTAGTTAATATCATATGTACAATATATGAAATGTATTTGCTGTACTTTTTGACATTTTTTGTACAGTATATAATATATATTTGGTGTACTCTTGATATATTATGTAAGTTATATAATATATAATTGGTTTAGTTTTTGATATTTTACATAGAGTGTGTAATATGTATGTACTATCCTTTTTGATATTTTATTTACAGTATATAATATACATTTGGTGTAATTTTTGATATTTTATGTACAGTATATTAAATATAATTACTGTAGTTTTTGACAGTTTATTTACAGTATATATAACACATATTTGGTGTACTTTTTGATATTTTAAGTACAGTGTGTAATATATATTTACTGTACTTTTTGATGTTTTTACAGTATATAAAATGTATTTGGTGTACCTTTAGTTACTATTATATGTACAATATATGAAATATATTTGCTGTACTTTTTGATATCTTATGTATAGTATATAATATATATTTGGTGTACTTTTGATATATTATGTAAATTATATAATATATAATTGGTGTAGTTTTTGATATTTTAAATAGAGTGTGTAGTATACATGTACTATCCTTTTTGATATTTTATTTACAGTATATAATATACATTTGGTGTAATTTTTGATATTTTATGTACAGTATATTAAATATAATTACTGTAGTTTTTGATAGTTTATTTACAGTATATATAACACATATTTGGTGTACTTTTTGATATTTTAAGTACAGTGTGTAATATATATTTAGTGTACATTTTGATTTTTTTTTACAGTATATAAAATGTATTTGGTGCACTTTTAGTTAATATTATATGTACAATACATGAAATATATTTGCTGTACTTTTTGTTATTTTATGTACAGTATATAAGATATATTTGGTGTACTTTTGATATATTATGTAAATTATATAATATATAATTGGTGTAGTTTTTGATATTTTACATAGGGTGTGTAACATACATGTACTATCATTTTTGATATTTTATTTACAGTATATAATTTACATTTGGTGTAATTTTTGATATTTTATGTACAGTATATTAAATATAATTACTGTAGTTTTTGACAGTTTATTTACAGTATATATAACACATATTTGGTGTACTTTTTGATATTTTAAGTACAGTGTGTAATATATATTTACTGTACTTTTTGATTTTATTTACAGTATATAAAATGTATTTGGTGTACTTTTAGTTAATATCATATGTACAATATATGAAATGTATATGCTGTACTTTTTGACATTTTTTGTACAGTATATAATATATATTTGGTGTACTTTTGATATATTATGTAAGTTATATAATATATAATTGGTTTAGTTTTTGATATTTTACATAGAGTGTGTAATATGTATGTACTATCCTTTTTGATATTTTATTTACAGTATATAATATACATTTGGTGTAATTTTTGATATTTTATGTACAGTATATTAAATATAATTACTGTAGTTTTTGACAGTTTATTTACAGTATATATAACACATATTTGGTGTACTTTTTGATATTTTAAGTACAGTGTGTAATATATATTTACTGTACTTTTTGATGTTTTTACAGTATATAAAATGTATTTGGTGTACTTTTAGTTAATATTATATGTACAATATATGAAATATATTTGCTGTACTTTTTGATATCTTATGTATAGTATATAATATATATTTGGTGTACTTTTGATATATTATGTAAATTATATAATATATAATTGGTGTAGTTTTTGATATTTTACATAGAGTGTGTAATATACATATACTATCCTTTTTGATATTTTATTTACAGTATATAATATACATTTGGTGTAATTTTTGATATTTTATGTACAGTATATTAAATATAATTACTGTAGTTTTTGATAGTTTATTTACAGTATATATAACACATATTTGGTGTACTTTTTGATATTTTAAGTACAGTGTGTAATATATATTTAGTGTACATTTTGATTTTTTTTTACAGTATATAAAATGTATTTGGTGCACTTTTAGTTAATATTATATGTACAATACATGAAATATATTTGCTGTACTTTTTGTTATTTTATGTACAGTATATAAGATATATTTGGTGTACTTTTGATATATTATGTAAATTATATAATATATAATTGGTGTAGTTTTTGATATTTTACATAGGGTGTGTAACATACATGTACTATCTTTTTTGATATTTTATTTACAGTATATAATTTACATTTGGTGTAATTTTTGATATTTTATGTACAGTATATTAAATATAATTACTGTAGTTTTTGACAGTTTATTTACAGTATATATAACACATATTTGGTGTACTTTTTGATATTTTAAGTACAGTGTGTAATATATATTTACTGTACTTTTTGATGTTTTTACAGTATATAAAATGTATTTGGTGTACTTTTAGTTAATATTATATGAACAATATATGAAATATTTTTGCTGTACTTTTTGATATCTTATGTATAGTATATAATATATATTTGGTGTACTTTTGATATATTATGTAAATTATATAATATATAATTGGTGTAGTTTTTGATATTTTACATAGAGTGTGTAATATACATGTACTATCTTTTTGATATTTTATTTACAGTATATAATATACATTTGGTGTAATTTTTGATATTTTATGTACAGTACATTAAATATAATTACTGTAGTTTTTGATAGTTTATTTACAGTATATATAACACATATTTGTTGTACTTTTTGATATTTTAAGTACAGTGTGTAATATATATTTAGTGTACTTTTTGATTTTTTTTTACAGTATATAAAATGTATTTGGTGCACTTTTAGTTAATATTATATGTACAATACATGAAATATATTTGCTGTACTTTTTGTTATTTTTTGTACAGTATATAATATATATTTGGTGTACTTTTGCTATATTATGTAAATTATATAATATATAATTGGTGTAGTTTTTCATATTTTACATAGTGTGTATAATATATATCTACTATCCTTTTTGATATTTTATTTACAGTATATAATATACATTTGGTGTAAATTTTGATATTTTATGTACAGTATATTAAATATAATTACTGTAGTTTTTGATAGTTTATTTACAGTATATATAACACATATTTGGTGTACTTTTTGATATTTTAAGTACAGTGTGTAATATATATTTAGTGACTTTTTGATTTTTTTTTACACTATATAAAATGTATTTGGTGCACTTTTAGTTAATATTATATGTACAATACATGAAATATATTTGCTGTACTTTTTGTTATTTTATGTACACTATATAATATATATTTGGTGTACTTTTGATATATTATGTAAATTATATGATATATAATTGGTGTAGTTTTTCATATTTTACATAGTGTGTGTAATATATATCTACAATCCTTTTTGATATTTTATTTGCAGTATATAATATACATTTGGTGTAATTTTTGATATTTAATATACAGTATATTAAATATAATTACTGTAGTTTTTGACAGTTTATTTACAGTATATATAACACATATTTGGTGTACTTTTTGATATTTTAAGTACAGTGTGTAATATATATTTAGTGTACTTTTTGATTTTTTTTTACAGTATATAAAATGTATTTGGTGCACTTTTAGTTAATATTATATGTACAATACATGAAATATATTTGCTGTACTTTTTGTTATTTTATGTATAGTATATAATATATATTTGGTGTACTTTTGATATATTATGTAAATTATATAATATATAATTGGTGTAGTTTTTGATATTTTACATAGGGTGTGTAACATACATGTACTATCCTTTTTGATATTTTATTTACAGTATATAATGTACATTTGGTGTAATTTTTGATATTTTATGTACAGTATATTAAATATAATTACTGTAGATTTTGATAGTTTATTTACAGTATATATAACACATATTTGGTGTACTTTTTGATATTTTAAGTAGTGTGTAATATATATTTAGTGTACTTTTTGATTTTTTTTTACAGTATATAAAATGTATTTGGTGCACTTTTAGTTAATATTATATGTACAATACATGAAATATATTTGCTGTACTTTTTGTTATTTTATGTACACTATATAATATATATTTGGTGTACTTTTGATATATTATGTAAATTATATAATATATAATTGGTGTAGTTTGTCATATTTTACATAGTGTGTGTAATATATATCTACTAAACTTTTTGATATTTTATTTACGGTATATAATATACATTTTGTGTAATTTTTGATATTTTATGTACAGTATATTAAATATAATTACTGTAGTTTTTGACAGTTTATTTACAGTATATATAACACATATTTGGTGTACTTTTTGATATTTTAAGTACAGTGTGTAATATATATTTACTGTACTTTTTGATTTTATTTACAGTATATAAAATGTATTTGGTGTACTTTTAGTTAATATTATATGTACAATATATGAAATGTATTTGCTGTACTTTTTGACATTTTTTGTACAGTATATAATATATATTTGGTGTACTTTCGATATATTATGTAAATTATATAATATATAATTGGTGTAGTTTTTGATATTTTACATAGAGTGTGTAATATGTATGTACTATCCTTTTTGATATTTTATTTACAGTATATAATATACATTTGGGGTAATTTTTGATATTTTATGTACAGTATATTAAATATAATTACTGTAGTTTTTGACAGTTTATTTACAGTATATATAACACATATTTGGTGTACTTTTTGATATTTTAAGTACAGTGTGTAATATATATTTACTGTATTTTTGATGTTTTTACAGTATATAAAATGTATTTGGTGTACTTTTAGTTAGTATTATATGTACAATATATGAAATATATTTGCTGTACTTTTTGATATCTTATGTATAGTATATAATATATATTTGGTGTACTTTTGATATATTATGTAAATTATATAATATATAATTGGTGTAGTTTTTGATATTTTACATAGAGTGTGTAATATACATGTACTATCTTTTTGATATTTTATTTACAGTATATAATATACATTTGGTGTAATTTTTGATAATTTATGTACAGTATATTAAATATAATTACTGTAGTTTTTGATAGTTTATTTACAGCATATATAACACATATTTGGTGTACTTTTTGATATTTTAAGTACAGTGTGTAATATATATTTAGTGTACTTTTTGATTTTTTTTTACAGTATATAAAATGTATTTGGTGCACTTTTAGTTAATATTATATGTACAATACATGAAATATATTTGCTGTACTTTTTGTTATTTTATGTACAGTATATAATATATATTTGGTGTACTTTTGCTATATTATGTAAATTATATAATATATAATTGGTGTAGTTTTTCATATTTTACATAGTGTGTATAATATATATCTACTATCATTTTTGATATTTTATTTACAGTATATAATATACATTTGGTGTAAATTTTGATATTTTATGTACAGTATATTAAATATAATTACTGTAGTTTTTGATAGTTTATTTACAGTATATATAACACATATTTGGTGTACTTTTTGATATTTTAAGTACAGTGTGTAATATATATTTACTGTATTTTTGATTTTATTTACAGTATATAAACTGTATTTGGTGTACTTTTAGTTAATATTATATGTACAATATATGAAATGTATTTGCTGTACTTTTTGACATTTTTGGTACAGTATATAATATATATTTGGTGTACTTTCGATATATTATGTAAATTATATAATATATAATTGGTGTAGTTTTTGATATTTTACATAGAGTGTGTAATATGTATGTACTATCCTTTTTGATATTTTATTTACAGTATATAATATACATTTGGTGTAATTTTTGATATTTTATGTACAGTATATTAAATATAATTACTGTAGTTTTTGACAGTTTATTTACAGTATATATAACACATATTTGGTGTACTTTTTGATATTTTAAGTACAGTGTGTAATATATATCTACTGTACTTTTTGATGTTTTTACAGTATATAAAATGTATTTGGTGTACTTTTAGTTAATATTATATGTACAATATATGAAATATATTTGCTGTACTTTTTGATATCTTATGTATAGTATATAATATATATTTGGTGTACTTTTGATATATTATGTAAATTATGTAGTATATAATTGGTGTAGTCTTTGATATTTTACATAGAGTGTGTAATATACATGTACGATCCTTTTTGATATTTTATTTACAGTATATAATATACATTTGGTGTAATTTTTGATATTTTATGTACAGTATATTAAATATAATTACTGTAGTTTTTGATAGTTTATTTACAGTATATATAACACATATTTGGTGTACTTTTTGATATTTTAAGTACAGTGTGTAATATATATTTAGTGTACTTTTTGATTTTTTTTTACAGTATATAAAATGTATTTGGTGCACTTTTAGTTAATACTATATGTACAATACATGAAATATATTTGCTGTACTTTTTGTTATTTTATGTACAGTATATAATATATATTTGGTGTACTTTTGATATATTATGTAAATTATATAATATATAATTGGTGTAGTTTTTCATATTTTACATAGTGTGTGTAATATATTTCTACTATCCTTTTTGATATTTTATTTACAGTATATAATATACATTTGGTGTAACTTTTGATATTTTATGTACAGTATATTAAATATAATTACTGTAGTTTTTGACAGTTTATTTACAGTATATATAACACATATTTGGTGTACTTTTTGATATTTTAAGTACAGTGTGTAATATATATTTACTGTACTTTTTGATGTTTTTACAGTATATAAAATGTATTTGGTGTACTTTTAGTTAATATTATATGTACATTATATGAAATATATTTGCTGTACTTTTTGATATCTTATGTATAGTATGTAATATATATTTGGTGTACTTTTGATATATTATGTAAATTATATAATATATAATTGGTGTAGTTTTTGATATTTTACATAGAGTGTGTAATATACATGTACTATCCTTTTTGATATTTTATTTACAGTATATAATATACATTTGGTGTAATTTTTGATATTTTATGTACAGTATACTAAATATAATTACTGTAGTTTTTGATAGTTTATTTACAGTATATATAACACATATTTGGTGTACTTTTTGATATTTTAAGTACAGTGTGTAATATATATTTAGTGTACTTTTTGATTTTTTTTACAGTATATAAAATGTATTTGGTGCACTTTTAGTTAATATTATATGTACAATATATGAAATATATTTGCTGTACTTTTTGATATCTTATGTATAGTATATAATATATATTTGGTGTACTTTTGATATATTATGTAAATTATATAATATATAATTGGTGTAGTTTTTGATATTTTACATAGAGTGTGTAATATACATGTACTATCCTTTTTGATATTTTATTTACAGTATATAATATACATTTGGTGTAATTTTTGATATTTTATTTACAGTATATTAAATATAATTACTGTAGTTTTTGATAGTTTATTTACAGTATATATAACACATATTTGGTGTACTTTTTGATATTTTAAGTACAGTGTGTAATATATATTTAGTGTACTTTTTGATTTTTTTTTACACTATATAAAATGAATTTGGTGCACTTTTAGTTAATCTTATATGTACAATACATGAAATATTTTTGCTGTACTTTTTGTTATTTTATGTACAGTATATAATATATATTTGGTGTACTTTTGATATATTATGTAAACTATATAATATATAATTGGTGTAGTTTTTCATATTTTACATAGTGTGTGTAATATATATCTACTATCCTTTTTGATATTTTATTTACAGTATATAATATACATTTGGTGTAATTTTTGATATTTTATGTACAGTATATTAAATATAATTACTGTAGTTTTTGACAGTTTATTTACAGTATATATAACACATATTTGGTGTACTTTTTGATATTTTAAGTACAGTGTGTAATATATATTTACTGTACTTTTTGATTTTATTTACAGTATATAAAATGTATTTGGTGTACCTTTAGTTAATATCATATGTACAATATATGAAATGTATTTGCTGTACTTTTTGACATTTTTTGTACAGTATATAATATATATTTGGTGTACTTTTGATATATTATATAAGTTATATAATATATAATTGGTTTAGTTTTTGATATTTTACATAGAGTGTGTAATATGTATGTACTATCCTTTTTGATATTTTATTTACAGTATATAATATACATTTGGTGTAATTTTTGATATTTTATGTACAGTATATTAAATATAATTACTGTAGTTTTTGACAGTTTATTTACAGTATATATAACACATATTTGGTGTACTTTTTGATATTTTAAGTACAGTGTGTAATATATATTTACTGTACTTTTTGATGTTTTTACAGTATATAAAATGTATTTGGTGTACTTTTAGTTAATATTATATGTACAATATAGGAAATATATTTGCTGAACTTTTTGATATCTTATGTATAGTATATAATATATATTTGGTGTACTTTTGATATATTATGTAAATTATATAATATATAATTGGTGTAGTTTTTGATATTTTACATAGAGTGTGTAATATACATGTACTATCCTTTTTGATATTTTATTTACAGTATATAATATACATTTGGTGTAATTTTTCATATTTTATGTACAGTATATTAAATATAATTACTGTAGTTTTTGATAGTTTATTTACAGTATATATAACACATATTTGGTGTACTTTTTGATATTTTAAGTACAGTGTGTAATATATATTTAGTGTACTTTTTGATTATTTTTACAGTATATAAAATGTATTTGGTGCACTTTTAGTTAATATTATATGTACAATACATGAAATATATTTGCTGTACTTTTTGTTATTTTATGTACACTATATAATATATATTTGGTGTACTTTTGATATATTATGTAAATTATATAATATATAATTGGTGTAGTTTTTCATATTTTACATAGGGTGTGTAATATATATCTACTATCCTTTTTGATATTTTATTTACAGTATATAATATACATTTGGTGTAATTTTTGATATTTTAAGTACAGTGTGTAATATATATTTAGTGTACATTTTGATTTTTTTTTTACAGTATATAAAATGTATTTGGTGCACTTTTAGTTAATATTATATGTACAATACATGAAATATATTTGCTGTACTTTTTGTTATTTTATGTACGGTATATAAGATATATTTGGTGTACTTTTGATATATTATGTAAATTATATAATATATAATTGGTGTAGTTTTTGATATTTTACATAGGGTGTGTAACATACATGTACTATCATTTTTGATATTTTATTTACAGTATATAATTTACATTTGGTGTAATTTTTGATATTTTATGTACAGTATATTAAATATAATTACTGTAGTTTTTGACAGTTTATTTACAGTATATATAACACATATTTGGTGTACTTTTTGATATTTTAAGTACAGTGTGTAATATATATTTACTGTACTTTTTGATTTTATTTACAGTATATAAAATGTATTTGGTGTACTTTTAGTTAATATCATATGTACAATATATGAAATGTATATGCTGTACTTTTTGACATTTTTTCTACAGTATATAATATATATTTGGTGTACTTTTGATATATTATGTAAGTTATATAATATATAATTGGTTTAGTTTTTGATATTTTACATAGAGTGTGTAATATGTATGTACTATCCTTTTTGATATTTTATTTACAGTATATAATATACATTTGGTGTAATTTTTGATATTTTATGTACAGTATATTAAATATAATTACTGTAGTTTTTGACAGTTTATTTACAGTATATATAACACATATTTGGTGTACTTTTTGATATTTTAAGTACAGTGTGTAATATATATTTACTGTACTTTTTGATGTTTTTACAGTATATAAAATGTATTTGGTGTACTTTTAGTTAATATTATATGTACAATATATGAAATATATTTGCTGTACTTTTTGATATCTTATGTATAGTATATAATATATATTTGGTGTACTTTTGATATATTATGTAAATTATATAATATATAATTGGTGTAGTTTTTGATATTTTACATAGAGTGTGTAATATACATATACTATCCTTTTTGATATTTTATTTACAGTATATAATATACATTTGGTGTAATTTTTGATATTTTATGTACAGTATATTAAATATAATTACTGTAGTTTTTGATAGTTTATTTACAGTATATATAACACATATTTGGTGTACTTTTTGATATTTTAAGTACAGTGTGTAATATATATTTAGTGTACATTTTGATTTTTTTTTACAGTATATAAAATGTATTTGGTGCACTTTTAGTTAATATTATATGTACAATACATGAAATATATTTGCTGTACTTTTTGTTATTTTATGTACAGTATATAAGATATATTTGGTGTACTTTTGATATATTATGTAAATTATATAATATATAATTGGTGTAGTTTTTGATATTTTACATAGGGTGTGTAACATACATGTACTATCTTTTTTGATATTTTATTTACAGTATATAATTTACATTTGGTGTAATTTTTGATATTTTATGTACAGTATATTAAATATAATTACTGTAGTTTTTGACAGTTTATTTACAGTATATATAACACATATTTGGTGTACTTTTTGATATTTTAAGTACAGTGTGTAATATATATTTACTGTACTTTTTGATGTTTTTACAGTATATAAAATGTATTTGGTGTACTTTTAGTTAATATTATATGAACAATATATGAAATATTTTTGCTGTACTTTTTGATATCTTATGTATAGTATATAATATATATTTGGTGTACTTTTGATATATTATGTAAATTATATAATATATAATTGGTGTAGTTTTTGATATTTTACATAGAGTGTGTAATATACATGTACTATCTTTTTGATATTTTATTTACAGTATATAATATACATTTGGTGTAATTTTTGATATTTTATGTACAGTATATTCAATATAATTACTGTAGTTTTTGATAGTTTATTTACAGTATATATAACACATATTTGGTGTACTTTTTGATATTTTAAGTACAGTGTGTAATATATATTTAGTGTACTTTTTGATTTTTTTTTACAGTATATAAAATGTATTTGGTGCACTTTTAGTTAATATTATATGTACAATACATGAAATATATTTGCTGTACTTTTTGTTATTTTATGTACAGTATATAATATATATTTGGTGTACTTTTGCTATATTATGTAAATTATATAATATATAATTGGTGTAGTTTTTCATATTTTACATAGTGTGTGTAATATATATCTACTATCCTTTTTGATATTTTATTTACAGTATATAATATACATTTGGTGTAAATTTTGATATTTTATGTACAGTATATTAAATATAATTACTGTAGTTTTTGATAGTTTATTTACAGTATATATAACACATATTTGGTGTACTTTTTGATATTTTAAGTACAGTGTGTAATATATATTTAGTGACTTTTTGATTTTTTTTACACTATATAAAATGTATTTGGTGCACTTTTAGTTAATATTATATGTACAATACATGAAATATATTTGCTGTACTTTTTGTTATTTTATGTACACTATATAATATATATTTGGTGTACTTTTGATATATTATGTAAATTATATGATATATAATTGGTGTAGTTTTTCATATTTTACATAGTGTGTGTAATATATATCTACAATCCTTTTTGATATTTTATTTGCAGTATATAATATACATTTGGTGTAATTTTTGATATTTAATATACAGTATATTAAATATAATTACTGTAGTTTTTGACAGTTTATTTACAGTATATATAACACATATTTGGTGTACTTTTTGATATTTTAAGTACAGTGTGTAATATATATTTAGTGTACTTTTTGATTTTTTTTTACAGTATATAAAATGTATTTGGTGCACTTTTAGTTAATATTATATGTACAATACATGAAATATATTTGCTGTACTTTTTGTTATTTTATGTATAGTATATAATATATATTTGGTGTACTTTTGATATATTATGTAAATTATATAATATATAATTGGTGTAGTTTTTGATATTTTACATAGGGTGTGTAACATACATGTACTATCCTTTTTGATATTTTATTTACAGTATATAATGTACATTTGGTGTAATTTTTGATATTTTATGTACAGTATATTAAATATAATTACTGTAGATTTTGATAGTTTATTTACAGTATATATAACACATATTTGGTGTACTTTTTGATATTTTAAGTAGTGTGTAATATATATTTAGTGTACTTTTTGATTTTTTTTTACAGTATATAAAATGTATTTGGTGCACTTTTAGTTAATATTATATGTACAATACATGAAATATATTTGCTGTACTTTTTGTTATTTTATGTACACTATATAATATATATTTGGTGTACTTTTGATATATTATGTAAATTATATAATATATAATTGGTGTAGTTTGTCATATTTTACATAGTGTGTGTAATATATATCTACTATCCTTTTTGATATTTTATTTACGGTATATAATATACATTTGGTGTAATTTTTGATATTTTATGTACAGTATATTAAATATAATTACTGTAGTTTTTGACAGTTTATTTACAGTATATATAACACATATTTGGTGTACTTTTTGATATTTTAAGTACAGTGTGTAATATATATTTACTGTACTTTTTGATTTTATTTACAGTATATAAAATGTATTTGGTGTACTTTTAGTTAATATTATATGTACAATATATGAAATGTATTTGCTGTACTTTTTGACATTTTTTGTACAGTATATAATATATATTTGGTGTACTTTCGATATATTATGTAAATTATATAATATATAATTGGTGTAGTTTTTGATATTTTACATAGAGTGTGTAATATGTATGTACTATCCTTTTTGATATTTTATTTACAGTATATAATATACATTTGGTGTAATTTTTGATATTTTATGTACAGTATATTAAATATAATTACTGTAGTTTTTGACAGTTTATTTACAGTATATATAACACATATTTGGTGTACTTTTTGATATTTTAAGTACAGTGTGTAATATATATTTACTGTATTTTTGATGTTTTTACAGTATATAAAATGTATTTGGTGTACTTTTAGTTAGTATTATATGTACAATATATGAAATATATTTGCTGTACTTTTTGATATCTTATGTATAGTATATAATATATATTTGGTGTACTTTTGATATATTATGTAAATTATATAATATATAATTGGTGTAGTTTTTGATATTTTACATAGAGTGTGTAATATACATGTACTATCCTTTTTGATATTTTATTTACAGTATATAATATACATTTGGTGTAATTTTTGATATTTTATGTACAGTATATTAAATATAATTACTGTAGTTTTTGATAGTTTATTTACAGTATATATAACACATATTTGGTGTACTTTTTGATATTTTAAGTACAGTGTGTAATATATATTTAGTGTACTTTTTGATTTTTTTTTACAGTATATAAAATGTATTTGGTGCACTTTTAGTTAATATTATATGTACAATACATGAAATATATTTGCTGTACTTTTTGTTATTTTATGTACAGTATATAATATATATTTGGTGTACTTTTGCTATATTATGTAAATTATATAATATATAATTGGTGTAGTTTTTCATATTTTACATAGTGTGTATAATATATATCTACTATCCTTTTTGATATTTTATTTACAGTATATAATATACATTTGGTGTAAATTTTGATATTTTATGTACAGTATATTAAATATAATTACTGTAGTTTTTAATAGTTTATTTACAGTATATATAACACATATTTGGTGTACTTTTTGATATTTTAAGTACAGTGTGTAATATATATTTAGTGACTTTTTGATTTTTTTTTACACTATATAAAATGTATTTGGTGCAATTTTAGTTAATATTATATGTACAATACATGAAATATATTTGCTGTACTTTTTGTTATTTTATGTACACTATATAATATATATTTGGTGTACTTTTGATATATTATATAAATTATATAATATATAATTGGTGTAGTTTTTCATATTTTACATAGTGTGTGTAATATATATCTACTATCCTTTTTGATATTTTATTTGCAGTATATAATATACATTTGGTGTAATTTTTGATATTTTATATACAGTATATTAAATATAATTACTGTAGTTTTTGACAGTTTATTTACAGTATATATAACACATATTTGGTGTACTTTTTGATATTTTAAGTACAGTGTGTAATATATATTTATTGTATTTTTGATTTATTTACAGTATATAAACTGTATTTGGTGTACTTTTAGTTAATATTATATGTACAATATATGAAATGTATTTGCTGTACTTTTTGACATTTTTAGTACAGTATATAATATATATTTGGTGTACTTTCGATATATTATGTAAATTATATAATATATAATTGGTGTAGTTTTTGATATTTTACATAGAGTGTGTAATATGTATGTACTATCCTTTTTGATATTTTATTTACAGTATATAATATACATTTGGTGTAATTTTTGATATTTTATGTACAGTATATTAAATATAATTACTGTAGTTTTTGACAGTTTATTTACAGTATATATAACACATATTTGGTGTACTTTTTGATATTTTAAGTACAGTGTGTAATATATATCTACTGTACTTTTTGATGTTTTTACAGTATATAAAATGTATTTGGTGTACTTTTAGTTAATATTATATGTACAATATATGAAATATATTTGCTGTACTTTTTGATATCTTATGTATAGTATATAATATATATTTGGTGTACTTTTGATATATTATGTAAATTATATAGTATATAATTGGTGTAGTTTTTGATATTTTACATAGAGTGTGTAATATACATGTACTATCCTTTTTGATATTTTATTTACAGTATATAATATACATTTGGTGTAATTTTTGATATTTTATGTACAGTATATTAAATATAATTACTGTAGTTTTTGATAGTTTATTTACAGTATATATAACACATATTTGGTGTACTTTTTGATATTTTAAGTACAGTGTGTAATATATATTTAGTGTACTTTTTGATTTTTTTTTACAGTATATAAAATGTATTTGGTGCACTTTTACTTAATACTATATGTACAATACATGAAATATATTTGCTGTACTTTTTGTTATTTTATGTACAGTATATAATATATATTTGGTGTACTTTTGATATATTATGTAAATTATATAATATATAATTGGTGTAGTTTTTCATATTTTACATAGTGTGTGTAATATATATCTACTATCCTTTTTGATATTTTATTTACAGTATATAATATACATTTGGTGTAACTTTTGATATTTTATGTACAGTATATTAAATATAATTACTGTAGTTTTTGACAGTTTATTTACAGTATATATAACACATATTTGGTGTACTTTTTGATATTTTAAGTACAGTGTGTAATATATATTTACTGTACTTTTTGATGTTTTTACAGTATATAAAATGTATTTGGTGTACTTTTAGTTAATATTATATGTACATTATATGAAATATATTTGCTGTACTTTTTGATATCTTATGTATAGTATGTAATATATATTTGGTGTACTTTTGATATATTATGTAAATTATATAATATATAATTGGTGTAGTTTTGATATTTTACATAGAGTGTGTAATATACATGTACTATCCTTTTTGATATTTTATTTACAGTATATCATATACATTTGGTGTAATTTTTGATATTTTATGTACAGTATACTAAATATAATTACTGTAGTTTTTGATAGTTTATTTACAGTATATATAACACATATTTGGTGTACTTTTTGATATTTTAAGTACAGTGTGTAATATATATTTAGTGTACTTTTTGATTTTTTTTACAGTATATAAAATGTATTTGGTGCACTTTTAGTTAATATTATATGTACAATATATGAAATATATTTGCTGTACTTTTTGATATCTTATGTATAGTATATAATATATATTTGGTGTACTTTTGATATATTATGTAAATTATATAATATATAATTGGTGTAGTTTTTGATATTTTACATAGAGTGTGTAATATACATGTACTATCCTTTTTGATATTTTATTTACAGTATATAATATACATTTGGTGTAATTTTTGATATTTTATTTACAGTATATTAAATATAATTACTGTAGTTTTTGATAGTTTATTTACAGTATATATATCACATATTTGGTGTACTTTTTGATATTTTAAGTACAGTGTGTAATATATATTTAGTGTACTTTTTGATTTTTTTTTACACTATATAAAATGAATTTGGTGCACTTTTAGTTAATCTTATATGTACAATACATGAAATATTTTTGCTGTACTTTTTGTTATTTTATGTACAGTATATAATATATATTTGGTGTACTTTTGATATATTATGTAAACTATATAATATATAATTGGTGTAGTTTTTCATATTTTACATAGTGTGTGTAATATATATCTACTATCCTTTTTGATATTTTATTTACAGTATATAGTATACATTTGGTGTAATTTTTGATATTTTATGTACAGTATATTAAATATAATTACTGTAGTTTTTGACAGTTTATTTACAGTATATATAACACATATTTGGTGTACTTTTTGATATTTAAAGTACAGTGTGTAATATATATTTACTGTACTTTTTGATTTTATTTACAGTATATAAAATGTATTTGGTGTACCTTTAGTTAATATCATATGTACAATATATGAAATGTATTTGCTGTACTTTTTGACATTTTTTGTACAGTATATAATATATATTTGGTGTACTTTTGATATATTATATAAGTTATATAATATATAATTGGTTTAGTTTTTGATATTTTACATAGAGTGTGTAATATGTATGTACTATCCTTTTTGATATTTTACTTACAGTATATAATATACATTTGGTGTAATTTTTGATATTTTATGTACAGTATATTAAATATAATTACTGTAGTTTTTGACAGTTTATTTACAGTATATATAACACATATTTGGTGTACTTTTTGATATTTTAAGTACAGTGTGTAATATATATTTACTGTACTTTTTGATGTTTTTACAGTATATAAAATGTATTTGGTGTACTTTTAGTTAATATTATATGTACAATATATGAAATATATTTGCTGAACTTTTTGATATCTTATGTATAGTATATAATATATATTTGGTGTACTTTTGATATATTATGTAAATTATATAATATATAATTGGTGTAGTTTTTGATATTTTACATAGAGTGTGTAATATACATGTACTATCCTTTTTGATATTTTATTTACAGTATATAATATACATTTGGTGTAATTTTTCATATTTTATGTACAGTATATTAAATATAATTACTGTAGTTTTTGATAGTTTATTTACAGTATATATAACACATATTTGGTGTACTTTTTGATATTTTAAGTACAGTGTGTAATATATATTTAGTGTACTTTTTGATTATTTTTACAGTATATAAAATGTATTTGGTGCACTTTTAGTTAATATTATATGTACAATACATGAAATATATTTGCTGTACTTTTTGTTATTTTATGTACACTATATAATATATATTTGGTGTACTTTTGATATATTATGTAAATTATATAATATATAATTGGTGTAGTTTTTCATATTTTACATAGGGTGTGTAATATATATCTACTATCCTTTTTGATATTTTATTTACAGTATATAATATACATTTGGTGTAATTTTTGATATTTTAAGTACAGTGTGTAATATATATTTACTGTACTTTTTGATTTTATTTACAGTATATAAAATGTATTTGGTGTACTTTTAGTTATTATTATATGTACAATATCTGAAATGTATTTGCTGTACTTTTTGATATTTTATGTACAGTATATAATATATATCTGGTGTACTTTAGACATATTATGTAAATTATATAATATTTAATTGGTGTAGTTTTTGAAATTTTACATAGTGTGTGTAATATATATGTGCTATCTTTTTGATATTTTATTTACAGTATATAATATACATTTGGTGTAATTTTTGATATTTTATGTACAGTACATTAAATATAATTACTGTAGTTTTTGATAGTTTACTTACAGTATATATAACACATATTTGGTGTACTTTTTGATATTTTAAGTACAGTGTGTAATATATATTTACTGTACTTTTTGATTTTTTTTACAGTATATAAAATGTATTTGGTGTACTTTTAGTTAATATTATATGTACAATATATGAAATATATTTGCTGTACTTTTTGATATATTATGTACAGTATATAATATATACTTGGTGTACTTTTGATATATTATGTAAATTATATAATATATAATTGGTGTAGTTTTTGATATTTTACATAGAGTGTGTAATATATATGTACTATCCTGTTTGATATATTATTTACAGTATATAATATACATTTGGTGTGATTTTTGATATTTTATGTACAGTATATTAAATATAATTACTGTAGTTTTTGATAGTTTATTTACAGTATATATAACACATATTTGGTGTACTTTTTGATATTTTAAGTACAGTGTGTAATATATATTTACTGTACTTTTTGATTTTTTTTTACAGTACATAAAATGTATTTGGTGTACTTTTAGTTAATATTATATGTACAATATATGTAATATATTTGCTGTAGTTTTTGATATTTTATGTACAGTATATAATATATATTTGGTGTACTTTTGATATATTATGAAAATTATATAATACATAATTGGTGAAGTTTTTCATATTTTACATAGTGTTTGAAATATATATCTACTATCCTTTTTGATATTTTATTTACAGTATATAATATACATTTGGTGTAATTTTTGATATTTTATGTACAGTATATTATATATAATTACTGTAGTTTTTGACAGTTTATTTACAGTATATATAACACATATTTGGTGTACTTTTTGATATTTTAAGTACAGTGTGTAATATATATTTACTGTACTTTTCGATTTTATTTACAGTATATAAAATGTATTTGGTGTACTTTTAGTTAATATTATGTGTACAATATATGAAATGTATTTGCTGTACTTTTTGATATTTTATGTACAGTATATAATATATATCTGGTGTACTTTTGATATATTATGTAAATTATATAATATATAATTGGTGTAGTTTTTGATATTTTACAGAGTGTGTAATATGTATGTACTATCCTTTTTGATATTTTATTTACAGTATATAATATACATTTGGTGTAATTTTTGATATTTTATGTACAGTATATTAAATATAATTACTGTAGTTTTTGATAGTTTATTTACAGTATATATAACACATATTTGGTGTACTTTTTGATATTTTAAGTACAGTGTGTAATATATATTTACTGTACTTTTTGATTTTTTTACAGTATATAAAATGTATTTGCTGTACTTTTAGTTATTATTATATGTACAATATATGAAATATATTTGCTGTACTTTTTGATATCTGATGTACAGTATATAATATGTATTTGGTGTACTTTTGATATATTATGTAAATTATATAATATATAATTGATGTAGTTTTTGATATTTTACATAGAGTGTGTAATATATATGTACTTTCCTTTTTCATATTTTATTTACAGTATATAATATACATTTGGTGTAATTTTTGATATTTTATGTATAGTATATTAATTATAATTACTGTAGTTTTTGATAGTTTATTTACAGTATATGTAACACATATTTGGTGTACTTTTTGATATTTTAAGTACAGTGTGTAATATATATTTAGTGTACTTTTTGATTTTTTTTACAGTATATAAAATGTATTTGGTGCACTTTTAGTTAATATTATATGTACAATACATGAAATATATTTGCTGTACTTTTTGTTATTTTATGTACAGTATATAATATATATTTGTGCACTTTTGATATATTATGTAAATTATATAATATATAACTGGTGTAGTTTTTCATATTTTACATAGTGTTTGTAATATATATCTACTATCCTTTTTGATATTTTATTTACAGTATATAATATACATTTGGTGTAATTTTTGATATTTTATGTACACTATATTAAATATAATTACTGTAGTTTTTGACAGTTTATTTACAGTATATATAACACATATTTGGTGTACTTTTTGATTTTATTTACAGTATATAAAATGTATTTGGTGTACTTTTAGTTAATATTATATGTACAATATATGAAATGTATTTGCTGTACTTTTTGATATTTTATGTACAGTATATAAGATATATTTGGTGTACTTTAGATATATTATGTAAATTATATCATATATAATTGGTGTAGTTTTTCATATTTTACATAGTGTGTGTAATATATATCTACTATCCTTTTTGATATTTTATTTACAGTATATAATATACATTTGGTGTAATTTTTGATATTTTATATACAGTATATTAAATATAATTACTGTAGTTTTTGACAGTTTATTTACAGTATATATCACACATATTTGGTGTACTTTTTGATATTTTAAGTACAGTGTGTAATATATATTTACTGTACTTTTTGATTTTATTTACAGTATATAAAATGTATTTGGTGTACTTTTAGTTAATATTATATGTACAATATATGAAATGTATTTGCTGTACTTTTTGACATTTTTTGTACAGTATACAATATATATTTGGTGTACTTTCGATATATTATGTAAATTATATAATATATAATTGGTGTAGTTTTTGATATTTTACATAGAGTGTGTAATATGTATGTACTATCATTTTTGATATTTTATTTACAGTATATAATATACATTTGGTGTAATTTTTGATATTTTATGTACAGTATATTAAATATAATTACTGTAGTTTTTGACAGTTTATTTACAGTATATATAACACATATTTGGTGTACTTTTTGATATTTTAAGTACAGTGTGTAATATATATTTACTGTACTTTTTGATGTTTTTACAGTATATAAAATGTATTTGGTGTACTTTTAGTAAATATTATATGTACAATATATGAAATATATTTGCTGTTCTTTTTGATATCTTATGTATAGTATATAATATATATTTGGTGTACTTTTGATATATTATGTAAATTATATAATATATAATTGGTGTAGTTTTTGATATTTTACATAGCGTGTGTAATATACATGTACTATCCTTTTTGATATTTATTTACAGTATATAATATACATTTGGTGTAATTTTTGATATTTTATGTACAGTATATTAAATATAATTACTGTAGTTTTTGATAGTTTATTTACAGTATATATAACACATATTTGGTGTACTTTTTGATATTTTAAGTACAGTGTGTAATATATATTTAGTGTACTTTTTGATTTTTTTTTACAGTATATAAAATGTATTTGGTGCACTTTTAGTTAATATTATATGTACAATACATGAAATATATTTGCTGTACTTTTTGTTATTTTATGTACAGTATATAATATATATTTGGTGTACTTTTGCTATATTATGTAAATTATATGATATATAATTGGTGTAGTTTTTCATATTTTACATAGTGTGTGTAATATATATCTACTATCCTTTTTGATATTTTATTTACAGTATATAATATACATTTGGTGTAATTTTTGATATTTTATGTACAGTATATTAAATATAATTACTGTAGTTTTTGATAGTTTATTTACAGTATATATAACACATATTTGGTGTACTTTTTGATATTTTAAGTACAGTGTGTAATATATATTTAGTGTACATTTTGATTTTTTTTACACTATATAAAATGTATTTGGTGCACTTTTAGTTAATATTATATGTACAATACATGAAATATATTTGCTGTACTTTTTGTTATTTTATGTACACTATATAATATATATTTGGTGTACTTTTGATATATTATGTAAATTATATAATATATAATTGGAGTAGTTTTTCATATTTTACATAGTGTGTGTAATATATATCTCCTATCCTTTTTGATACTTTATTTACAGTCTATAATATACATTTGGTGTAATTTTTGATATTTTATGTACAGTATATTAAATATAATTACTGTAGTTTTTGACAGTTTATTTACAGTATATATAACACATATTTGGTGTACTTTTTGATATTTTAAGTACAGTGTGTAATATATATTTATTGTACTTTTTGATTTTATTTACAGTATATAAACTGTATTTGGTGTACTTTTAGTTAATATTATATGTACAATATATGAAATGTATTTGCTGTACTTTTTGACATTTTTTGTACAGTATATAATATATATTTGGTGTACTTTTGATATATTATGTAAATTATATAATATATAATTGGTGTAGTTGTTGATATTTTACATAGAGTGTGTAATATGTATGTATTATATTTTTTATATTTTATTTACATTATATAATATACATTTGGTGTAATTTTTGATATTTTATGTACAGTATATTAAATATAATTACTGTAGTTTTTGACAGTTTATTTACAGTATATATAACACATATTTGGTGTACTTTTTGATATTTTAAGTACAGTGTGTAATATATATTTACTGTACTTTTTGATGTTTTTACAGTATATAAAATGTATTTGGTGAACTTTTAGTTAATATTATATGTACAATATATGAAATATATTTGCTGTACTTTTTGATATGTTATGTATAGTATATAATATATATTTGGTGTACTTTTGATATATTATGTAAATTATATAATATATAATTGGTGTAGTTTTTGATATTTTACATAGAGTGTGTAATATACATGTACTATCCTTTTTGATATTTTATTTACAGTATATAATATACATTTGGTGTAATTTTTGATATTTTATGTACAGTATATTAAATATAATTACTGTAGTTTTTGATAGTTTATTTACAGTATATATAACACATATTTGGTGTACTTTTTGATATTTTAAGTACAGTGTGTAATATATATTTAGTGTACACTTTGATTTTTTTTACACTATATAAAATGTATTTGGTGCACTTTTAGTTAATATTATATGTACATGAAATATATTTGCTGTACTTTTTGTTATTTTATGTACAGTATATAATATATATTTGGTGTACTTTTGATATATGATGTAAATTATATAATATATAATTTGTGTAGTTTTTCATATTTTACATAGTGTGTGTAATATATATCTACTATCCTTTTTGATATTTTATTTACAGTATATAATATACATTTGGTGTAATTTTTGATATTTTATGTACAGTATATTAAATATAATTACTGTAGTTTTTGACAGTTTATTTACAGTATATATAACACATATTTGGTGTACTTTTTGATATTTTAAGTACAGTGTGTAATATATATTTACTGTACTTTTTGATTTTATTTACAGTATATAAAATGTATTTGGTGTACTTTTAGTTAATATTATATGTACAATATATGAAATGTATTTGCTGTACTTTTTGACATTTTTTGTACAGTATATAATATATATTTGGTGTACTTTTGATATATTATGTAAATTATATAATATATAATTGGTGTAGTTTTTCATATTTTACATAGTGTGTGTAATATATATCTACTATCCTTTTTGATATTTTATTTGCCGTATATAATATACATTTGGTGTAATTTTTGATATTTTATGTACAGTGTATTAAATATAATTACTGTAGTTTTTGACAGTTTATTTACAGTATATATAACACATATTTGGTGTACTTTTTGATATTTTAAGTACAGTGTGTAATATATATTTATTGTACTTTTTGATTTTATTTACAGTATATAAACTGTATTTGGTGTACTTTTAGTTAATATTATCTGTACAATATATGAAATGAATTTGCTGTACTTTTTGACATTTTTTGTACAGTATATAATATATGTTTGGTGTACTTTCGATATATTATGTAAATTATATAATATATAATTGGTGTAGTTTTTGATATGTTACATAGAGTGTGTAATATGTATGTACTATCCTTTTTGATATTTTATTTACAGTATATAATATACATTTGGTGTAATTTTTGATATTTTATGTACAGTATATTAAATATAATTACTGTAGTTTTTGACAGTTTATTTACAGTATATATAACACATATTTGGTGTACTTTTTGATATTTTAAGTACAGTGTGTAATATATATTTACTGTACTTTTTGATGTTTTTACAGTATATAAAATTTATTTGGTGTACTTTTAGTTAATATTATATGTACAATATATGAAATATATTTGCTGTACTTTTTGATATCTTATGTATAGTATATAATATATATTTGGTGTACTTTTGATATATTATGTAAATTATATAATATATAATTGGTGTAGTTTTTCATATTTTACATAGTGTGTATAATATATATCTACTATCCTTTTTGATATTTTATTTACAGTATATAATATACATTTGGTGTAATTTTTGATATTTTATGTACAGTATATTAAATATAATTACTGTAGTTTTTGATAGATTATTTACAGTATATATAACACATATTTGGTGTACTTTTTGATATTTTAAGTACAGTGTGTAATATATATTTAGTGACTTTTTGATTTTTTTTTACACTATATAAAATGTATTTGGTGCACTTTTAGTTAATATTATATGTACAATACATGAAATATATTTGCTGTACTTTTTGTTATTTTATGTACACTATATAATATATATTTGGTGTACTTTTGATATATTATGTAAATTATATAATATATAATTGGTGTAGTTTTTCATATTTTACATAGTGTGTGTAATATATATCTACTATCCTTTTTGATATTTTATTTGCAGTATATAATATACATTTGGTGTAATTTTTGATATTTTATGTACAGTATATTAAATATAATTACTGTAGTTTTTGACAGTTTATTTACAGTATATATAACACATATTTGGTGTACTTTTTGATATTTTAAGTACAGTGTGTAATATATATTTATTGTACTTTTTGATTTTATTTACAGTATATAAACTGTATTTGGTGTACTTTTAGTTAATATTATATGTACAATATATGAAATGTATTTGCTGTACTTTTTGACATTTTTTGTACAGTATATAATATATATTTGGTGTACTTTTGATATATTATGTAAATTATATAATATATAATTGGTGTAGTTTTTGATAATTTACATAGAGTGTGTAATATGTATGTATTATATTTTTTATATTTTATTTACATTATATAATATACATTTGGTGTAATTTTTGATATTTTATGTACAGTATATTAAATATAATTACTGTAGTTTTTGACAGTTTATTTACAGTATATATAACACATATTTGGTGTACTTTTTGATATTTTAAGTACAGTGTGTAATATATATTTACTGTACTTTTTGATGTTTTTACAGTATATAAAATGTATTTGGTGAACTTTTAGTTAATATTATATGTACAATATATGAAATATATTTGCTGTACTTTTTGATATGTTATGTATAGTATATAATATATATTTGGTGTACTTTTGATATATTATGTAAATTTTATAATATATAATTGGTGTAGTTTTTGATATTTTACATAGAGTGTGTAATATACATGTACTATCCTTTTTGATATTTTATTTACAGTATATAATATACATTTGGTGTAATTTTTGATATTTTATGTACAGTATATTAAATATAATTACTGTAGTTTTTGATAGTTTATTTACAGTATATATAACACATATTTGGTGTACTTTTTGATATTTTAAGTACAGTGTGTAATATATATTTAGTGTACATTTTGATTTTTTTTTACACTATATAAAATGTATTTGGTGCACTTTTAGTTAATATTATATGTACATGAAATATATTTGCTGTACTTTTTGTTATTTTATGTACAGTATATAATATATATTTGGTGTACTTTTGATATATGATGTAAATTATATAATATATAATTTGTGTAGTTTTTCATATTTTACATAGTGTGTGTAATATATATCTACTAAACTTTTTGATATTTTATTTACAGTATATAATATACATTTGGTGTAATTTTTGATATTTTATGTACAGTATATTAAATATAATTACTGTAGTTTTTGACAGTTTATTTACAGTATATATAACACATATTTGGTGTACTTTTTGATATTTTAAGTACAGTGTGTAATATATATTTACTGTACTTTTTGATTTTATTTACAGTATATAAAATGTATTTGGTGTACTTTTAGTTAATATTATATGTACAATATATGAAATGCATTTGCTGTACTTTTTGACATTTTTGTACAGTATATAATATATATTTGGTGTACTTTTGATATATTATGTAAATTATATAATATATAATTGGTGTAGTTTTTCATATTTTACATAGTGTGTGTAATATATATCTACTATCCATTTTGATATTTTATTTGCTGTATATAATATACATTTGGTGTAATTTTTGATATTTTATGTACAGTATATTAAATATAATTACTGTAGTTTTTGACAGTTTTTTTACAGTATATATAACACATATTTGGTGTACTTTTTGATATTTTAAGTACAGTGTGTAATATATATTTATTGTACTTTTTGATTTTATTTACAGTATATAAACTGTATTTGGTGTACTTTTAGTTAATATTATATGTACAATATATGAAATGTATTTGCTGTACTTTTTGACATTTTTTGTACAGTATATAATATATGTTTGGTGTACTTTCGATATATTATGTAAATTATATAATATATAATTGGTGTAGTTTTTGATATGTTACATAGACTGTGTAATATGTATGTACTATCCTTTTTGATATTTTATTTACAGTATATAATATACATTTGGTGTAATTTTTGATATTTTATGTACAGTATATTAAATATAATTACTGTAGTTTTTGACAGTTTATTTACAGTATATATAACACATATTTGGTGTACTTTTTGATATTTTAAGTACAGTGTGTAATATATATTTACTGTACTTTTTGATGTTTTTACAGTATATAAAATGTATTTGGTGAACTTTTAGTTAATATTATATGTACAATATATGAAATATATTTGCTGTACTTTTTGATATGTTATGTATAGTATATAATATATATTTGGTGTACTTTTGATATATTATGTAAATTTTATAATATATAATTGGTGTAGTTTTTGATATTTTACATAGAGTGTGTAATATACATGTACTATCCTTTTTGATATTTTATTTACAGTATATAATATACATTTGGTGTAATTTTTGATATTTTATGTACAGTATATTAAATATAATTACTGTAGTTTTTGATAGTTTATTTACAGTATATATAACACATATTTGGTGTACTTTTTGATATTTTAAGTACAGTGTGTAATATATATTTAGTGTACATTTTGATTTTTTTTTACACTATATAAAATGTATTTGGTGCACTTTTAGTTAATATTATATGTACATGAAATATATTTGCTGTACTTTTTGTTATTTTATGTACAGTATATAATATATATTTGGTGTACTTTTGATATATGATGTAAATTATATAATATATAATTTGTGTAGTTTTTCATATTTTACATAGTGTGTGTAATATATATCTACTAAACTTTTTGATATTTTATTTACAGTATATAATATACATTTGGTGTAATTTTTGATATTTTATGTACAGTATATTAAATATAATTACTGTAGTTTTTGACAGTTTATTTACAGTATATATAACACATATTTGGTGTACTTTTTGATATTTTAAGTACAGTGTGTAATATATATTTACTGTACTTTTTGATTTTATTTACAGTATATAAAATGTATTTGGTGTACTTTTAGTTAATATTATATGTACAATATATGAAATGCATTTGCTGTACTTTTTGACATTTTTTGTACAGTATATAATATATATTTGGTGTACTTTTGATATATTATGTAAATTATATAATATATAATTGGTGTAGTTTTTCATATTTTACATAGTGTGTGTAATATATATCTACTATCCTTTTTGATATTTTATTTGCTGTATATAATATACATTTGGTGTAATTTTTGATATTTTATGTACAGTATATTAAATATAATTACTGTAGTTTTTGACAGTTTTTTTACAGTATATATAACACATATTTGGTGTACTTTTTGATATTTTAAGTACAGTGTGTAATATATATTTATTGTACTTTTTGATTTTATTTACAGTATATAAACTGTATTTGGTGTACTTTTAGTTAATATTATATGTACAATATATGAAATGTATTTGCTGTACTTTTTGACATTTTTTGTACAGTATATAATATATGTTTGGTGTACTTTCGATATATTATGTAAATTATATAATATATAATTGGTGTAGTTTTTGATATGTTACATAGACTGTGTAATATGTATGTACTATCCTTTTTGATATTTTATTTACAGTATATAATATACATTTGGTGTAATTTTTGATATTTTATGTACAGTATATTAAATATAATTACTGTAGTTTTTGACAGTTTATTTACAGTATATATAACACATATTTGGTGTACTTTTTGATATTTTAAGTACAGTGTGTAATATATATTTACTGTACTTTTTGATGTTTTTACAGTATATAAAATTTATTTGGTGTACTTTTAGTTAATATTATATGTACAATATATGAAATATATTTGCTGTACTTTTTGATATCTTATGTATAGTATATAATATATATTTGGTATACTTTTGATATATTATGTAAATTATATAATATATAATTGGTGTAGTTTTTGATATTTTACATAGAGTGTGTAATATACATGTACTATCCTTTTTGATATTTTATTTACAGTATATAATATACATTTGGTGTAATTTTTGATATTTTATGTACAGTATATTAAATATAATTACTGTAGTTTTTGATAGTTTATTTACAGTATATATAACACATATTTGGTGTACTTTTTGATATTTTAAGTACAGTGTGTAATATATATTTAGTGTACTTTTTGATTTTTTTTTACAGTATATAAAATGTATTTGGTGCACTTTTAGTTCATATTATATGTACAATACATGAAATATATTTGCTGTACTTTTTGTTATTTTATGTACAGTATATAATATATATTTGGTGTACTTTTGCTATATTATGTAAATTATATAATATATAATTGGTGTAGTTTTTCATATTTTACATAGTGTGTATAATATATATCTACTATCCTTTTTGATATTTTATTTACAGTATATAATATACATTTGGTGTAATTTTTGATATTTTATGTACAGTATATTAAATATAATTACTGTAGTTTTTGATAGTTTATTTACAGTATATATAACACATATTTGGTGTACTTTTTGATATTTTAAGTACAGTGTGTAATATATATTTAGTGACTTTTTGATTTTTTTTTACACTATATAAAATGTATTTGGTGCACTTTTAGTTAATATTATATGTACAATACATGAAATATATTTGCTGTACTTTTTGTTATTTTATGTACACTATATAATATATATTTGGTGTACTTTTGATATATTATGTAAATTATATAATATATAATTGGTGTAGTTTTTCATATTTTACATAGTGTGTGTAATATATATCTACTATCCTTTTTGATATTTTATTTGCAGTATATAATATACATTTGGTGTAATTTTTGATATTTTATGTACAGTATATTAAATATAATTACTGTAGTTTTTGACAGTTTATTTACAGTATATATAACACATATTTGGTGTACTTTTTGATATTTTAAGTACAGTGTGTAATATATATTTATTGTACTTTTTGATTTTATTTACAGTATATAAACTGTATTTGGTGTACTTTTAGTTAATATTATATGTACAATATATGAAATGTATTTGCTGTACTTTTTGACATTTTTTGTACAGTATATAATATATATTTGGTGTACTTTTGATATATTATGTAAATTATATAATATATAATTGGTGTAGTTTTTGATATTTTACATAGAGTGTGTAATATGTATGTATTATCTTTTTGATATTTTATTTACAGTATATAATATACATTTGGTGTAATTTTTGATATTTTATGTACAGTATATTAAATATAATTACTGTAGTTTTTGACAGTTTATTTACAGTATATATAACACATATTTGGTGTACTTTTTGATATTTTAAGTACAGTGTGTAATATATATTTACTGTACTTTTTGATTTTATTTACAGTATATAAAATGTATTTGGTGTACTTTTAGTTAATATTATATGTACAATATATGAAATGTATTTGCTGTACTTTTTGACATTTTTTGTACAGTATATAATATATATTTGGTGTACTTTCGATATATTATGTAAATTATATAATATATAATTGGTGTAGTTTTTGATATTTTTCATAGAGTGTGTAATATGTATGTACTATCCTTTTTGTTATTTTATTTACAGTATATAATATACATTTGGTGTAATTTTTGATATTATATGTACAGTATATTAAATATAATTACTGTAGTTTTTGACAGTTTATGTACAGTATATATAACACATATTTGGTGTACTTTTTGATATTTTAAGTACAGTGTGTAATATATATTTAGTGTACATTTTGATTTTTTTTTACACTATATAAAATGTATTTGGTGCACTTTTAGTTAATATTATATGTACATGAAATATATTTGCTGTACTTTTTGTTATTTTATGTACAGTATATAATATATATTTGGTGTACTTTTGATATATGATGTAAATTATATAATATATAATTTGTGTAGTTTTTCATATTTTACATAGTGTGTGTAATATATATCTACTATCCTTTTTGATATTTTATTTACAGTATATAATATACATTTGGTGTAATTTTTGATATTTTATGTACAGTATATTAAATATAATTACTGTAGTTTTTGACAGTTTATTTACAGTATATATAACACATATTTGGTGTACTTTTTGATATTTTAAGTACAGTGTGTAATATATATTTACTGTACTTTTTGATTTTATTTACAGTATATAAAATGTATTTGGTGTACTTTTAGTTAATATTATATGTACAATATATGATATGTATTTGCTGTACTTTTTGACATTTTTTGTACAGTATATAATATATATTTGGTGTACTTTTGATATATTATGTAAATTATATAATATATAATTGGTGTAGTTTTTCATATTTTACATAGTGTGTGTAATATATATCTACTATCCTTTTTGATATTTTATTTGCCGTATATAATATACATTTGGTGTAATTTTTGATATTTTATGTACAGTATATTAAATATAATTACTGTAGTTTTTGACAGTTTATTTACAGTATATATAACACATATTTGGTGTACTTTTTGATATTTTAAGTACAGTGTGTAATATATATTTAGTGTACTTTTTGATTTTATTTACAGTATATAAACTGTATTTGGTGTACTTTTAGTTAATATTATATGTACAATATATGAAATGTATTTGCTGTACTTTTTGACATTTTTTGTACAGTATATAATATATGTTTGGTGTACTTTCGATATATTATGTAAATTATATAATATATAATTGGTGTAGTTTTTGATATGTTACATAGACTGTGTAATATGTATGTACTATCCTTTTTGATATTTTATTTACAGTATATAATATACATTTGGTGTAATTTTTGATATTTTATGTACAGTATATTAAATATAATTACTGTAGTTTTTGACAGTTTATTTACAGTATATATAACACATATTTGGTGTACTTTTTGATATTTTAAGTACAGTGTGTAATATATATTTACTGTACTTTTTGATGTTTTTACAGTATATAAACTGTATTTGGTGTACTTTTAGTTAATATTATATGTACAATATATGAAATATATTTGCTGTACTTTTTGATATCTTATGTATAGTATATAATATATATTTGGTGTACTTTTGATATATTATGTAAATTATATAATATATAATTGGTGTAGTTTTTGATATTTTACATAGAGTGTGTAATATACATGTACTATCCTTTTTGATATTTTATTTACAGTATATAATATACATTTGGTGTAATTTTTGATATTTTATGTACAGTATATTAAATATAATTACTGTAGTTTTTGATAGTTTATTTACAGTATATATAACACATATTTGGTGTACTTTTTGACATTTTAAGTACAGTGTGTAATATATATTTAGTGTACTTTTTGATTTTTTTTTACAGTATATAAAATGTATTTGGTGCACTTTTAGTTCATATTATATGTACAATACATGAAATATATTTGCTGTACTTTTTGTTATTTTATGTACAGTATATAATATATATTTGGTGTACTTTTGCTATATTTTGTAAATTATATAATATATAATTTGTGTAGTTTTTCATATTTTACATAGTGTGTATAATATATATCTACTATACTTTTTGATATTTTATTTACAGTATATAATATACATTTGGTGTAATTTTTGATATTTTATGTACAGTATATTAGATATAATTACTGTAGTTTTTGTTAGTTTATTTACAGTATATATAACACATATTTGGTGTACTTTTTGATATTTTAAGTACAGTGTGTAATATATATTTGCTGTACTTTTTGATTTTATTTACAGTATATAAAATGTATTTGGTGTACTTTTAGTTAATATTATATGTACAATATATGAAATGTATTTGCTGTACTTTTTGACATTTTTTGTACAGTATATAATATATATTTGGTGTAGTTTTGATATATTATGTAAATTATATAATATTTAATTGGTGTAGTTTTTGATATTTTACATAGAGTGTGTAATATGTATGTACTATCCTTTTTGATATTTTATTTACAGTATATGATATACATTTGGTGTAATTTTTGATATTTTATGTACAGTATATTAAATATAATTACTGTAGTTTTTGACAGTTTATTTACAGTATATATAACACATATTTGGTGTACTTTTTGATATTTTAAGTACAGTGTGTAATATATATTTACTGTACTTTTTGACTTTTTTACAGTATATAAAATGTATTTGGTGTACTTTTAGTTAATATTGTATGTACAATATATGAAATACATTTGCTGTACTTTTTGATATCTTATGTATAGTATATAATATATATTTGGTGTACTTTTGATATATTATGTAAATTATATAATATATAATTGGTGTAGTTTTTGATATTTTACATAGAGTGTGTAATATACATGTACTATCCTTTTTGATAATTTATTTACAGTATATAATATACATTTGGTGTAATTTTTGATATTTTATGTACAGTATATTAAATATAATTACTGTAGTTTTTGATAGTTTATTTACAGTATATATAACACATATTTGGTGTACTTTTTGATATTTTAAGTACAGTGTGTAATATATATTTACTGTACTTTTTGATTTTATTTACAGTATATAAAATGTATTTGGTGAACTTTTTGTTAATATTATATGTACAATACATGAAATATATTTGCTCTATTTTTGTTACTTTATGTACATTATATAATACATATTTGGTGTACTTTTGATATATTATGTAAATTATATAATATATAATTGGTGTAGTTTTTCATATTTTACATAGTGTGTGTAATATATATCTACTATCCTTTTTGATATTTTATTTACAGTACATAATATACTTTTGGGGTAATTTTTGATATTTTATGTACAGTATATTAAATATAAATACTGTAGTTTTTGACAGTTTATTTACAGTATATATAACACATATTTGGTGTACTTTTTGATATTTTAAGTACAGTGTGTAATATATATTTACTGTACTTTTTGATTTTATTTCCAGTATATAAAATGTATTTGGTGTACTTTTAGTTAATATTATATGTACACTATATGAAATATATTTGCTGTAATTTTTGGTACTTTATGTACAGTATATAATACATATTTTGTGTACTTTTGATATATTATGTAACTTATATAATATATAATTGGTGTAGTTTTTGATATTTTACATAGAGTGTGTAATATATATGTACTATCCTTTTTGATATATTATTGACAGTATATAATATACATTTGGTGTAATTTTTGATATTTTATGTACAGTATATTAAATATAATTACTGTAGTTTTTGATAGTTTATTTACAGTATATATAACACATATTTGGTGTACTTTTTGATATTTTAAGTACAGTGTGTAATATATATTTACCTTAATTTTTGATACTTTATTTACAGTATATAAAATGTATTTGGTGTACTTTTAGTTAATATTATATGTACAATATATGAAATATAATTGCTGTACTTTTTGATATTTTATGTACAGAATATAATATATATTTGGTGTACTTTTGATATATTATGTAAATTATATAATTGGTGTAGTTTTTGATATTTTACATAGAGTGTGTAATATATATGTAGTATCTTTTTGATATTTTATTTACAGTATATAATATACATTTGGTGTAATTTTTGATATTTTATGTACAGTATATTAAATATAATTACTGTAGTTTTTGATAGTTTATTTACAGTATATATAACACATATTTGGTGTACTTTTTGATATTTTAAATACAGTGTGTAATAGATATTTACTGTACTTTTTGATTTTTTTACAGTATATAAAATATATTTGGTGTACTTTTAGTTAATATTATATGTACAATATATGAAATATATTTGCTGTACTTTTTGATATCTTATGTGCAGTATATAATATATATTTGGTGTACTTTTGATATATTATGTAAATTATATCATATATAATTGGTGTAGTTTTTGATACTTTACATAGAGTGTGTTATATATGTACTATCTTTTTGATATATTATTTACAGTATATGATAAACATTTGGTGTAATTTTTGATATTTTATGTACAGTATATTAAATATAATTACTGTAGTTTTTGATAGTTTATTTACAGTACATATAACACATATTTGGTGTACTTTTTATATTTTAAGTACAGTGTGTAATATATATTTACTGTAATTTTTGATTTTTTTTTACAGTATATAGAATGTATTTGGTGTACTTTTAGTTCATATTATATGTACAATATATGAAATATATTTGCTGTATTTTTGATATTTTATGTACAGTATATAAAATATATTGGTGTACTTTTGATATATTATGTAAATTATATAATATATAATTGTTGTAGTTTTTGATATTTTACATAGAGTGTGTAATATATATGTACTATCATTTTGATATTTTATTTACAGTATATACTATACATTTGGTGTAATTTTTGATATTTTATGTACAGTATATTAAATATAATTACTGTAGATTTTGACAGTTTACTTACAGTATCTATAACACATATTTGGTGTACTTTTTGATATTTTAAGTACAGTGTGTAATATATATTTACTGTACTTTTTGATTTTTTTTACAGTATATAAAATATATTTGGTGTACTTTTAGTTAATATTATATGTACAATATATGAAATATATTTGCTGTACTTTTTGATATCTTATGTACAGTATATAATATATATTTTGTGTACTTTTGATATATTATGTAAATTATATAATATATAATTGGTGTAGTTTTTGATATTTAACATAGAGTGTGTAATATATATGTACTATCCTTTTTGATATTTTATTTACAGTATATAATATACATTTGGTGTAATTTTTGATATTTTATGTACAGTATATTAAATATAATTACTGTGGTTTTTGATAGTTTTTTTGGAGTATATATAACACATATTTGGTGTACTTTTTGATATTTTAAGTACAGTATGTAATATATATTTACTGTACTTTTTGATTTTTTTTACCGTATATAAAATGTATTTGGTGTACTTTTAGTTAATATTATATGTACAATATATGAAATGTATTTGCTGTACCTTTGATATTTTATGTACAGAATATAATATATATTTGGTGTACTTTTTATATATTATGTAAATTATATAATATATAATTGGTGTAGTTTTTGATATTTTACATAGAGTGTGTAATATATATGTACTATCCTTTTTGATATTTTATTTACAGTATATAATATACATTTGGTGTAATTTTTGATATTTTATGTACAGTATATTAAATATAATTACTGTAGTTTTTGACAGTTTATTTACAGTATATATAACACATATTTGGTGTACTTTTTGATATTTTAAGTACAGTGTGTAATATATATTTACTGTACTTTTTGACTTTTTTACAGTATATAAAATGCATTTGGTGTACTTTTAGTTAATATTATATGTACAATATATGAAATATATTTGCTGTACATTTTGATATTTTATGTACAGAATATAATATATATTTGGTGTACTTTTGATATATTATGTAAATTATAAAATATATAATTGGTGTAGTTTTTGATATTTTACATAGAGTGTGTAATATATATGTACTATATTTTTGATATTTTATTTACAGTATATAATATACATTTGGTGTAATTTTTGATATTTTATGTACAGTATATTAAATATAATTACTGTAGTTTTTGATAGTTTATTTACAGTATATATAAAACATATTTGGTGTAGTATTTGATATTTTAAGTACAGTGTGTAATATACATTTACTGTACTTTTTAAATTTTTTTTACAGTATATAAAATGTATTTGGTGTACTTTTACTTAATATTATATGTACAATATATGAAATATATTTGCTGTACATTTTGATATTTTATGTACAGTATATAATATATATTTGGTGTACTTTTGATATATTATGTAAATTATATAATATATAATTGGTGTAGTTTTTGATATTTTACATAGAGTGTGTAATATATATGTACTATCCTTTTTGATATTTTATTTACAGTATATAATATACATTTGGTGTAATTTTTGATATTTTATGTACAGTATATTAAATATAATTACGGTAGTTTTTGATCGTTTATTTACAGTATATATAACACATATTTGGTGATCTTTTGATATTTTAAGTACAGTGTGTAATATATATTAACTGTACTTTTTGATTTTTTTTTTACAGTATATAAAATGTATTTGGTGTACTTTTAGTTAATATTATATGTACAATATATGAAATATATTTGCTGTACTTTTTGATATTTTATGTACAGTATATAATATATATTTGGTGTACTTTTGATATATTATGTAAATTATATAATATATAATTGGTGTAGTTTTTGATATTTAACATAGAGTGTGTAATATATATGTACTATCTTTTTGATATTTTATTTACAGTATATAGTATACATTTGGTGTAATTTTTGATATTTTATGTACAGTATATTAAATATAATTACTGTAGTTTTTGATAGTTTATTTACCGTATATATAACACATATTTGGTGTACTTTTTGATATTTTAAGTACAGGGTGTAATATATATTTACCGTACTTTTTGATTTTTTTTACAGTATATAAAATGTATTTGGTGTACATTAGTTAATATGATATGTACAATATATGAAATATATTTGCTGTACTTTTTCATATTTTATGTACAGTATATAATATATATTTGGTGTACTTTTGATATATTATGTAAATTATATAATATATAATAGGTGTAGTTTTTGATATTTTACATAGAGTGTGTAATATATATGTACTATCCTTTTTGATATTTTATTTACAGTATATAATATACATTTGGTGTAATTTTTGATATTTTATGTACAGTATACTAAATATAATTACTGTAGTTCTTCATAGTTTATTTACAGTATATATAACATATATTTGGTGTACTTTTTGATATTTTAAGTACAGTGTGTAATATATATTTTCTGTACTTTGTGATTATTTTTTACAGTATATAAAATGTATTTGGTGTACTTTTAGTTAATAATATATGTACAATATATGAAATATATTTGCTGTACTTTTTGATACTTTATGTACAGTATATAATATATATTTGCTGTACTTTTGATATATTATGTAAATTATATGATATATAATTGGTGTAGTTTTTGATATTATACTTAGAGTGTGTAATATATATGTGCTACCATTTTTGCTATTTTATTTACAGTATATAATATACATTTGGTGTAATTTTTGATATTTTATGTACAGTAGATTAAATATAATTACTGTAGTTTTTCATAGTTTACTTACAGTATATATAACACATATTTGGTGTACTTTTTGATATTTTAAGTACAGTGTGTAATATATATTTACTGTACTTTTTGATTTTTTTTACAGTATATAAAATGTATTTGGTGTACTTTTAGTTAATATTATATGTACAATATATGAAATATATTTGCTGTATTTTTGATATCTTATGTACAGTATATAATATATATTTTGTGTACTTTTGATATATTATGTAAATTATATAATATATAATTGGTGTAGATTTTGATAATTTACATAGTGTGTGTAATATATATGTACTATCATTTTTGATATTTTATTAACAGTATATAATATACATTTGGTGTAATTTTTGATATTTTATGTACAGTATATTAAATATAATTACTGTAGTTTTTGATAGTTTATTTAGAGTATATATAACACATATTTGGTGTACTTTTTGATATTTTAAGTACAGTGTGTAATATATATTTACTGTACTTTTTGATATTTTTTACAGTATATAAAATATATTTGGTGTACTTTTAGTTAATATTATATGTACACTATATGAAATATATTTGCTGTAATTTTTGGTACTTTATGTACAGTATATAATACATATTTGGTGTACTTTTGATATATTATGTAAATTATATAATATATAATTGGTGTAGTTTTTGATATTTTACATAGATTGTGTAATATATATGTACTATCTTTTTGATATTTTATTTATAGTATATAATATACATTTAGTGTAATTTTTGATATTTTATGTACAGTATATTAAATATAATTACTGTAGTTTTTGATAGTTTATTTACAGTATATATAACACATATTTGGTGTACTTTTTGATATTTTAAGTACAGTGTGTAATATATATTTACTGTACTTTTTGATTTTTTTTTACAGCATATAAAATGTATTTGGTGTACTTTTAGTTAATATTATATGTACAATATATGAAATATATTTGCTGTACTTTTTGATATTTTATGTACAGAATATAATATATATTTGGTGTACTTTTGATATATTATGTAAATTATAAAATATATAATTGGTGTAGTTTTTGATATTTTACATAGAGTGTGTAATACATATGTAGTATTTTTTGATATTTTATTTACAGTATATAATATACATTTGGTGTAATTTTTGATATTTTATGTACAGTATATTAAATATAATTACTGTAGTTTTTGATAGTTTATTTACAGTATATATAACACATATTTTTGTACTTTTTGATATTTTAATTATAGTGTGTAATATATATTTACTGTATTTTTGATTTTTTTTTACAGTATATAAAATGTATTTGGTGTACTTTTAGTTAATATTATATGTACCATATATGAAATATATTTGCTGTACTTTTTGATATCTTATGTACAGTATATAATATATATTTGTTGTACTTTTGATATATTATGTAGATTATATAATATATAATTGGTGTAGTTTTTGATATTTTACATAGAGTGTGTAATATATATGTACTATTCTTTTTGATATTTTATTTACAGTATATAATATACATTTGGTGTAATTTTAGATATTTTACGTACAGTATATTAAATATAATTACTGTAGTTTTTGATAGTTTATTTACAGTATATATAACACATATTTGGTGTAGTATTTGATATTTTAAGTACAGTGTGTAATATACATTTACTGTACTTTTTAAATTTTTTTTACAGTATATAAAATGTATTTGGTGTACTTTTACTTAATATTATATGTACAATATATGAAATATATTTGCTGTACATTTTGATATTTTATGTACAGTATATAATATATATTTGGTGTACTTTTGATATATTATGTAAATTATATAATATATAATTGGTGTAGTTTTTGATATTTTACATAGAGTGTGTAATATATATGTACTATCCTTTTTGATATTTTATTTACAGTATATAATATACATTTGGTGTAATTTTTGATATTTTATGTACAGTATATTAAATATAATTACGGTAGTTTTTGATCGTTTATTTACAGTATATATAACACATATTTGGTGATCTTTTGATATTTTAAGTACAGTGTGTAATATATATTAACTGTACTTTTTGATTTTTTTTTTACAGTATATAAAATGTATTTGGTGTACTTTTAGTTAATATTATATGTACAATATATGAAATATATTTGCTGTACTTTTTGATATTTTATGTACAGTATATAATATATATTTGGTGTACTTTTGATATATTATGTAAATTATATAATATATAATTGGTGTAGTTTTTGATATTTAACATAGAGTGTGTAATATATATGTACTATCTTTTTGATATTTTATTTACAGTATATAGTATACATTTGGTGTAATTTTTGACATTTTATGTACAGTATATTAAATATAATTACTGTAGTTTTTGATAGTTTATTTACCGTATATATAACACATATTTGGTGTACTTTTTGATATTTTAAGTACAGGGTGTAATATATATTTACTGTACTTTTTGATTTTTTTTACAGTATATAAAATGTATTTGGTGTACATTAGTTAATATGATATGTACAATATATGAAATATATTTGCTGTACTTTTTCATATTTTATGTACAGTATATAATATATATTTGGTGTACTTTTGATATATTATGTAAATTATATAATATATAATAGGTGTAGTTTTTGATATTTTACATAGAGTGTGTAATATATATGTACTATACTTTTTGATATTTTATTTACAGTATATAATATACATTTGGTGTAATTTTTGATATTTTATGTACACTATATTAAATATAATTACTGTAGTTTTTGATAGTTTATTTACAATATATTTAAAACATATTTGGTGTACTTTTTGATGTTTTAAGTACAGTGTGTAATATATATTTACTGTACTTTTTGATTTATTTTACAGTATATAAAATGTATTTGGTGTACTTTTAGTTAATATTATATGTACAATATATGAAATATATTTGCTGTAGTTTTTGATATTTTATGTACAGTATATAATACATATTTGGTGTACTTTTGATTTATTATGTAAATTATATAATATATAATTGGTGTAGTTTTTGATGTTTTACATACAGTGTGTAATATATATGTACTATCCTTTTTGATATTTTATTTGCAGTATATAATATACATTTGGTGTAATTTTTGATATTTTATATACAGTATATTAAATATAATTACAATAATTTTTGATAGTTTATTTACAGTATATATAAAACATATTTGGTGTACTTTTTGATATTTAAAGTACAGTGTGTAATATATATTTACTGTAATTTTTGATTTTTTTTACAGTATATAAAATGTATTTGGTGTACTTTTAGTTAATATTATATGTAAAACATATGAAATATATTTGCTGTACTTTGTGATATTTTATGTACATTATATAATATATATTTGGTGTACTTTTGATATATTATGTAAATTATATAATATATAATTGGTGTAGTTTTTGATATTTTACATAGAGTGTGTAATATATATGTACTATCCTTTTTGATATATTATTTACAGTATATAATATACATTTGGTGTAATTTTTGATATTTTATGTACAGTATATTAAATATAATTACTGTAGTTTTTCATAGTTTATTTACAATATATTTAAAACATATTTGGTGTACTTTTTGATAATTTAAGTACAGTGTGTAATGTATATTTACTGTACTTTTTGATTTTTTTTTACAGTATATAAAATGTATTTGGTGTACTTTTAGTTAATATTATATATACAATATATGAAATATATTTGCTGTTGTTTTTGATACTTTATGTACAGTATATAATACATATTTGGTGTACTTTTGATATATTATGTAAATTATATAATATATAATTGGTGTAGTTTTTGATATTTAAAATAGAGTGTGTAATATATATGTACTATCCTTTTTGAGATTTTATTTACAGTACATAATACACATTTGGTGTAATTTTTGATATTTTATGTACAGTATATTAAATATAATTACTGTAGTTTTTGATAGTTTATTTACAGTATATATAACACATATTTGGTGTACTTTTTGATATTTTAAGTACAGTGTGTAATATATATTTACTGTTCTTTTTGATTTTATTTACAGTATATAAAATGTATTTGGTGTACTTTTAGTTAATATTATATGTACAATATATGAAATGTATTTGCTGTACCTTTTGATATTTTATGTACAGTATATAATATATATATGGTGTACTTTTGATATATTATGTAAATTATATAATATATAATTGGTGTAGTTTTTGATATTTTACATAGAGTGTGTAATATATATGTACTATCCTTTTTGATATATTATTTACAGTATATAATATACGTTTGGTGTAATTTTTGATATTTTATGTACAGTATATTATATATAATTACTGTAGTTTTTGATAGTTTACTTAGAGTATATATAACACATATTTGGTGTATTTTTGATATTTTAAGTACAGTGTGTAATATATATTTACTGTACTTTTTGAATTTATTTACAGTATATAAAATGTATTTGGTGTACATTTAGTTAATATTATATGTACAATATATGAAATGTATTTGCTGTACTTTTTGATATTTTATGTACAGTATATAATATATATTTGGTGTACTTTTGATATATTATGTAAATTATATAATATATAATTGGTGTAGTTTTTGATATTTTACATAGAGTGTGTAATATATATGTACTATCGTTTTTGATATATTATTTACAGTATACAATATACGTTTGGTGTAATTTTTGATATTTTATGTACAGTATATTAAATATAATTACTGTAGTTTTTGATAGTTTACTTAGAGTATATATAACACATATTTGGTGTACTTTTTGATATTTTAAGTACAGTGTGTAATATATATTTACTGTATTTTTGATTATTTTTTACAGTATATAAAATGTATTTGGTGTACTTTTAGTTAATATTATATGTATAATATATGAAATATATTTGCTGTAATTTTTGATACTTTATGTACAATATATTATATATATTTGGTGTACTTTTGATATATTATGTAATTATATATTATATAATTGGTGTAGTTTTTGATATTTTACATAGAGTGTGTAATATATATATACTATCTTTTTGATATTTTATTTACAGTATATAATCTACATTTGGTATAATTTTTGATATTTTATGTACAGTATATTAAATATAATTACTGTAGTTTTTGATAGTTTACTTAGAGTATATATAACACACATTTGGTGTACTTTTTGATATTTTAAGTACAGTGTGTAATATATATTTACTGTACTTTTTGATTTTTTTTACAGTATATAAAATGTATTTGGTGTACTTTTAGTTAATATTATATGTACAATATATGAAATGTATTTGCTGTACTTTTTGATATTTTATGTACAGTATATAATATACATTTGGTGTACTTCTGATATATTATGTAAATTATATAATTTATAATTGGTGTAGTTTTTGATATTTTACATAGAGTGTGTAATATATATGTACTATCCTTTTTGATATATTATTTACAGTATATAATATACATTTGGTGTAATTTTTGATATTTTATGTACAGTATATTAAATATAATTACTGTAGTTTTTGATAGTTTATTTACAGTATATATAACACATATTTGGTGTACTTTTTGATATTTTAAGTACAGTGTGTAATATATATTTACTGTACTGTTTGATTTTATTTACAGTATATAAAATTTATTTGGTGTACTTTTAGTTAATATTATATGTACAATATATGAAATGTATTTGCTGTTTTTTTTGATATTTTATGTACAGTATATAATATATATTTGGTGTACTTTTGATATATCATGTAAATTATATAATATATAATTGGTGTAGTTTTTGATATTTTACATAGAGTGTGTAATATATATGTACTATCCTTTTTGATATATTATTAACGGTATATAATATATATTTGGGGTAATTTTTGATATTTTATGTACAGTATATTAAATATAATTACTGTAGTTTTTGATAGTTTACTTAGAGTATATATAACACGTATTTGGTGTACTTTTTGATATTTTAAGTACAGTGTGTAATATATATTTACTGTACTTTTTGATTTTATTTACAGTATATAAAATGTATTTGGTGTACTTTTAGTTAATATTATACGTACAATATATGAAATATATTTGCTGTACTTTTTGATATTTTATGTACAGTATATAATATATATTTGGTGTACTTTTGGTATATTATGTAAATTATATAATATGTAATTGGTGTAGTTTTTGATATTTTACATAGAGTGTGTAATATATATTTACTATCTTTTTGATATATTATTTACAGTATATAATATACATTTGGTGTAATTTTTGATATTTTATGTACAGTATATAAAATATAATTACTGTAGTTTTTGATAGTTTATTTACAGTATATATAACACATATTTGGTGTACTTTTTGATCTTTTAAGTACAGTGTGTAATATACATTTACTGTACTTTTTGATTATTTTTTACAGTATATAAAATGTATATGGTGTACTTTTAGTTAATATTATATGTACAATATATGAAATATATTTGCTGTACTTTTTGATATTTTATGTACAGTATATAATATATATTTGGTGTACTTTTGATATATTATGTAAATTATATAATATATAATTGGTGTAGTTTTTGATATTTTACCTAGAGTGTGTAATATATATGTACTATCTTTTTGATATTTTATTTACAGTATATAATATACATTTGGTGTAATTTTTGATATTTTATGTACAGTATACTAAATATAATTACTGTAGTTCTTCATAGTTTATTTACAGTATATATAACACTGATTTGGTGTACTTTTTGATAATTTAAGTACAGTGTGTAATATATATTTTCTGTACTTTTTGATTATTTTTTACAGTATATAAAATGTATTTGGTGTACTTTTAGTTAATAATATATGTACAATATATGAAATATATTTGCTGTACTTTTTGATACTTTATGTACAGTATATAATATATATTTGCTGTACCTTTGATATATTATGTAAATTATATGATATATAATTGGTGTAGTTTTTGATATTATACTTAGAGTGTGTAATATATATGTGCTACCATTTTTGCTATTTTATTTACAGTATATAATATACATTTGGTGTAATCTTTGATATTTTATGTACAGTAGATTAAATATAATTACTGCAGTTTTTCATAGTTTACTTACAGTATATATAACACATATTTGGTGTACTTTTTGATATTTTAAGTACAGTGTGTAATATATATTTACTGTACTTTTTGATTTTTTTTACAGTATATAAAATGTATTTGGTGTACTTTTAGTTAATATTATATGTACAATATATGAAATATATTTGCTGTATTTTTGATATCTTATGTACAGTATATAATATATATTTTGTGTACTTTTGATATATTATGTAAATTATATAATATATAATTGGTGTAGTTTTTGATATTTTACATAGAGTGTGTAATATATATGTACTATCATTTTTGATATTTTATTTACAGTATATAATATACATTTGGTGTAATTTTTGATATTTTATGTACAGTATATTAAATATAATTACTGTAGTTTTTGATAGTTTATTTAGAGTATATATAACACATATTTGGTGTACTTTTTGATATTTTAAGTACAGTGTGTAATATATATTTACTGTACTTTTTGATGTTTTTACAGTATATAAAATGTATTTGGTGTACTTTTAGTTAATATTATATGTACAATATATGAAATATATTTGCTGCACTTTTTGATATCTTATGTATAGTATATAATATATATTTGGTGTACTTTTGATATATTATGTAAATTATATAATATATAATTGGTGTAGTTTTTGATATTTTACATAGAGTGTGTAATATACATGTACTATCCTTTTTGATATTTTATTTACAGTATATAATATACATTTGGTGTAATTTTTGATATTTTATGTACAGTATATTAAATATAATTACTGTAGTTTTTGATAGTTTATTTACAGTATATATAACACATATTTGGTGTACTTTTTGATATTTTAAGTACAGAGTGTAATATATATTTTGTGTAATTTTTGATTTTTTTTACAGTATATAAAATGTATATGGTGCACTTTTAGTTAATATTATATGTACAATACATGAAATATATTTGCTGTACTTTTTGTTATTTTATGTACAGTATATAATATATATTTGGTGTACTTTTGATATATTATGTAAATTATATAATATATAATTGGTGTAGATTTTCATATTTTACATAGTGTGTGTAATATATATCTACTATCCTTTTTGATATTTTATTTACAGTATATAATATACATTTGGTGTAATTTTTGATATTTTATGTACAGTATATTAAATATAATTACTGTAGTTTTTGATAGTTTATTTACAGTATATATAACACATATTTGGTGTACTTTTTGATATTTTAAGTACAGTGTGTAATATATATTTAGTGTACTTTTTGATTTTTTTTTACAGTATATAAAATGTATTTGGTGCACTTTTAGTTCATATTATATGTACAATACATGAAATATATTTGCTGTACTTTTTGTTATTTTATGTACAGTATATAATATATATTTGGTGTACTTTTGCTATATTATGTAAATTATATAATATATAATTGGTGTAGTTTTTCGTATTTTACATAGTGTGTGTAAAATATATCTACTATCCTTTTTGATATTTTATTTACAGTATATAATATACATTTGGTGTAATTTTTGATATTTTATGTACAGTATGTTAAATATAATTACTGTTCTTTTTGACAGTTTATTTACAGTATATATAACACATATTTGGTGTACTTTTTGATATTTTAAGTACAGTGTGTAATATATATTTACTGTACTTTTTGATTTTATTTACAGTATATAAAATGTATATGGTGTACTTTTAGTTAATATTATATGTACAATATATGAAATATATTTGCTGTACTTTTTGATATTTTATGTACAGTATATAATATATATTTGGTGTACTTTTGATATATTATGTAAATTATATAATATATAATTGGTGTAGTTTTTGATATTTTACCTAGAGTGTGTAATATATATGTACTATCCTTTTTGATATTTTATTTACAGTATATAATATACATTTGGTGTAATTTTTGATATTTTATGTACAGTATACTAAATATAATTACTGTAGTTCTTCATAGTTTATTTACAGTATATATAACACATATTTGGTGTACTTTTTGATATTTTAAGTACAGTGTGTAATATATATTTTCTGTACTTTTTGATTATTTTTTACAGTATATAAAATGTATTTGGTGTACTTTTAGTTAATAATATATGTACAATATATGAAATATATTTGCTGTACTTTTTGATACTTTATGTACAGTATATAATATATATTTGCTGTACTTTTGATATATTATGTAAATTATATGATATATAATTGGTGTAGTTTTTGATATTATACTTAGAGTGTGTAATATATATGTGCTACCATTTTTGCTATTTTATTTACAGTATATAATATACATTTGGTGTAATTTTTGATATTTTATGTACAGTAGATTAAATATAATTACTGCAGTTTTTCATAGTTTACTTACAGTATATATAACACATATTTGGTGTACTTTTTGATATTTTAAGTACAGTGTGTAATATATATTTACTGTACTTTTTGATTTTTTTCACAGTATATAAAATGTATTTGGTGTACTTTTAGTTAATATTATATGTACAATATATGAAATATATTTGCTGCACTTTTTGATATCTTATGTATAGTATATAATATATATTTGGTGTACTTTTGATATATTATGTAAATTATATAATATATAATTGGTGTAGTTTTTGATATTTTACATAGAGTGTGTAATATACATGTACTATCCTTTTTGATATTTTATTTACAGTATATAATATACATTTGGTGTAATTTTTGATATTTTATGTACAGTATATTAAATATAATTACTGTAGTTTTTGATAGTTTATTTACAGTATATATAACACATATTTGGTGTACTTTTTGATATTTTAAGTACAGAGTGTAATATATATTTTGTGTAATTTTTGATTTTTTTTTACAGTATATAAAATGTATATGGTGCACTTTTAGTTAATATTATATGTACAATACATGAAATATATTTGCTGTACTTTTTGTTATTTTATGTACAGTATATAATATATATTTGGTGTACTTTTGATATATTATGTAAATTATATAATATATAATTGGTGTAGATTTTCATATTTTACATAGTGTGTGTAATATATATCTACTATCCTTTTTGATATTTTATTTACAGTATATAATATACATTTGGTGTAATTTTTGATATTTTATGTACAGTATATTAAATATAATTACTGTAGTTTTTGATAGTTTATTTACAGTATATATAACACATATTTGGTGTACTTTTTGATATTTTAAGTACAGTGTGTAATATATATTTAGTGTACTTTTTGATTTTTTTTTACACTTTATAAAATGTATTTGCTGCACTTTTAGTTAATATTATATGTACAATACATGAAATATATTTGCTGTACTTTTTGTTATTTTATGTACAGTATATAATATATATTTGGTGTACTTTTGATATATTATGTAAATTATATAATATATAATTGGTGTAGTTTTTCGTATTTTACATAGTGTGTGTAAAATATATCTACTATCCTTTTTGATATTTTATTTACAGTATATAATATACATTTGGTGTAATTTTTGATATTTTATGTACAGTATGTTAAATATAATTACTGTTCTTTTTGACAGTTTATTTACAGTATATATAACACATATTTGGTGTACTTTTTGATATTTTAAGTACAGTGTGTAATATATATTTACTGTACTTTTTGATTTTATTTACAGTATATAAAATGTATTTGGTGTACTTTTAGTTAATATTATATGTACAATATATGAAATGTATTTGCTGTACTTTTTGACATTTTTTGTACAGTATATAATATATATTTGGTGTACTTTTGATATATTATGTAAATTATATAATATATAATTGGTGTAGTTTTTGATATTTTACATAGAGTGTGTAATATGTATGTACTATCCTTTTTGATATTTTATTTACAGTATATAATATACATTTGGTGTAATTTTTGATATTTTATGTACAGTATATTAAATATAATTACTGTAGTTTTTGACAGTTTATTTACAGTATATATAACACATATTTGGTGTACTTTTTCATATTTTAAGTACAGTGTGTAATATATATTTACTGTACTTTTTGATTTTTTTACAGTATATAAAATGTATTTGGTGTACTTTTAGTTAATATTATATGTACAATATATGAAATATATTTGCTGTACTTTTTGATATCTTATGTATAGTATATAATATATATTTGGTGTACTTTTTATATATTATGTAAATTATATAATATATAATTGGTGTAGTTTTTGATATTTTACAAAGAGTGTGTAATATACATGTACTATCCTTTTTGATATTTTATTTACAGTATATAACATACATTTGGTGTAATTTTTGATATTTTATGTACAGTATATGAAATATAATTACTGTAGTTTTTGATAGTTTATTTACAGTATATATAACACATATTTGGTGTACTTTTTGATCTTTTAAGTACAGTGTGTAATATACATTTACTGTACTTTTTGATTATTTTTTACAGTATATAAAATGTATATGGTGTACTTTTAGTTAATATTATATGTACAATACATGAAATATATTTGCTGTACTTTTTGATATTTTATGTACAGTATATAATATATATTTGGTGTACTTTTGATATATTATGTAAATTATATAATATATAATTGGTGTAGTTTTTGATGTTTTACCTAGAGTGTGTAATATATATGTACTATCCTTTTTGATATTTTATTTACAGTGTATAATACACATTTGGTGTAATTTTTGATATTTTATGTACAGTATATTAAATATAATTACTGTAGTTTTTGATAGTTTTTTTACAGTATATATAACACATATTTGGTGTACTTTTTGATATTTTAAGTACAGTGTGTAATATATATTTACTGTACTTTTTGATTTTATTTACAGTATATAAAATGTATTTGGTGAACTTTTAGTTAATATTATATGTACAATACATGAAATATATTTGCTGTACTTTTTGTTACTTTATGTACATTATATAATACATATTTGGTGTACTTTTGATATATTATGTAAATTATATAATATATAATTGGTGTAGTTTTTGATATTTTACATAGAGTGTGTAATATATATGTAATATACTTTTTGATATTTTATTTACAGTATATAATATACATTTGGTGTAATTTTTGATATTTTATGTACACTATATTAAATATAATTACTGTAGTTTTTGATAGTTTATTTACAATATATTAAAACATATTTGGTGTACTTTTTGATGTTTTAAGTACAGTGTGTAATATATATTTACTGTACTTTTTGATTTATTTTACAGTATATAAAATGTATTTGGTGTACTTTTAGTTAATATTATATGTACAATATATGAAATATATTTGCTGTAGTTTTTGATATTTTATGTACAGTATATAATGCATATTTGGGGTACTTTTGATTTATTATGTAAATTATATAATATATAATTGGTGTAGTTTTTGATGTTTTACATACAGTGTGTAATATATATGTACTATCCTTTTTGATATTTTATTTGCAGTATATAATATACATTTGGTGTAATTTTTGATATTTTATATACAGTATATTAAATATAATTACAATAATTTTTGATAGTTTATTTACAGTATATATAAAACATATTTGGTGTACTTTTTGATATTTAAAGTACAGTGTGTAATATATATTTACTGTAATTTTTGATTTTTTTTTACAGTATATAAAATGTATTTGGTGTACTTTTAGTTAATATTATATGTACAATATATGAAATATATTTGCTGTACTTTGTGATAATTTATGTACAGTATATAATATATATTTGGTGTACTTTTGATATATTATGTAAATTATATAATATATAATTGGTGTAGTTTTTGATATTTTACATAGAGTGTGTAATATATATGTACTATCCTTTTTGATATATTATTTACAGTATATAATATACATTTGGTGTAATTTTTGATATTTTATGTACAGTATATTAAATATAATTACTGTAGTTTTTGATAGTTTATTTGGAGTATATATAACACATATTTGGTGTACTTTTTGATATTTTAAGTACAGTGTGTAATATATATTTACTGTACTTTTTGATTTTTTTTACCGTATATAAAATGTATTTGGTGTACTTTTAGTTAATATTATATGTACAATATATGAAATGTATTTGCTGTACCTTTGATATTTTATGTACAGTATATAATATATATTTGCTGTACTTTTGATATATTATGTAAATTATATGATATATAATTGGTGTAGTTTTTGATATTATACTTAGAGTGTGTAATATATATGTGCTACCATTTTTGCTATTTTATTTACAGTATATAATATACATTTGGTGTAATTTTTGATATTTTATGTACAGTAGATTAAATATAATTACTGCAGTTTTTCATAGTTTACTTACAGTATATATAACACATATTTGGTGTACTTTTTGATATTTTAAGTACAGTGTGTAATATATATTTACTGTACTTTTTGATTTTTTTCACAGTATATAAAATGTATTTGGTGTACTTTTAGTTAATATTGTATGTACAATATATGAAATATATTTGCTGTATTTTTGATATCTTATGTACAGTATATAATATATATTTTGTGTACTTTTGATATATTATGTAAATTATATAATATATAATTGGTGTAGTTTTTGATATTTTACATAGAGTGTGTAATATATATGTACTATCATTTTTGATATTTTATTTACAGTATATAATATACATTTGGTGTAATTTTTGTTATTTTATGTACAGTATATTAAATATAATTACTGTAGTTTTTGATAGTTTATTTAGAGTATATATAACACATATTTGGTGTACTTTTTGATATTTTAAGTACAGTGTGTAATATATATTTACTGTACTTTTTGATGTTTTTACACTATATAAAATGTATTTGGTGTACTTTTAGTTAATATTATATGTACAATATATGAAATATATTTGCTGCACTTTTTGATATCTTATGTATAGTATATAATATATATTTGGTGTACTTTTGATATATTATGTAAATTATATAATATATAATTGGTGTAGATTTTCATATTTTACATAGTGTGTGTAATATATATCTACTATCCTTTTTGATATTTTATTTACAGTATATAATATACATTTGGTGTAATTTTTGATATTTTATGTACAGTATATTAAATATAATTACTGTAGTTTTTGATAGTTTATTTACAGTATATATAACACATATTTGGTGTACTTTTTGATATTTTAAGTACAGTGTGTAATATATATTTAGTGTACTTTTTGATTTTTTTTTACACTTTATAAAATGTATTTGCTGCACTTTTAGTTAATACTATATGTACAATACATGAAATATATTTGCTGTACTTTTTGTTATTTTATGTACAGTATATAATATATATTTGGTGTACTTTTGATATATTATGTAAATTATATAATATATAATTGGTGTAGTTTTTCGTATTTTACATAGTGTGTGTAAAATATATCTACTATCCTTTTTGATATTTTATTTACAGTATATAATATACATTTGGTGTAATTTTTGATATTTTATGTACAGTATGTTAAATATAATTACTGTTCTTTTTGACAGTTTATTTACAGTATATATAACACATATTTGGTGTACTTTTTTATATTTTAAGTACAGTGTGTAATATATATTTACTGTACTTTTTGATTTTATTTACAGTATATAAAATGTATTTGGTGTACTTTTAGTTAATATTATATGTACAATATATGAAATGTATTTGCTGTACTTTTTGACATTTTTTGTACAGTATATAATATATATTTGGTGTACTTTTGATATATTATGTAAATTATATAATATATAATTGGTGTAGTTTTTGATATTTTACATAGAGTGTGTAATATGTATGTACTATCCTTTTTGATATTTTATTTACAGTATATAATATACATTTGGTGTAATTTTTGATATTTTATGTACAGTATATTAAATATAATTACTGTAGTTTTTGACAGTTTATTTACAGTATATATAACACATATTTGGTGTACTTTTTCATATTTTAAGTACAGTGTGTAATATATATTTACTGAACTTTTTGATTTTTTTACAGTATATAAAATGTATTTGGTGTACTTTTAGTTAATATTATATGTACAATATATGAAATATATTTGCTGTACTTTGTGATATTTTATGTACAGTATATAATATATATTTGGTGTACTTTTGATATATTATGTAAATTATATAATATATAATTGGTGTAGTTTTTGATATTTAACATAGAGTGTGTAATATATATGTACTATCTTTTTGATATTTTATTTACAGTATATAGTATACATTTGGTGTAATTTTTGATATTTTATGTACAGTATATTAAATATAATTACTGTAGTTTTTGATAGTTTATTTACCGTATATATAACACATATTTGGTGTACTTTTTGATATTTTAAGTACAGGGTGTAATATATATTTACTGTACTTTTTGATTTTTTTTACAGTATATAAAATGTATTTGGTGTACATTAGTTAATATGATATGTACAATATATGAAATATATTTGCTGTACTTTTTGTTATTTTATGTACAGTATATAATATATATTTGGTGTAGTTTTGATATATTATGTAAATTATATAATATATAATAGGTGTAGTTTTTGATATTTTACATAGAGTGTGTAATATATATGTAATATACATTTTGATATTTTATTTACAGTATATAATATACATTTGGTGTAATTTTTGATATTTTATGTACACTATATTAAATATAATTACTGTAGTTTTTGATAGTTTATTTACAATATATTAAAACATATTTGGTGTACTTTTTGATGTTTTAAGTACAGTGTGTAATATATATTTACTGTACTTTTTGATTTATTTTACAGTATATAAAATGTATTTGGTGTACTTTTAGTTAATATTATATGTACAATATATGAAATATATTTGCTGTAGTTTTTGATATTTTATGTACAGTATATAATGCATATTTGGGGTACTTTTGATTTATTATGTAAATTATATAATATATAATTGGTGTAGTTTTTGATGTTTTACATACAGTGTGTAATATATATGTACTATCCTTTTTGATATTTTATTTGCAGTATATAATATACATTTGGTGTAATTTTTGATATTTTATATACAGTATATTAAATATAATTACAATAATTTTTGATAGTTTATTTACAGTATATATAAAACATATTTGGTGTACTTTTTGATATTTAAAGTACAGTGTGTAATATATATTTACTGTAATTTTTGATTTTTTTTTACAGTATATAAAATGTATTTGGTGTACTTTTAGTTAATATTATATGTACAATATATGAAATATATTTGCTGTACTTTGTGATATTTTATGTACAGTATATAATATATATTTGGTGTACTTTTGATATATTATGTAAATTATATAATATATAATTGGTGTAGTTTTTGATATTTTACATAGAGTGTGTAATATATATGTACTATCCTTTTTGATATATTATTTACAGTATATAATATACATTTGGTGTAATTTTTGATATTTTATGTACAGTATATTAAATATAATTACTGTAGTTTTTGATAGTTTATTTGGAGTATATATAACACATATTTGGTGTACTTTTTGATATTTTAAGTACAGTGTGTAATATATATTTACTGTACTTTTTGATTTTTTTTACCGTATATAAAATGTATTTGGTGTACTTTTAGTTAATATTATATGTACAATATATGAAATGTATTTGCTGTACCTTTGATATTTTATGTACAGTATATAATATATATTTGCTGTACTTTTGATATATTATGTAAATTATATGATATATAATTGGTGTAGTTTTTGATATTATACTTAGAGTGTGTAATATATATGTGCTACCATTTTTGCTATTTTATTTACAGTATATAATATACATTTGGTGTAATTTTTGATATTTTATGTACAGTAGATTAAATATAATTACTGCAGTTTTTCATAGTTTACTTACAGTATATATAACACATATTTGGTGTACTTTTTGATATTTTAAGTACAGTGTGTAATATATATTTACTGTACTTTTTGATTTTTTTCACAGTATATAAAATGTATTTGGTGTACTTTTAGTTAATATTGTATGTACAATATATGAAATATCTTTGCTGTATTTTTGATATCTTATGTACAGTATATAATATATATTTTGTGTACTTTTGATATATTATGTAAATTATATAATATATAATTGGTGTAGTTTTTGATATTTTACATAGAGTGTGTAATATATATGTACTATCATTTTTGATATTTTATTTACAGTATATAATATACATTTGGTGTAATTTTTGATATTTTATGTACAGTATATTAAATATAATTACTGTAGTTTTTGATAGTTTATTTAGAGTATATATAACACATATTTGGTGTACTTTTTGATATTTTAAGTACAGTGTGTAATATATATTTACTGTACTTTTTGATGTTTTTACACTATATAAAATGTATTTGGTGTACTTTTAGTTAATATTATATGTACAATATATGAAATATATTTGCTGCACTTTTTGATATCTTATGTATAGTATATAATATATATTTGGTGTACTTTTGATATATTATGTAAATTATATAATATATAATTGGTGTAGTTTTTGATATTTTACATAGAGTGTGTAATATACATGTACTATCCTTTTTGATATTTTATTTACAGTATATAATATACATTTGGTGTAATTTTTGATATTTTATGTACAGTATATTAAATATAATTACTGTAGTTTTTGATAGTTTATTTACAGTATATATAACACATATTTGGTGTACTTTTTGATATTTTAAGTACAGAGTGTAATATATATTTTGTGTAATTTTTGATTTTTTTTTACAGTATATAAAATGTATATGGTGCACTTTTAGTTAATATTATATGTACAATACATGAAATATATTTGCTGTACTTTTTGTTATTTTATGTACAGTATATAATATATATTTGGTGTACTTTTGATATATTATGTAAATTATATAATATATAATTGGTGTAGATTTTCATATTTTACATAGTGTGTGTAATATATATCTACTATCCTTTTTGATATTTTATTTACAGTATATAATATACATTTGGTGTAATTTTTGATATTTTATGTACAGTATATTAAATATAATTACTGTAGTTTTTGATAGTTTATTTACAGTATATATAACACATATTTGGTGTACTTTTTGATATTTTAAGTACAGTGTTTAATATATATTTAGTGTACTTTTTGATTTTTTTTTACACTTTATAAAATGTATTTGCTGCACTTTTAGTTAATACTATATGTACAATACATGAAATATATTTGCTGTACTTTTTGTTATTTTATGTACAGTATATAATATATATTTGGTGTACTTTTGATATATTATGTAAATTATATAATATATAATTGGTGTAGTTTTTCGTATTTTACATAGTGTGTGTAAAATATATCTACTATCCTTTTTGATATTTTATTTACAGTATATAATATACATTTGGTGTAATTTTTGATATTTTATGTACAGTATGTTAAATATAATTACTGTTCTTTTTGACAGTTTATTTACAGTATATATAACACATATTTGGTGTACTTTTTGATATTTTAAGTACAGTGTGTAATATATATTTACTGTACTTTTTGATTTTATTTACAGTATATAAAATGTATTTGGTGTACTTTTAGTTAATATTATATGTACACTATATGAAATGTATTTGCTGTACTTTTTGACATTTTTTGTACAGTATATAATATATATTTGGTGTACTTTTGATATATTATGTAAATTATATAATATATAATTGGTGTAGTTTTTGATATTTTACATAGAGTGTGTAATATGTATGTACTATCCTTTTTGATATTTTATTTACAGTATATAATATACATTTGGTGTAATTTTTGATATTTTATGTACAGTATATGAAATATAATTACTGTAGTTTTTGATAGTTTATTTACAGTATATATAACACATATTTGGTGTACTTTTTGATCTTTTAAGTACAGTGTGTAATATACATTTACTGTACTTTTTGATTATTTTTTACAGTATATAAAATGTATATGGTGTACTTTTAGTTAATATTATATGTACAATACATGAAATATATTTGCTGTACTTTTTGTTATTTTATGTACAGTATATAATATATATTTGGTGTACTTTTGATATATTATGTAAATTATATAATACATAATTGGTGTAGTTTTTGATGTTTTACCTAGAGTGTGTAATATATATGTACTATCCTTTTTGATATTTTATTTACAGTATATAATACACATTTGGTGTAATTTTTGATATTTTATGTACAGTATATTAAATATAATTACTGTAGTTTTTGATAGTTTATTTACAGTATATATAACACATATTTGGTGTACTTTTTGATATTTTAAGTACAGTGTGTAATATATATTTACTGTACTTTTTGATTTTTTTTACAGTATATAAAATGTATTTGGTGTACTTTTAGTTAATATTATATGTACACTATATGAAATAGATTTGCTGTACTTTTTGACATTTTTTGTACAGTATATAATATATATTTGGTGTACTTTTGATATATTATGTAACTTATATAATATATAATTGGTGTAGTTTTTGATATTTTACATAGAGTGTGTAATATATATGTACTATCCTTTTTGATATTTTATTGACAGTATATAATATACATTTGGTGTAATTTTTGATATTTTATGTACAGTATATTAAATATAATTACTGTAGTTTTTGATAGTTTATTTACAGTATATATAACACATATTTGGTGTACTTTTTGATATTTTAAGTACAGTGTGTAATATATATTTACTGTAATTTTTGATATTTTATTTACAGTATATAAAATGTATTTGGTGTACTTTTAGTTAATATTATATGTACAATATATGAAATATATTTGCTGTACTTTTTGATATTTTATGTACAGAATATAATATATATTTGGTGTACTTTTGATATATTATGTAAATTATATAATATATAATTGGTGTAGTTTTTGATATTTTACATAGAGTGTGTAATATATATGTAGTATCTTTTTGATATTTTATTTACAGTATATAATATACATTTCGTGTAATTTTTGATAATTTATGTACAGTATATTAAATATAATTACTGTAGTTTTTGAGAGTTTATTTACAGTATATATAACACATATTTGGTGTACTTTTTGATATTTTAAATACAATGTGTAATAGATATTTACTGTACTTTTTGATTTTTTTACAGTATATAAAATGTATTTGGTGTACTTTTAGTTAATATTATAGGTACAATATATGAAATATATTTGCTGTACTTTTTGATATCTGATGTGCAGTATATAATATATATTTGGTGTACTTTTGATATATTATGTAAATTATATAATATATAATTGGTGTAGTTTTTGATATTTTACATAGAGTGTGTTATATATGTACTATCCTTTTTGATATTTTATTTACAGTATATGATATACATTTGGTGTAATTTTTGATATTTTATGTACAGTATATTAAATATAATTACTGTAGTTTTTGATAGTTTATTTACAGTATATATAACACATATTTGGTGTACTTCTTGATATTTTAAGTACAGTGTGTAATCTATATTTACTGTAATTTTTGATTTTTTTTTACAGTATATAGAATGTATTTGGTGTACTTTTAGTTCATATTATATGTACAATACATGAAATATATTTGCTGTACTTTTTGATATCTTATGTACAGTAGATAATATATATTTTGTGTACTTTTGATATATTATGTAAATTATATAATATATAATTGGTGTAGTTTTTGATATTTTACATAGAGTGTGTAATATATATGTACTATCCTTTTTGATATTTTATTTACAGTATATAATATACATTTGGTGTAATTTTTGATATTTTATGTACAGTATATTAAATATAATTACTGTAGTTTTTGATAGTTTATTTGGAGTATATATAACACATATTTGGTGTACTTTTTGATATTTTAAGTACAGTGTGTAATATATATTTACTGTACTTTTTGATTTTTTTTACCGTATATAAAATGTATTTGGTGTACTTTTAGTTAATATTATATGTACAATATATGAAATGTATTTGCTGTACCTTTGATATTTTATGTACAGTATATAATATATATTTGCTGTACTTTTGATATATTATGTAAATTATATGATATATAATTGGTGTAGTTTTTGATATTATACTTAGAGTGTGTAATATATATGTGCTACCATTTTTGCTATTTTATTTACAGTATATAATATACATTTGGTGTAATTTTTGATATTTTATGTACAGTAGATTAAATATAATTACTGTAGTTTTTCATAGTTTACTTACAGTATATATAACACATATTTGGTGTACTTTTTGATATTTTAAGTACAGTGTGTAATATATATTTACTGTACTTTTTGATTTTTTTTACAGTATATAAAATGTATTTGGTGTACTTTTAGTTAATATTATATGTACAATATATGAAATATATTTGCTGTATTTTTGATATCTTGTGTACAGTATATAATATATATTTTGTGTACTTTTGATATATTATGTAAATTATATAATATATAATTGGTGTAGTTTTTGATATTTTACATAGATTGTGTAATATATATGTACTATCATTTTTGATATTTTATTTACAGTATATAATATATATTTGGTGTAATTTTTGATATTTTATGTACAGTATATTAAATATAATTACTGTAGTTTTTGATAGTTTATTTAGAGTATATATAACACATATTTGGTGTACTTTTTGATATTTTAAGTACAGTGTGTAATATATATTTACTGTACTTTTTGATTTTTTTTACAGTATATATAATATATTTGGTGTACTTTTAGTTAATATTATATGTACACAATATGAAATATATTTGCTGTAATTTTTGGTACTTTATGTACAGTATATAATACATATTTGGTGTACTTTTGATATATTATGTAAATTATATAATATATAATTGGTGTAGTTTTTGATATATTACATAGAGTGTGTAATATATATGTACTATCTTTTTGATATTTTATTTATAGTATATAATATACATTTAGTGTAATTTTTGATATTATATGTACAGTATATTAAATATAATTACTGTAGTTTTTGATAGTTTATTTACAGTATATATAACACATATTTGGTGTACTTTTTGATATTTTAAGTACAGTGTGTAATATATATTTACTGTACTTTTTGATTTTTTTTTACAGCATATAAAATGTATTTGGTGTACTTTTAGTTAATATTATATGTACAATATATGAAATATATTTGCTGTACTTTTTGATATTTTATGTACAGAATATAATATATATTTGGTGTACTTTTGATATATTATGTAAATTATAAAATATATAATTGGTGTAGTTTTTGATATTTTACATAGAGTGTGTAATACATATGTAGTATTTTTTGATATTTTATTTACAGTATATAATATACATTTGGTGTAATTTTTGATATTTTATGTACAGTATATTAAATATAATTACTGTAGTTTTTGATAGTTTATTTACAGTATATATAACACATATTTGGTGTACTTTTTGATATTTTAATTATAGTGTGTAATATATATTTACTGTATTTTTGATTTTTTTTACAGTATATAAAATGTATTTGGTGTACTTTTAGTTAATATTATATGTACCATATATGAAATATATTTGCTGTACTTTTTGATATCTTATGTACAGTATATAATATATATTTGTTGTACTTTTGATATATTATGTAGATTATATAATATATAATTGGTGTAGTTTTTGATATTTTACATAGAGTGTGTAATATATATGTACTATTCTTTTTGATATTTTATTTACAGTATATAATATACATTTGGTGTAATTTTAGATATTTTACGTACAGTATATTAAATATAATTACTGTAGTTTTTGATAGTTTATTTACAGTATATATAACACATATTTGGTGTAGTATTTGATATTTTAAGTACAGTGTGTAATATACATTTACTGTACTTTTTAAATTTTTTTTACAGTATATAAAATGTATTTGGTGTACTTTTACTTAATATTATATGTACAATATATGAAATATAGTTGCTGTACATTTTGATATTTTATGTACAGTATATAATATACATTTGGTGTACTTTTGATATATTATGTAAATTATATAATATATAATTGGTGTAGTTTTTGATATTTTACATAGAGTGTGTAATATATATGTACTATCCTTTTTGATATTTTATTTACAGTATATAATATACATTTGGTGTAATTTTTGATATTTTATGTACAGTATATTAAATATAATTACGGTAGTTTTTGATCGTTTATTTACAGTATATATAACACATATTTGGTGATCTTTTGATATTTTAAGTACAGTGTGTAATATATATTAACTGTACTTTTTGATTTTTTTTTTACAGTATATAAAATGTATTTGGTGTACTTTTAGTTAATATTATATGTACAATATATGAAATATATTTGCTGTACTTTTTGATATTTTATGTACAGTATATAATATATATTTGGTGTACTTTTGATATATTATGTAAATTATATAATATATAATTGGTGTAGTTTTTGATATTTAACATAGAGTGTGTAATATATATGTACTATCTTTTTGATATTTTATTTACAGTATATAGTATACATTTGGTGTAATTTTTGATATTTTATGTACAGTATATTAAATATAATTACTGTAGTTTTTGATAGTTTATTTACCGTATATATAACACATATTTGGTGTACTTTTTGATATTTTAAGTACAGGGTGTAATATATATTTACTGTACTTTTTGATTTTTTTTACAGTATATAAAATGTATTTGGTGTACATTAGTTAATATGATATGTACAATATATGAAATATATTTGCTGTACTTTTTCATATTTTATGTACAGTATATAATATATATTTGGTGTAGTTTTGATATATTATGTAAATTATATAATATATAATAGGTGTAGTTTTTGATATTTTACATAGAGTGTGTAATATATATGTAATATACTTTTTGATATTTTATTTACAGTATATAATATACATTTGGTGTAATTTTTGATATTTTATGTACACTATATTAAATATAATTACTGTAGTTTTTGATAGTTTATTTACAATATATTAAAACATATTTGGTGTACTTTTTGATGTTTTAAGTACAGTGTGTAATATATATTTACTATACTTTTTGATTTATTTTACAGTATATAAAATGTATTTGGTGTACTTTTAGTTAATATTATATGTACAATATATGAAATATATTTGCTGTAGTTTTTGATATTTTATGTACAGTATATAATACATATTTGGGGTACTTTTGATTTATTATGTAAATTATATAATATATAATTGGTGTAGTTTTTGATGTTTTACATACAGTGTGTAATATATATGTACTATCCTTTTTGATATTTTATTTTCAGTATATAATATACATTTGGTGTAATTTTTGATATTTTATATACAGTATATTAAATATAATTACAATAATTTTTGATAGTTTATTTACAGTATATATAAAACATATTTGGTGTACTTTTTGATATTTAAAGTACAGTGGGTAATATATATTTACTGTAATTTTTGATTTTTTTTTACAGTATATAAAATGTATTTGGTGTACTTTTAGTTAATATTATATGTACAATATATGAAATATATTTGCTGTACTTTGTGATATTTTATGTACAGTATATAATATATATTTGGTGTACTTTTGATATATTATGTAAATTATATAATATATAATTGGTGTAGTTTTTGATATTTAACATAGAGTGTGTAATATATATGTACTATCTTTTTGATATTTTATTTACAGTATATAGTATACATTTGGTGTAATTTTTGATATTTTATGTACAGTATATTAAATATAATTACTGTAGTTTTTGATAGTTTATTTACCGTATATATAACACATATTTGGTGTACTTTTTGATATTTTAAGTACAGGGTGTAATATATATTTACTGTACTTTTTGATTTTTTTTACAGTATATAAAATGTATTTGGTGTACATTAGTTAATATGATATGTACAATATATGAAATATATTTGCTGTACTTTTTGTTATTTTATGTACAGTATATAATATATATTTGGTGTAGTTTTGATATATTATGTAAATTATATAATATATAATAGGTGTAGTTTTTGATATTTTACATAGAGTGTGTAATATATATGTAATATACTTTTTGATATTTTATTTACAGTATATAATATACATTTGGTGTAATTTTTGATATTTTATGTACACTATATTAAATATAATTACTGTAGTTTTTGATAGTTTATTTACAATATATTAAAACATATTTGGTGTACTTTTTGATGTTTTAAGTACAGTGTGTAATATATATTTACTGTACTTTTTGATTTATTTTACAGTATATAAAATGTATTTGGTGTACTTTTAGTTAATATTATATGTACAATATATGAAATATATTTGCTGTAGTTTTTGATATTTTATGTACAGTATATAATGCATATTTGGGGTACTTTTGATTTATTATGTAAATTATATAATATATAATTGGTGTAGTTTTTGATGTTTTACATACAGTGTGTAATATATATGTACTATCCTTTTTGATATTTTATTTGCAGTATATAATATACATTTGGTGTAATTTTTGATATTTTATATACAGTATATTAAATATAATTACAATAATTTTTGATAGTTTATTTACAGTATATATAAAACATATTTGGTGTACTTTTTGATATTTAAAGTACAGTGTGTAATATATATTTACTGTAATTTTTGATTTTTTTTTACAGTATATAAAATGTATTTGGTGTACTTTTAGTTAATATTATATGTACAATATATGAAATATATTTGCTGTACTTTGTGATATTTTATGTACAGTATATAATATATATTTGGTGTACTTTTGATATATTATGTAAATTATATAATATATAATTGGTGTAGTTTTTGATATTTTACATAGAGTGTGTAATATATATGTACTATCCTTTTTGATATATTATTTACAGTATATAATATACATTTGGTGTAATTTTTGATATTTTATGTACAGTATATTAAATATAATTACTGTAGTTTTTGATAGTTTATTTGGAGTATATATAACACATATTTGGTGTACTTTTTGATATTTTAAGTACAGTGTGTAATATATATTTACTGTACTTTTTGATTTTTTTTACCGTATATAAAATGTATTTGGTGTACTTTTAGTTAATATTATATGTACAATATATGAAATGTATTTGCTGTACCTTTGCTATTTTATGTACAGTATATAATATATATTTGCTGTACTTTTGATATATTATGTAAATTATATGATATATAATTGGTGTAGTTTTTGATATTATACTTAGAGTGTGTAATATATATGTGCTACCATTTTTGCTATTTTATTTACAGTATATAATATACATTTGGTGTAATTTTTGATATTTTATGTACAGTAGATTAAATATAATTACTGCAGTTTTTCATAGTTTACTTACAGTATATATAACACATATTTGGTGTACTTTTTGATATTTTAAGTACAGTGTGTAATATATATTTACTGTACTTTTTGATTTTTTTCACAGTATATAAAATGTATTTGGTGTACTTTTAGTTAATATTGTATGTACAATATATGAAATATATTTGCTGTATTTTTGATATCTTATGTACAGTATATAATATATATTTTGTGTACTTTTGATATATTATGTAAATTATATAATATATAATTGGTGTAGTTTTTGATATTTTACATAGAGTGTGTAATATATATGTACTATCATTTTTGATATTTTATTTACAGTATATAATATACATTTGGTGTAATTTTTGATATTTTATGTACAGTATATTAAATATAATTACTGTAGTTTTTGATAGTTTATTTAGAGTATATATAACACATATTTGGTGTACTTTTTGATATTTTAAGTACAGTGTGTAATATATATTTACTGTACTTTTTGATGTTTTTACACTATATAAAATGAATTTGGTGTACTTTTAGTTAATATTATATGTACAATATATGAAATATATTTGCTGCACTTTTTGATATCTTATGTATAGTATATAATATATATTTGGTGTACTTTTGATATATTATGTAAATTATATAATATATAATTGGTGTAGTTTTTGATATTTTACATAGAGTGTGTAATATACATGTACTATCCTTTTTGATATTTTATTTACAGTATATAATATACATTTGGTGTAATTTTTGATATTTTATGTACAGTATATTAAATATAATTACTGTAGTTTTTGATAGTTTATTTACAGTATATATAACACATATTTGGTGTACTTTTTGATATTTTAAGTACAGAGTGTAATATATATTTTGTGTAATTTTTGATTTTTTTTTACAGTATATAAAATGTATATGGTGCACTTTTAGTTAATATTATATGTACAATACATGAAATATATTTGCTGTACTTTTTGTTATTTTATGTACAGTATATAATATATATTTGGTGTACTTTTGATATATTATGTAAATTATATAATATATAATTGGTGTAGATTTTCATATTTTACATAGTGTGTGTAATATATATCTACTATCCTTTTTGATATTTTATTTACAGTATATAATATACATTTGGTGTAATTTTTGATATTTTATGTACAGTATATTAAATATAATTACTGTAGTTTTTGATAGTTTATTTACAGTATATATAACACATATTTGGTGTACTTTTTGATATTTTAAGTACAGTGTGTAATATATATTTAGTGTACTTTTTGATTTTTTTTTACACTTTATAAAATGTATTTGCTGCACTTTTAGTTAATACTATATGTACAATACATGAAATATATTTGCTGTACTTTTTGTTATTTTATGTACAGTATATAATATATATTTGGTGTACTTTTGATATATTATGTAAATTATATAATATATAATTGGTGTAGTTTTTCGTATTTTACATAGTGTGTGTAAAATATATCTACTATCCTTTTTGATATTTTATTTACAGTATATAATATACATTTGGTGTAATTTTTGATATTTTATGTACAGTATGTTAAATATAATTACTGTTCTTTTTGACAGTTTATTTACAGTATATATAACACATATTTGGTGTACTTTTTGATATTTTAAGTACAGTGTGTAATATATATTTACTGTACTTTTTGATTTTATTTACAGTATATAAAATGTATTTGGTGTACTTTTAGTTAATATTATATGTACAATATATGAAATGTATTTGCTGTACTTTTTGACATTTTTTGTACAGTATATAATATATATTTGGTGTACTTTTGTTATATTATGTAAATTATATAATATATAATTGGTGTAGTTTTTGATATTTTACATAGAGTGTGTAATATGTATGTACTATCCTTTTTGATATTTTATTTACAGTATATAATATACATTTGGTGTAATTTTTGATATTTTATGTACAGTATATGAAATATAATTACTGTAGTTTTTGATAGTTTATTTACAGTATATATAACACATATTTGGTGTACTTTTTGATCTTTTAAGTACAGTGTGTAATATACATTTACTGTACTTTTTGATTATTTTTTACAGTATATAAAATGTATATGGTGTACTTTTAGTTAATATTATATGTACAATACATGAAATATATTTGCTGTACTTTTTGATATTTTATGTACAGTATATAATATATATTTGGTGTACTTTTGATATATTATGTAAATTATATAATATATAATTGGTGTAGTTTTTGATGTTTTACCTAGAGTGTGTAATATATATGTACTATCCTTTTTGATATTTTATTTACAGTATATAATACACATTTGGTGTAATTTTTGATATTTTATGTACAGTATATTAAATATAATTACTGTAGTTTTTGATAGTTTATTTACAGTATATATAACACATATTTGGTGTACTTTTTGATATTTTAAGTACAGTGTGTAATATATATTTACTGTACTTATTGATTTTATTTACAGTATATAAAATGTATTTGGTGAACTTTTAGTTAATATTATATGTACAATACATGAAATATATTTGCTGTACTTTTTGTTACTTTATGTACATTATATAATACATATTTGGTGTACTTTTGATATATTATGTAAATTATATAATATATAATTGGTGTAGTTTTTCATATTTTACATAGTGTGTGTAATATATATCTACTATCCTTTTTGATATTTTATTTACAGTACATAATATACATTTGGGGTAATTTTTGATATTTTATGTACAGTATATTAAATATAATTACTGTAGTTTTTGACAGTTTATTTACAGTATATATAACACATATTTGGTGTACTTTTTGATATTTTAAGTACAGTGTGTAATATATATTTACTGTACTTTTTGATTTTTTTTACAGTATATAAAATGTATTTGGTGTACTTTTAGTTAATATTATATGTACACTATATGAAATAGATTTGCTGTACTTTTTGACATTTTTTGTACAGTATATAATATATATTTGGTGTACTTTTGATATATTATGTAACTTATATAATATATAATTTGTGTAGTTTTTGATATTTTACATAGAGTGTGTAATATATATGTACTATCCTTTTTGATATTTTATTGACAGTATATAATATACATTTGGTGTAATTTTTGATATTTTATGTACAGTATATTAAATATAATTACTGTAGTTTTTGATAGTTTATTTACAGTATATATAACACATATTTGGTGTACTTTTTGATATTTTAAGTAAAGTGTGTAATATATATTTACTGTAATTTTTGATATTTTATTTACAGTATATAAAATGTATTTGGTGTACTTTTAGTTAATATTATATGTACAATATATGAAATATATTTGCTGTACTTTTTGATATTTTATGTACAGAATATAATATATATTTGGTGTACTTTTGATATATTATGTAAATTATATAATATATAATTGGTGTAGTTTTTGATATTTTACATAGAGTGTGTAATATATATGTAGTATCTTTTTGATATTTTATTTACAGTATATAATATACATTTCGTGTAATTTTTGATAATTTATGTACAGTATATTAAATATAATTACTGTAGTTTTTTAGAGTTTATTTACAGTATATATAACACATATTTGGTGTACTTTTTGATATTTTAAATACAATGTGTAATAGATATTTACTGTACTTTTTGATTTTTTTACAGTATATAAAATGTATTTGGTGTACTTTTAGTTAATATTATAGGTACAATATATGAAATATATTTGCTGTACTTTTTGATATCTTATGTGCAGTATATAATATATATTTGGTGTACTTTTGATATATGATGTAAATTATATAATATATAATTGGTGTAGTTTTTGATATTTTACATAGAGTGTGTTATATATGTACTATCCTTTTTGATATTTTATTTACAGTATATGATATACATTTGGTGTAATTTTTGATATTTTATGTACAGTATATTAAATATAATTACTGTAGTTTTTGATAGTTTATTTACAGTATATATAACACATATTTGGTGTACTTCTTGATATTTTAAGTACAGTGTGTAATCTATATTTACTGTAATTTTTGATTTTTTTTTACAGTATATAGAATGTATTTGGTGTACTTTTAGTTCATATTATATGTACAATACATGAAATATATTTGCTGTACTTTTTGATATCTTATGTACAGTAGATAATATATATTTTGTGTACTTTTGATATATTATGTAAATTATATAATATATAATTGGTGTAGTTTTTGATATTTTACATAGAGTGTGTAATATATATGTACTATCCTTTTTGATATTTTATTTACAGTATATAATATACATTTGGTGTAATTTTTGATATTTTATGTACAGTATATTAAATATAATTACTGTAGTTTTTGATAGTTTATTTGGAGTATATATAACACATATTTGGTGTACTTTTTGATATTTTAAGTACAGTGTGTAATATATATTTACTGTACTTTTTGATTTTTTTTACCGTATATAAAATGTATTTGGTGTACTTTTAGTTAATATTATATGTACAATATATGAAATGTATTTGCTGTACCTTTGATATTTTATGTACAGTATATAATATATATTTGCTGTACTTTTGATATATTATGTAAATTATATGATATATAATTGGTGTAGTTTTTGATATTATATTAGAGTGTGTAATATATATGTGCTACCATTTTTGCTATTTTATTTACAGTATATAATATACATTTGGTGTAATTTTTGATATTTTATGTACAGTAGATTAAATATAATTACTGTAGTTTTTCATAGTTTACTTACAGTATATATAACACATATTTGGTGTACTTTTTGATATTTTAAGTACAGTGTGTAATATATATTTACTGTACTTTTTGATTTTTTTTACAGTATATAAAATGTATTTGGTGTACTTTTAGTTAATATTATATGTACAATATATGAAATATATTTGCTGTATTTTTGATATCTTGTGTACAGTATATAATATATATTTTGTGTACTTTTGATATATTATGTAAATTATATAATATATAATTGGTGTAGTTTTTGATATTTTACATAGATTGTGTAATATATATGTACTATCATTTTTGATATTTTATTTACAGTATATAATATATATTTGGTGTAATTTTTGATATTTTATGTACAGTATATTAAATATAATTACTGTAGTTTTTGATAGTTTATTTAGAGTATATATAACACATATTTGGTGTACTTTTTGATATTTTAAGTACAGTGTGTAATATATATTTCCTGTACTTTTTGATTTTTTTTACAGTATATATAATATATTTGGTGTACTTTTAGTTAATATTATATGTACACTATATGAAATATATTTGCTGTAATTTTTGGTACTTTATGTACAGTATATAATACATATTTGGTGTACTTTTGATATATTATGTAAATTATATAATATATAATTGGTGTAGTTTTTGATATTTTACATAGAGTGTGTAATATATATGTACTATATTTTGATATTTTATTTATAGTATATAATATACATTTAGTGTAATTTTTGATATTTTAAGTACAGTATATTAAATATAATTACTGTAGTTTTTGATAGTTTATTTACAGTATATATAACACATATTTGGTGTACTTTTTGATATTTTAAGTACAGTGTGTAATATATATTTACTGTACTTTTTGATTTTTTTTACAGCATATAAAATGTATTTGGTGTACTTTTAGTTAATATTATATGTACAATATATGAAATATATTTGCTGTACTTTTTGATATTTTATGTACAGAATATAATATATATTTGGTGTACTTTTGATATATTATGTAAATTATAAAATATATAATTGGTGTAGTTTTTGATATTTTACATAGTGTGTGTAATACATATGTAGTATTTTTTGATATTTTATTTACAGTATATAATATACATTTGGTGTAATTTTTGATATTTTATGTACAGTATATTAAATATAATTACTGTAGTTTTTGATAGTTTATTTACAGTATATATAACACATATTTGGTGTACTTTTTGATATTTTAATTATAGTGTGTAATATATATTTACTGTATTTTTGATTTTTTTTTACAGTATATAAAATGTATTTGGTGTACTTTTAGTTAATATTATATGTACCATATATGAAATATATTTGCTGTACTTTTTGATATCTTATGTACAGTATATAATATATATTTGTTGTACTTTTGATATATTATGTAGATTATATAATATATAATTGGTGTAGTTTTTGATATTTTACATAGAGTGTGTAATATATATGTACTATTCTTTTTGATATTTTATTTACAGTATATAATATACATTTGGTGTAATTTTAGATATTTTACGTACAGTATATTAAATATAATTACTGTAGTTTTTGATAGTTTATTTACAGTATATATAACACATATTTGGTGTAGTATTTGATATTTTAACTACAGTGTGTAATATACATTTACTGTAATTTTTAAATTTTTTTACAGTATATAAAATGTATTTGGTGTACTTTTACTTAATATTATATGTACAATATATGAAATATAGTTGCTGTACATTTTGATATTTTATGTACAGTATATAATATACATTTGGTGTACTTTTGATATATTATGTAAATTATATAATATATAATTGGTGTAGTTTTTGATATTTTACATAGAGTGTGTAATATATATGTACTATCCTTTTTGATATTTTATTTACAGTATATAATATACATTTGGTGTAATTTTTGATATTTTATGTACAGTATATTAAATATAATTACGGTAGTTTTTGATCGTTTATTTACAGTATATATAACACATATTTGGTGATCTTTTGATATTTTAAGTACAGTGTGTAATATATATTAACTGTACTTTTTGATTTTTTTTTTACAGTATATAAAATGTATTTGGTGTACTTTTAGTTAATATTATATGTACAATATATGAAATATATTTGCTGTACTTTTTGATATTTTATGTACAGTATATAATATATATTTGGTGTACTTTTGATATATTATGTAAATTATATAATATATAATTGGTGTAGTTTTTGATATTTAACATAGAGTGTGTAATATATATGTACTATCTTTTTGATATTTTATTTACAGTATATAGTATACATTTGGTGTAATTTTTGATATTTTATGTACAGTATATTAAATATAATTACTGTAGTTTTTGATAGTTTATTTACCGTATATATAACACATATTTGGTGTACTTTTTGATATTTTAAGTACAGGGTGTAATATATATTTACTGTACTTTTTGATTTTTTTTACAGTATATAAAATGTATTTGGTGTACATTAGTTAATATGATATGTACAATATATGAAATATATTTGCTGTACTTTTTCATATTTTATGTACAGTATATAATATATATTTGGTGTAGTTTTGATATATTATGTAAATTATATAATATATAATAGGTGTAGTTTTTGATATTTTACATAGAGTGTGTAATATATATGTAATATACTTTTTGATATTTTATTTACAGTATATAATATACATTTGGTGTAATTTTTGATATTTTATGTACACTATATTAAATATAATTACTGTAGTTTTTGATAGTTTATTTACAATATATTAAAACATATTTGGTGTACTTTTTGATGTTTTAAGTACAGTGTGTAATATATATTTACTGTACTTTTTGATTTATTTTACAGTATATAAAATGTATTTGGTGTACTTTTAGTTAATATTATATGTACAATATATGAAATATATTTGCTGTAGTTTTTGATATTTTATGTACAGTATATAATACATATTTGGGGTACTTTTGATTTATTATGTAAATTATATAATATATAATTGGTGTAGATTTGATGTTTTACATACAGTGTGTAATATATATGTACTATCCTTTTTCATATTTTATTTGCAGTATATAATATACATTTGGTGTAATTTTTGATATTTTATATACAGTATATTAAATATAATTACAATAATTTTTGATAGTTTATTTACAGTATATATAAAACATATTTGGTGTACTTTTTGATATTTAAAGTACAGTGTGTAATATATATTTACTGTAATTTTTGATTTTTTTTACAGTATATAAAATGTATTTGGTGTACTTTTAGTTAATATTATATGTACAATATATGAAATATATTTGCTGTACTTTGTGATATTTTATGTACAGTATATAATATATATTTGGTGTACTTTTGATATATTATGTAAATTATATAATATATAATTGGTGTAGTTTTTGATATTTTACATAGAGTGTGTAATATATATGTACTATCCTTTTTGATATATTATTTACAGTATATAATATACATTTGGTGTAATTTTTGATATTTTATGTACAGTATATTAAATATAATTACTGTAGTTTTTCATAGTTTATTTACAATATATTTACAACATATTTGGTGTACTTTTTGATAATTTAAGTACAGTGTGTAATATATATTTACTGTATTTTTGATTTTTTTTTACAGTATATAAAATGTATTTGGTGTACATTTAGTTAATATTATATGTACAATATATGAAATATATTTGCTGTTGTTTTTGATACTTTATGTACAGTATATAATACATATTTGGTGTACTTTTGATATATTATGTAAATTATATAATATATAATTGGTGTAGTTTTTGATATTTAAAATAGACTGTGTAATATATATGTACTATCCTTTTTGAGATTTTATTTACAGTATATAATACAAATTTGGTGTAATTTTTGATATTTTATGTACAGTATATTAAATATAATTACTGTAGTTTTTGATAGTTTATTTACAGTATATATAACACATATTTGGTGTACTTTTTGATATTTTAAGTACAGTGTGTAATATATATTTACTGTTCTTTTTGATTTTATTTACAGTATATAAAATGTATTTGGTGTACTTTTAGTTAATATTATATGTACAATATATGAAATGTATTTGCTGTACCTTTTGATATTTTATGTACAGTATATAATATATATGGTGTACTTTTGATATATTATGTAAATTATATAATATATAGTTGGTGTAGTTTTTGATATTTTACATAGATAGTGTAATATATATGTACTATCCTTTTTGATATATTATTTACAGTATATAATATACGTTTGGTGTAATTTTGGATATTTTATGTACAGTATATTGTATATAATTACTGTAGTTTTTGATAGTTTACTTAGAGTATATATAACACATATTTGGTGTATTTTTGATATTTTAAGTACAGTGTGTAATATATATTTACTATACTTTTTGATTTTATTTACAGTATATAAAATGTATTTGGTGTACATTTAGTTAATATTATATGTACAATATATGAAATGTATTTGCTGTACTTTTTGATATTTTATGTACAGTATATAACATATATTTGGTGTACTTTTGATATATTATGTAAATTATATAATATATAATTGGTGTAGTTTTTGATATTTTACATAGGGTGTGTAATATATATGTACTATCGTTTTTGATATATTATTTACAGTATATAATATACGTTTGGTGTAATTTTTGATATTTTATGTACAGTATATTAACTATAATTACTGTAGTTTTTGATAGTTTACTTAGAGTATATATAACACATATTTGGTGTACTTTTTGATATTTTAAGTACAGTGTGTAATATATATTTACTGTATTTTTGATTATTTTTTACAGTATATAAAATGTATTTGGTGTACTTTTAGTTAATATTATATGTATAATATATGAAATATATTTGCTGTAATTTTTGATACTTTATGTACAATATATTATATATATTTGGTGTACTTTTGATATATTATGTAATTATATAATATATAATTGGTGTAGTTTTTGATATTTTACATAGAGTGTGTAATATATATATACTATCTTTTGATATTTTATTTACAGTATATAATATACATTTGGTATAATTTTTGATATTTTATGTACAGTATATTAAATACAATTACTGTAGTTTTTGATAGTTTACTTAGAGTATATAAAACACATATTTGGTGTACTTTTTGATATTTTAAGTACAGTGTGTAATATATATTTACTGTACTTTTTGATTTTTTTTACAGTATATAAAATGTATTTGGTGTACTTTTAGTTAATATTATATGTACAATATATGAAATGTATTTGCTGTACTTTTTGATATTTTATGTACAGTATATAATATACATTTGGTGTACTTCTGATATATTATGTAAATTATATAATTTATAATTGGTGTAGTTTTTGATATTTTACATAGAGTGTGTAATATATATGTACTATCCTTTTTGATATATTATTTACAGTATATAATATACATTTGGTGTAATTTTTGATATTTTATGTACAGTATATTAAATATAATTACTGTAGTTTTTGATAGTTTATTTACAGTATATATAACACATATTTGGTGTACTTTTTGATATTTTAAGTACAGTGTGTAATATATATTTACTGTACTTTTTGATTTTATTTACAGTATATAAAATTTATTTGGTGTACTTTTAGTTAATATTATATGTACAATATATGAAATGTATTTGCTGTTTTTTTTGATATTTTATGTACAGTATATAATATATATTTGGTGTACTTTTGATATATTATGTAAATTATATAATATATAATTGGTGTAGTTTTTGATATTTTACATAGAGTGTGCAATATATATGTACTATCCTTTTTGATATATTATTAACGGTATATAATATATATTTGGGGTAATTTTTGATATTTTATGTACAGTATATTAAATATAATTACTGTAGTTTTTGATAGTTTACTTAGAGTATATATAACACGTATTTGGTGTACTTTTTGATATTTTAAGTACAGTGTGTAATATATATTTACTGTACTTTTTGATTTTATTTACAGTATATAAAATGTATTTGGTGTACTTTTAGTTAATATTATACGTACAATATATGAAATATATTTGCTGTACTTTTTGATATTTTATGTACAGTATATAATATATATTTGGTGTACTTTTGGTATATTATGTAAATTATATAATATGTAATTGGTGTAGTTTTTGATATTTTACATAGAGTGTGTAATATATATTTACTATCTTTTTGATATATTATTTACAGTATATAATATACATTTGGTGTAATTTTTGATATTTTATGTACAGTATATAAAATATAATTACTGTAGTTTTTGATAGTTTATTTACAGTATATATAACACATATTTGGTGTACTTTTTGATCTTTTAAGTACAGTGTGTAATATACATTTACTGTACTTTTTGATTATTTTTTACAGTATATAAAATGTATATGGTGTACTTTTAGTTAATATTATATGTACAATATATGAAATATATTTGCTGTACTTTTTGATATTTTATGTACAGTATATAATATATATTTGGTGTACTTTTCATATATTATGTAAATTATATAATATATAATTGGTGTAGTTTTTGATATTTTACCTAGAGTGTGTAATATATATGTACTATCCTTTTTGATATTTTATTTACAGTATATAATATACATTTGGTGTAATTTTTGATATTTCATGTACAGTATACTAAATATAATTACTGTAGTTCTTCATAGTTTATTTACAGTATATATAACACATATTTGGTATACTTTTTGATATTTTAAGTACAGTGTGTAATATATATTTTCTGTACTTTTTGATTATTTTTTACAGTATATAAAATGTATTTGGTGTACTTTTAGTTAATAATATATGTACAATATATGAAATATATTTGCTGTACTTTTTGATACTTTATGTACAGTATATAATATATATTTGGTGTACTTTTGACATATTATGTAAATTATATAATATATAATTGGTGTAGTTTTTGATATTTTACATAGAGTGTGTAATATATATGTACTATCCTTTTTGATATTTTATTTACAGTATATAATATACATTTGGTGTAATTTTTGATATTTTATGTACAGTATATTAAATATAATTACTGTAGTTTTTAGCAGTTTATTTACAGTATATAAAACACATATTTGGTGTACTTTTTGATATTTTAAATACAGCGTGTAATATATATTCACTGTACTTTTTGATTTTTTTTACACTATATAAAATGTATTTTGTGTAGTTTTAGTTAATATTATATGTACAATATATGAAATATATTTGCTGTACTTTTTGATATCTTATGAACAGTATATAATATATATTTGGTGTACTTTTGATATATTATGTGAATTATATAATATGTAATTGGTGTAGTTCTTGATATTTTACATAAGGTGTGTAATATATATGTACTATCATTTTGATATATTATTAACAGTATATAATATACATTTGGTGTAATTTTTGATATTTTATGTACAGTATGTTGAATATAATTACTGTAGTTTTTGATAGTTTATTTCGAGTATATATAACACATATTTGGTGTACTTTTTGATATTTTAAGTACAGTGTGTAATATATATTTACTGCACTTTTTGATTTTATTTACAGTATATAAAATGTATTTGGTGTACTTTTAGTTAATATTATATGTACAATATATGAAATGTATGTGCTGTACTTTTTGATATTTTATGTACAGTATATAAAATATATTTGGTGTAGTTTTGATATATTATGTAAATTATATAATATATAACTGGTGTAGTTTTTGATATTTTACATAGAGTGTGTAATATATATATACTATCCTTTTTGATATTTTATTTACAGTGTATAATATACATTTGGTGTAATTTTTGATATTTTATGTACTGTATATTAAATATAATTACTGTAGTTTTTGATAGTTTATTTACAGTATATATAACACATATTTGGTGTACTTTTTGATATTTTAAGTACAGTGTGTAATATATATTTACTGTACTTTTTGATTTTTTTTACAATATATAAAATGTATTTGGTGTACTTTTAGTTAATATTATATGTACAATATATGAAATATGTTTGCTGTACTTTTTGATATCTTATGTACAGTATATAATATATATTTGGTGTACTTTTGATATATTATGTAAATTATAAAATATATAATTGGTGTAGTTTTTGATATTTTACATAAGGTGTGTAATGTATATGTACTATCATTTTGATATTTTATTTACAGTATATAATATATATTTGGTGTAATTTTTGATATTTTATGTACAGTATATTAAATATAATTACTGTAGTTTTTGATAGTTTACTTCGAGTATATATAACACATCTTTAGCGTACTTTTTGATATTTTAAGTACAGTGTGTAATATATATTTACTGTACTTTTTGATTTTATTTACAGTATATAAAATGTATTTGATGTACTTTTAGTTAATATTATATGTACAATATATGAAATATATTTGCTGTTGTTGTTGATGCTTTATGTACAGTATATAATACATATTTGGTGTACTTTTGATATGTTATGTAAATTATATAATATATAATTGGTGTAGTTTTTGATATTTAAAATAGAGTGTGTAATATATATGTACTATCCTTTTTGAGATTTTATTTACAGTATATAATACACATTTGGTGTAATTTTTGATATTTTATGTACAGTATATTAAATATAATTACTGTAGTTTTTGATAGTTTATTTACAGTATATATAACACATATTTGGTGTACTTTTTGATATTTTAAGTACAGTGTGTAATATATATTTACTGTACTTTTTGATTTTTTTTACAGTATATAAAATGTATTTGGTGTACTTTTAGTTAATATTATATGTACACTATATGAAATAGATTTGCTGTACTTTTTGACATTTTTTGTACAGTATATAATATATATTTGGTGTACTTTTGATATATTATGTAACTTATATAATATATAATTGGTGTAGTTTTTGATATTTTACATAGAGTGTGTAATATATATGTACTATCCTTTTTGATATTTTATTGACAGTATATAATATACATTTGGTGTAATTTTTGATATTTTATGTACAGTATATTAAATATAATTACTGTAGTTTTTGATAGTTTATTTACAGTATATATAACACATATTTGGTGTACTTTTTGATATTTTAAGTACAGTGTGTAATATATATTTACTGTAATTTTTGATATTTTATTTACAGTATATAAAATGTATTTGGTGTACTTTTAGTTAATATTATATGTACAATATATGAAATATATTTGCTGTACTTTTTGATATTTTATGTACAGAATATAATATATATTTGGTGTACTTTTGATATATTATGTAAATTATATAATATATAATTGGTGTAGTTTTTGATATTTTACATAGAGTGTGTAATATATATGTAGTATCTTTTTGATATTTTATTTACAGTATATAATATACATTTCGTGTAATTTTTGATAATTTATGTACAGTATATTAAATATAATTACTGTAGTTTTTGAGAGTTTATTTACAGTATATATAACACATATTTGGTGTACTTTTTGATATTTTAAATACAATGTGTAATAGATATTTACTGTACTTTTTGATTTTTTTACAGTATATAAAATGTATTTGGTGTACTTTTAGTTAATATTATAGGTACAATATATGAAATATATTTGCTGTACTTTTTGATATCTGATGTGCAGTATATAATATATATTTGGTGTCCTTTTGATATTTTATGTAAATTATATAATATATATTTGGTTGAGTTTTTGAAATTTTACATAGAGTGTGTAATATATATTTACTGTATTTTTGATATTTTATTTAGAGTATATAATATACATTTGGTGTAATTTTTGATATATAATTATATATCAAATTATATAATTATATAATATATAATATTATATATCAAATTATATAATTATATAATATATAATATTATATAATATATATTTGGTGTAGTTTTTGATATTTTATATAGGCTGTGTCATATATATTTACTGTCCTTTTTGGAATATTATTTACGGTATATAATATACATTTGGTGTAATTTTTGTTATTTTATGTACAGTATATTAAATATAATTACTGTAGTTTTTGATAGTTTATTTACAGTATATATAACACATATTTGGTGTACTTTTTGATATTTTATGTACAGTATGTAATATATATTCACTGTACTTTTGATATTTTATTTACAGTATATAATAAGTATTTGGTGTATTTTGAGATAATCTTATATGTACAATATATGAAATATATTTACTGTGCTTTTTGATATTTTATGTACAGTATACAATATGTATTTGGTGTACTTTTGATATTTTATGTAAATTATATAACATATATTTGGTGTAATTTTTGATATTTTATGTACAGTGTGTAATATATTTACTGTATTTTTGATATTTTATTTACCTTATATAATATACATTTGTTGTAATTTTTGATATTTATGTACAGTATAATAAATATAATTACTGTAGTTTTTGATAGTTTACAGTATATATAACACATATTTGGTGTAGATGTTGATATTTTAAGTACAGTGTGTAATATATATTTACTGTACTTTTTTATATTTTTTAAAAGTATATAAAATGTATTTGGTGTACTTTAAGTTAATATTATATGTACAATATATGAAATATATTTACTGTAGTTTTTGATAATTTATGTACAGTATATAAGATATATTTGGTGTCCTTTTGATATTTAATGTAAATTATATAATATATATTTGGTGTAGTTTTTGATATTTTACATAGGGTGTGTCATATATATTTACTGTCCTTTTTGATATTTTCATTACAGTATATAATATACATTTGGGGTAATTTTTGATATTTTATGTACAGTATATTATATATAATTACTGTAGTTTTTGATAGTTTATTTACAGTATATAGAACACATATTTGGTGTACTTTTTGATATTTCCTGTACAGTATGTAATATATATTTCCTGTACTTTTTGATATTTTATTTACAGTATTTAAAATGAATTTGGTGTAATTTTAGATAATATTATATGTACAATACATGAAATAAAATTACTGTACTTTTTGATATTTTATGTACAGTATATAAGATATGTTTGGTGTCCTTTTGATATTTTATGTAAATTATATAATATATATTTGGTGTAGTTTTTGATATTTTACATAGGGTGTGTCATATATATATAGTGTCCTCTTTGATATTTTATTTACAGTATATAATATACATTTGGTGTAATTTCTGATATTTTATGTACAGTATATTGAATATAAATACTGTACTTTTTGATAGTTTATTTACAGTATATATAACACATATTTGGTGTACTTTTTGATATTTTATGTACAGTATGTTAGATATAATTACTGCAGTTTTTGATAGTTTATTTACAGTATATATAACACATATTTGGTGTACTTGTAGATATTTATGTACAGTATGTAATGTATACTTACAGAACTTTTTGATATTTTATTTACAGTATATAAAATATATTTGGTGTACTTTTAGTTAATATTATATGTACAATATATGACATATATTTACTGTACTTTTTGATATTTTATGTACAGCATATAAGATATACTTGGTGTCTTTTGATATTTTATGTAAATTATATAATATATATTTGGTGTAGTTTTTCATATATTACATTGGGTGTGTCATATATATTTACTGTCCTTTTTGATATTTTATTTACAGTATATAATATACATTTGGTGAAATTTTTGATATTTTATGTACAGTATATTAAATATAATTACTGTAGTTTTTGATAGTTTATTTACAGTATATATAAGACATATTTGGTGTACTTTTTGATATTTTATGTACAGTATGTAATATATATTTACTGTACTTTTTGATATATTATATACAGTATATAATATGCATTTGGTGAACTTTCAGATAATCTTATATGGACAATATATGAAATATATTTACTTTACTTTTTGATATTTTATGTACAGTATATAATATGTATTTGGTGTACTTTTGATATTTTATGTAAATTATATAATATATATTTGGTGTAGTTTTTGATATTTTATGTACAGTGTGTAATATATCTTTACTGTACTTTTTGATATTTTATTTACAGTATATAATATACATTTGGTGTAATTTTTGATATTTTATATACAGTATATAAAATATAATTACTGTAGTTTTTGATAGTTTATTTACAGTATATTAAACACATATTCGGTGTACTTTTTGAAATTTATGTACAGTATGTAGTATATATTTACTGTACTTTTTGATATTTTATTTACAGTATATAAAATGATTTGGTGTACTTTTAGTTAATATTATATGTGCAATACATGAAATATAGTTACTGTACTTTTTGATATTTTATGTACAGTATATAAGATATATTTGGTGTCCTTTTGATATTTTATGTAAATTATAAAATATATATTTGGCGTAGTTTTTGATATTTTACATAGGGTGTGTAATATCTATTTACTGTACTTTTTGATATTTTATTTACAGTATATAATGTACATTTGTGGTAATTTTTGATATTTTATGTATAGATTATTACATGTAATTACAGCAGTTTTTGATAGTTTATTTACAGTATATACAACATATATTTGGTGTAGTTTTTGATATTTTATGTACAGTATGTAATATATATCTACTGTAGTTTTTGATGTTTTATTTACAGTATATAATATGTATTTGGTGTACTTTTAGATAATATATGTACAATATATGAAATATATTTACTATAATTTTTGATATTTATGTACAGTATATAATATATATTTGGTGGACATTTGATATTTTATGTAAATTATATAATATATATTTGGTGCAGTATTTGATATTTTACAAAGGGTGTGTAATATCTTTTTACTGTATTTTTGATATTTTATTTACAGTATATAATATGCATTTGCTGTAATTTTTGATATTTTATGTACAGTATATTACATATAATTACTGTAGATTTTGATAGTTTATTTACAGTATATATTACACATATTTGGTGTACTTTTTGATATTTTATGTACAGTATGTAATATATATTTAGTGTACATTTTGATGTTTTATTTACAGTATATAAAATGTATTTGGTGTACTTTTAGTTAATATTATATGTACAAGATATGAAATATATGAACTGTACTTTTTGATATTTTATGTACAGTATATAAAATATATGTGGTGTACTTTTGATATTTTATGTAGACTATATAATATATATTTGGTGTAGTTTTTGATATTTTACATAGAGTGTGTAATATATATTTACTGTACTTTTTGATATTTTATTTACAGTATACAATATACATTTGATCTAATTTTTTTATTTTATGTACAGTATATTAAATATAATTACTGTAGTTTTTGATAGTTTATATACAGTATATATAACACATATTTGATGTATTTTTTGATACTTTAAGTACAGTATGTAATATATATTTACTGTACTTTTTGATATTTTATTTACAGTATATAAAATATATTTGCTGTACTTTTAGTTAATATGATATGTACAATATATGAAATATAGTTACTGTAGTTTTTGATATTTTATGTACAGTATATAAGTTATATTTGGTGTACTTGTGATATTTTATGTAAATTATATAATATATATTTGGTGTAGTTTTTGATATTTTACATAGGGTGTGTAGTTTATATTGACGGTCCTTTTTGATATTTTATTTACAGTATATAATATACATTTGGTGTAATTTTTGATATTTTATGTACAGTATATAAAATATAATTACTGTAGTTTTTGATAGTTTATTTGCAGTACATATAACACATATTTGGTGTACTTTTTGATATTTTATGTATAGTATGTAATATATATTTACTGTATTTTTTGATATTTTATTTACAGTATATAAAAATATTTGGCGTACTTTTAGTTAATATTATATGTACAATATATGAAATATATTTACTGTACTTGTTGATATTTTATGTGCAGTATATAATATATATTTGGTGTACTTTTCATATTTTATGTAAATTATGTATTATATATTTGGTGTAGTTTTTGATATTTTACATAGAGTGTGTAATATATATTTACTGTAAATGTTCATATATTATTTACAGTATATAATATACATTTGGTGTAATTTTTGAAATTTTATGTACAGTATATTAAATATAATTACTGTAGTTTTTGATAGTTTATTTACAGTATATATAACACATTTTTTTGTAGTTTTTGATATTTTAACTACAGTATGTAATATATATTTACTGTACTTTATGATATTTTTTTACAGTATATAAAATGTATTTGGTGTACTTTTAGTTAATAATATATGTACAATATATGAAATATATTTACTGAACTTTTTGATATTTTATGTAGAGTATGTCATATATATTGTGTGTACTTTTGATATTTCATGTAAATTATATAATATATATTTGGTGTAGTTTTTGATATTTTACATAGAGTTTGTAGCATATATTTACTGTACTTTTTCATATTTTATTTGCAGTATATAAAACACATTTGGTGTAATTTTTGATATTTTGTGTACAGTATATAAAATATAATTACTGTAGTTTTTGATAGTTTATTTACAGTATATATACAACATATTTGGTGTACTTTTTGATATTTTATGTACAGTATGTAATATATATTTACTGTACTTTTTGATATATTATTTACAGTATATAAAATGTATTTGGTGTACTTTTACTTAATATTATATGTACAATGTATGAAATATACTTACTGTACTTTTTGATATTTTATGTACAGTATATAATATATATTTGGTGTAATTTTGATATTTTATGTAAATTATAAAATATATGTTTGGTGTAGTTTTTGATATTTTTCATAGAGTGTGTAACATATACTTACTGTACTTTTTGATATTTTATTTACAGTATATAATATACATGTGGTGTAATTTTTGATATTTTATGTGCAGTATATTAAATATAATTACTGTAGTTTTTGATAGTATATTTACAGTATAACACGTATTTGGTGAACCTTTTGATATTTTATGTACAGTATGTAATATATATTTACTGTACATTTTGATATTTTATTTAGAGTACGCACACACACACACGCACTCCTTCCTTCTGCGAGTTAGAAAATTAGTAGGGGCCCCTGGGAGCTGCAGGTTTCCTAATCATGTCTGCACCTAAGAACAGTAGGGTCTTGTCTGGCTCTTCTTATGAACGGTCCCCCAGCCCGGACTCCCCAAGCTCCATGCGAGCTTCACCCAGCTTCTCCCTCTCCCCTATCAGAAACTCAGGCTTAAGGGGAAGCTCCTCACCAGGGATCCGGAGCTACCATTCACCATCCCCTAGGGCTTCACCACACTCACCTCTGTCATCACCAGAATCCCACAAGCTCCCATTTCCCTGTCCTCGCCGTGATCGGCAATCATTGAAGCCATTGGGCTCTCCCGTGTCCTCCTCTGAGGATTCCTCAGAGTCCCCACGTTCATCAATAATATACCACATGTTCTTACTGCCATCACCCAGCAGCTCACCCCCAGCTCTCGGGGGGTCTCCTGTGTCTCCCAGCTACTCTCCAAACAACCCCAGATTTCAGCTGGAGTCAGCCCCCCACACCCAGGAATCACCTACAAACTCACGAGCCTCACGGTGCTCCACCCCTGTGTCTTTCATCTCTTCACCCCCAGGCCTCAGGGACTCTCCTGTGGCTCCCAGTTACTCTCCAGCCATCCCCAGGTTCCTGCGGGAGTCAGCCCCATGCACCCAGGAGTCCCCCAGAGACTCACACGTCTCGGGAGAATATGAGCCGTCCCCCAGCCCTGAATCCTCAAGATTCATGCCTGCCTCACCCAGCTTCTCCCTCTCCCCTCCCAGAAACTCAGACCCAAGGGGCAGCTCCTCACCAGGGATGTGGAAGTACTCTACATCACCCCGCAGGGCTTCACCACTCTCACATCCTTCATCAACAGAATTCCACAACTTTACGTTTCCCTTTCCTAACCAAGCAGGACAGTCACTCATGTCATTGTGTTCTCCCGCGTCCTCCTCTGGAGATTCTCCACAGTCACCTCATTCATCAATAATATACCATATGTTCTTACTGCCATCATCCAGCAGCTCATCCCCAGCCACCCATGACTCGCCTGTCTGTCCCAGCTACTCTCCAACTACGCCCAGATTTCAGCGGGAGTCTCTACCCCACACCCCAGAAACACCTACAAACTCACAGACCTCGGTGAGATCCTCGCCAGTCTCTCTCACGTCTTCACCCCCAGCCCTTACGGACCCTCCAGTCTGTCCCAGCTACTCTCCAACCACGCCCACATTTCAGCGCGGGTCAGTTCCAGGAACCCAGGGATCACCACCAAGCCCACCACTTTCACTGAGTTACTCCCCAGTCTCTAGCACGTCTTTATCTCCAACCCTCAGGGACTCGCCTGTCTGTCCCAGCTACTCTCCAAACACGCCCACACTTCAGCGGGAGTCCGTTGCAGGCACCCAGAAATCACCACCAAACTCACCAATTTCACTGCGTTACTCCCCAGTCTCTCTCATGTCTTCACCATCCCTCAGGGACTCTCCCTTCTGTCCCAGCTACTCTCCAACCACGCCCACATTTCAGCTGGAGTCAGTTCCAGGCACCCCGGACTCACCACCAAACTCACCAATTTCACTCAGTTACTCCTCAGTCTCTAGCACGTCTTTATCTCCAACCCTCAGGGACTCTCCTGTGTGTCCCAGCTACTCTCCAACCACGCCCACACTTCAGCGGGAGTCAGTTCCAGGCACCCAGGAATCACCATCAAACTCACCAATTTCACTGCGTTACTCCCCAGTCTCTCTCATGTCTTCACCATCCCTCAGGGACTCTCCCGTCTGTCCCACCTACTCTCCAACCACGCCCACATTTCAGCTGGGGTCAGTTCCAGGCACCCCGGACTCACCACCAAACTCACCAGTTTCACTGAGTTACTGCCCGGTCTCTCTCATGTCTTCACCCCCAGCCCTCAGGGACTCTCCTGTGTGTCCCAGCTCCTCTCCATCCATGCCCAGATTTCAGCGGGAGTCAGTTCCAGGCACCCAGGTATCACCACCAAACTCAGCAGTTTCGCTGAGTTACTCCCCAGTCTCTCTCATGTCTTCACCCCCAGCCCCCTGGGACTCTCCTGTCTGTCCCAGCTACTCTCCCACCACGCCCAGATTTCAGCGGGAGTCAGCCTCCCACACTCCGGAATCACCTACAGACTCACAGACTTCACTGAGGTCCTCCCTGGTCTCCCTCAGGTCTTTGCCCTCAGCCCACAGGGACTCTTGTGTCTCTTTCAGCTACTCTCAAAACTTCTCTAGATTCCAGCTGGAGTCAGTTCCAGGCACCCACGATACACCACTGAACTCACGAGTTTCACTGACTTACTCCCCAGTCTCCCTCATGTTCTCACCCCCAGCCCTCAGGGACTCTTCTGTCTCTCTCAGCTACTCTCCAACCATCTCCAGATTGCACCTGGAGTCAGCTTCCTGCACCCAGGAATCATCTACAAACTCCCGGACCTTACTGCCACCCTCCCCCATTTCTTTCACCTCTTCACCCCCTGCCTTCAGGGACTCTCCTGGGCCTCCCAGCTTCTCTCCAGCCTTCCCCAGATTTCTGCCACACTCAGCCCCAGGCACCCAGGGCCACCATAGACACTCACAGGCCTCACGAGACTATCTCCCTATGACCTGTACCTACACAGGGATGGCTCTCACGCATCCCTCAGTGACCCCAAACCCATCTCCACTTACACTCAGACACTCCCAGGGCCTGACAGCTACTCCCCGTTATTGTCCTTCAGTTCGAAGCCCTGGCCAATCTACTAGCCCGCATGACGCAGTTACCTGGCCATTTCTCCATGGTTCCCGTGAGGGCCCCACACCCGGCCGCACAAGAGCCCCTCCTGCATTCCGTCCTCACACGCAGGCCTGTCCATCTACTTGCTACTGTCACACTCTTGCCAGCAGAAGAGGCCCCTGTAATGGCCGATATCACCACCCAGTCTATCCTCACCCCACAGCTGTGCAGCGGGTCCCTCCTGCTGGCCCACGTGGCTGCCAGAGCCCATGCTGGCACGACGCTCCAGCAGGTCGGCGTCCCTGCGGGCCACACTACCGGTGACATGGCTAGCATGACCCTCCTTCCTGGCAGTGACGCTGTTGATGTGAACCCCACTTTCACATCTGTCATTTCTAAATAGGACCATTTTCCCTTTTCGCTCTCCCTTCCTTTCGCAGGGCTTTTCGTTCTCTCGGTTTCTGCCTCCGTTTCAGATATTTACTCACCTTTTTCTCTCTCACTATGTCTGCCGTGGTCTCCATGAGAGTGCGCCACTTAAGATTCCCCCATTAAAAGTCATGAATTGAGTGGCTTTTAGTATACCTGTGGTTGTGCACATTCAATTATAATTCGCAATCCATTGTAGAACGTCTTATCACCCCCGACCAGAGAAAAACCCTGTAGACATTAGTCACTCCTCATTCTGTCTCAAACCCTCTCCCTGACCCTCAGCCCTAGGTAGCAACTACCTAGTGTGATCAATCCCATACGCATAGATTTCCATATTGTGGACATTTCCTATAAACGGAACTGCACAATAGGTGAGCTCTTATGACTGACATAACACGTAGCACAATATTTTCAAGATTCATCCACATTGTAGGCTTACCCACGGGGGGAAACCATTTTTTGGGGGGGTTTTAGTAACACCGGGTGTTTTCTCCTTCCTTTCGTCCTTCTTTCCTTCCTTCCTTCCTTCCTTCCTACCTTCCTTCCTTCCTCCCTTCCTTCCTTCCTTCCTACCATCTCTCTTTCCTTCCTTCCTTCCTCCTATTTCTCTCTTACTCCTTCTGCCCTCTCTCTTTCATATGCCTTAGGTGCATCCCACATTCTGCGTTTTTTTGGGGAAATCCTCGACAGGTGCAGGAAAATTGTGTTATTGTAACTATTTACCGCTATCTCTCTTTCACGGCTCTCCATCAGTTGTGAACATCTATTGGTTTATCCCAAGTCACTAAGCATATGTTTATTAGGTACACCTGTTTTTCCTTATACAGCTGTTTCTGGAGTCTAGGGTCGTGTACTCATAAACCCAGTGTAACTCAGAAACGCATCTAATATTCCAATAAACCCATCATAACGTTGAAAAATCATAAATCAAACCATCATAAGTCACGGTTTGTCCGTGGATATGGGCGTCATCAATTCCATTGTATTCAGTAATGCTGTACACCATTAACAATGGCAGACTGATTGGGAGTGGATATTGATAGCATTATAAAAGTCAGTTATTAGAGGGATACTTCTTTAACCTGACTGAAGAACTGATCTAATGGCTTTAGTCGAGTGCATGATTATGTGAGATGTTTTGAGACAGAGTAGTACATTTGTGAATGAAATTTTATGGCTTTTTTTCACTTAGTAGGCACCATTGTGTGTGGAAAAGTGAGAAAATTGCTTTCTGCTGTAGAGTCTGGCATTCATTGTAGATTTAAGCTTATTTTTCTGGGAGCAAATCTTATTCAATAAAATACTACTCTTTATACTAAAAAACAAAAACAGTGGTGATGTGTGGTCATTATCCTCAGCAAACTAATCCAGGGAAAGAAAACCAAACGCCACATTCTCACTTATAATGGGAGCTGAAAAAGGAGATCACATGGACACAGGAAGGGGAACAACACACAATGGGGCCTTTCGGGAGGCAGAGCGTTAAGAAAAACAGCTACTGCATGCTGGGCTTAATACCTAGGTGATGGGTTGACAGGTGCAGCAAACCACCATGGCACACGTTTACGTTAGTAACAAATCTGCACATCCTGCACATATACCCCAGAACTTAGAAACGAAACGAAACGAAAGAAAACGAAAAAGCAATAGCAAAACGCTAAAGGCAAAAGAAAGTTTCAAACTCAGAACGTGACAGACCAATGTTTGGTTCAAAGCATGGTTCTCAACCCAGGTGCCATAAGGTCAAGATAAAGAATTTGATTACATATTGTAAATAAGACATGCAGCAAATGACCAGAAAGATTATTCTCAACATATGTGTGTCTTCTAATTCAATGGTGACGCTATCTACCGGGACATAGCATTAGATTCCAAAGGGCCGAGTCCCGCCACACTGGCCTCCCACACTAATAACAATGGGAAGCCCTACGTGGTTTTACCTGTGCTTCTCAGCAACTGGCTATAAATCAGGTTGCCACCACTCCCAGATTTAGTTGCATTCATTTGCTGGAAGAGCTCACAGCACGCAGGGAAACACTTACATTTGCCGTTGTATTTTAGCGGACATGGCAAAAAGTTCAGAAATTAATGTGGGGCCCGGCATGTGGGGAGGGGCGCACTACCTTCCAGGAAGTGTTATCCAGAAGCTCTCTGATCCCAGTCCTTTTGGGTTTTTATGGAGACCTCATTCTATAGGCATGATGGGTTAAACCATACGCTATTGGTGATCAACTCCACCTGAGGCTCCCAACCCTCCCTGGAAGTTGGGGTTGAGGCTTTGCCATTCTCAGTCTGACTAAAAGAATTTACCCAAACGGAATTTTAAAACAGATGAGCATAACTGGAATCTTAATTAGATGATTGGATTATCTGGAACCACACCTTGGTATTCGTAACACGAGCACCCCCATCCAACGAATGCTCCACCCAACTGGCTCCCAAGTCTCTACGTGGTTCCAGAGCAAAAGAATGTTTATACAACGCATATCTCCACCTTTTCTTCAAAGTCTTTTCGCTTACACGGAAAGACTTCTTAAACTGCCATGCATCAGGGTCAGGGGGAGGTCTTGTTACAACGCAGATCTGTGGATCTCCGGGGTTTGATTGTGGCAAGGATGCTGCTGGTGTCAAAACCACAACGTGGGAACCACAGAACCACTAGTTGGTTTTCAGTGTTTCCGTGCATACAATTCCTAACATATCTGGCCAAGAAAACTTGTAAGTTCTTAGATTGTCCCTAAGGTGGCGCATGAAATCAAAGCAGGAGAACAGTTTCCTACGAGGTGTAGCCTGGGAAAGTTGGGGGTGACTGATGGAAAGGAGGAGTGAAGCTCCGCCCTTTCCGCTGCTAGGCTGCGCCCGAGGCTATTTAAACCCACCCTGGCTGGCCTGTACTCAGATCTTCGCGGAGCGGATCAGCGGCCGGAGCGTTTGGCGGACTCTGCGTGGACTTGGAGCTCACAGCGTCTTGCGACTTGGAAGCGGATTCAGAGGACAGGACAGAACACTTGGGCAAGTGAACCTCTGTCTGTCTGTCTGTCTGTCTGTCTGTCTCATTGGTTGGTTGATTTCCATTTTCTTAAGGGGCACATACCTCACACCGCACACACACACACACACACACACACGCACACACACGCACGCACACTCCTTCTTTCTGTGAGTTAGAAAATTAGTAGGGGCCCCTGGGAGCTGCAGGTTTCCTAATCATGTCTGCACCTAAGAACAGTAGGGTCTTGTCTGGCTCTTCTTATGAACGGTCCCCCAGCCCGGACTCCCCAAGGTCCATGCGAGCTTCACCCAGCTTCTCCCTCTCCGCTATCAGAAACTCAGGCTTAAGGGGAAGCTCCTCACCAGGGATCCGGAGCTACCATTCACCATCCCCTAGGGCTTCACCACACTCACCTCTGTCATCACCAGAATCCCACAAGCTCCCATTTCCCTGTCCTCACCGTGATGGGCAATCAATGAAGCCATTGGGCTCTCCCGTGTCCTCCTCTGAGGATTCCTCAGAGTCCCCACGTTCATCAATAATATACCACATGTTCTTGCTGCCGTCACCCAGCAGCTCACCCCCAGCTCTCGGGGGGTCTCCTGTGTCTCCCAGCTACTCTCCAAACAACCCCAGATTTCAGCTGGAGTCAGCCCCCCACACCCAGGAATCACCTACAAACTCACGAGCCTCACGGTGCTCCACCCCTGTGTCTTTCATCTCTTCACCCCCAGGCCTCAGGGACTCTCCTGTGGCTCCCAGTTACTCTCCAGCCATCCCCAGGTTCCTGCGGGAGTCAGCCCCATGCACCCAGGAGTCCCCCAGAGACTCACACGTCTCGGGAGAATATGAGCGGTCCCCCAGCCCTGAATCCTCAAGATTCATGCCTGCCTCACCCAGCTTCTCCCTCTCCCCTCCCAGAAACTCAGACCCAAGGGGCAGCTCCTCACCAGGGATGTGGAAGTACTCTACATCACCCCGCAGGGCTTCACCACTCTCACATCCTTCATCAACAGAATTCCACAACTTTACGTTTCCCTTTCCTAACCAAGCAGGACAGTCACTCATGTCATTGTGTTCTCCCGCGTCCTCCTCTGGAGATTCTCCACAGTCACCTCATTCATCAATAATATACCATATGTTCTTACTGCCATCATCCAGCAGCTCATCCCCAGCCACCCATGACTCGCCTGTCTGTCCCAGCTACTCTCCAACTACGCCCAGATTTCAGCGGGAGTCTCTACCCCACACCCCAGAAACACCTACAAACTCACAGACCTCGGTGAGATCCTCGCCAGTCTCTCTCACGTCTTCACCCCCAGCCCTTACGGACCCTCCAGTCTGTCCCAGCTACTCTCCAACCACGCCCACATTTCAGCGCGGGTCAGTTCCAGGAACCCAGGGATCACCACCAAGCCCACCACTTTCACTGAGTTACTCCCCAGTCTCTAGCACGTCTTTATCTCCAACCCTCAGGGACTCGCCTGTCTGTCCCAGCTACTCTCCAAACACGCCCACACTTCAGCGGGAGTCCGTTGCAGGCACCCAGAAATCACCACCAAACTCACCAATTTCACTGCGTTACTCCCCAGTCTCTCTCATGTCTTCACCATCCCTCAGGGACTCTCCCGTCTGTCCCAGCTACTCTCCAACCACGCCCACATTTCAGCTGGAGTCAGTTCCAGGCACCCCGGACTCACCACCAAACTCACCAATTTCACTCAGTTACTCCTCAGTCTCTAGCACGTCTTTATCTCCAACCCTCAGGGACTCTCCTGTGTGTCCCAGCTACTCTCCAACCACGCCCACACTTCAGCGGGAGTCAGTTCCAGGCACCCAGGAATCACCATCAAACTCACCAATTTCACTGCGTTACTCCCCAGTCTCTCTCATGTCTTCACCATCCCTCAGGGACTCTCCCGTCTGTCCCACCTACTCTCCAACCACGCCCACATTTCAGCTGGGGTCAGTTCCAGGCACCCCGGACTCACCACCAAACTCACCAGTTTCACTGAGTTACTGCCCGGTCTCTCTCATATCTTCACCCCCAGCCCTCAGGGACTCTCCTGTGTGTCCCAGCTCCTCTCCATCCATGCCCAGATTTCAGCGGGAGTCAGTTCCAGGCACCCAGGTATCACCACCAAACTCAGCAGTTTCGCTGAGTTACTCCCCAGTCTCTCTCATGTCTTCACCCCCAGCCCCCTGGGACTCTCCTGTCTGTCCCAGCTACTCTCCCACCACGCCCAGATTTCAGCGGGAGTCAGCCTCCCACACTCCGGAATCACCTACAGACTCACAGACTTCACTGAGGTCCTCCCTGGTCTCTCTCAGGTCTTTGCCCTCAGCCCACAGGGACTCTTGTGTCTCTTTCAGCTACTCTCAAAACTTCTCTAGATTCCAGCTGGAGTCAGTTCCAGGCACCCACGATACACCACCGAACTCACGAATTTCACTGACTTACTCCCCAGTCTCCCTCATGTTCTCACCCCCAGCCCTCAGGGACTCTTCTGTCTCTCTCAGCTACTCTCCAACCATCTCCAGATTGCACCTGGAGTCAGCTTCCTGCACCCAGGAATCATCTACAAACTCACGGACCTTACTGCCACCCTCCCCCATTTCTTTCACCTCTTCACCCCCTGCCTTCAGGGACTCTCCTGGGCCTCCCAGCTTCTCTCCAGCCTTCCCCAGATTTCTGCCACACTCAGCCCCAGGCACCCAGGGCCACCATAGACACTCACAGGCCTCACGAGACTATCTCCCTATGACCTGTACCTACACAGGGATGGCTCTCACGCATCCCTCAGTGACCCCAAACCCATCTCCACTTACACTCAGACACTCCCAGGGCCTGACAGCTACTCCCCGTTATTGTCCTTCAGTTCGAAGCCCTGGCCAATCTACTAGCCCGCATGACGCAGTTACCTGGCCATTTCTCCATGGTTCCCGTGAGGGCCCCACACCCGGCCGCACAAGAGCCCCTCCTGCATTCCGTCCTCACACGCAGGCCTGTCCATCTACTTGCTACTGTCACACTCTTGCCAGCAGAAGAGGCCCCTGTAATGGCCGATATCACCACCCAGTCTATCCTCACCCCACAGCTGTGCAGCGGGTCCCTCCTGCTGGCCCACGTGGCTGCCAGAGCCCATGCTGGCACGACGCTCCAGCAGGTCGGCGTCCCTGCGGGCCACACTACCGGTGACATGGCTAGCATGACCCTCCTTCCTGGCAGTGACGCTGTTGATGTGAACTCCACTTTCACATCTGTCATTTCTAAATAGGACCATTTTCCCTTTTCGCTCTCCCTTCCTATCGCAGGGCTTTTCGTTCTCTCGGTTTCTGCCTCCGTTTCAGATATTTACTCACCTTTTTCTCTCTCACTATGTCTGCCGTGGTCTCCATGAGAGTGCGCCACTTAAGATTCCCCCATTAAAAGTCATGAATTGAGTGGCTTTTAGTATACCTGTGGTTGTGCACATTCAATTATAATTCGCAATCCATTGTAGAACGTCTTATCACCCCCGACCAGAGAAAAACCCTGTAGACATTAGTCACTCCTCATTCTGTCTCAAACCCTCTCCCTGACCCTCAGCCCTAGGTAGCAACTACCTAGTGTGATCAATCCCATACGCATAGATTTCCATATTGTGGACATTTCCTATAAACGGAACTGCACAATAGGTGAGCTCTTACGATTGACATAACACGTAGCACAATATTTTCAAGATTCATCCACATTGTAGGCTTACCCACGGGGGGAAACCATTTTTTGGGGGGGTTTTAGTAACACCGGGTGTTTTCTCCTTCCTTTCGTCCTTCTTTCCTTCCTTCCTTCCTTCCTTCCTTCCTACCTTCCTTCCTTCCTCCCTTCCTTCCTTCCTTCCTACCATCTCTCTTTCCTTCCTTCCTTCCTCCTATTTCTCTCTTACTCCTTCTGCCCTCTCTCTTTCATATGCCTTAGGTGCATCCCACATTCTGCGTTTTTTTGGGGAAATCCTCGACAGGTGCAGGAAAATTGTGTTATTGTAACTATTTACCGCTATCTCTCTTTCACGGCTCTCCATCAGTTGTGAACATCTATTGGTTTATCCCAAGTCACTAAGCATATGTTTATTAGGTACACCTGTTTTTCCTTATACAGCTGTTTCTGGAGTCTAGGGTCGCGTACTCATAAACCCAGTGTAACTCAGAAATGCATCTAATATTCCAATAAACCCATCATAACGTTGAAAAATCATAAATCAAACCATCATAAGTCACGGTTTGTCCGTGGATATGGGCGTCATCAATTCCATTGTATTCAGTAATGCTGTACACCATTAACAATGGCAGACTGATTGGGAGTGGATATTGATAGCATTATAAAAGTCAGTTATTAGAGGGATACTTCTTTAACCTGACTGAAGAACTGATCTAATGGCTTTAGTCGAGTGCATGATTATGTGAGATGTTTTGAGACAGAGTAGTACATTTGTGAATGAAATTTTATGGCTTTTTTTCACTTAGTAGGCACCATTGTGTGTGGAAAAGTGAGAAAATTGCTTTCTGCTGTAGAGTCTGGCATTCATTGCAGATTTAAGCTTATTTTTCTGGGAGCAAATCTTATTCAATAAAATACTACTCTTTATACTAAAAAACAAAAACAGTGGTGATGTGTGGTCATTATCCTCAGCAAACTAATCCAGGGAAAGAAAACCAAATGCCACATTCTCACTTATAATGGGAGCTGAAAAAGGAGATCACATGGACACAGGAAGGGGAACAACACACAATGGGGCCTTTCGGGAGGCAGAGCGTTAAGAAAAACAGCTACTGCATGCTGGGCTTAATACCTAGGTGATGGGTTGACAGGTGCAGCAAACCACCATGGCACACGTTTACGTTAGTAACAAATCTGCACATCCTGCACATATACGCCAGAACTTAGAAACGAAACGAAACGAAAGAAAACGAAAAAGCAATAGCAAAACGCTAAAGGCAAAAGAAAGTTTCAAACTCAGAACGTGACAGACCAATGTTTGCTTCAAATCATGGTTCTCAACCCAGGTGCCATAAGGTCAGGATAAAGAATTTGATTACATATTGTAAATAAGACATGCAGCAAATGACCAGAAAGATTATTCTCAACATATGTGTGTCTTCTAATTCAATGGTGACGCTATCTACCGGGACATAGCATTAGATTCCAAAGGGCCGAGTCCCGCCACATTGGCCTCCCACACTAATAACAATGGGAAGCCCTACGTGGTTTTACCTGTGCTTCTCAGCAACTGGCTATAAATCAGGTTGCCACCACTCCCAGATTTAGTTGCATTCATTTGCTGGAAGAGCTCACAGCACGCAGGGAAACACTTACATTTGCCGTTGTATTTTAGCGGACATGGCAAAAAGTTCAGAAATTAATGTGGGGCCCGGCATGTGGGGAGGGGCGCACTACCTTCCAGGAAGTGTTATCCAGAAGCTCTCTGATCCCAGTCCTTTTGGGTTTTTATGGAGACCTCATTCTATAGGCATGATGGGTTAAACCATACGCTATTGGTGATCAACTCCACCTGAGGCTCCCAACCCTCCCTGGAAGTTGGGGTTGAGGCTTTGCCATTCTCAGTCTGACTAAAAGAATTTACCCAAACGGAATTTTAAAACAGATGAGCATAACTGGAATCTTAATTAGATGATTGGATTATCTGGAACCACACCTTGGTATTCGTAACACGAGCACCCCCATCCAACGAATGCTCCACCCAACTGGCTCCCAAGTCTCTACGTGGTTCCAGAGCAAAAGAATGTTTATACAACGCATATCTCCACCTTTTCTTCAAAGTCTTTTCGCTTACACGGAAAGACTTCTTAAACTGCCATGCATCAGGGTCAGGGGGAGGTCTTGTTACAACGCAGATCTGTGGATCTCCGGGGTTTGATTGTGGCAAGGATGCTGCTGGTGTCAAAACCACAACGTGGGAACCACAGAACCATTAGTTGGTTTTCAGTGTTTCCGTGCATACAATTCCTAACATATCTGGCCAAGAAAACTTGTAAGTTCTTAGATTGTCCCTAAGGTGGCGCATGAAATCAAAGCAGGAGAACAGTTTCCTACGAGGTGTAGCCTGGGAAAGTTGGGGGTGACTGATGGAAAGGAGGAGTGAAGCTCCGCCCTTTCCGCTGCTAGGCTGCGCCCCAGGGTATTTAAACCCACCCTGGCTGGCCTGTACTCAGATCTTCGCGGAGCGGATCAGCGGCCGGAGCGTTTGGCGGACTCTGCGTGGACTTGGAGCTCACAGCGTCTTGCGACTTGGAAGCGGATTCAGAGGACAGGACAGAACACTTGGGCAAGTGAACCTCTGTCTGTCTGTCTGTCTGTCTGTCTGTCTCATTGGTTGGTTGATTTCCATTTTCTTAAGGGGCACATACCTCACACCGCACACACACACACACACACACACACACGCACACACACGCACGCACACTCCTTCTTTCTGCGAGTTAGAAAATTAGTAGGGGCCCCTGGGAGCTGCAGGTTTCCTAATCATGTCTGCACCTAAGAACAGTAGGGTCTTGTCTGGCTCTTCTTATGAACGGTCCCCCAGCCCGGACTCCCCAAGGTCCATGCGAGCTTCACCCAGCTTCTCCCTCTCCGCTATCAGAAACTCAGGCTTAAGGGGAAGCTCCTCACCAGGGATCCGGAGCTACCATTCACCATCCCCTAGGGCTTCACCACACTCACCTCTGTCATCACCAGAATCCCACAAGCTCCCATTTCCCTGTCCTCACCGTGATGGGCAATCAATGAAGCCATTGGGCTCTCCCGTGTCCTCCTCTGAGGATTCCTCAGAGTCCCCACGTTCATCAATAATATACCACATGTTCTTGCTGCCGTCACCCAGCAGCTCACCCCCAGCTCTCGGGGGGTCTCCTGTGTCTCCCAGCTACTCTCCAAACAACCCCAGATTTCAGCTGGAGTCAGCCCCCCACACCCAGGAATCACCTACAAACTCACGAGCCTCACGGTGCTCCACCCCTGTGTCTTTCATCTCTTCACCCCCAGGCCTCAGGGACTCTCCTGTGGCTCCCAGTTACTCTCCAGCCATCCCCAGGTTCCTGCGGGAGTCAGCCCCATGCACCCAGGAGTCCCCCAGAGACTCACACGTCTCGGGAGAATATGAGCGGTCCCCCAGCCCTGACTCCTCAAGATTCATGCCTGCCTCACCCAGCTTCTCCCTCTCCCCTCCCAGAAACTCAGACCCAAGGGGCAGCTCCTCACCAGGGATGTGGAAGTACTCTACATCACCCCGCAGGGCTTCACCACTCTCACGTCCATCATCAACAGAATTCCACAACTTTACGTTTCCCTTTCCTAACCAAGCAGGACAGTCACTCATGTCATTGTGTTCTCCCGTGTCCTCCTCTGGAGATTCTCCACAGTCACCTCATTCATCATTAATATACCATATGTTCTTACTGCCATCATCCAGCAGCTCATCCCCAGCCACCCATGACTCGCCTGTCTGTCCCAGCTACTCTCCAACTACGCCCAGATTTCAGCGGGAGTCTCTACCCCACACCCCAGAAACACCTACAAACTCACAGACCTCAGTGAGATCCTCGCCAGTCTCTCTCACGTCTTCACCCCCAGCCCTTACGGACCCTCCAGTCTGTCACAGCTACTCTCCAACCACGCCCACATTTCAGCGCGGGTCAGTTCCAGGAACCCAGGGATCACCACCAAGCCCACCACTTTCACTGAGTTACTCCCCAGTCTCTAGCACGTCTTTATCTCCAACCCTCAGGGACTCGCCTGTCTGTCCCAGCTACTCTCCAAACACGCCCACACTTCAGCGGGAGTCAGTTCCAGGCACCCAGAAATCACCACCAAACACACCAATTTCACTGCGTTACTCCCCAGTCTCTCTCATGTCTTCACCATCCCTCAGGGACTCTCCCGTCTGTCCCAGCTACTCTCCAACCACGCCCACATTTCAGCTGGAGTCAGTTCCAGGCACCCCGGACTCACCACCAAACTCACCGATTTCACTCAGTTACTCCTCAGTCTCTAGCACGTCTTTATCTCCATCCCTCAGGGACTCTCCTGTGTGTCCCAGCTACTCTCCAACCACGCCCACACTTCAGCGGGAGTCAGTTCCAGGCACCCAGGAATCACCATCAAACTCACCAATTTCACTGCGTTACTCCCCAGTCTCTCTCATGTCTTCACCATCCCTCAGGGACTCTCCCGTCTGTCCCACCTACTCTCCAACCACGCCCACATTTCAGCTGGGGTCAGTTCCAGGCACCCCGGAGTCACCACCAAACTCACCAGTTTCACTGAGGTACTCCCCGGTCTCTCTCATGTCTTCACCCCCAGCCCTCAGGGACTCTCCTGTGTGTCCCAGCTACTCTCCAACCATGCCCAGATTTCAGCGGGAATCAGTTCCAGGCACCCAGGTATCACCACCAAACTCAGCAGTTTCGCTGAGTTACTCCCCAGTCTCTCTGATGTCTTCACCCCCAGCCCCCTGGGACTCTCCTGTCTGTCCCAGCTACTCTCCCACCACGCCCAGATTTCAGCGGGAGTCAGCCTCCCACACTCCGGAATCACCTACAGACTCACAGACTTCACTGAGGTCCTCCCTGTTCTCTCTCAGGTCTTGGCCCTCAGCCCACATGGACTCTTGTGTCTCTTTCAGCTACTCTCAAAACTTCTCTAGATTCCAGCTGGAGTCAGTTCCAGGCACCCACGATACACCACCGAACTCACGAATTTCACTGACTTACTCCCCAGTCTCCCTCATGTTCTCACCCCCAGCCCTCAGGGACTCTTCTGTCTCTCTCAGCTACTCTCCAACCATCTCCAGATTGCACCTGGAGTCAGCTTCCCGCACCCAGGAATCATCTACAAACTCACGGACCTTACTGCCACCCTCCCCCATTTCTTTCACCTCTTCACCCCCTGCCTTCAGGGACTCTCCTGGGCCTCCCAGCTTCTCTCCAGCCTTCCCCAGATTTCTGCCACACTCAGCCCCAGGCACCCAGGGCAACCATAGACACTCACAGGCCTCACGAGACTATCTCCCAATGACCTGTACCTACACAGGGATGGCTCCCACGCATCCCTCAGTGACCCCAAACCCATCTTCACTTACACTCAGACACTCCCCGGGCCTGACAGCTACTCCCCGTTATTGTCCTTCCGTTCGAAGCCCTGGCCAATCTACTAGCCCACATGACGCAGTTACCTGGCCATTTCTCCACGGTTCCCGTGAGGGCCCCACACCCAGCCGCACAAGAGCCCCTCCTGCATTCCGTCCTCACACGCAGGCCTGTCCATCTACTTGCTACTGTCACACTCTTGCCAGCAGAAGAGGCCCCTGTAATGGCCGATATCACCACCCAGTCTATCCTCACCCCACAGCTGTGCAGCGGGTCCCTCCCGCTGGCCCACGTGGCTGCCAGAGCCCATGCTGGCACGACGCTCCAGCAGGTCGGCGTCCCTGCGGGCCACACTACCGGTGACATGGCTAGCATGACCCTCCTTCCTGGCAGTGACGCTGTTGATGTGAACCCCACTTTCACATCTGTCATTTCTAAATAGGACCATTTTCCCTTTTCGCTCTCCCTTCCTTTCACAGGGCTTTTCGTTCTCTCGGTTTCTGCCTCCGTTTCAGATATTTACTCACCTTTTTCTCTCTCACTATGTCTGCCGTGGTCTCCATGAGAGTGCGCCACTTAAGATTCCCCCATTAAAAGTCATGAATTGAGTGGCTTTTAGTATACCTGTGGTTGTGCACATTCAATTATAATTGGCAATCCATTGTAGAACGTCTTATCACCCCCGACCAGAGAAAAACCCTGTAGACATTAGTCACTCCTCATTCTGTCTCAAACCCCCTCCCTGACCCTCAGCCCTAGGTAGCAACTACCTAGTGTGATCAATCCCATACGCATAGATTTCCATATTGTGGACATTTCCTATAAACGGAATTGCACAATAGGTGAGCTCTTATGACTGACATAACACGTAGCACAATATTTTCAAGATTCATCCACATTGTAGGCTTACCCACGGGGGAAACCATTTTTTGGGGGGGGGTTTAGTAACACCGGGTGTTTTCTCCTTCCTTTCGTCCTTCTTTCCTTCCTTCCTTCCTTCCTACCTTCCTACCTTGCTTCCCTCCTTCCTTCCTTCCTTCCTTCCTTCCTACCATCTCTCTTTCCTTCCTTCCTTCCTCCTATTTCTCTCTTACTCCTTCTGCCCTCTCTCTTTCATATGCCTTAGGTGCATCCCACATTCTGCGTTTTTTTGGGGAAATCCTCGACAGGTGCAGGAAAATTGTGTTATTGTAACTATTTACCGCTATCTCTCTTTCACGGCTCTCCATCAGTTGTGAACATCTATTGGTTTATCCCAAGTCACTAAGCATATGTTTATTAGGTACACCTGTTTTTCCTTATACAGCTGTTTCTGGAGTCTAGGGTCGCGTACTCATAAACCCAGTGTAACTCAGAAACGCATCTAATATTCCAATAAACCCATCATAACGTTGAAAAATCATAAATCAAACCATCATAAGTCACGGTTTGTCCGTGGATATGGGCGTCATCAATTCCATTGTATTCAGTAATGCTGTACACCATTAACAATCGCAGACTGATTGGGAGTGGATATTGATAGCATTATAAAAGTCAGTTATTAGAGGGATACTTCTTTAACCTGACTGAAGAACTGATCTAATGGCTTTAGTCGAGTGCATGATTATGTGAGATGTTTTGAGACAGAGTAGTACATTTGTGAATGAAATTTTATGGCTTTTTTTCACTTAGTAGGCACTATTGTGTGTGGAAAAGTGAGAAAATTGCTTTCTGCTGTAGAGTCTGGCATTCATTGTAGATTTAAGCTTATTTTTCTGGGAGCAAATCTTATTCAATAAAATACTACTCTTTATACTAAAAAACAAAAACAGTGGTGATGTGTGGTCATTATCCTCAGCAAACTAATCCAGGGAAAGAACACCAAACGCCACATTCTCACTTATAATGGGAGCTGAAAAAGGAGATCACATGGACACAGGAAGGGGAACAACACACAATGGGGCCTTTCGGGAGGCAGAGCGTTAAGAAAAACAGCTACTGCATGCTGGGCTTAATACCTAGGTGATGGGTTGACAGGTGCAGCAAACCACCATGGCACACGTTTACCTTAGTAACAAATCTGCACATCCTGCACATATACCCCAGAACTTAGAAACGAAACGAAACGAAAGAAAACGAAAAAGCAATAGCAAAACGCTAAAGGCAAAAGAAAGTTTCAAACTCAGAACGTGACAGACCAATGTTTGGTTCAAATCATGGTTCTCAACCCAGGTGCCATAAGGTCAGGATAAAGAATTTGATTACATATTGTAAATAAGACATACAGCAAATGACCAGAAAGATTATTCTCAACATATGTGTGTCTTCTAATTCAATGGTGACGCTATCTACCGGGACATAGCATTAGATTCCAAAGGGCCGAGTCCCGCCACACTGGCCTCCCACACTAATAACAATGGGAAGCCCTACGTGGTTTTACCTGTGCTTCTCAGCAACTGGCTATAAATCAGGTTGCCACCACTCCCAGATTTAGTTGCATTCATTTGCTGGAAGAGCTCACAGCACGCAGGGAAACACTTACATTTGCCGTTGTATTTTAGCGGACATGGCAAAAAGTTCAGAAATTAATGTGGGGCCCGGCATGTGGGGAGGGGCGCACTACCTTCCAGGAAGTGTTATCCAGAAGCTCTCTGATCCCAGTCCTTTTGGGTTTTTATGGAGACCTCATTCTATAGGCATGATGGGTTAAACCATACGCTATTGGTGATCAACTCCACCTGAGGCTCCCAACCCTCCCTGGAAGTTGGGGTTGAGGCTTTGCCATTCTCAGTCTGACTAAAAGAATTTACCCAAACGGAATTTTAAAACAGATGAGCATAACTGGAATCTTAATTAGATGATTGGATTATCTGGAACCACACCTTGGTATTCGTAACACGAGCACCCTCATCCAACGAATGCTCCACCCAACTGGCTCCCAAGTCTCTACGTGGTTCCAGAGCAAAAGAATGTTTATACAACGCATATCTCCACCTTTTCTTCAAAGTCTTTTCGCTTACACGGAAAGACTTCTTAAACTGCCATGCATCAGGGTCAGGGGGAGGTCTTGTTACAACGCAGATCTGTGGATCTCCGGGGTTTGATTGTGGCAAGGATGCTGCTGGTGTCAAAACCACAACGTGGGAACCACAGAACCATTAGTTGGTTTTCAGTGTTTCCGTGCATACAATTCCTAACATATCTGGCCAAGAAAACTTGTAAGTTCTTAGATTGTCCCTAAGGTGGCGCATGAAATCAAAGCAGGAGAACAGTTTCCTACGAGGTGTAGCCTGGGAAAGTTGGGGGTGACTGATGGAAAGGAGGAGTGAAGCTCCGCCCTTTCCGCTGCTAGGCTGCGCCCGAGGCTATTTAAACCCACCCTGGCTGGCCTGTACTCAGATCTTCGCGGAGCGGATCAGCGGCCGGAGCGTTTGGCGGACTCTGCGTGGACTTGGAGCTCACAGCGTCTTGCGACTTGGAAGCGGATTCAGAGGACAGGACAGAACACTTGGGCAAGTGAACCTCTGTCTGTCTGTCTGTCTGTCTGTCTGTCTCATTGGTTGGTAGATTTCCATTTTCTAAAGGGGCACATACCTCACACCGCACACACACACACACACACACACACGCACACACACGCACGCACACTCCTTCTTTCTGCGAGTTAGAAAATTAGTAGGGGCCCCTGGGAGCTGCAGGTTTCCTAATCATGTCTGCACCTAAGAACAGTAGGGTCTTGTCTGGCTCTTCTTATGAACGGTCCCCCAGCCCGGACTCCCCAAGGTCCATGCGAGCTTCACCCAGCTTCTCCCTCTCCGCTATCAGAAACTCAGGCTTAAGGGGAAGCTCCTCACCAGGGATCCGGAGCTACCATTCACCATCCCCTAGGGCTTCACCACACTCACCTCTGTCATCACCAGAATCCCACAAGCTCCCATTTCCCTGTCCTCACCGTGATGGGCAATCAATGAAGCCATTGGGCTCTCCCGTGTCCTCCTCTGAGGATTCCTCGGAGTCCCCACGTTCATCAATAATATACCACATGTTCTTGCTGCCATCACCCAGCAGCTCACCCCCAGCTCTCGGGGGGTCTCCTGTGTCTCCCAGCTACTCTCCAAACAACCCCAGATTTCAGCTGGAGTCAGCCCCCCACACCCAGGAATCACCTACAAACTCACGAGCCTCACGGTGCTCCACCCCTGTGTCTTTCATCTCTTCACCCCCAGGCCTCAGGGACTCTCCTGTGGCTCCCAGTTACTCTCCAGCCATCCCCAGGTTCCTGCGGGAGTCAGCCCCATGCACCCAGGAGTCCCCCAGAGACTCACACGTCTCGGGAGAATATGAGCCGTCCCCCAGCCCTGACTCCTCAAGATTCATGCCTGCCTCACCCAGCTTCTCCCTCTCCCCTCCCAGAAACTCAGACCCAAGGGGCAGCTCCTCACCAGGGATGTGGAAGTACTCTACATCACCCCGCAGGGCTTCACCACTCTCACGTCCATCATCAACAGAATTCCACAACTTTACGTTTCCCTTTCCTAACCAAGCAGGACAGTCACTCATGTCATTGTGTTCTCCCGTGTCCTCCTCTGGAGATTCTCCACAGTCACCTCATTCATCAATAATATACCATATGTTCTTACTGCCATCATCCAGCAGCTCACCCCCAGCCACCCATGACTCGCCTGTCTGTCCCAGCTACTCTCCAACTACGCCCAGATTTCAGCGGGAGTCTCTACCCCACACCCCAGAAACACCTACAAACTCACAGACCTCAGTGAGATCCTCGCCAGTCTCTCTCACGTCTTCACCCCCAGCCCTTACGGACCCTCCAGTCTGTCCCAGCTACTCTCCAACCACGCCCACATTTCAGCGCGGGTCAGTTCCAGGAACCCAGGGATCACCACCAAGCCCACCACTTTCACTGAGTTACTCCCCAGTCTCTAGCACGTCTTTATCTCCAACCCTCAGGGACTCGCCTGTCTGTCCCAGCTACTCTCCAAACACGCCCACACTTCAGCGGGAGTCCGTTGCAGGCACCCAGAAATCACCACCAAACTCACCAATTTCACTGCGTTACTCCCCAGTCTCTCTCATGTCTTCACCATCCCTCAGGGACTCTCCCGTCTGTCCCAGCTACTCTCCAACCACGCCCACATTTCAGCTGGTGTCAGTTCCAGGCACCCCGGACTCACCACCAAACTCACCGATTTCACTCAGTTACTCCTCAGTCTCTAGCACGTCTTTATCTCCATCCCTCAGGGACTCTCCTGTGTGTCCCAGCTACTCTCCAACCACGCCCACACTTCAGCGGGAGTCAGTTCCAGGCACCCAGGAATCACCATCTAACTCACCAATTTCACTGCGTTACTCCCCAGTCTCTCTCATGTCTTCACCATCCCTCAGGGACTCTCCCGTCTGTCCCAGCTACTCTCCAACCACGCCCACATTTCAGCTGGAGTCAGTTCCAGGCACCCCGGACTCACCACCAAACTCACCGATTTCACTCAGTTACTCCTCAGTCTCTAGCACGTCTTTATCTCCATCCCTCAGGGACTCTCCTGTGTGTCCCAGCTACTCTCCAACCACGCCCACACTTCAGCGGGAGTCAGTTCCAGGCACCCAGGAATCACCATCAAACTCACCAATTTCACTGCGTTACTCCCCAGTCTCTCTCATGTCTTCACCATCCCTCAGGGACTCTCCCGTCTGTCCCAGCTACTCTCCAACCACGCCCACATTTCAGCTGGGGTCAGTTCCAGGCACCCCGGAGTCACCACCAAACTCACCAGTTTCACTGAGGTACTCCCCGGTCTCTCTCATGTCTTCACCCCCAGCCCTCAGGGACTCTCCTGTGTGTCCCAGCTACTCTCCAACCATGCCCAGATTTCAGCGGGAGTCAGTTCCAGGCACCCAGGTATCACCACCAAACTCAGCAGTTTCGCTGAGTTACTCCCCAGTCTCTCTCATGTCTTCACCCCCAGCCCCCTGGGACTCTCCTGTCTGTCCCAGCTACTCTCCCACCACGCCCAGATTTCAGCGGGAGTCAGCCTCCCACACTCCGGAATCACCTACAGACTCACAGACTTCACTGAGGTCCTCCCTGGTCTCTCTCAGGTCTTGGCCCTCAGCCCACATGGACTCTTGTGTCTCTTTCAGCTACTCTCAAAACTTCTCTAGATTCCAGCTGGAGTCAGTTCCAGGCACCCACGATACACCACCGAACTCACGAATTTCACTGACTTACTCCCCAGTCTCCCTCATGTTCTCACCCCCAGCCCTCAGGGACTCTTCTGTCTCTCTCAGCTACTCTCCAACCATCACCAGATTGCACCTGGAGTCAGCTTCCCACACCCAGGAATCATCTACAAACTCACGGACCTTACTGCCACCCTCCCCCATTTCTTTCACCTCTTCACCCCCTGCCTTCAGGGACTCTCCTGGGCCTCCCAGCTTCTCTCCAGCTTTCCCCAGATTTCTGACACAGTCAGCCCCAGGCACCCAGGGCAACCATAGACACTCACAGGCCTCACGAGACTATCTCCCAATGACCTGTACCTACACAGGGATGGCTCCTACGCATCCCTCAGTGACCCCAAACCCATCTACACTTACACTCAGACACTCCCAGGGCCTGACAGCTACTCCCCGTTATTGTCCTTCAGTTCGAAGCCCTGGCCAATCTACTAGCCCACATGACGCAGTTACCTGGCCATTTCTCCACGGTTCCCGTGAGGGCCCCACACCCAGCCGCACAAGAGCCCCTCCTGCATTCCATCCTCACACGCAGGCCTGTCCATCTACTTGCTACTGTCACACTCTTGCCAGCAGAAGAGGCCCCTGTAATGGCCGATATCACCACCCAGTCTATCCTCACCGCACAGCTGTGCAGCGGGTCCCTCCTGCTGGCCCACGTGGCTGCCAGAGCCCATGTTGGCACGACGCTCCAGCAGGTCGGCGTCCCTGCGGGCCACACTACCGGTGACATGGCTAGCATGACCCTCCTTCCTGGCAGTGACGCTGTTGATGTGAACCCCACTTTCACATCTGTCATTTCTAAATAGGACCATTTTCCCTTTTCGCTCTCCCTTCCTTTCACAGGGCTTTTCGTTCTCTCAGTTTCTGCCTCCGTTTCAGATATTTACTCACCTTTTTCTCTCTCACTATGTCTGCCGTGGTCTCCATGAGAGTGCGCCACTTCAGATTCCCCCATTAAAAGTCATGAATTGAGTGGCTTTTAGTATACCTGTGGTTGTGCACATTCAATTATAATTGGCAATCCATTGTAGAACGTCTTATCACCCCCGACCAGAGAAAAACCCTGTAGACATTAGTCACTCCTCATTCTGTCTCAAACCCCCTCCCTGACCCTCAGCCCTAGGTAGCAACTACCTAGTGTGATCAATCCCATACGCATAGATTTCCATATATAAATCTATTTAATGTAGTTTCTGATATTTTCTTTACGGTATATAATATGCATTGAGAGTACATCAAATAATATTCTATGTATAGTATATAAAATAAGTTTACTGCCCTTTTTGATATTTTATGCACAGTGTATAATATATATTTTGTGTACATTTTGATATATTATGTAGAGTATACAATATATATTTTGTGTACTTTTTGATATTTTATGTACAGTAAGTAATATATATTTACTGTACTTTTGATATTTAATTTATAGTATATAATATGTATTACAGTATAAAATATGTATTTGATATACATTTAGATAATATTATATGTACATTATACAAAACATATTTATTGTATTTTGTGATATTTTATGTAGAGTATATAATATATATTTGGTGTACTTTTTGCTATTTTATTTACAATATGTAATATATATTTACTGTACATTTTGATATTTTATTTACAGTATATAATATATATTTGGTGTATTTTAGATAATATTATATGTACAGTAGGTAAAATATACTTATTGTACTTTTTGATATTTCATTTACAGTTTATAATAAATATTTGGTGAACTTTTTTATATTTTATGTACAGTAGGTAAAATATATTTTCCGTAATTTTGATAATTTATTGTCAGTATATATAATACATATTTGGTGTACTTTTTGATATTTTATGAACAATATATAATATATATAATGTAATTTTCGATATTTTATTTACAGAGTATAATATACATTTGGCATAATTTTTGATATTTTATATACAGTATATAAAATATATTTAATATTTTTGATATTTTATTTAGAGTATATAATATGCATTGGGCGTACATTAAATAACATTATATGTATAATATCAAAAATAAGTTTAAGGGGCTTGTTGATATTTTATGTACAGTATAGAAATATATTTTTTGTACTTTTTGATATTTTATGTACAGTATGTAATATATATTTAGTGTAATTTTGATATTTTATTTGCAGTATATAATATGTATTTGATGTACATTTAGATAATATTAAATGTGCAGTATATAAAATATGTTTACTGCACATTTCGATATAATATGTACAGTATATAAAATATAATTTGTGGGCTTTTTGCTATTTTATTTACAGTAGGTAATATACATTTACTGTAGATTTGGATATTTTATATACAGTATATAAGATATATATAGTGTATTTTATTTTTTAATGTATATAATACATATTTGGTGTACTTTTTGATATTTTATGTACAGTATGTAAAATATAATTACTGTAGTTATTGATAGTTTACTTGCAGTATATATAATACATATTTTGTGTACTTTTTGGTAATTTAGGTACAGTATGTAATATATATTTACTGAATTTTTTGATATTTTATTTACAGTATATAGTATGTATATGGTGTACTTTTCGATAATATTATAAGTACAATATATGAAATATATTTACTGTAGTTTTTGATGTTTTATGGATAGTATATAATATATATTTGGTGTCCTTTTGATATTTTATGTGAATCATATAATATATATTTGGTGTAGTTTTTGATATTTTACATAGAGTGTGTAATATATATTTGCTGTATCTTTGATATTTTATTTACAGTATAAAATATACATTTGGTGTAATTTTTGATATTTTATGTACAGTATATTAAATGTAATTACTGTAGTTTTTGATAGTTTATTTACAGTATATATAACACATATTTGGTGTACTTTTCATATTGTATGTACAGTATATAATATATATTTACTGTACTTTTTCATATTTTATTTACAGTATATAAAATGTATTTGGTGTACTTTTAGTTAATATAATATGTACAATATATGAAATATATTTTCTGTAATTTTTGATATTTTATGTACAGTATATATTTGGTGTAATTTGATATTTTATGTAAATTATATAATATATATTTGGTGTAGTTTTTCATATTTTACATAGAGTGTGTAATATATATTTGCTGTATCTTTGATATTTTATTTAAAGTATAAAATATACATTTGGTGTAATTTTTGATATTTTATGTACAGTATATTAAATATAATTGCAGTAGTCTTTGATAGATTATTTACAGTATATATAACACATATTTGGTGTACTTCTTTATATTTTATATACAGTATGTAATATATATTTACTGTATTTTTGATATTTCATTTACAGTATATAAAATGTATTTGGTGTACTTTTAGTTAATATTATATGTACAATATATGAAATATATTTACTGAACTTTTTGAAATTTTATGTAGAGTATATAATATATATTTGATGTACTTTTGATATATTATGTAAATTATATAATATATATTTGGTGTAGTTTTTGATATTTTACATAGAGTGTGTAATATATATTTAGTGTAATTTTTGGTATTTCATTTGCTGTATATAATATACATTTGGTGTAATTTTTGATATTTTATATACAGTATATTAAATATATTTACTGTAGTTTTTGATAGTTTACACTATATATAACACATATTCGGTGTACTTTTTGATATTTTATGTACAGTATGTAATATATATTTACTGTACTTTTTGATATTTTATTTACAGTGTATAAAATGTATTTGGTGTACTTTTAGTTAATATTATATGTACAATATATGAAATAAATTTACTGTACTTTTTGAATTTTTATGTAGAGTATATAATATATATTTGGTGTCCTTTTGATATTTTATGTACAGTGTGTAAAATATATTTAATGTAATTTTTGGTATTTTATTTAGAGAACATAATATACATCTGGTGCAATTTTTGATATTTTTTGTACAGTATTTTAAATATCATTACTATAGTTTTTGATAGTTTATTTGCAGTATATATAACACATATTTGGTGTACTTTTTGATATTTTATGAACAGTATGTAATATATATTTACTGTACTTTTTGATATTTTATTTACAGTATATAATATGTATTTGGTGTATTTTAGATAATATTATATGTACAGTATGTAATATATATTTACTGTAGTTTGGATATTTTGTTTACAGAATATAAAATGTATTTGGTGTACTTTTAGATAATATTATATGTACAATATATAAAATATATTTACGGAATTTTTTTATTTTTTATCTACAGTATATAATAAGTATTTGGTGTACTTTTGATATTTTACGTAAATTATATAATATATATTTGGTGTAGTTTTTGATATTTTACATAGAGTGTGTAATATATATTTACTCAATTTTTGATATTTTATTTACTGTATATAATATACATTTGGTGTAATTTTTGATATTTTATTTACAGTATATAAAATATAATTACTGTAGTTTTTGATAGTTTATTTACAGTATATATAACACATATTTGGTGTACTTTTTGATATTTTATGTACAGTATGTAATATATATTTACTGTAATTTTTGATATTTTATTTACAGTATATAGTATGTATTTGTTGTACTTTTAGATAATATTATATGTACAATATATGAAATATATTTACGGTAATTTTTGATACTTTATGTACAGTATATAATATGTATTTGGTGTACTTTTGATATTTTATATAAATTATATAATGTATATTTCGTGTAGTTTTTGAAATTTTACATACAGTGTGTAATATATATTTACTGTAATTTTAGGCATTTTATACACAGAATATAATATACATTTGGTGTAATTTTTGATATTTTTTGTACAGTATATAAATATCATTACTGTAGTTTTTGATAGTTTATTTGCAGTATATATAACACATATTTGGTGTACTTTTTGATATTTTATGTACAGTATGTAATATATATTTACTGTATTTTTGATATTTTATTTACAGTATATCATCTGTATTTGGTGTACTTATAGATAATATTATATGTACAGTATGTAATATATATTTACTGTAGTTTGGATATTTTATTTACAGTATATAAAATGTATTCGGTGTACTTTTAGATAATATTATATGTACAATATATGAAATATATTTACGGAATTTTTTGATATTTTATCTAAAGTATATAATATGTATTTGGTATACTTTTGATATTTTACGTAAATTATATAATATATATTTGGTGTAGTTTTTGATATTTTACATAGAGTGTGTAATATATATTTACTGTAGTTTTGATATTTTATTTACAGTATATAAAATGTATTTGTTGTACTTTTAGTTAATATAATATGTACAATATACGAAATGTATTTACTGTACTTTTTGATGTTTTATGTACAGTATACAATAGATATTTGGTGTACTTTTGATATTTTATGTAAATTATATTATATATTTTGTGTAGATTTTGATATTTTACATAGAGTGTGTAGTATATATTTAGTGTACTTTTTGATATTTTATTTACAATATATAATATACATTTGGTGTAATTTTTGATATTTTATGTACAGTATATTAAATATAATTACTGTAGTTTTTGATAGTTTATTTACAGTATATATAACACATATTTGGTGTGCTTTTTGATATTTTATGTACAGTAAGTAACATAAATTTGATGTACCTTTTGATATTTTATTTACACTATATAAAATTTATTTGGTGTACTTTTATTTAATATTATATATACAATATATGAAATATATTTACTGTACTTTTCCATATTTTATGTACAGTAGATAGGATATATTTGTTGTCCTTTTGCTATTTTGTGTAAATTATATAATATATATTTGGTGTAGTTTTTGATATTTTACATAGGGTATGTAATATATATTGATTGTAATTTTTTGTATTTTATTTACAGTATATAATATACATTTGGTGAAGTTTTTGATATTTTATGTGCAGTATATTAAATATAATTACTGTAGTTTTTGATAGTTTATTTACACTATATATAACACATAATTGGTGTACTTTTTGATATTTTATGTACAGTATGTAATATATATTTACTGTACTTTTTGATATTTTATTTACAGTATATAAAATGTATTTGGTGTACTTTTAGTTAATATTATATGTACAATATATGAAATATATTTAATGTATTTTTGATATTTTATGTACATCATACAAGATATATTTGGTGTCCTTTTATATTTTATGTAAATTATATAATATATATTTGTTGTAGTTTTTGATATTTTACATACAGTGTGTCATATATATTTACTGTCATTTTTGATATTTAATTTACAGTATATAATATACATTTGGTGTAATTTCTGATATTTTATGCACAGTATATTAAATATAATTACTGTAGATTTTGATAGTTTATTTACAGTATATATAACACGTATTTGGTGTACTTTTTGATATTTTATGTACAGTATGTAATATATATTTACTGTACTTTTTGATATTTTATTTACAGTATATAAAATGTATTTGGTATAGTTTTAGTTAATATTATATGTACAATATATGAAATATATTTACTGTACTTTTTCATATTTTATGTAAAATATATAATATATATTTGGTGTACTTTTGATATTTTATGTAAATTTAATATATATTTGGTGTAGTTTTTGATACTTTACCTAGAGTGTGTAATATATATTTACTGTACTTTTTGATATTTTATTTACAGTATATAATATACATTTGGTGTAATTTTTGATATTTTATGTACAGTATATTAAATATAATTACTGTAGTTTTTGATAGTTTACAGTATATATATCACATATTTGGTGTACTTTTTGATATTTTATGTACAGTATGTAATATATATTTATTTTACTTTTTGATGATTTATTTACTGTATATAATATGTATTTGGTGTACTTTTGGATAATATATGTACAATATATGAAATATATTTACTGTACTTTTTCATATATTATGTACAGTATATAATATGTATTTGGTGTACTTTTGATATTTTATGTAAATTATGTGATATATATTTGGTGTAGTTTTTGATGTTTTACGTACTGTGTGTAATATATATATACTGTACTTTTTGATATTTCTTTTACACTATATAATATACATTTGGTGTAATTTTTGATATTTTATGTACAGTATATAAAATATAATTACTGTAGTTTATGATAGTTTATTTACAGTATATATAACACATATTTGGTGTACTTTTTGATATTTTATGTACAGTATGTAATATATAATTATTGTACTTTTTGATGTTTTATTTACAGTATATAATATTTATTTGGTGTACTTTTAGATAATGTATGTACAATATATGAAATATATTTACTGTACTTTTTGATATTTTATGTACAGTATATATTATGAATTTGGTGTACATTTGATATTTTATGTAAATTATATAATATATACTTGGTGTAGTTTTTGATATTTTATGTACAGTGTGTAATATATATTTACTGTAGTTTTTGATATTTTATTTAGAATGTATAATATACATTTGGTGTAATTTTTGATATTTTATGTACAGTATATTAAATATAATTACTGTAGTTTTTGATAGTTAATTTACAGTATATATAACACATATTTGGTGTACTTTTTGATATTTTATATACAGTATGTAATATATATTTACTGTAGTTTTCATATTTTATTTACACTATATAAAATGTATTTGGTGTACTTTTAATTAATATTATATGTACAATACATGAAATATATTTACTGTACTTTTTGATATTTTATGTACAGTATATAAGATATATTTGCTGTCCTTTGATATTTTACGTAAATTATATAATATATATTTGGGGTAGTTTTTGATATTTTACATAGGGTGTGTAATATATATTTACCATACTTTTTGATATTTAATTAACAGTATATAATATACATTTGGTGTAATTTTTGATATTTTATGTACAGTATATTAAATATAATTACTGTAGATTTTGATAGTTTATTTACAGTATATATAACACATATTTGGTGTACTTTTTATATTTTATGTACAGTATGTAATATATATTTACTGTACTTTTTGATATTTTATTTACAGTATATAAAATGTATTTGGTGTAATTTTAGTTAATATTATATGTACAATATATGAAATATATTTACAGTACTTTTTGATATTTTATGTACACTATACAAGATCTATTTGGTGTAATATTGATATTTTATGTAAATTATATAATATATATTTGGTGTAGTTTTTGATATTTTAGACAGAGAGTGTAATATATATTTACTGTAGTTTTTGATAATTTATTTACCGTATATAATATACATTTGGTGTAATTTTTGATATTTTATGTACAGTATATTAAATGTAATTACTGTAGATTTTGATAGTTTATTTACAGTATTTATAACACATATTTGGTGTACTTTTTGATATTTTATGTACAGTATGTAATACATATTTACTGTAATTTTTGATATTTTATTTACAGTATATAATATGTATTTGGTGTACTTTTAGTTAATATTATTTGTACAATATAAGAAAAATATTTACTGTACTTTGATATTTTATCTACAGTATATAAGACATATTTGGTGTTCTTTTGATATTTTATGTAAATTATATGATATAGATTTCGCGTAGTTTTGGATATTTTACATGGGGGGTGTAATATATATTTTCTGTACTTTTTGATATTTCATTTACAGTATATAATATACATTTGGTGTAATTTTTGATATTTTATGTACAGTATATTAAATATAATCACTGTAGATATTGATAGTTTATTTACAGTATTTGTAACACATATTTGGTGTACTTTTTGATATTTTATGTACAGTATGTAATACATATTTACTATACTTTTTCATATTTTATTTACAGTATATAATATAGAGTTGGTGTAATTTTTGATATTTTATGTACAGTATATTAAATATAATTACTGTAGTTTTTGATAGTTAATTTACAGTATATATAACACATATTTGGTGTACTTTTTGATATTTTATGTACAGTATGTAATATATATTTACTGTAGTTTTCATATTTTATTTACACTATATAAAATGTATTTGGTGTACTTTTTATTAATATTATATGTACAATATATGAAATATATTTACTGTACTTTTTGATATTTTATGTACAGTATATAAGATATATTTGCTGTCCTTTGATATTTTACGTAAATTATATAATATATATTTGGGGTAGTTTTTGATATTTTACATAGGGTGTGTAATATATATTTACCATACTTTTTGATATTTAATTTACAGTATATAATATACATTTGGTGTAATTTTTGATATTTTATGTACAGTATATTAAATATAATTACTGTAGATTTTGATAGTTTATTTACAGTATATATAACACATATTTGGTGTACTTTTTATATTTTATGTACAGTATGTAATATATATTTACTGTACTTTTTGGTATTTTATTTACAGTATATAAAATGTATTTGGTGTAATTTTAGTTAATATTATATGTACAATATATGAAATATATTTACAGTACTTTTTGATATTTTATGTACACTATACAAGATCTATTTGGTGTACTTTTGATATTTTATGTAAATTATATAATATATATTTGGTGTAGTTTTTGATATTTTAGACAGAGAGTGTAATATATATTTACTGTAGTTTTTGATAATTTATTTACCGTATATAATATACATTTGGTGTAATTTTTGATATTTTATGTACAGTATATTAAATGTAATTACTGTAGATTTTGATAGTTTATTTACAGTATTTATAACACATATTTGGTGTACTTTTTGATATTTTATGTACAGTATGTAATACATATTTACTTTAATTTTTGATATTTTATTTACAGTATATAATATGTATTTGGTGTACTTTTAGTTAATATTATTTGTACAATATAAGAAAAATATTTACTGTACTTTGATATTTTATGTACAGTATATAAGACATATTTGGTGTTCTTTTGATATTTTATGTAAATTATATGATATAGATTTCGCGTAGTTTTGGATATTTTACATAGAGTGTGTAATATATATTTACTGTACTTTTTGATATTTTATTTACAGTATATAATATACATTTGGTGTAATTTTTGATATTTTATTTACAGTATATTAAATATAATTACTGTAGTATTTGATAGTTAATTTACAGTATATATAACACATATTTGGTGTACTTTTTGATATTTTATGTACAGTATGTAATATATAATTACTGTACTTTTGGATAATTTATTTACAGTTTATGAAATGTATTTGGTGTAATTTTAGTTAATATTATAGGTACAATATATGAAATATATTTACTGTGCATTTTGATATTTTATGTACGGTATACAATATATATTTGGTGTACTTTTGATATTTTATGTAAATTATATTATATATTTGGTGTAGTTTTTGATATTTTACATAGAGTGTGTAATATATATTTAGTGTATATTTTGATATTTTATTTACAGTATATAATATACATTCGGTGTAATTTTTGATAGTTTAAGTACAGTATATTAAATATAATTGCTGTAGTTTTTGATAGTTTATTTACAGAATATATAACAAATAATGGTGTACTTTTTGTTATTTTATGTACAGTATGTAATATATATTTACTGTACTTTTGGATGTTTTATTTACAGTATATAAAATGTATTTGGTGTACTTTTAGTTAATATTATATGTACAATATATGAAATATATTTACTGTGCATTTTGATATTTTATATACAGTATATAATATATATTTGGTGCACTTTTGTTATTTTATGTAAATTATATAATATATATATGATTTAGTTTTTGGTATTTTACATAGTGTGTGTAATAAGTATTTACTGTACTATTTGATATTTTATTTAGAGTATGTAATATGCATTTGGTGTGATTTTTGATATTTTATGTACAGTATATAAAATATAATGGCTGTAGTTTTTGATAGTTTATTTACAGTATATATAACACATATTTGGTGTACTTTTTGATATTTTATGTACAGTATGTAAGATATATTTACTGTACATTTGGATATTTTATTTACAATATATGAGATGTATTTGGTGTACTTTTAGTTAATATTATATGTTCAATATATGAAATATATTTACTGTGCATTTTGATATTTTATGTACAGTATATAATATATATTTGGTGTACTTTTGACATTTTATGTAAATTATATTATATAAATTTGGTGTAGTTTTTGATATTTTACATAGAGTGTGTAACACATATTTTCTGTAATTCTTGATATTTTATTTACAGTATATTATATACATATGGTGTAATTTTTGATATTTTATGTACAGTATATTAAATATAATTACTGTAGTTTTTGATAGTTTATTTACAGTATATATAACACATATTTGGTGAACTATTTGATATTTTATGTACAGCATGTAATATATATTTATTGTACTTTTGGATATTTTATTCACAGTAAATAAAATGTAGTTGGTGTACTTTTAGTTAATATTATCTGAACAATATATGAAATATATTTACTGTGCATTTTGATATTTTATGTACAGTATATAATATATATTTGGTGTACATTTGGTATTTTATGTAAATTATATAATAAATATTTGGTGTAGTTTTTGATATTTTAGATTGCGTAACATATATTTACTGTACTTTTTGATATTTTATTTACAGTATATAATATACATTTGGTGTAATTTTTGTTATTTTATGTACAGTATATTGAACATAATTACTGTAGTTTTTGATAGTTTATTTACAGTATATATAACACATATTTGGTGTACTTTTTGATATTTTATGTACAGTATGTAATATATATTTACTGTACTTTTGGATATTTTATTTACAGTATATAAAATGTATTTGCTGTACTTTTAGTTAATATTATATGTACAATATATGAAATATATTTACTTTGCATTTTGATATTTTATGTACAGTATATAATATATATTTGGTGCACTTTTGGTATTTATGTAAATTATGTAATATATATTCGGTGTAGTTTTTGGTATTTTACATAGAGTGTGTAATAAATATTTACTGTACTATTTGATATTTTATTTAGAGTATGTAATATACATTTGGTGTGCTTTTTGATATTTTATGTACAGTATAGAAAATATAATGGCTGTAGATTTTGATAGTTTATTTACAGTATATATAACACATATTTGGTATACTTTTTGATATTTTATGTACAGTATGTAATATATATTTACTGTACTTTTGGATAATTTATTTACAGTATATGAAATGTATTTGGTGTACTTTTAGTTAATATTATATGTAGAATATATGAAATATATTTACTGTGCCTTTTGATATTTTCTGTACAGTATATAATATATATTTAGTGTACTTTTGATATTTTATGTAAATTATATAATATATATTTGGTGTAGTTTTTGATATTTTACATAGAGTGTGTAATATATATTTACTGTGATTTTTGATATTTTATTTACAGTATATAATATACATTTGGTGTAATTTTTGATATTTTGTGTACAGTATATAAAATATAATTGCTGTAGTATTTGATAGTTTATTTACAGTATATATAACACATATTTGGTGTACTTTTTGATATTTTACGTACAGTATGTAATATATATTTACTGAACTTTTGGATAATTTATTTACAGTATATGAAATGTATTTGGTGTATTTTAGTTAATATTATATGTACAATATATGAAATATATTTACTGTGCGTTTTGATATTTTATGTACAGTATATAATATATATTTAGTGTACTTTTGACATTTTATGTAAATTATATAATATATATTTGGTGTAGTTTTTGATATTTTACATTGTGTGTAATATATATTTACTGTACTGTTTGATATTTTATTTACAGTATATAATATACATTTGGTGTAATTTTTGATATTTTATGTACAGTATATTAAATATAATTACTGTAGTTTTTGATAGTTTGTTTACAGTATATATAACACATATTTGGTGTACTTTTTTATATTTTATGTACAGTATGCAATATATATTTACTGTACATTTGGATGTTTTATTTACAGTATGTAAAATGTATTTGGTGTACTTTTAGTTAATATTATATGTACAATATGTGAAATATATTTACTGTGCATTTTGATACTTTATGTACAGTATATAATATATATTTGGTGCACTTTTGGTATTTTATGTAAATTATATAATATATCTGGTGTAGTTTTTGGTATTTTACATAGAGTGTCTAATAAATATTTACTGTACTTTTTGATATTTTATTTATAGTATGTAATATACATTTGTTGTGCTTTTTGATATTTTATGTACAGTATATAAAATATAATTGCTGTAGTTTTTGATAGTTTATTTACAGTATATATAACACATATTTGGTGTACTTTTTGATATTTTCTGTACAGTATGTAATATACATTTACTGTAATTTTGGATAATTTATTTACACTATATGAGATGTATTTGGTGTACTTTTAGTTAATATTATATGTACAATATATGAAATATATTTACTGTGAATTTTGATATTTTATGTACTGTATATAATATATATTTTTTGTAATTTTGACATTTTATGTAAATTAAATAATATATATGGTGTAGTTTTTGATATTTTAGATTGTGTAATATATACATACTGTAATTTTTGATATTTTATTTACTGTGTATAATATACATTTGGTGTAATTTTTGATATTTTATGTACAGTATATAATATATATTTAGTGTACTTTTGACATTTTATGTAAATTATATAATATATATTTGGTGTAGTTTTTGATATTTTACATAGAGTGTGTAATATATATTTACTGTATTTTTTCATATTTTATTTACAGTATATAATATACATTTGGTGTAATTTTTGATATTTTATGTACAGAATATTAAATATAATTACTGTAGTTTTTGATAGTTTATTTACAGTATATATAACACATATTTGGTGTACTTTTTGATATTTTATGTACAGTATGCAATATATATTTACTGTATTTTGCATAATTTATTTACAGTATATGAACTATATTTGGTGTACTTTTAGTTAATATTGTATGTACAATGTATGAAATATATTTACTGTGCATTTTGATATTTTATGTACAGTATATAATATATATTTGGTGTACTTTTTATGTTTTATGTAAATTATATAATATATATTTGGTGTACTTTTTGATATTTTACATAGAGTGTGTAATAAATATTTACTGTACTTTTTGATATTTTATGTAGAGTATCTAATATACATTTGGTGTGATTTTTGATATTTTATGTACAGCGTATTAAATATAATTACTGTTGTTTTTATAGTTTATTTACAGTATATATAACACATATTTGGTGTACTTTTTGATATTTTATGTACAGTATGTAATATATATTTATGCTACTTTGGATATTTAATTTACAGTATAGAAAATGTATTTGGTGTACTTTTACTTAATATTATATATACAATATGTGAAATATATTTACTGTATTTTTGATATTTTATGTACAGTATATAATATATATTGGCTGTACATTTGATATTTTATATAAATTATATAATATATATTTGGCGTAGTTTTTGATATTTTACATAGAGTCTGTAATATATATTTACTGTACTCTTTGATATTTTATTTACAGTATATAATATACATTAGTTGTAATTTTTGATATTTTATGTACAGTCTATTAAATATAATTACTGTAGTTTTTGATAATTTATTTACAGTTTATATAACAGATATTTGGTGTACTTTTTGATAATTTATGTACAGTATGTAATATATATTTACAGTACTTTTGGATATTTTATTTACAGTATATAAAATATATTTGGTGTACTTTAAGTTAATATTATATATACAATATATGAAATATATTTACTGTACTTATTGATATTTTATGTACAGTATATAATATATATTTGGTGTACTTTTGATATTCTATGTAAATTATATAATCTATATTTGATGTAGTCTTTGATATTTTAAATAGAGTGTGTAATATATATTTACTTTATATTTTGATATTTTATTTAGAGTATATAATATACATTTGGTGTAATTTTTGATATTTTATGTACAGTAAACTAAGTATAATTACTGTAGTTTTTGATAGTTTATTTACAGTGCATATAACGCATATTTGGTGTACTTTTTCATATTTTATGTACAGTATGTAATATACACTTACTGTACTTTGGATATTTTATTTACAGTATATAAAATGTATTTGGTGTACTTTTAATTAATATTATATGTACAATATATGAAATATATTTACTGTACTTTTTGATCTTTTATGTACAGTGTGAAATATATATTTACTGTACTTTTTGGTATTTTATTTACAATATATAATATATATTTGGTGTAATTTTTGATATTTTATGTACAGTATATTAAATATAATTACTGTAGTTTTCGGTAGTTTATTTACAGTATATATAATACATATTTGCTGTACTTTTTGATATTTTATGTACAGTGTATGAAATATAATTACTGTAGTTTTGGTAATTTATTTACGGTATATATAATACATATTTGCTGTACTTTTTGATATTTTATGTACAGTATGTAATATATATTTACTGTACTTTTTGATATTTTATTTAAAATATATAATACGTATTTGGTGAATTTTAGATAATATTATACGTACAATATATGAAATGTATTTACTGTACTTTTTGATATTTTATGTACAGTATATAATATATATTTGGCGTACATTTGGTATTTTATGTAAATTTTATAATATGTATTGCCTGTAGATTTGATAGTTTACATACAGTGTGTAATGTATATTTACTGTACTTTTTGATATTTTATTTAGAGTATAGAATATACATTTCGTGTAATTTTTGATATTTTTGGTACCGTATATAAAATATATTTACTGTACTCTTTGATATTTTAAGTAGAGTATATAATATATATTTGGTGTACTTTTTTGAATTTTATGTGCAGTATGTAATATATATTTAATGTACCATTTGATATTTTATTTCAGTGTATAATATATATTTGGTTTATTTTTAAAAATATTACATGTACAGTATGTAAAATATATTTCCTGTAATTTTTGATATTTTATTTACTCTATATAATATATATTGGTTTACTTTTTGATATTTTATGTACAGTATATAAAATATAATTAGTGTAGTTTTTGACAGTTTATTTACGGTATATATAATACATATTTGGTGTACTTTTTGATATTTTATGTACAGTATGTAATATATATTTACTGTACTTTTTGATATTTTATGTACAGTATGAAATATATATTTACTGTACTTTTTGATATTTTATTTACAATATATAATATACATTTGGTGTAATTTTTGATATTTTATGTACAGTATATTAAATATAATTACTGTAGTATTCGGTAGTTTATTTACAGTATATATAAGACATATTTGCTGTTATTTTTCATATTTTATGTACAGTATATTAAATATAATTACTGTAGTTTCTGGTAGTTTATTTACAGTATATATAATACATATTTGCTGTACTTTTTGATATTTTATGTACAGTATGTATATATATTTACTGTACCTTTTGATATTTTATTTACAATGTATAATATGTATTTGGTGTACTTTTAGATAATATTATACGTACAATATATGAAATATATTTACTGTACTTTTTGATATTTTATGTTCAGTATATAATATATATTTGGTGTACATTTGATATTTTATGTAAATTTTAACATATGTATTGTGTGTAGTTTTTGATAGTTTACATAAACTGTGTAATGTATATTTACTGTACTTTTTGATATTTTATTTACAGTATAGAATATATATTTCGTGTAATTTTTGATATTTTGTGTACCATACATGAAATATATTTACTGTACTCTGATAATTTAAGTAGAGTACATAATATATATTTGGTTTTCTTTTATATATTTTATGTACAGTATATAATTTATATTTACTGTCCCATTTGATATTTTATTTCAATTCGTGTAGTTTTTGATATTTTACATAGAGTGTGTAATATATATTTACTGTACTTATTGATATGTTATTTAAAGTATATAATATACTGTTGGTGTAATTTTTGATATTTTATTTACAGTATATTAAATATAGTTATTATCGTTTTTGGTAGTTTATTTACAGCATATAACACATATTTGGTGTACTTTTTGATATTTTATGTACAGTATGTAATATATATTTACTGTAATTTTTGATATTTTATTTATAGTATATAATATGTATTTGGTGTACTTTTAGATAATATTATATGTACAATATATGAAAAATATTTACTGTACATTTTGATATTTTATGTACAGTATATAATATATTTTTGGTGTACTTTTGATATTTTATGTAAATTATGTAAAATGTACTTGGTGTAGTTTCTGATATTTTACATACAGTGTGTAATATATATTTACTGTACTTTTTGATATTTTATTTACACTATATAATATACATTTGGTGTAATTTTGATATTTCATGTACAGTATATTAAATATTATTGCTGTAGTTTTTGATAGTTAATTTACAGTATATATAATATATATGTTGCACTTTTTGATATTTTAAGGACAGCATGCAATATATTTAGTGTAATTTTTGATATTTTATTTAAAGTATATAACATGTATTTGGTGTACTTTTAGATATTATTATATATTCAGTATATAAAATATATTTACTGTACTTTATGATATTTTATTTACAGTAGATAATATATATTTGGTGTACTTTTTGATATTTTATGTACAGTATGTAATAAATATTGATTAAAATTTTTGATAGTTCATTTACACTATATAATATGTATTTGTTGTAATTTTAGATAATATTATGTTTACATTATATAAAATATATTTGATCTCCTTTTTGATATTTCATTCAGAGTATATTATATATAAATGGTGTAATTTTTGATATTTTATATACACTATGTAAAATGAATTTACTGTAGTTTTTGATATTTTATTTACAGTATATACGATACATTTCGTGTACTGTTTGATATTTTATGTAGAGTATAAAATATATATTTACTGTAGTTTTCATATTTTATTCACAGTATAAAATATGTATTTGGTTTATTTTTCATATTATATGTACAGTATATAATATATATTTGGTGTACTTTTTGTTATTTTATGTAGAGTATGTAATATATATTTACAGAACATTTTGATATTTCACTTACAGTATATAATATGTATTTTGTGTACTTTTAGATAATATTATATGTACAGTATATAAAATACATTTACTGTACTTTTTGATATTTTATTTAGAGTATATAATAGGTATTTGGTGTATATTTTGATATATTATAAACAGTATATAAAATATATTCACTGTAGTTTTTGATATTTAATTTACAGTATATAATATGCATTTGGTGTACTTTTAGATAATATTATATGTACAGTATATTAAATATATTTAGTCTACTTTTTGATATTTTATCTATGGTATATAATATTTATTTGGTGTACTTTTTGTTATTTTAAGCACAGTAAAAACTATATATTTACTGTATTTTTGATATTTTATTTACAGAATATAATATGTATTTGTTGCACTTTTTATATATTATTATATGTACAGTATATAAAATGTATTTACTGTACTTTTTGATAGTTTATGTACAGTATATAATATATATTTACTGTACTGCTTATACAGATATCTGTATAAATATTTATATGTCTATTCAGATATCTGTATAAATATTTACCTGTTTATACAAATATCTGTGTAAATCTTTACATGTTTATACAGATATCTGTAAAAATAATATTTATAAATTTATACAGAAAACTTTATAAATAATATTTATATGTTTATACAGATAACTGTATAAATATTTATATGTCTATACAGTTATCGGCAAAAATAGTATTTATATGTTTATACAGATAACTGTGTAGATATTTATATGTTTATACAGATATCTGAGTAAATAATATTTATATGTTTATACAGATATCTGTATAAAGAATAATTATACGTTTATACAGATATCTGTATATATATTTATATGTTTTTGCAGATATCTGTACAAATATTTATCTGTTTATACAGATATAAGTAAAAATATTTATATGTTTGTACAGACGTCTTTATAAACACTTATATGTTTATACAGATATCTGTATAAATATTTATATGTTTATACAGATATCTGTGTAAATATTTATATGTTAATACTGATATCTGTATAAGTATTTATATGTGTATGCAGATATTGGCATAAATAGTATTTATAAGTTTATATAGGTATCTGCATAAATAATATTTTTATGTCTTTACACATAGCTGTATGAATAATATTTATATGTCTTTACAGATATATGTATAAATAATATTTATGTGTCTTTACGCATATCAGTATAAATAATATTTATATGTTTATACAGATATCTGTATAAATATTTATATGTTTATAGAGATACCTGCATAAATAATATTTATGTGTTTATACAGACATCTGTATATTTAAATTTTTATACAGATATCTGTATAAATATTTATATTTTTATACAGATATATGTATAAATATTTATATGTTTATACTGATATCAGTATAAATAATGTTTATACGTTTATACAGATAGCTATATAAATAATATATATATGTTTATACAGATATCGGTATAAATAATATTTATATGTTGATAGAGATAACTGCATAAATAATATTTATATGTTTATACAGATATCTGTAGAAAGAATATCTATATGTTTATACAGATATCTGTATAACTAATATTAATATGTTTATATAGATATCTGTATAAATATTTATATGTTTATACAGATATCTGTATATATATTTATATGTTTATACACATATCGGTATAGATATTTATAGGTTTATACTGATCTCTCTATAAATGATAATTATATGTTTATACAGATATATGCATAAATAATATTTGTATGTTTATAAAGATATCTTTATAAATAATATTTGTTTCTTTATACAGATATCTGTGTAAATATTTATGTTTTAATACAGATATCTGTATAAATACTTATGTGCTTATGTATATATCTGTATAAATAATATTTATATGTTTCTACAGGTATCTGCATAAATAATATTTATATGTCTTTACAGATATCCGTATAAGTAATATATATATGTTTATACAGATATCTGTATAAATAATATTTATGTCTATAACCATATCTGTAGAAATACTTATATGTTTGTACAGATATCAGTATAAATATTTATATGTTTATACAGATGTCTGTATAAACATTTATAAGTTTATTCCGATATCTGTATAAATATTTATCTTTTTATAAAGATATCTGTATAAATATTTATATGTTTATATAGATATCTGTATAAATAATATTTATACCTTTATACAGATAACTGTATAAATAATATTTATATGTTTATGCAGATATCTGTTTAAATATTATTTATATGTTTATAAAGATACCTGCATAAATAATATTTATATGTTTACACAGATATCTGTATAAATATTTGTATGTTTATACAGAGATCTGTATATATAATTACATGCTTATACAGACATATGCATAAATATTTATAAGTTTATACAGATATCTTTATAAATATTTATATGTTTATACAGATATCTGCATATATATTTACATCTTTATACGGATAACTGTATAAATATTTATATGTTTATACAGATATCTGTATAAATAATAGTTATATGATTATACAGATACCTGCATAAATATTTATATGTTTATACAGATATCTGCATAAATAATCTTTATATGTTTATACAGATGTCTGCATAAAGACTATTTATATGTTTATAAAGATATCTGTATGAAAAATATTTGTAAGTTTAGACAGATATCTGTATAAATAATATTTATATGTTTATACGGATATCTACATAAATATTTACATGTTTATGCAGATATCTGTATAAATACTTATGTTTATACAGATATCTGCATATATATTTATATGTTTATACAGATATCTGTATAAATACTTATATGTTTATACAGATATCTGTATAAATAATACTTATATGTTTATACAGATATCTGTATAAATAATACTTATATGTTTATACAGATATCTGTATAAATAATATTTATACATTTATACAGATAAGTGTATAAATAATATTTATATGTTTATATAGATAGCTGTATAAATAATATTCATATGTTTATACAGATGGCTGTATAAATAATGTTTATAAGTTTATACAGACAGTTGTATAAATAATGTTTATATGTTAAAAGAGATAACTGTATAAATATTTCTATGTCTATACAGATATCTGTAAAAATAATATTTATATGTTAATGCAGGTATCTTTATAAATATTTATTGGTTTATACATATATCTGTATAAATATTTATATCTTTATGCAAATATCTCTACAAATATTAATATGTTTATACACATATCTGTATAGATATTTATATGTTCATACAGATAGCGGTATAAATAATATTTATATGTTTATAGAGATATCTGTGTAAATAATATTTGGTTATACAGATATCTGTATATATATTTATATGTTTATACATACAGCTTTATAAATATTTCTATGTTTATACAGATAACTTTATAAATATTTATACATTTATGCAGATATCTGCATAAATAATATTTATACATTTATACAGATATCAGTATAAATTGTATTTATAATTTAATACAGATATCTGTATAAATAATATTTATATGTTTATACAGACTTCTGTATAAATAATATTTATATGTTTATGCAGATATCTGTATAAATAATCTTTATATGTTTATTCAGATATCTGTCTAAATAATATATATATGATTCTACTGATACCTGCATAAATGATATTTTTATGTTTACACAGATATCTATATACATATTTACGTTTATGTAGATATGTGTATAAATATTTATATATTTATACAGATATCTGTATAAATATTTATATGTTTAGACAGATATCTGTATAAATAATATTTATTTGTTTATGCAGATATCCGCATCAATAATATTTATATGTTCATTCTGATAACTTTATAAATATTTAATTATCTATATAGATATCTGTATAAATATTATTTATATGCTTATACAGATATCTGTATAAATGTTTATATTTATACAGATATCTGTATAAATATTTATATGTTTACCCAGAAATCTGTATAAATAATATTCGCAGGTTTATACAGATGTCTGTATAAATATTTATACGTTTATTTATACAGATATCTGTATAAATAATATTTATAGGTTTATACAGATGTCTGTATAAATATTCATATGTTTATTCTGATATCTGTATAAATATTTATCTTTTTATACAGATATCTGTATAAATATTTATATGTTTACACAGATATCTGTAGTAATAATATTTGTACATTTATACAGATAACTGTATAAATAATATTTATATGTTTATGCAGATATCAGTTTAAATATTTATATGTTTATAAAGATATCTGCATAAATAATATTTATATATTTATACAGATATCTGTATAAACATTATTGATATGTTTATACAGATAACTGTACAAATATTATTAATATGTTTATACAGATATCTGTATAAATAATATTTATATGATTTATACAGATATCTGTATAAATATTTATATGTTTAAAGAGATATCTGCATATATATTTATATGTTTATAGAGATATCTGAACAAATATTTATATGTTTATACACATATCTGTATAAATATTTATATGTCTATACACATATCTGTGTAAATATTTATATGTCTATGCAGATATCTGTATAAATATTTATATGTCTATGCAGATATCTGTATAAATATTTATATGTTTATAAAGATACCTGTATAAATATTTATATGTTTATTCAGATATCTCTATAAATATTCAAATTTTTTACAGGTATGTGTAGAAATTATATGTTTACACAGTTAACTATAAATAGTATTTATGAATTTATACAGATAACTGTATAAATAATATTTATATGTTTATGCAGATAACTGTATAAGTAATATTTATATGTTTATGCAGATATCTGTTTAAACATTATTTATATATTTATACAGATGTCTGTGTAAAATCTATATGTTTATACAGATATCTCTATATAAATTTAGATGTTTGTATAGATATGTGTATAAATATTTGTTTGTTTATACAGATATCTGCATACATATTTTTATGTTTATACAGATATCTGCATAAATAATATGTGTTTATGCAGATATCTGTATGAATAATATTTATATGTTTAATCTGATAACTGTATAAATATTTAAATATCTATATAGATATCTGAATAAATAATATTTATGTGCTTATACAGATATCGGTATAAATATATATGTTTATATGGATATCTGTATAAATATTTATGTTTATACAGATATCTGTATAAATATTTATGTGTATACACAGAAATCTTTTTAAATAAATTTAAAGGTTTATACAGATATCTGTATAAATATTTATATGTTTATTTATACAGATATCTGTATAAAGAATATTTATATCTTTACAGATATCTGTAAGAATAATATTTATATGTATATAGAGATATCTGTAAAAATATTATTTATAAGTTAACACAGATATCTATATAAATAATATTTTTATGTTTATACAGATATCTGTATATATAATATTTATATGTTTATACAGTATCTGTATAAATAATATTTATATGTTTATTAAGATATCTGTGTAAAGAATATTTATATGTATATACAGGTATCTATATAAATAATATTAATATGTTTATACAGATATCTGTATAAATATTTATACATTTATACAGATATCTGTATGTATATTTATATGTTGACACAGATATCTCTATAATTTATATTTCTATATTTACAGATATCTGTATAAATAATGTTTATATGTTTATACAGATATCAGTATAAAAAACATTTTTGTTTATAGAGATATCTATATATATAATATTTGTATGTTTACATATATATCTGCTTAAATATTTATATGATTATATGGTTACCAGTATATATATTATATGTTTATACAGATATCTGTATAAATGATATTTAAATGTTTATACAGATATCTGTATAAATAATATTTATATCTTCATACAGATATGTGCAAAAATATTTATACGTTTTAACAAATATCTGTATAAATATTTACATGTGTATACAGATATCTGTATAAGTATTCATATGTTTATACAGATATCTGTATAAATAATATTTATGTATTCTGACTGATATCTGTTTAAATAATATGGGTGTGGGGGCTGACTCCTGCTGAAATCTGGGGTTTTTTGTAGAGTAGCTGGGAGTCACAGGAGACCCCCCGAGAGCTGGGGGTGAGCTGCTTGGTGATGGCAGTAAGAACATGTGGTATATTTCTGATGAACGTGGTGACTCTGAGGAATCCTCAGGGGAGGACACGGGAGAGACCAATGGCTTCATTGATTGCCCAGCACGGTGACGACAGGGAAATGGGAGCTTGTGGGATTCTGGTGATGACAGAGGTGAGTGTGGTGAAGCCCTAGGGGATGGTGAATGGTAGCTCCGGATCCCTGGTGGGGAGCTTCCCCTTAAGCCTGGGTTTCTGAGAGGGGAGAGGGAGAAGCTGGGTGAGGCTCGCATGGACCTTGGGGAGTCCGGGCTGGGGGACCGTTCATAAGAAGAGCCAGACAAGACCCTACTGTTCTTAGGTGCAGACATGATTAGGAACCCAGCAGCTCCCAGGGGCCCCTACTAATTTTCTAACTCGCAGAAGGAAGGAGTGTGTGTGCGTGTGTGCGTGTGTGCGTGTGTGTGTGTGTGTGCTTGTGTGTGTGCGGTGTGAGGTATGTGCCCCTTAAGAAAATGGAAATCAACCAACCAATGAGACAGAGAGACAGACAGAGATTCACTTGCCCAAGTGTTCTGTCCTGTCCTCTGAATCCGCTTCCAAGTCGCAAGACGCTGTGAGCTCCAAGTCCACGCAGAGTCCGCCAAACGCTCCGGCCGCTGATCCGCTCCGCGAAGATCTGAGTACAGGCCAGCCAGGGTGGGTTTAAATAGCCTCGGGCGCAGCCTAGCAGCGGAAAGGGCGGAGCTTCACTCCTCCTTTCCATCAGTCACCCCCAACTTTCCCAGGCTACACCTCGTAGGAAACTGTTCTCCTGCATTGATTCCATGAGCAACCTTTGGGACAATCTAAGAACTTACAAGTTTTCTTGGCCAGATATATTAGGAATTGTATACACTGAAACACTGAAAAACAACTAGTGGTTCCGTGGTTCCCACGTTGTGGTTTTGACACGAGCAGCACCCTTGCCACAATCAAACCCCGGAGATGCACAGATGTGTGTTGTAACAAGACCTCCCCCTGACCCTGACGCATGGCAGTTTAAGAAGTCTTTCCGTGTAAGCGAAAAGACTTTGAAGAAAAGGTGGAGAGATGCGTTGTATAAACATTCTTTGCTCTGGAACCACGTAGAGACTTGGGAGCCAGTTGGGTGGAGCATTCGTTGGATGAGGGTGCTCGGGTTAGGAATATCAAGGTGTGGCTCCAGATAATCCAATCATCTAATTAAGATTCCAGTTATGCTCATCGGTTTTAAAATTCCATTTGGGTAAATTCTTTAAGTCAGGCTGAGAATGGCAAAGCGTCAGCCCCAATTTCCAGGGAGGGTTGAGAGCCTCAGGTGGAGTTGATCACCAATAGCCTATGGTTTAACCCATCATGCCTATAGAAGGAGGTCTCCATACAAACCCAAAAGGACTGGGTTCAGAGAGCTTCTGGATAACACTTCCCGGAAGGTAGTGCGCCCCTCCCCACATGCCGGGCCCCACATTTATCTCTCAACTTTTTGAAATGTCCGCTAAAATACAAAGGCAAGTGTAAGTGTTTCCCTGCGTGCTGTGAGCTCTTCCAGCAAATGAATGCAACTAAATCTGGGAGTGGTGGCAACCTGATTTATAGCCAGTTGCTGAGAAGCACAGGTAGAACAACGTAGGGCTCCCCATTGTTATTAGTGTGGGAGGCCTGTCTGGCGGGACTCTGCCCTTTGGAATCTAATGCTATGTCCCGGTAGATAGCGTCACCATTGAATTAGAAGACACACATATGTTGAGAATAATCTTTCTGGTCATTTGCTGCATGTCTTATTTACAATATGTAATCAAATTCTTTCTCCTGACCTTATGGCACCTGGGTTGAGAACCAAGATTTGAACCACACATTGGTCGGTCACTTTCTGAGTTTGAAACTTTATTTTGCCTTTAGCGTTTTGCTATTGCTTTTTCGTTTTCTTTTGTTTCGTTTCGTTTCTAAGTTCTGGGGTACATGTGCAGGATGTGCAGATTTGTTACTAAGGTAAACGTGTGCCATGGTGGTTTGCTGCACCTGTCAACCCATCACCTAGGTATTAAGCCCAGCATGCAGTAGCTGTTTTTCCTAACGCTCTGCCTCCCGAAAGGCCCCAGTGTGTGTTGTTCCCCTTCCTGTGTCCATGTGATCTCATTTTTCAGCTCCCATTATAAGTTAGAATGTGGCGTTTGGTTTTCTTTCCCTGGATTAGTTTGCTGAGGATAATGACCACACATCACCACTGTTTTTGTTTTTTAGTATAAAGAGTAGTATTTTATTGAATAAGATTTGCTCCCAGAAAAATAAGCTTAAATCTACAATGAATGCCAGACTCTACAGCAGAAAGCAATTTTCTCACTTTTCCACACACAATGGTTCCTACTAATTGAAAAAAAGCCATAAAATTTCATTCACAAATGTACTACTCTGTCTCAAAACATCTCACATAATCATGCACTGTACTAAAGCCATTAGATCAGTTCTTCAGTCAGGTTAAAGAAGTAGCCCTCTAATGACTGACTTTCATAATGCTATCAATATCCACTCCCAATCAGTCTGCCATTGTTAATGGTGTACAGCATTACTGAATACAATGGAATTGATGACGCCCATATCCACGGACAGACCGTGACTTATGATGGTTTGATTTGTGATTCTTCAACGTTATGATGGGTTTATTGGATTATTAGATGCGTTTCTGAGTTACACTGGGTTTATGAGTATGCGACCCTATACTCCAGAAACGGCTGTATAAGGAAAAACAGGTGTACCTAATAAAAATATGCTTAGTGACTTGGGATAAACCAATAGATGTTCACAACTGATGGAGAGCCGTGAAAGAGAGATAGCGGTAAATAGTTACAATAACACAATTTTCCTGCACCTGTCGAGGATTTCCCCAAAAAAACGCAGAATGTGGGATGCACCTAAGGCATATGAAAGAGAGAGGGCAGAAGGAGTAAGAGAGAAATAGGAGGAAGGAAGGAAGGAAGGAAAGAAGGAAGGTAGGAAGGAAGGAAGGAAGGAAGGAAGGGAGGAAAGAAGGACGAAAGGAAGGAGAAAACACCCGGTGTTACTAAAACCCCCCCATAAAAATGGATTCCCCCTGTGGGTAAGCCTACAATGTGGATGAATCTTGAAAATATTGTGCTACGTGTTATGTCAGTCATAACAGCTCACCTATTGTGCAATTCCGTTGATAGGAAATGTCCACAATATGGAAATCTATGCATATGGGATTGATCGCACTAGGTAGTTGCTACCTAGGGCTGAGGGTCAGGGAGGGGGTTTGAGACAGAATGAGGAGTGACTAATGTCTACAGGGTTCTTCTCTGTTCGGGGGTGATAAGACGTTCTACAATGGATTGCGGATTAAAATTGAATGTGCACAACCACAGGTATACTAAAAGCCACTCAATTCATAACTTTTAATGGGGGAATCTTACGTGGCGCACTCTCATGGACACCACGGCAGACATAGTGAGAGAGAAAAAGGTGAGTAAATATCTGAAACGGAGGCAGAAACAGAGAGAATGCAAAGCCCTGTGAATGGAAGGGAGAGTGAAAAGGGAAAATGGTCCTATTTACAAATGACAGATGTGAAACTGGGGTTCACATCAACAGTGTCACTGTCAGGAAGGAGGGTCATGCTAGCCATGTCACCGGTAGTGTGGCCCGCAGGGACGCCGACCTGCTGGAGCGTCGTGCCAGCATGGGCTCTGGCAGCCACGTGGGCCAGCAGGAGGGTCCCGCTGCACAGCTGTGGGGTGAGGATAGCCTGGGTGGTGATATCGGCCATTACAGGGGCCTCTTCTGCTGGCAAGAGTGTGACAGTAGCAAGTAGATGGACAGGCCTGCGTGTGAGGACGGAATGCAGGAGGGGCTCTTGTGCGGCTGGGTGTGGGGCCCTCACGGGAACCGTGGAGAAATGGCCAGGTAACTGCGTCATGTGGGCTAGTAGATTGGCCAGGGCTTCGAACTGAAGGACAATAACGGGGAGTAGCTGTCAGGCCCTGGGAGTGTCTGAGTGTAAGTGGAGATGTGTTTGGGGTCACTGAGGGATGCGTGGGAGCCATCCTTGTATAGGTACAGGTCATAGGGAGATAGTCTCGTGAGGCCTGTGAGTGTCTAGGGTTGTCCTGGGTGCCTGGGGCTGACTGTGGCAGAAATCTGGGGAAGGCTGGAGAGAAGCTAGGAGACCCAGGAGAGTCCCTGAAGGCAGGGGGTGAAGAGGTGAAAGAAATGGGGGAGGATAGCAGTAAGGTCCGTGAATTTGTAGGTGATTCCTGGGTGCGGGAAGCTGACTCCAGGTGCAATCTGGAGATGGTTGGAGGGTAGCTGAGAGAGACAGAAGAGTCCCTGAGGGCTGGGGGTGAGAACATGAGGGAGACTGGGGAGTAAGTCAGTGAAATTCATGAGTTCGGTGGTGTATCGTGGGTGCCTGGAACTGACTCCAGCTGGAATCTAGAGAAGTTTTGAGAGTAGCTGAAAGAGACACAAGAGTCCCTGTGGGCTGAGGGCAAAGACCTGAGAGAGACCAGGGAGGACCTCAGTGAAGTCTGTGAGTCTGTAGGTGATTCCGGAGTGTGGGAGGTTGACTCCCGCTGAAATCTGGGCGTGGTGGGAGAGTAGCTGGGACAGACCGGAGAGTCCCAGGGGGCTGGGGGTGAAGACATGAGAGAGACTGGGGAGTAACTCAGCGAAACTGCTGAGTTTGGTGGTGATACCTGGGTGCCTGGAACTGACTCCCGCTGAAATCTGGGCATGGTTGGAGAGTAGCTGGGACACACAGGAGAGTCCCTGAGGGCTGTGGGTGAAGACATGAGAGAGACCGGGAGTAACTGAGTGAAACTGGTGAGTTTGGTGGTGACTCCGGGGTGCCTGGAACTGACTCCAGCTGAAATGTGGGCGTGGTTGGAGAGTAGCTGGGACAGACAGGAGAGTCCCTGACGGTTGGAGATAAAGACGTGCTAGAGACTGAGGAGTAACTGAGTGAAATTGGTGAGTTTGGTGGTGATTCCGGGGTGCCTGGAACTGACTCCAGCTGAAATGTGGGCGTGGTTGGAGAGTAGCTGGGATGCACAGGAGAGTCCCTGGGGGTTGGAGATAAGGACGTGGCAGAGACTGAGGAGTAACTGAGTGAAATTGGTGAGTTTGGTGGTGATTCTGGGGTGCCTGGAACTGACTGCAGCTGAAATGTGGGTGTGGTTGGAGAGTAGCTGGGACAGACGGGAGAGTCCCTGAGGGATGGTGAAGACATGAGAGAGACTGGGGAGTAACGCAGTGAAATTGGTGAGTTTTGTGGTGATTTCTGGGTGCCTACAACGGACTCCCACTGAAGTGTGGGCGTGTTTGGAGAGTAGCTGGGACAGACAGGCGAGTCCTTGAGGGTTGGAGATAAAGATGTGCTGGAGACTGGGGAGTAACTCAATGAAAGTGCTGGGCTTGGTGGTGATCCCTGGGTTCCTGGAACTGACCCGCGCTGAAATGTGGGCGTGGTTGGAGAGTAGCTGGGACAGACTGGAGGGTCCGTAAGGGCTGGGGGTGAAGACGTGAGAGAGACTGGCGAGGAACTCACTGAGGTCTGTGAGTTTGTAGGTGTTTCTGGGGTGTGGGGTAGAGACTGCCGCTGAAATCTGGGCGTAGTTGGAGAGTAGCTGGGACAGACAGGCGAGTCATGGGTGGCTGGGGGTGAGCTGCTGGATGATGGCAGTAAGAACATATGGTATATTATTGATGAATGAGGTGACTGTGAAGAATCTCCAGAGGAGGACACGGGAGAACACAATGACATGAGTGACTGTCCTGCTTGGTTAGGAAAGGGAAACGTAAAGTTGTGGAATTCTGTTGACGATGGATGTGAGAGTGGTGAACCCCTGTGGGGCTTCCAACCTTCCTTCTTTCGTACCTTCGTTCCTTCCTCCTATTTCTCTCTTACTCCTTCTGCCCTCTCTCTTTCATATGCCTTAGATGCATCCTACTTTCTGCGTTTTTTTGGGGAAATCCTCGACAGGTGCAAGAAAATTGTGTAATTGTAAATATTTACCGCCATCTCTCTTTCACGGCTCTCCATCAGTTGTGAACATCTATTGGTTTATCCCCAGTCACTAAGCATATATTTATTAGGTACACCTGTTTTTCCTCATGCAGCTGTTTCTGGAGTATAGGGTCGCATACTCATAAACCCAGTGTAACACAGAAACGCATCTAATATTCCAATAAACCCATCATAACGTTGTAAAATCATAAATCAAACTATCATAAATCACGGTTTGTCCGTGGATATGGGCGTCATCAATTCCACTGTATTCAGTAGTGCTGTACACCATTAACAATGGCAGACTGATTGGGAGTGGATATTGATAGCATTATAAAAGTCAGTTATTAAAGGGATACTTCTTTAACCTGACTGAAGAACTGATCTAATGGCTTTAGTACAGTGCATGATTATGTGAGATGTTTTGAGACAGAGTAGTACATTTGTGAATGAAATTTTATGGCTTTTCTTCACTTAGTAGCAACCATTGTGTGTGGAAAAGTGAGAAAATTGCTTTCTGCTGTAGAGTCTGGCATTCATTGTAGATTTAAGCTTATTTTTCTGTGAGCAAATATTATTCAATAAAATACTACTCTTTATACTAAAAAACGAAAAGAGTGGTGATGTGTCGTCATTATCCTCAGCAAACTAATCCAGGGAAAAAAAACCAAACGCTACATTCTCACTTCTAATGGGAGCTGAAAAATGAGATCACATGGACACAGGAAGGGGAACAACACACACTGGGGCCTTTCGGGAGGCAGAGCGTTAAGAAAAACAGCTACTGCATGCTGGGCTTAATACCTAGGTGATGGGTTGACAGGTGCAGCAAACCACCATGGCACACGTTTACCTTAGTAACAAATCTGCACATCCTGCACATATACCCCAGAACTTAGAAACGAAACGAAACAAAAGAAAACGAAAAAGCAATAGCAAAACGCTAAAGGCAAAATAAAGTTTCAAACTCAGAACGTGACAGACTAATGTTTCGTTCAAATCATGGTTCTCAACCCAGCTGCCATAAGGTCAGGAGAAAGAATTTGATTACATATTGTAATAAGACATGCAGCAAATGACCAGAAAGATTATTCTCAACATATGTGTGTCTTCTAATTCAATGGTGATGCTATCTACCGGGACATAGCTTTAGATTCCAAAGGGCCGAGTCCCGCCAGACAGGCCACCCACACTAATAACAATGAGAAGCCCCACGTTGTTTTACCTGTGCTTCTCAGCAACTGACTATAAATCAGGTTGCCACCACTCCCAGATTTAATTGCATTCATTGGCTGGAAGAGCTCACAACACGCAGGGAAACACTTACATTTGCCGTTGTATTTTAGTGGACATTGCAAAAAGTTCAGAAATAAATGTGAGGCCCGGCGTGTG